>NC_133235.1:15462659-16183404 GCF_040436345.1 Pagrus major | reverse complement strand
CACCGCCCGATTTTTCAATAGCTCCCTGTCATTGGGACCATCCACTCAAAATCAACGGCCAAATTCTTGTTATACTTGGCAAATGAGACACAAGCAGTTTTTATTTGATTTTAGTGGACTATCTATTTGTTCTGCATGACACTTGTTGTTGAAAATGAGTCGTTTTTAGCCAATACACCGCCCCGATTTTTCAATAGCTCCCAGGTCATTTGAGCATCCACTCAAAATCAACGGCCAAATGTTCTTGTTATACTGGCAGAATGAGACACAGCAGTTTTTATTGGATTTTAGTGGAATTTCTATTGTTCATGAATAGTTTGTATGAAAAATGAGCGTTTTTAGCCAATACACCGCCCGATTTTTTCAATAGCTCCCAGGTCATTTGAGCCATCCACTCAAAATCAACGGCCAAATGTCTTGTTATACTGGCAGAATGAGACACAGCAGTTTTTATTGGATTTTAGTGGAATTTCTATTTTTCATGAATATTTTAATGAAAAATGAGCGTTTTTAGCCAATACACCGCCCCGATTTTTTCAATAGCTCCCAGGTCATTTGAGCCATCCACTCAAAATCAACGGCCAAATGTCTTGTTATACTGGCAGAATGAGACACAGCAGTTTTTATTGGATTTTAGTGGAATTTCTATTTTTCATGAATATTTTAATGAAAAATGAGCGTTTTTAGCCAATACACCGCCCGATTTTTTCAATAGCTCCCAGGTCATTTGAGCCATCCACTCAAAATCAACGGCCAAATGTCTTGTTATACTGGCAGAATGAGACACAGCAGTTTTTATTGGATTTTAGTGGAATTTCTATTTTTCATGAATATTTTAATGAAAAATGAGCGTTTTTAGCCAATACACCGCCCGATTTTTTCAATAGCTCCCAGGTCATTTGAGCCATCCACTCAAAATCAACGGCCAAATGTCTTGTTATACTGGCAGAATGAGACACAGCAGTTTTTATTGGATTTTAGTGGAATTTCTATTTTTCATGAATATTTTAATGAAAAATGAGCGTTTTTAGCCAATACACCGCCCGATTTTTTCAATAGCTCCCAGGTCATTTGAGCCATCCACTCAAAATCAACGGCCAAATGTCTTGTTATACTGGCAGAATGAGACACAGCAGTTTTTATTGGATTTTAGTGGAATTTCTATTTTTCATGAATATTTTAATGAAAAATGAGCGTTTTTAGCCAATACACCGCCCGATTTTTTCAATAGCTCCCAGGTCATTTGAGCCATCCACTCAAAATCAACGGCCAAATGTCTTGTTATACTGGCAGAATGAGACACAGCAGTTTTTATTGGATTTTAGTGGAATTTCTATTTTTCATGAATATTTTAATGAAAAATGAGCGTTTTTAGCCAATACACCGCCCGATTTTTTCAATAGCTCCCAGGTCATTTGAGCCATCCACTCAAAATCAACGGCCAAATGTCTTGTTATACTGGCAGAATGAGACACAGCAGTTTTTATTGGATTTTAGTGGAATTTCTATTTTTCATGAATATTTTAATGAAAAATGAGCGTTTTTAGCCAATACACCGCCCGATTTTTTCAATAGCTCCCAGGTCATTTGAGCCATCCACTCAAAATCAACGGCCAAATGTCTTGTTATACTGGCAGAATGAGACACAGCAGTTTTTATTGGATTTTAGTGGAATTTCTATTTTTCATGAATATTTTAATGAAAAATGAGCGTTTTTAGCCAATACACCGCCCGATTTTTTCAATAGCTCCCAGGTCATTTGAGCCATCCACTCAAAATCAACGGCCAAATGTCTTGTTATACTGGCAGAATGAGACACAGCAGTTTTTATTGGATTTTAGTGGAATTTCTATTTTTCATGAATATTTTAATGAAAAATGAGCGTTTTTAGCCGAATACACCGCCCGATTTTTTCAATAGCTCCCAGGTCATTTGAGCCATCCACTCAAAATCAACGGCCAAATGTCTTGTTATACTGGCAGAATGAGACACAGCAGTTTTTATTGGATTTTAGTGGAATTTCTATTTTTCATGAATATTTTAATGAAAAATGAGCGTTTTTAGCCAATACACCGCCCGATTTTTTCAATAGCTCCCAGGTCATTTGAGCCATCCACTCAAAATCAACGGCCAAATGTCTTGTTATACTGGCAGAATGAGACACAGCAGTTTTTATTGGATTTTAGTGGAATTTCTATTTTTCATGAATATTTTAATGAAAAATGAGCGTTTTTAGCCAATACACCGCCCGATTTTTTCAATAGCTCCCAGGTCATTTGAGCCATCCACTCAAAATCAACGGCCAAATGTCTTGTTATACTGGCAGAATGAGACACAGCAGTTTTTATTGGATTTTAGTGGAATTTCTATTTTTCATGAATATTTTAATGAAAAATGAGCGTTTTTAGCCAATACACCGCCCGATTTTTTCAATAGCTCCCAGGTCATTTGAGCCATCCACTCAAAATCAACGGCCAAATGTCTTGTTATACTGGCAGAATGAGACACAGCAGTTTTTATTGGATTTTAGTGGAATTTCTATTTTTCATGAATATTTTAATGAAAAATGAGCGTTTTTAGCCAATACACCCCGTTCTCGATTTTTTCAATAGCTCCCAGGTCATTTGAGCCATCCACTCAAAATCAACGGCCAAATGTCTTGTTATACTGGCAGAATGAGACACAGCAGTTTTTATTGGATTTTAGTGGAATTTCTATTTTTCATGAATATTTTAATGAAAAATGAGCGTTTTTAGCCAATACACCGCCCGATTTTTTCAATAGCTCCCAGGTCATTTGAGCCATCCACTCAAAATCAACGGCCAAATGTCTTGTTATACTGGCAGAATGAGACACAGCAGTTTTTATTGGATTTTAGTGGAATTTCTATTTTTCATGAATATTTTAATGAAAAATGAGCGTTTTTAGCCAATACACCGCCCGATTTTTTCAATAGCTCCCAGGTCATTTGAGCCATCCACTCAAAATCAACGGCCAAATGTCTTGTTATACTGGCAGAATGAGACACAGCAGTTTTTATTGGATTTTAGTGGAATTTCTATTTTTCATGAATATTTTAATGAAAAATGAGCGTTTTTAGCCAATACACCGCCCGATTTTTTTCAATAGCTCCCAGGTCATTTGAGCCATCCACTCAAAATCAACGGCCAAATGTCTTGTTATACTGGCAGAATGAGACACAGCAGTTTTTATTGGATTTTAGTGGAATTTCTATTTTTCATGAATATTTTAATGAAAAATGAGCGTTTTTAGCCAATACACCGCCCGATTTTTTCAATAGCTCCCAGGTCATTTGAGCCATCCACTCAAAATCAACGGCCAAATGTCTTGTTATACTGGCAGAATGAGACACAGCAGTTTTTATTGGATTTTAGTGGAATTTCTATTTTTCATGAATATTTTAATGAAAAATGAGCGTTTTTAGCCAATACACCGCCCGATTTTTTCAATAGCTCCCAGGTCATTTGAGCCATCCACTCAAAATCAACGGCCAAATGTCTTGTTATACTGGCAGAATGAGACACAGCAGTTTTTATTGGATTTTAGTGGAATTTCTATTTTTCATGAATATTTTAATGAAAAATGAGCGTTTTTAGCCAATACACCGCCCGATTTTTTCAATAGCTCCCAGGTCATTTGAGCCATCCACTCAAAATCAACGGCCAAATGTCTTGTTATACTGGCAGAATGAGACACAGCAGTTTTTATTGGATTTTAGTGGAATTTCTATTTTTCATGAATATTTTAATGAAAAATGAGCGTTTTTAGCCAATACACCGCCCGATTTTTTCAATAGCTCCAGGTCATTTGAGCCATCCACTCAAAATCAACGGCCAAATGTCTTGTTATACTGGCAGAATGAGACACAGCAGTTTTTATTGGATTTTAGTGGAATTTCTATTTTTCATGAATATTTTAATGAAAAATGAGCGTTTTTAGCCAATACACCGCCCGATTTTTTCAATAGCTCCCAGGTCATTTGAGCCATCCACTCAAAATCAACGGCCAAATGTCTTGTTATACTGGCAGAATGAGACACAGCAGTTTTTATTGGATTTTAGTGGAATTTCTATTTTTCATGAATATTTTAATGAAAAATGAGCGTTTTTAGCCAATACACCGCCCGATTTTTTCAATAGCTCCCAGGTCATTTGAGCCATCCACTCAAAATCAACGGCCAAATGTCTTGTTATACTGGCAGAATGAGACACAGCAGTTTTTATTGGATTTTAGTGGAATTTCTATTTTTCATGAATATTTTAATGAAAAATGAGCGTTTTTTAGCCAATACACCGCCCGATTTTTTCAATAGCTCCCAGGTCATTTGAGCCATCCACTCAAAATCAACGGCCAAATGTCTTGTTATACTGGCAGAATGAGACACAGCAGTTTTTATTGGATTTTAGTGGAATTTCTATTTTTCATGAATATTTTAATGAAAAATGAGCGTTTTTAGCCAATACACCGCCCGATTTTTTCAATAGCTCCCAGGTCATTTGAGCCATCCACTCAAAATCAACGGCCAAATGTCTTGTTATACTGGCAGAATGAGACACAGCAGTTTTTATTGGATTTTAGTGGAATTTCTATTTTTCATGAATATTTTAATGAAAAATGAGCGTTTTTAGCCAATACACCGCCCGATTTTTTCAATAGCTCCCAGGTCATTTGAGCCATCCACTCAAAATCAACGGCCAAATGTCTTGTTATACTGGCAGAATGAGACACAGCAGTTTTTATTGGATTTTAGTGGAATTTCTATTTTTCATGAATATTTTAATGAAAAATGAGCGTTTTTAGCCAATACACCGCCCGATTTTTTCAATAGCTCCCAGGTCATTTGAGCCATCCACTCAAAATCAACGGCCAAATGTCTTGTTATACTGGCAGAATGAGACACAGCAGTTTTTATTGGATTTTAGTGGAATTTCTATTTTTCATGAATATTTTAATGAAAAATGAGCGTTTTTAGCCAATACACCGCCCGATTTTTTCAATAGCTCCCAGGTCATTTGAGCCATCCACTCAAAATCAACGGCCAAATGTCTTGTTATACTGGCAGAATGAGACACAGCAGTTTTTATTGGATTTTAGTGGAATTTCTATTTTTCATGAATATTTTAATGAAAAATGAGCGTTTTTAGCCAATACACCGCCCGATTTTTTCAATAGCTCCCAGGTCATTTGAGCCATCCACTCAAAATCAACGGCCAAATGTCTTGTTATACTGGCAGAATGAGACACAGCAGTTTTTATTGGATTTTAGTGGAATTTCTATTTTTCATGAATATTTTAATGAAAAATGAGCGTTTTTAGCCAATACACCGCCCGATTTTTTCAATAGCTCCCAGGTCATTTGAGCCATCCACTCAAAATCAACGGCCAAATGTCTTGTTATACTGGCAGAATGAGACACAGCAGTTTTTATTGGATTTTAGTGGAATTTCTATTTTTCATGAATATTTTAATGAAAAATGAGCGTTTTTAGCCAATACACCGCCGATTTTTTCAATAGCTCCCAGGTCATTTGAGCCATCCACTCAAAATCAACGGCCAAATGTCTTGTTATACTGGCAGAATGAGACACAGCAGTTTTTATTGGATTTTAGTGGAATTTCTATTTTTCATGAATATTTTAATGAAAAATGAGCGTTTTTAGCCAATACACCGCCCGATTTTTTCAATAGCTCCCAGGTCATTTGAGCCATCCACTCAAAATCAACGGCCAAATGTCTTGTTATACTGGCAGAATGAGACACAGCAGTTTTTATTGGATTTTAGTGGAATTTCTATTTTTCATGAATATTTTAATGAAAAATGAGCGTTTTTAGCCAATACACCGCCCGATTTTTTCAATAGCTCCCAGGTCATTTGAGCCATCCACTCAAAATCAACGGCCAAATGTCTTGTTATACTGGCAGAATGAGACACAGCAGTTTTTATTGGATTTTAGTGGAATTTCTATTTTTCATGAATATTTTAATGAAAAATGAGCGTTTTTAGCCAATACACCGCCCGATTTTTTCAATAGCTCCCAGGTCATTTGAGCCATCCACTCAAAATCAACGGCCAAATGTCTTGTTATACTGGCAGAATGAGACACAGCAGTTTTTATTGGATTTTAGTGGAATTTCTATTTTTCATGAATATTTTAATGAAAAATGAGCGTTTTTAGCCAATACACCGCCCGATTTTTTCAATAGCTCCCAGGTCATTTGAGCCATCCACTCAAAATCAACGGCCAAATGTCTTGTTATACTGGCAGAATGAGACACAGCAGTTTTTATTGGATTTTAGTGGAATTTCTATTTTTCATGAATATTTTAATGAAAAATGAGCGTTTTTAGCCAATACACCGCCCGATTTTTTCAATAGCTCCCAGGTCATTTGAGCCATCCACTCAAAATCAACGGCCAAATGTCTTGTTATACTGGCAGAATGAGACACAGCAGTTTTTATTGGATTTTAGTGGAATTTCTATTTTTCATGAATATTTTAATGCAAAAATGAGCGTTTTTCAGCGAATACACCGCCCGATTTTTTCAATAGCTCCCAGGTCATTTGAGCCATCCACTCAAAATCAACGGCCAAATGTCTTGTTATACTGGCAGAATGAGACACAGCAGTTTTTATTGGATTTTAGTGGAATTTCTATTTTTCATGAATATTTTAATGAAAAATGAGCGTTTTTAGCCAATACACCGCCCCGATTTTTTCAATAGCTCCCAGGTCATTTGAGCCATCCACTCAAAATCAACGGCCAAATGTCTTGTTATACTGGCAGAATGAGACACAGCAGTTTTTATTGGATTTTAGTGGAATTTCTATTTTTCATGAATATTTTAATGAAAAATGAGCGTTTTTAGCCAATACACCGCCCGATTTTTTCAATAGCTCCCAGGTCATTTGAGCCATCCACTCAAAATCAACGGCCAAATGTCTTGTTATACTGGCAGAATGAGACACAGCAGTTTTTATTGGATTTTAGTGGAATTTCTATTTTTCATGAATATTTTAATGAAAAATGAGCGTTTTCAGCGAATACACCGCCCGATTTTTTCAATAGCTCCCAGGTCATTTGAGCCATCCACTCAAAATCAACGGCCAAATGTCTTGTTATACTGGCAGAATGAGACACAGCAGTTTTTATTGGATTTTAGTGGAATTTCTATTTTTCATGAATATTTTAATGAAAAATGAGCGTTTTTAGCCAATACACCGCCCGATTTTTTCAATAGCTCCCAGGTCATTTGAGCCATCCACTCAAAATCAACGGCCAAATGTCTTGTTATACTGGCAGAATGAGACACAGCAGTTTTTATTGGATTTTAGTGGAATTTCTATTTTTCATGAATATTTTAATGAAAAATGAGCGTTTTTAGCCAATACACCGCCCGATTTTTTCAATAGCTCCCAGGTCATTTGAGCCATCCACTCAAAATCAACGGCCAAATGTCTTGTTATACTGGCAGAATGAGACACAGCAGTTTTTATTGGATTTTAGTGGAATTTCTATTTTTCATGAATATTTTAATGAAAAATGAGCGTTTTTAGCCAATACACCGCCCGATTTTTTCAATAGCTCCCAGGTCATTTGAGCCATCCACTCAAAATCAACGGCCAAATGTCTTGTTATACTGGCAGAATGAGACACAGCAGTTTTTATTGGATTTTAGTGGAATTTCTATTTTTCATGAATATTTTTATGAAAAATGAGCGTTTTTTAGCCAATACACCGCCCAGATTTTTTCAATAGCTCCCAGGTCATTTGAGCCATCCACTCAAAATCAACGGCCAAATGTCTTGTTATACTGGCAGAATGAGACACAGCAGTTTTTATTGGATTTTAGTGGAATTTCTATTTTTCATGAATATTTTAATGAAAAATGAGCGTTTTTAGCCAATTACACCGCCCGATTTTTTCAATAGCTCCCAGGTCATTTGAGCCATCCACTCAAAATCAACGGCCAAATGTCTTGTTATACTGGCAGAATGAGACACAGCAGTTTTTATTGGATTTTAGTGGAATTTCTATTTTTCATGAATATTTTAATGAAAAATGAGCGTTTTTAGCCAATACACCGCCCGATTTTTTCAATAGCTCCCAGGTCATTTGAGACATCCACTCAAAATCAACGGCCAAATGTCTTGTTATACTGGCAGAATGAGACACAGCAGTTTTTATTGGATTTTAGTGGAATTTCTATTTTTCATGAATATTTTAATGAAAAATGAGCGTTTTTAGCCAATACACCGCCCGATTTTTTCAATAGCTCCCAGGTCATTTGAGCCATCCACTCAAAATCAACGGCCAAATGTCTTGTTATACTGGCAGAATGAGACACAGCAGTTTTTATTGGATTTTAGTGGAATTTCTATTTTTCATGAATATTTTAATGAAAAATGAGCGTTTTTAGCCAATACACCGCCCGATTTTTTCAATAGCTCCCAGGTCATTTGAGCCATCCACTCAAAATCAACGGCCAAATGTCTTGTTATACTGCTAGAATGAGACACAGCAGTTTTTATTGGATTTTAGTGGAATTTCTATTTTTCATGAATATTTTAATGAAAAATGAGCGTTTTTAGCCAATACACCGCCCGATTTTTTCAATAGCTCCCAGGTCATTTGAGCCATCCACTCAAAATCAACGGCCAAATGTCTTGTTATACTGCTAGAATGAGACACAGCAGTTTTTATTGGATTTTAGTGGAATTTCTATTTTTCATGAATATTTTTTTCAAAAAATCAACATTTTCAGCGAATACACCGCCCGATTTTTTCAATAGCTCCCAGGTCATTTGAGCCATCCACTCAAAATCAACGGCCAAATGTCTTGTTATACTGTCAGATTGAGACACAGCAGTTTTTATTGGATTTTAGTGGAATTTCTATTTTTCATGAATATTTTTTTCAAAAAATCACCATTTTCAGCGAATACACCGCCCGATTTTTTCAATAGCTCCCAGGTCATTTGAGCCATCCACTCAAAATCAATGGCCAAATGTCTTGTTATACTGGTAAAATGAGACACAACAGTTTTTTATTGGATTTTAGTGGAATTTCTATTTTTCATGAATATTTTAATGAAAAATGAGCGTTTTTAGCCAATACACCGCCTGTTTTTTTCAATAGCTCCCAGGTCATTTGAGCCATCCACTCAAAATCAACGGCCAAATGTCTTGTTATACTGGCAGAATGAGACACAGCAGTTTTTATTGGATTTAGTGGAATTTCTATTTTTCATGAATATTTTAATGAAAAATGAGCGTTTTCAGCGAATACACCGCCCGATCTTTTCAATAGCTCCCAGGTCATTTGAGCCATCCACTCAAAATCAACGGCCAAATGTCTTGTTATACTGGCAGAATGAGACACAGCAGTTTTTATTGGATTTTAGTGGAATTTCTATTTTTCATGAATATTTTTTTCAAAAAATCACCATTTTCAGCGAATACACCGCCCGATTTTTTCAATAGCTCCCAGGTCATTTGAGCCATCCACTCAAAATCAATGGCCAAATGTCTTGTTATACTGGCAGAATGAGACACAGCAGTTTTTATTGGATTTTAGTGGAATTTCTATTTTTCATGAATATTTTAATGAAAAATGAGCGTTTTCAGCGAATACACCGCCCGATTTTTTCAAAAGCTCCCAGGTCATTTGAGCCATCCACTCAAAATCAACGGCCAAATGTCTTGTTATACTGGCAGAATGAGACACAGCAGTTTTTATTGGATTTTAGTGGAATTTCTATTTTTCATGAATATTTTTTTCAAATAATCAACATTTTCAGCGAATACACCGCCCGATTTTTTCAATAGCTAGCAGGTCATTTGAGCCATCCACTCAAAATCAACGGCTAAATGTCTTGTTATACTGGTAGAATGAGACACAGCAGTTTTTATTGGATTTTAGTGCAATTTCTATTTTTCATGAATATTTTTTTCAAATAATCAACATTTTCAGCGAATACACCGCCCGATTTTTTCAATAGCTAGCAGGTCATTTGAGCCATCCACTCAAAATCAACGGCTAAATGTCTTGTTATACTGGTAGAATGAGACACAGCAGTTTTTATTGGATTTTAGTGCAATTTCTATTTTTCATGAATATTTTTTTCAAAAAATCACCATTTTCAGCGAATACACCGCCCGATTTTTTCAATAGCTCCCAGGTCATTTGAGCCATCCACTCAAAATCAATGGCCAAATGTCTTGTTATACTGGTAAAATGAGACACAACAGTTTTTATTGGATTTTAGTGGAATTTCTATTTTTCATGAATATTTTAATGAAAAATGAGCGTTTTTAGCCAATACACCGCCTGTTTTTTTCAATAGCTCCCAGGTCATTTGAGCCATCCACTCAAAATCAACGGCCAAATGTCTTGTTATACTGGCAGAATGAGACACAACAGTTTTTATTGGATTTTAGTGGAATTTCTATTTTTCATGAATATTTTTTTCAAAAAATCACCATTTTCAGCGAATACACCGCCCGATTTTTTCAATAGCTCCCAGGTCATTTGAGCCATCCACTCAAAATCAATGGCCAAATGTCTTGTTATACTGGTAAAATGAGACACAACAGTTTTTATTGGATTTTAGTGGAATTTCTATTTTTCATGAATATTTTAATGAAAAATCACAATTTTTAGCGAATACAACGCCCGTTTTTTTCAATAGCTAACAGGTCATTTGAGCCATCCACTCAAAATCAACGGCCAAATGTCTTGTTATACTGGTAGAATGAGACACACCAGTTTTTATTGGATTTTAGTGGAATTTCTATTTTTCATGAATATTTTAATGAAAAATGAGCGTTTTTAGCGAATACACCGCCCGATCTTTCCAATAGCTCCCAGGTCATTTGAGCCATCCACTCAAAATCAACGGCCAAATGTCTTGTTATACTGGCAGAATGAGACACAGCAGTTTTTATTGGATTTTAGTGGAATTTCTATTTTTCATGAATATTTTTTTTTAAAAATCACCATTTTTAGCGAATACACCGCCCGTTTTTTTCAATAGCTACCAGGTCATTTGAGCCATCCACTCAAAATCAACGGCCAAATGTCTTGTTATACTGGTAGAATGAGACACACCAGTTTTTATTGGATTTTAGTGGAATTTCTATTTTTCATGAATATTTTAATGAAAAATGAGCGTTTTCAGCGAATACACCACCGGTTTTTTCAATAGCTCCCAGGTCATTTGACGCATCCACTCAAAATCAACGGCCAAATGTCTTGTTATACTGGCAGAATGAGACACAGCAGTTTTTATTGGATTTTAGTGGAATTTCTATTTTTCATGAATATTTTTTTCAAAAAATCACCATTTTCAGCGAATACACCGCCCGATTTTTTCAATAGCTCCCAGGTCATTTGAGCCATCCACTCAAAATCAATGGCCAAATGTCTTGTTATACTGGCAGAATGAGACACAGCAGTTTTTATTGGATTTTAGTGGAATTTCTTTTTTTCATGAATATTTTAAGTAAGAACACACTTTAACCATCATGATAATTAATTTAAATTATCCTTTTCAGTCTGGCAACCAACCTCATTGTAATGAACGGCACTCACTCACTAGTGGTCAGCTGTACACCCGAGATCACCCATGACGGCCGTCAGCAAGCTTTCTAGGATTTGCTGATCCTATTTAATTGCTGCGTGCTCTGATAACTTTGCTTTATAATGAGACACTGTGCAAGATGCAACAACTGGGTGAGCACAGATTGGCACCCGTGTTCTTCATTCAAAGGTATTTTGCATTCATAAGCCGAAGCTTAGAAAACAGTTTAGCATCGCTAGCAGCCAGTGACTTCCCATAATGAAGGACAGCTAATCAATCTCATATTGAGCTTTTGACAATCAAGGCATGGGATAATCACAATGGAATTAAATGGCAAAATCACTGTTGTCTGGCAGCCGCATGAGGAGAGGCTTAATAAGTCTTCCTTTGGAGTGCAGTTTAAGTTCTGTGATTTATTCAGTCTCACTGAGACTGCTCACATAGGGTGAGGTGATTGGCATTTATTGACAAACAGCATTATACCACCACTTACGTCAATTACTACAAACTGTTATTTAGCTCATCGTTCTATGTTTAACGGATTCCCGCAGAGAGAAATATGCAGGGGAATAGATTTGCTGAAGGCCAACAGATTCTTCCCTGGCTGGTGGCAGCTCTCCATGACGAAATGTCAATATCACCAATTCAAAAGCTCAGGATGTTGTTGTTCAGAAAATCAGCAACGGTGAGTCACTGTAACAGCAGGCCATGTCATAACCTTTGAGGCCTAAATATGGAATCTTTTGATCGTGGCCTGGCATCAATTTTGGAGCCACTTCCTCCCATCCAATCAGTGTGATGTCACAGCTTTCCTGTGTCCTGCTTTGAGATTGCGATGAAAGAAGGCTCGTGAAAGGTTACTGTGTAAAAAAAAAAAAAAAAAGTGGCAGGCTGGGTTGATATAAACAGCTAAAAATAATGGATATTTATTTCATTCATTTATTAATGGATACTGTCTAAATAGTTAGCTAAAAGTTCTGTATAAAAGGTTAAAATAGGCCTAGTTAGCCAAACATAAAAGGGTAAATAACAGTTAGCTAAAAGTAATGGATAATGGTTGAAGTTAGTAAAGAGTATGCCTTGGGGTAAATGGCTGAATGGATAAATGGCCTAAATTGTAAACTAAATGCAATAAATAAAATGTTAAAATAGTTCTCTTAAAGTGGTGGATAAGTGGTTGATAGTTAGCTAAAGGTAGTGGATTATGGTTGAAATAGATAGCTAATGGTTGGATGAATGGTTTATAGTTAGAAAATAGCCCAGTGGATCAACAGCTTAAAATGCTAACCAAAAGTAAGAGGAGAGGTTTGAAATAGACAGCTAAAAATAATAAGTTAGCTACGTAAAGGATAAAGGGTTAAGATGGTTGAAATGTCCTAGGTAGCCAAACATTATGGATAAATGGTTGATAGTTAGCCAAAGGTAGCCGTTGAACATGGTTGAAATAGCTAGCTAAAAATCCTGCTATGTAGTTGTATGGTCTACATAGCCTATTTAAAGCCATTAAAAGTAATGGATTAAAGGTTTAAATATCGGGCCTTCTTGAATAAATCTAATTATTTTTTAGGCCTAATACTTTGCAAAAGTAGCCTGATGGATCAACAGTTGACACATTTAGCTAATGGATCAAATAGGAAAGGATAAATGGTTGATAGTGAGCTAAAGACAATGTAACATCAATGGTGGTAATAGCTAAAAGCACCCTAATGGACAAATGGTTGATGGTAAACTAAGAGTTATATGAATTATTATTTAAATAGTCGAAAGTAGTGGATAAATGGCAATATCCAACTTAGTGTGAATACAAACAAGGTTCAAGGTTCATTTATCTGTCATTCTTCAACAAAGGGTTGTACAACAAAGTGCAAGTTGAGCAAAACTATTTTTTTCACAGTTGAGTGTAGAGGATGAGTTCAGGAGTCTCCCGGCCTGAAGAGAGAAGCTGCTCAGCAGTCTGGTGGTACGGCAACAGATACTTCTGTATCTCTTGTCAGACGGCAGCAGGGTGAACAGACTGTGGCTTTGGTGGGTGTTTTAGTATCCTGTGGACTGTGTGCAGACACCTCACCTCACTGATATCAATAACGCTCAGTGCCAGTGATGTTTTTGGTGGTTTTAATCACCCACTGCAATGTCATCCCGTCCTTTGCCGTGCCTGAACCATGTCGGTTTGTGATGTTTCCAGTCAGAATGCTGACTCGACCGATCTAACCTAAACTTTGACGGTTAAATCGTATGGAGAAACTGCTCTGACAATATCGACTCCCATATAAAACACAGTTTAAAATCAAATCAAGGGAACAGATTTGGAACATTGTGGGTGGTGTTGATGAAGGGGAACGTTATTCGTGGGTGTACCTACATCAGACAAAGAAGTGGGATACTATTATTTTTTGTTGAACATGACTTAGCACTGTGTTTATGGAGAACTACTGAAACACAGCCCTCAATCACACACACAAACACTCTCTCTCTCTCTCTCTCTCTCTCTCTCTCTCTGTCTCTCTCTCTCTCTCTCTCTCTGTCTGCTTTCGTGGGTGCAAACAATGATGCTATCCATTCATTCCTCCGTCCAATCGGAGGAGTTTACATTCTCATCAATTCCCATGACAACTCTGCTCAGACTGGTATTCATGCATTCCTGGCAACATAACTGTCGCAGCCAAGACAATACCTAAAAACCACAAAAAGACATGTGGCACCATGAAATGCCTCAGCCATTGTTTGGTGTCCTTATGTAGGAAAAACAACAACCGGAGCCATATATCCTTGACAACACGAGGTCATTTCGAGACTAAATGTAGACCCTTGTCAATCTGGCTGCATTTTAATTAGCCATGAAAACTGCTGGTACAAGTGAAATAGCCATGTGTGTTTATGCATGCAAAAACAATAAGGGAACGACATTGGTTGACTTTGTCATTAGTTGCTTCTCCATCCCTCTGTTTGATATCGCTGCGAGAATACCCTACCGTTGTTTGCACTTGCCGTCTCAGATAAGACTAATTTTGAACAAATATTTGCATATATTAAAGTAAGCCATCATTATTGATTCATCAAAGCTGAGAAAAAAAAAAAAAAAAAAAGTGTGTGTGATGATGCGGTCCGTTTTGCCAGGTCAACTGATGACGACCTCTTTGAATGTCAGCCTGGGTTTCCCTTTAATAGGATCAATGCATGAATTTGATCAGAAAGGACGCACAAGGTGAACTCTGATTAAAAATCCAGCTGGCAGAGATTTGAAATATTAAGTTAATAAATTAAGGTGTCAAGTTGAGCATGAAAAAGGCTTATATAGCCTATTTAGTGTTGTGATTAATAAAATCACCCTCCAGTGGAGGACAAAAAAAAAAATGACTCATAGTGATCAATGAAATATGAAACTATTCATCACAATAACTTCACTACAAGGTCCTTTTAGTGGCTGCGCTGGACTTTGATAATATCACGTGGTCTTCATCAGCAGATTATGGAGTGTTAGATGTACATTTTTATTTAATTTTCTGAGCATTTTCTGTCCATGAGAGATTAAAAACTGAGGTTTAAAGATTTTTGTTTTTTTAAAAAAAGCTTGAAAACAGCATTTGTTTAATCATTTTGATACCTCATGGCTTTTCCTAATTCAATGAGAATTGCTCATCATTTGAACTGAATTCATGTATAAAGGACAAGGTCACACAAAAATGAAAAAGCACTCTTTACTTAATCACCTCCATGCTGATGGAAAGTCGGGTGAAATTTTGTAGTCCACAAAACATTTCTGGAGCTTCACAGCCAAACAGTGTTGCAGCATTCTCCTAAATAGCTGCAGTGGATGGGAACTGAAAAATGATAAAATGGCTGTAAACAGCATGAGGGTGAGTAGTTGATGACTGAATTCTCATTTCTGGGTGAACTTATCCTTTAAGAGGTCCGCTACAGAAACTGATGCATTATTGTGTCTGGGGCCTCGGAGAGGACAGCTACGAGACATAATTAAATTTAATGGATTCATTGCATCCGTGATTGGTGTCAGAACTTGTTACACAGCACTAAATCCAAAATACGTTTGCTTCATTTTCTGATATAGAAGTTTTATGACAGTTAAGTCAAAATCCAGTATGCATTCAGTTGGGACATACTACCTCCTCATGACAGTGCACCTTAAACTTTGACCCTCGTGCACCTACATGCGTCTCAGCCTTAGCACGAAACGTTGGAGTACAAAGAACACAGTACTTGCACTTAAATGTGCTTTATACTGCACATACTTCGTATTGGGACATAATACATCTTTTTCTGGCACACTAAATAGTATGGTAGTATGGGTATTTGAATGCAGGGATATGTCCGTATTTGGCGGAACAGCAATGCTTCATGGTCATTTGAGTATATTGGGACCTTCAGAGACAGAGAAGTGTTATCATGCCAACACTTTTCTACACATTGGGTCTTGATGAGGTCATAATAAAATAAAATTATATATTTAAAAGGAAATGTTGAAGTAAAGGTTAAAAAGCAAAACGTGTCCTCTAATATAACTGCTTTATGTTCATTTTAGTGATCATGAGATCTATCACAATTTCACTGACTGTTAATTTTTAACTGCTGCCTTGAATTAATAATGGCAGACTTAACTGCACCACTTCACCTCCACCCTCTTCAGCCTGCACACCTGGTCCAAATAAACATCAACACAGTCACGCCCGGAGCCAGGAGGAGGGGACACTCACCCGCCTGTCCTCTCCCTCCCCGGCGGGACTCACACTCGCCCTCTACCGGCCAGACCGCGCGCACACAGCCGCCTCTCTCCTGGAGCTGCCGGACCACTCAATCCACGCGTAATTCAGGAATCAGGACTCACTCACACATTCCTCCTCCAAGTGTGGAGCAAGCCGGCAAAGGAGCAGCCGCGTCGGCGACAGTGTCCTCTCACAGCCCGACAGCGCGCTAAGGGACGGAGGGCAGGACGAGAAGACTTTAGATTTAAACACTCCTGAAAGTGCAGGTTAGGATTTCAAGTTGCGATCAAGACAGAAGAGTTGCCAGTTAACCCCGCGGCTGGGGGTTAACGCGACGACGGCGCTTTCGACATGGATAAAGTTATCAATTGCTTGTTTGCTGCAATAACCCTGCTGGTGTCCGTCCGAGGGGAAGTTTTTAAAGGTAAGGAGGATTACCTGGACATGTTTGCACGCAGAGAGCATACGCGCAGTCCTGTATGATGGCTCAGCTGAGAGACGAAGTGGAAAGGAAAGGCACTTAAACAGTTTGCGCACTATTTTGTCTGATAGTTTGGTGGCAAATTCGAAGCTTGAACTAATTTTTATGGCGTAAAATCGAGTGTATGCGGCAGCAGGGGAGTAATATAAGTTACATGAGGGTTGCAAAATAATGTCAGAAGATATTTTTTTTGCCGCTACAGCGCTGGCATTCATCAGTTTGTTTGTTCTCACCTTCTGTGCCGCTGTGCGCAACGAGCAGGTGCGCTACGGCCGCCGGAGCGACTCGATTCAATGCCGCGATTTACCCGACTTTAACGAGTTCATTGTTTTGTTGTGTCTAACTTTACCTTGATAAGTTGGCTGTCTAATGTGATTAACCTCAAGGGATTGACGGGCCGGAGTGTCACTGTTGCTTGTACACGGCGAGGCGATAAGCCAAACGAGACCTGGTGTCATTATTTCACCGTGAACTTAATTTATAACACCCCAGTGAGCATATGTACACAGGTCAGAGTCAGTTTAACGTGTAGCGCCCCCCACACTTAAAATGCTAAATGTGAGTTATTTTTGGTGGACACAGTTGTTTTTGTCCCAAAGATTAATTAACTTCTGTGCGTAATACCTAATTCCACATGTTATATACTTCTACAGTAGTTTTTATATGACTTTCAGAACTGATTTTAAATGTCTTTGTTGTGGATAGAATTGTCCTACACAGAAAGAAAGCATTTTTCATCTGTGTTCTTGCGTTACAAATCTCATTTAATTCAATTTACTGTGTAGAATTGAATCATCCTCTCATCTTCCCCTCAGTTTACCCTGCACGCGCTCTGTTTCCAGCTGAGAACATGTTTCTGGGTGTCTCTGCTTTGTCAATTTTTCTTCGGAGTTTCCCTTTAAATTACATGTATTGTTTGCCTGAATCTTGATGTAAACTTTCTCCACATCCTTCCCCCTCAGATTCCCAATATTCATGCATAGGCAACTTCATTTGTCAAGTCTATTCAAAGCTTTGTGAGGAGAAAAAGTTCAGGGATTAGTCCTAGATAGTGGTTTGACTTATTAGAATGACTGAAATAATAGTGCAGACTCTCACTGTCAGTTTTAATGGCTGTAGATTGCCTCAGGGGATTTTACATTAGAAGCCTAATTTAGCCCCTAAAGAGGTCATTTCTGCTGTTTCTACAATGGAATTATCTATGTGGAAAAAAGGCACATTAGCCTGTATTCATGCCAATCAATGCACAGATGATGAATGTCCAGACTGAGACGGATCCATACTGCCAGTTCAATTTAGAGTTGCGTTTAAAAACTTCATAAAAACATGGGACGTTCCGGCACCCAGTGTCTGCATGTGTTTGACTTTTACATGCTGCTCAGACTCTGAGGAGGCGACGTGTGCGGTGAGGCTGTGGTGTGATGTGTGGCTTCTCGGATGCTGTGGGGGATTCAACAGTCAGCTGATGCATTTCTCTGAAAGCCTGTTGGGGGCAGCATGGCACACATATAATATGATACCCTGATGATGGAGCCAAGCAGAGCAGAGTGGCGGACCACGAGTCAGACGCACAGATCAGGATTCAGATGCACTTTGGAAACTATTTGTGTCCGTGCTGTGACGAGATTTGATCACAACTTTGATTTAATAATGCAACTTAGCTGCTGAATAAATTAGATCTTTAGTTTCCTTATTCTTTGAATCATTCCTGGGATCTCTGAACAGGAGAGCAGACACGTTCAAGGTCCTACATTATTTATTAAAACATTTTATTTTGGATAAATAGTTTTTAATCCAGCAGTATGAACGCCAGGGGTCAATTTTAGTGACTGAGAACTCTCTTACCCTGAAGCACTAAGTATTCCCAGTCCATTTTTGTGTGAGGTTCATCAGTCTTGCCCGTTGGCAACCTCCAGACTAGGAGATTTATTGGAGTGGGCTGCACTGCGGGGCTCCCAGTGGTGCCCAAGCCCATCGATAAATGTGCTCCTAATTGCATGAGTGTGTGTGTAAATATGTAAACCAGGAAGAAATCAATCGGATGTGTGTTCCTCTCTCCCGGCTAGGTGACGGATTAGCCACACACGGATGGAGAGGTGGAGGGCTAAATATGAGCGGCCCGAGACATTTGTTATGGCGAGTATGTGATAGCAGCTCATGTGATAATCAGATCATTGAGGTAACCAGAGTACCAGTCGACTTCAGTGCACGGTATCAGAGCCTTGTGACTGTGCAGCCTCAATTCGATCACAGCAGAACGGCCCTTTGGAGGTCTTTTAATTTACACGTAAAAAAAATAAATAAAAAAACCCAAACCGACTCCGTAATCAGGATCACACCGTATCAGCTTCATCTCCTTCCTTTGTAAACTTGTTTATGCACCTGGATATCTGCTCTCAGTGGCGTGGTAGAGATGAACTGCTCTTTTGTTGTTGTTTTTTTCTCCCTCCCTGTTGCATTCACAATGCCCACTGGATGCTCTCGGCTCAGAGAGAAAGCAAAAAAAAAAAAAACAACAACAACACTATAAATCACTCGTTGTGTATGGCCAGTGCTTCTGTTTTCTACATTATGAGGACAGCCTTTTTTTTCTACAAGGCCTGCCCTTTGATATCTATACTCTGTCTTTTGACCGAGCACATTAAATTCCAGGGAGCTGTGCGCTTTGTTATGTTTACCACCTTTTCCAGCAGCCATAAAACCTGCCTCGTTTTCTGATAGGGCCGAGCCGTGAGTTGAGAATAATGCCCATGCTTGGAGTGTAGAGCCGTAGTTTGTCATTGCGGAGTGACTGCTGCTGATAGTGTCCTGGTTGACCGATCCTGATTGCCATCCAAGCTGTGACTAAGGAGTAAAACAACACATTGGCTGCTTGGGAAGATAAACAGCACTTCATTTGAAGTCTGGCAATAATTTAGATAGTTTTTCACTCATGAAATGTTTCCTTTTTTCCCTACTCCCAGCTGACTCAGATTTAATAGAGACTTTTCCGAAAGGTGTCCTGAAGGGTGGCAGTTTCCTTTGTGTGAGCCAGTGGAGAATGAAATTAAATATGCATGTGATTTTTTTTTTTCTTTTTTTTTTTTCTTTTTTTTTTGATGGCTTCAACCAATGTTGGAGGAGAAAAAAAAAGCTCCATGGTGATTGATGATAGTACAAAGCAGAAAGTGAGGTGTCTACATTCTTCTGTAACTTTGCTTTTCAGACACTTATATTATGATGATAATGAAGGCGGTGGAGAGGCATGGATTTACTGAAGCTGTTCAAACACTGCGGATACATGTGACTTCCTAGAAAAGGGTCTGCTGAGTTTGTCAGCAGGGCTGATCACGACTGGTAGACATGGGGGGGTTCTCACTTAAAAAAAAAAACTATATTTAAGGAACTTAAAATGCTGCTGTATAAGACTTAGACCAGTCATTTGAAGTGACTAGACGAACAGAAGTATTATTCTTTTTTCACTCCTAGGTGTTTAACGTAAGTCTTCAGGATGTGTGAAAAAGAAAATCACTGCATCTGATTTCCAACATGTCTTTGTACAGGCCTGTAAGTGTCTGTGCATCTTAGCTTTACACCCAGTTATGTAAGACATTGCAATGACCAATTTTTCTTTGGTCTATAAAATGTTGTTCACTGTTCCCCAAAGCCCAAGTTGATGTCTTGTTGTGTCCACCACATAAAAATATTCAGTTTAGTGTCATCGAGGACTTAAGAAACCAGAAAATATTAACATTTAAAGGAGACATATGCTCATTTTCAGGTTCGGAATTTTATTTCTGGTTACTACCGGAATAGGTTTACATGCTTTAGTGCCCAAAAAACGTTATCTCAAACTATCAAGTGCTGCAGCACTGTATCCCCCCTCTGTCTATAACACTCTGTTTTAGCTGCTGTCTCTTTAAGGCCCCCCTCCTGAATGTCTGCTCTGATTGGTCAGCTTACACATGACTGACCCAGCACCGCTAACAACAATAACAGAGCAGCTGTGCTAAATCAATTCTTGTGTGCCAAACTAGCCGCAAGGCATAAATAATGCAGATGTGCGGCTCTGCGACGTAGTGTGATGTCACAAAGTCAAGGAATTAAAGGTGGGACCACTAACGAGGCGTTTCAGGAGCAGTGTTTTGTGTGGGAGAGAGGAGCTCCTGTTGGTGAGGAGTTAACTTTTTCAGTTTATTGTTAAACTGCAAAATATCCAGCCTGCGTTACATATCTTTGTCACAAGAGTGATCTAAAACATTGCAAAAAACATGTTTGTATATCTGCTAATATATCAGTATCTGAGTCTTTAACTCCCTCATATTGATCTTCACATCGGCCCAAAAGAATTGAGAACCGGTCAGACTCTATCCTAAACACTTGCTACTAAGTCTGTTATCTGACCCATGAGCAGCAAATGTCAGAAACTAGCCTAAGCCCCTCAGAATCAAAGTTCAATAACTTTTTTCAAGAAAAATTAATTATACAAGAGGAAGATGTCTAATAATTTGCTATCCTCATTAGACTTACTCTATCTGAATAACAAAACACATTGCACTCTGAGTAAAGGGCACACAGCTTGACACATTATTCAGCTTTGTTTCATTGGGAAAAGTCAGCATCTGTTTTCTGGAAGATGCCACGAGGCATTCTTGGAAATGTAGGGAATCAGTAACTGAAGGAGCAGATAACGGAGGCTGAGGAAAAGTCGACACATCAAGAGACGTAAACAGCACTTCATGATGAAATAACTCCCGAGAAACTCTTAACATCACAGACTGATGAGGCATAGGAGTGCTCGACTAACGTTGAGGGTGGACTTTTACATCAATTTAGGGAGAAGGTAGCATAACTAGAGCGAAGATTGAATAGGGTAAGAATCTGTCTCATTCTAACTGTTGTTATTGACACAGTTTGTAACACTTTAAATGGGACATTAGCCTGTTTGTCAGATCTGGACACATTAATTCATGAAATGTTTCCAACATGGATCAAGATCAATGATGTTCTAATTTTCTTCACATTGCCACTTTGTTTTCCCACTTTCACTTATGTAAAACTAAAACTTAATAAAAGTGGTATTATAGATTGGCTTATGAGGAAACAAAGTGCAGTCTGTTTTGACAGTGATACATTTTTTTGTCGTGCCGTCTCCGTACCCAAGCACATGGGATTTAAAATGATTAAGAGTCTTTAAAGTCCTGACTCCCAGCTTTAATGAGAAGGTGCTTTGGATCCTCATCAGATAAATAGGGCACAAAGTGTAGCCCTTTTTATAAAATAGAGCACAGTTTTAGGGTATGGAAGGTAATTGGATAAGGTGACATGAACTCATCATATTTAATGCTTCAAATACAAAAGAAATGCAAAGGTGCTCTTGATGATTTCTCATTTGATTTCTGGTGAAGTGTCTGTATAGACTAGCTGGTGTTAGGGATCTGGTTTTACCATTGATTAAGACCCTGCCAGGTAGAAACTGGTCAGCATTTTAGACCAGGTTGCTCAACTGAAATTGAAACTGAAAATGGAGCATTGTTAGTGATCTGTAGATTGAGAGCTTGTTTCCGTACAGCCAATCAAATATTGCATAAAGCAGTAATACCAGCAGTCTATCACAGGCAGAGCAGTTGGTCACACTGAGCCAAACAACAGCCTGCTACACAACACAGGAGTCACAGACTTTGAACAACAACCCACGTTAGCTTTCCTGCTAAAGTCTCCTTTTTATCTAAGTTGCAAACATGAGTCTTGCTCTACACCTTAGCTTGATGAACAAACCGATCACGCTGAGACGTGTAGCTAGAAAACAGCCTATGGCCTGGCAAACTCTCTTGCACATTGTATCAAGGTTTTTGGACGTTAAAATATTCCCAACTTTTCAGCGCAAGGCTTGGAGTTTTACCGCTTTTTCTTTTAATTACATTTGAGCGCCAGGTTACACATGCAGCAGGTGCTCCACGCTTTTTTGCCCAATGCTCTTTTCCAACATTTCACTTGTACTCCATGCACGCAAGAGGGGCAAATAAAAAATATCTGGCAGACTGCATCTGCATCTGATAGTGAAGCAAATCTGCATCTTTGCTTCATGTGGAGTTCAACTTTGACCTGCTAAGTTGCTTCCACAACCAGTAGCAAGGATGTGTGTGGTTGACCCGTCAGACTGTCTACAAACCAGCTAGCTGAGTTCTGTGTACCTCACCTCCTGCACTGCCCACATTCAGGCACATTTTCATTTGCCCGCATTCGCATATGTGTGACTACAGCCTAACAGCAGCACTCTGGCAGCCTGCCACATGCTGTCAATCAGTTGCCCCAGACCTTTTCTCTTTCTGTCAATAATACGGTTCAATTAACAATACAAAAAAAATTCATTGTCTTTATTTTCGACTGCAAAAAGGGCTGACTAATCATGACTTCAGTTTGACTTTAATATGTCTCTTCTACTTGCTTTGCTGAAGTTTTTTTCTTTTTTCTAATTTGACATTTTGGTGTTGAATCTTTTCCAAGCAATGACTCGCAGACATCAGCAGACTCTCCAGTCACCTTCAGTCTGGTGTTCAGCGAGTGAAACACATGATAATTTGGACGGAGTCAGATGCCTGATCTGGCTGGTCAATAACATTCCAGTGTTGACCATAACAAGCTCTTTGGGAGCCCTTGCTGTATGTTTAGGATAATTTTCCTGCTCCACTGTCCTCAGATTGGGAGACATCGTGTGAAAATGGCTGCTGCTACGCTGAAATTAAAGCTCAATTTAAGACTTAAAGCTTAAATTAAAGCTGAAATGAGACAATGGCTTTAAGGTAACAAGTGCTGACGTACAGCACCGACACAAAAACAAACATGTGACTGTCCAAACTCTCGTGTAAGTGTGGAAATTGGTTAAGTGCTGGCTCATCACAGGCACTTTGAGGCGAAAGAAAGTGAGTGAAATATTGGAACGCAGAGTCTACCAACATGATCATCATCTTCATATCCCTGGAGTGCCACTCCACATTCAATCATTAGCTGTTGATTTGCAAGTGATTTTATTTACATTCTTGAGAGGCAGTAATAGTTTGAAGTTCATCCTCGAGGCGGCTGATGTGGCTATGCTATCTGGGAGCTGTGCGACGGAATGATAATTGGCCTTGAGATGTGACTGTGTGAAGGATGCTGGACAAACAGAGCTGCTCTAATTATACACAGCTCCTTCTTCAAATGAAGAGGATAAAAGCTAATGAATCGCACACAGGCCAGCACAGGGGCTGCCTAATGAAGAGAGAGTGAGAGACAGAGAGGCGAGTGTTTGTGTGTGTATGTGTGTGTGTGTGTGTGTGTGTGTGTGTGTGAGGTAGAGAGAGAGAGAGAGAAAGGAGAGCGAGAGAGAAAAAGTGTTTGTGTGTCTAAGGCATGCTCGAACAATTCTGTGATCTCATCACCATGTCGGAAAGTGAAAAAAAACCCCTCGGTAGAAAAACAACAACTTACTATGCAGCGCATCATGTTTACAGAAGTCTGCATTCGTTGTAGGTGGCTCAGAGAGTCCAGGCACTCAGTAAAAATTCACTAATTAATGCTCCAAGGGTCTCAATTGTTATTAATGGTGACGAGAAGGAGGAGGGGAACGAGGGAGGAGTAGGAGAAGCATTTTAAATCAGGATATTACAGTGTGTCTACTCGATTGATTTGGAGGCCTTCTATCTGCATGTCAGCTCACTTTTGTTCCAAATTAAATAATAAAGCTCACTGCTGCTATCTGGAGAATTAAACCTGTATCAGTGACCAATGACTGGCAGTTGCAGCGATGGTTTTACACTCAGATTGAATTGACCCCGACCCCGGCACATTCCTCACTTATCTTCAAACCCGGCCGTTCAATCAGCTTGTTTCTATTCAGCATTGTCACCCAGTAAACCCAGGGGTTATTATGTGCACTGAAATTGATTCTGATGGAGTGCACTTTGATATTTGGTTCAGGTGAGCGTACAGCCTTGACCTGAAGCCTGCAGCTTAATTTCAAGTCTGTCAAATAAAAACTCCCGCCACTGCTTTGGCGCCGGAGTCACGTAGTTGAGAGAAGGTGCAAAGTTTCTCCATGAATAACTCAAGTTGCCTCCTTCGCGGGACAAGTGCACTCGCTAACTCGGGGGAGGCTCGGTTTCGTGCCAAAAAGCTGTCCTCCGCGTAGGCTCGCTGCTCCTCACACGACTGGTGGTAGGTGGAGGAGGAGGGGGTGCTGCTGCTGCCGCTGTTTCACCTTGTCTCCTGTTATTTATTAGGCTTCTGTCAAGGCTCAGGCAGTAGGCAGGTGTACATCCCTCCTCCTCCTCTCCCCATCCGGGCCTTATGAGTATAACCAGGGGCAAAATTCTCCATTACTGTCAGTCTGAATCTGTTGCCATCACATTAGCGCACGTCATGCAGTCATTAATGCATTAGGCCTTGTTTGAGTGCCAGTTATTTGCATTGGCTTTTACGCTGCCTATTTGCCCTTGTTCTAAAAGCTGCCTCGGCTGAACCTATTGACCAGTTAACTGTTCAATAATGAAGAGATCCCTGAGGATGAATTAGGCCTCAGTGGTGCTGTTGAATAATGGTTATTAGGACGTGAAAAAAAACAGCATTTTTACGGCGTACTGAGAGCAACTTTTTTTCACCTTCCGTATGTTTTTTAATGTCTCTCTAGCATATGATCTCGCCGCTAACAGTCGAGTACACTATCATCCAGCCTTATCCCTCCGCTACCTACTCCCGAAGCAGAATGTACCTGATTATACTCCTATCGGTCACACTCTGGCGCCTATTTGGAGGCTGTTATCTGTTTGCGGTGGAGACTCCTCGGGGAAGCATACAGCCGATAAGAGACTGTTGTTCTGTAAACAGCCCTCTGACCTCCTCAGGCTGGGCTTGGCTCCTTTTCAAATGGGTCTCTTTTGTATTGGCCCTGAGCTCAAACCTCCGCGTGACTGATTCCCCGGGGGGAGGTTTAATGGCATTACTGTACGCTCCACACTATGCAGGGTGGTCACTCCGGAGCTGTCGGAGCCCGAGGGGGGTGTGCATGCCTCCAGAAGCAGAGGGAAAGAGGGAGAATAAGACGGTGGGAACGATGCTGGAGAAAAGACGCACTCTTGTCTCTCGCTAAACATGCGGATGCTCACGTGAATGAACCCTTTATGCCCCCGAACTGGATGTTGCTTGTGGGAAGGGAATAATCTGATGGTACAGCGGTGCTTTCCTCCCATGTCAATCACCATTTCATTTTTTAACCATGTGGCAAACCTCTTATCACAACATAAATTATATTCTCACTTGTGCTTGTCCCTCTGACAGTCTGTTGACTCGCTGAGCTCTGACATGAGTCAAGTGCATTAATAGCTCTTCTGGGGACAACTTGGCGGACTGCTGGACAGTCCGCCATCAAGCTCCCACCGATGTCAGCTCCGTTTTTAACACTTTCCTTGTGTAATTTGCCAGCGTGCCTGAGCAAACGATGCATTGAAAATCAGTAGCCACGGGCTGTACTGCAGCGAACTGTTGTACTAAATCACTTTTGGTGTTAACCACTGCTTCATCGACACGGCTATTGAGACACACAGCTGCAGGGCCAGTGTTAAAGACGGAGGAAAACACAAAACAATAACTAGAAAAGATGATGCTTGGCTTGAAGCTTGACTCCCACCCTGTAATCAGAGTTTGCCACGCTAAAGAAATTACAGGGCACAGGAGTCATTAGGAGTGTGGGTGCAGCTCGGCATTGCAAACGGAAACAAAGTTGAAAACACATGTTTTTGGAATAATGCACATCTGAATAAACAAACCGGTGAAAATCTGACAAGTTGATTGTAATGATAGTACGCTGCCGGCCGGGAGGATAAATTCAGTTGGATGTGATGTCTCAGAGACGTATTGGTATCAGGGCAAAAGGAGTAATTAATGTGGAAAGCCTCGAGCATCAGTTAGCTGGTTTTCCACCAACGTTATCATCAGTCCGACTGCCTCAGCTTAACATATAATGACGAATAGCACCCTGCTTAAACAAGTTAGAACAGAATTAACTTACCATGTTTGCCAAATTTCTTGAAATAATCTGACTTGGTTTGATTTTTACTTTTAAAGCAATTTGTGCAGTTGTCTTTCTGCACTTTATAGCCTCAAGAACTACATCTAAAATGCTCTGAACACTAATCTGAATATTTTTATGCAGTGTAAATATCATTACCCACTGCTGAAGCTACGTTTGACGAAAATGCAAACATATGTTTTTCCCTGTCCTACTAACTCTTTGAGCAAGTCCCAAGGCTAACCAAGGATTTCCCTATTGCCATTCCCAGATCTCTAAATGGGGCATTATTCATAATAGAATCCCAGCTGAAGGTAGACGGTGGAGACATTTATAAAAAGAGGCAAGGACAAGGGGGAAAAAAATCTGAGCAACTGGATTCATAAGAAAAGCATGTAATTTTTCATTTTTCCTGTTTTGTCACCACATAGGTTCGTTTAAATCTCAATTCAAGCATGCCTTTGTCTTATTTTATTGTCATGGTGACTGTTGTGATATTTTCTTCCTACAAATTGTGCCAATGGTCCAAGTTAATTGTCCTTGCCTTCAACTACTAAACCTAAATAGTAATAATTATAATATTTCTTTGTCCATACATTTTCTATTACTTGTCATATCATTGATGACTGAACTCCCAATTTTAATTTGCCATTAGCTTTCTTAACATTGTGTTCAATCTTCAGAATTATTATGCTTTTAGGAAGGAAATCATACTAGCTGCCGCTTTACATGTAGTTGGCTAACACTCATCAAAAGAAACTTTCAAAGCCTTTCACCACTTAATGTTGAACCTAAACACGTATTATTTTCTATTTCTAGTCATGGTGTTGGCCAGGCTGCCATTTTCCTGCAAACTGTGTAATTAAAAGTCTTGGTGTTGCATTTAGGAGGGAAAACCTGCTAGCTTCCAGTTGTGTGTTGTCGGCTAACATACATCAAGAAGAAAAAGGATGAAAGTGAGATAAACAACAAAGCCTTTGAATTATATACCTGTGGTTGTAATTTTAATAATATGACCTTTGCTGTGATGATAAATGATAATGATACATTTTGTTCATCTTGCTAGGTTCCTGCCACAGGTCACCTAACTAGCAGAGCTAATGACTGTCATAGTTTCAATAGCCAATTTCCAACCACACAAAAAAAAATCCATTATGTGGTTGTTAAGTGTTTGATTCCAACAGTTGACATGGAGCCATTTCGAAGCGGGCTTGTCTTGTTCAGAATTTAGGAGTTACGGCTGTAGTTTAGCATATGATCGCACCCTTACGGCATGTGTTATGCAAGCTGGTAAGGTTTTTCTCGAGCAGGCAAGTCTGAGGTCAAGATTTTTTTTTTGTTTTTTTACCAGATTTTCTCATCCTCTGCACATTAAATCAAGCCGACCTTTTAACAGCAATTAAAAGATCAATATGTCTCACTTTTTTCGTTTATTTCATCACTTAGTTGCTTAATTGCTTGTGTTCCCTTTGTTTCTGAGTATGTAGGCCTATTACACTCTAATCTGCATCGCATTATGTTGAAGCCTAAATGAACCTGAAAGTGAATCATTTTGGAGCCAGATCTTATGTTCAACCTGCTCATGCCCATAGCAGCCTCATGAGGCAACAAAATCATTTATTAATTAAATGGTTTCATGTATACAGTCAAGACTGGTACATTACTGAAGGTGTTTTTTCTTTTAAATTATCCTCATAGTACTTGACTCAACGCAAAAAACATTAGTGGACTGAATGTCGCTGTAGGAAAAACTACATTGAACGTGAGCAGAATTGCTGATTTGGGGGAATTTTTCATATACATGCCTCCCTCGGACAGGGACAGCGTGGCTCGTCTTTAGAGCAGCTCTGCTTTATTTAGTCGCTGGAAGTTGCAGCAGCATCAAACGTTGCAGATCAGGCTTGCAGTAGCCTGGTGGTGAGGCAGAGGCACACAGGTTCAGAGGATGAATAATTCACTCCCATGAGCCCAGACTTCTTGCCGTGAGACTAATATTCAGCAGCACCTGTGTGTCTGAAAATCTCCCTCCTTCAACCCACCAGGTTCCTTTCCCTGGGGAAAACCTCAACCCCGGCATCACCCCAGCTGTGCTTTCTCCAAACTGTCAGAAAAGCACTGCCGTGGCTGGAATGACAGAAATGTTAAGAGGAAACATAGTTCAGTGTACGCTAAGCGGCTGTGTGAGTGGACTCAGAAATATTGAGGAAAGTAATATACATAATATAACATAATTAGAGCCTCAGTAAACCTCAGTACTTTTTGGTGCTGATAGAAACGTGTTTGTAGCCTCCAGCTTTGAAAACAATCGCCTACCAAGCTGGCATCAAGTCCCTGGTCAAATTTGTTATGTTCCAATTTACTCTTTGATCATACACTTATTGATGCAGATCAACACTTTGCTAGACGAGAAAGCAATCTCGCTACAGTGTCCGTTTGGCTCAGGAGCATTTGATAATGTCACATGGTCTTGGTCAGCAGTTCCAACACTTCAAAGCCACAAAATGTAACTTCCTGGAGAGAGATAGTTGATCGTTGAGTCTCATCCACAGATCGTCAAACACTTTGGATTGGCGTCCAAACCCGGGCTGCCAACCCAAAGCGTCAGTAGTTGATGCTTTGTGGATGAGACTCAACAATCTACTCTCTCTCTCCAGGAAGTTACATTTTGTTGCTTCAAAGGTCCAATTTGTAAGAAAGTAGATTTTTGAGTCTCATTCCCAACTCGTCAAATACCGGCGCTTTGGGATGGCAGCTGACCCGACCCACAATCTCAAGTGTCGGTATGTGATAAATTGGGAATAAGACTCAAAGATAGACTTTCTTACAACTTGGACCTTTTTAAGGACTTCTCGTCTATGTTAACATAATAGCTGAGGTTTGTGTATTTTTTGGCGAAAACCCCAGAACACTAAATTCGGTAAGATTGTTATATCCGCCAAAGATGTTATGTTTTCACCTGTGTTCTTTTGTTGGTTGGTTTGTCGGCAGGATTACACAAAAACTAGTGAACAGATTTCCACAAATCTTGGATGGAGGATGGGTCATGGCCCAGAATAGACCCCATTAACTTTTGGTGCAGATCTGGATAAAGGGATGGATCCAGGAATTTTCTTCTCGACATTTTCGTTGATTCCTCAGGGAGTAATGCATGGGTCCTGAGAAAATCAGGCATATTTAGGTGGCTGGTATCTATGAGTGAGTATGATTTCATACTGATCCTAGATCTGGTAAATTTAAATTATGGTTAAGCAGTTTCAGGGCTATCAGACTGTTTGGCGTTGGTGGAGGTATGCGCTCTAGTGAGTGCGATTCTAGTTTACTGCTGTATTTTGCCCAATTCTGACATTTCTAGATCTTGCACAACTGTTTTGTGTACACATCATCTTGGTATTGGTACCAATCACCTCCAGGTTGAGTTTTCAAAGAAGTGTTTTTCTGTTGGGTTTTGTAAGTGTCATATTTTTATGTCATTGTTTTATGCATAACAATGCCATAGCTGCTTTAGTTTGACTTTAGCACATTGAATTTTCTTTCATTTCCCCCCCTCTTCCCATCATTCTACATTTCATCATTCAGCCTTCATTTCTATAATTATCTGAACAAAAGATGCTCAAGCGTTGACAGATCGACCGTGTAGGCGTTTGTGCGCATAAACACATACACTGTGTTTATAGTGTGTGTATCTCTGATGGTGGCTACTTTCCACCAGTGTGCACTTGGATGTGTGTCGTCGTGCATAGCCAGTGTGGGTTATCTTCTTGTGTCTGTGAGCCGTGTATGTGCTGTGTTTTGTGCTCGTCCCTGTGTGTCAGGTAGCAGACCCATCTCAGGCTTATAATCAGGATGTGACAGAAGGCGGCAGGCAGCAGCCGCGATGCCTTAATGAAACCTGGGCCCTGGCTAATTGGTGACACCATGGCGTGAGGGAATGAGAGAGGCAGTAACCAGACTGGCAGGACTGAAGGAGAGGACAGCGGGTCCGGCCCTCGCACCAGTGGATTAAGCCCGTCATGTTCATTTGTAGAACACACAGAGGGAGAGAACACCTACACTCTTCCTATCAAAATCCTGCAAATGCAAAACTCCCCGCTGCCTGGTCGACCAAAGATAGCCCCGCTAACCAAGTTGTCTACTGAGCAGATTTTTCCCTTTCAGTCTTCTCCTTTTCATTATGTCTTGTCAAGTCTTTCCCTTTTGCTCTCAATTTCAAAGAGCTAGGTTTGGCTGGAGAAAACCTTGGCCCCTTTTCTTCTTGGTGTTTATCAAGGATCTACTTGTATTTGAGTCACATAAACAAGTGATTTTTGCTCTAATCAAAAGCTGATAGGCCTAAGTAAGGAAAGGAAATAAATCACTAATTATTCTTCTATAAGTACAAAGTGAAAATCATAAGTAATATGAGCCCTAAGCCAATACACTTCAGGGTTTTACTGCTACAGCTTGATTTGGTTTGGTACTTACTGCTATAATGTTAATGTCAGAGCTAGTTCACAAGCCATGTTTCCATTGGCATGTTTTTATACCCTTTTTGGAGTATTGCGCTAGAAAAGTTTGATGGAAATGGCCAAATTTGGAGAAAAAAAAAAGTTGGAGCTGGAAACACCTTTTCCGAGTACTGACGTAGCAAACAGGAAACTCACATGACTGATCCAAAAAGAAGAAGAAGAAGCTGTTTCCACTGAAGAATTCCTGAAGACCTTCTTTTTCATTTTTCTCTTGTAGATGGCCAAGGCGACTGGTTCTAGCAGTTGGCAGTTAGCAAACAACTTGGTTTTGTTTCCGGTTTGCGACCTCTGCTTCTTCTACTTATTGATTACAGCCATGCATATGGTAGCCTATACCACCAACTTTTGATTAAACTTTATGCAGCCTTGTTTGTTGGCTCCAAACCACTTAATGGAAACGTGGCTAATTGACAATTTTGGCAATCTCAACAATATTAAAAATCTGCACTCGTTGACACCACTAGGGGTAAGTGAGTTCTTTTTGTTGGTTTTGTAATTTGTGTTTTCCAGCCCCTTTAAGCTGGGACCGGGTGGCAGTGCCAGAGGATGTCTGTAGTCCTTCCTGCCTGGCTCGGGGCTGGCTGTCTGACCCTTCAGCCTCAGAGCGAGCCAGTTTGGCTTCCTTATGTCCACGAGAGCTCGAGGGCTCCTTCCGGGGTGTCAGAGCTGACCTTTCTCTGTTGGTAGGAGGAGTAACGTACAGTCGGCCTCTATCTGTCATGCCCCCAGCTGTGTTTAAGCCTCAGAAAGGACCACAGGGGCCTACTCCAATGTTATGTTTGAGTAATAGCTAATGAGGTACACTGAGAGTTGTGTTGCTCAGCTGGTCTCATACTGATACTGATGGCTGCTGCTTGCCCCATTTATTCCCAGCACCAATCATTATCTGTCATTGAAATTTAGAATTATAAAAGCCATTTAAAAGTTCATTATGAAAAATGAGTCGCTCTAACGTATAGCTGGTGTTTCATTAGGTTTAAGAACTGTGTAAAAAAGCATTGCAGCTTAAGAAAGATTAATCCAGAGACTAAAAGGTGTTCAAATCCCCCTCTATCCTCTATCCTCTATCTTCACTAGTTCACATCTGAGGCTAAGCTTGTTTGTCCCGTAAGATCGGGATGAAAGATCTGGGTGGTTTGACCGTGTTGTTTTAGAGCCCAACATGAAATGACCTGATCAAACATCGTCTGCGCTCATGGGCCGACAAACACCACAACAAATCAGATTTCCTTCCACTTCGCTTCTCTCTTTCTGACTCAAGTGACAGATCTAGCCCAAGTCTGTGATCTGGCTGTCCTCGACTACACAGGGAGATCAAAGAAGGCAAAAAACATTTACATAAAAGATTATGTATGAGTTGTAATTAGCGTCTGCCTCGGCACTGACAACAGAAAAATATGTGATTTTTGGCTCGGAGATGAAACGTAGGTAGGGTGAGATTTATAATAACCAGGTCTAAGCTTTGGAGTCACAATTTTAATTGAAGGAATCCCCGAAGATTGTCCAGCTTTTTTCCAGAAGCACCTGACTCAAAAAAAGATAGATTAGGATTAGTCTTATTAATTTCTGTTAATGCATTCACGCACATTCGTTTCCTCCAAGATAATTACGTGTTTTACTTTGATGGCTCCTAATTTCATATGCCCAAGTGTGCTGCTGCACCCCCCCAACTCAGCTCTATAAAAATGAGGTTATTTCATCCTCCAGATTCTATTCAATATCATCTGTAGTTGTCGAATTACATCAAGGTACTACAGTATGATTTAGAGTGAGTGATGCAAGATTATTGCTGTGGGCAAAAATGGATTTCTGCTACACTCTGGTACAGTGGGTTGCCATATTTATTGCATGTGGAGGATTTTGCTGAAGATGTGTCAATTGGCAAAGCTGTAAGAGAAATCTTTTTAATGTGTCAGTGCTACAGCATGTCATTACAGGCAATTTCCCTGCCACAAAGAGGGTCAGCGAAGGGGGTCACATTGTTTTGTGTGCTCATTGGACTATTATCTCGAATTGTGGAAGAAGACAATTTTTGAAATTTCTATCTAATCGTTATAAGTAGCTCGGCGAGGTGGAAGTTCATCTCGCACACTTGTAAAAGGGTACTATTTTCAGAAATTAAATAGGACGCCCTCGGATGCGCGCACCTTATCTCACAGTAATACACTTGCACACACGGTATGGAGCAGCGACAGTGGCGAGGCATAGAGGCTTATCCTCCTGTGGGAGGAGCTGACATTTACTCTGAAAATTCACCTTTGGTTTCTGCCGCTGGATTTATGATATCACTCTTATCTAGATTCCATCACATTTTTTCATTACTGTTGTACTCTACCAGTGTGTGACTTTCTGTCATGGCTTGTAAGATTTGCCCTCGGAGAGTAAAGATTGAGCTGTCTGAATAGTTTGGTCCTGCATCACTGACGTTTCTTAAAATGTTCACACTATGTAATCATCACAGAGATATGCATTGACATTTTAGATGTGTGCATTAAGGCCTGCCAGCATCGAGGCCTCCTGCGATGATGTTGGACTGGATGCCAGACAATCCGCTGGCTGCAGCGGTTGAACGTTCAAACCCCTGCGCTTAATTAATGTTTCGCCCGAGTTGCTCCAATTCTGTCAATCTTTAATTCCAGGAGGGATATTATCCTTTGCCCGTTAATAAGTTTTTAAACATCTTTTCAATTTACTTGGGAATATGTTGAGATTTGCTTAACATGTTGAATATATCTACACGATGAGCTCTCATAGGAGAAAGTGAACAGTAGTGAGCGGCAGCAGTGAATCAAAAATACTGTCCTTGGATTCAAGTGGTCTCTGAATCAGACGATACAGTTACTGCTAGATTGATAGCAATCTCATGGCACATTTGTTGCGAGGCAGAGCCTGTCACCTGACCTTGCCCTGGGTTGTCTAATTTCTTGAAATTAATATCATTTTGGGTTTGGAGACAGGCTGAATTCCACCCCAGTGGGCATGCATGATGTTAATGCCACCGAATATGTGACAGCACACACTCTGATACTCTGTATAATGAGGAAAACACTTGAAACACAGATAATTCCTCCAAACATGCATGCTCTATTACACAGATCACATTTTATTGTTGCACGGTCTGGACCGAACAAGGGATTTTTGGTGCCAACATCACAAAGACAAATTGACCGGAGATCTCATAAATGATACCAGGCATGGCAAACAGCCAGCAATAATCCTATACTTTTTGTACTTACTGCTTTCACTGTAGGGGGGATTGTACAGTAATACAGTTTGACAACTCAATCAGCAATTTCTGGAGGCTGCTATACTGTCAGCAGGGGTTCTTTAAACTCCTAAAAACAACTTTGGATAATAAGATAGTGAAATAGGTTTGTGATTTTAAGAGTCTGTCACTTTAACTATTGGATGGAAAAGCTGTAGAGATACAAACAGTGCTTGCAAAATGACAAAGGTTTTTGCATAAAATGGTTAACTTCTCTTGCATTGTGGTCATTTGCTCACATGACAACAGCGTTTTGGGGGCCTGAAAACGCAAAGTTTAGAAACCTGTGACGACAAGGCCCCCCCTTCGTGCAAGTGTATTATGTTTTCAGCCCAGTAGCCATGCACGAAAGAAAGGACAACAAGAACGATGGCGGACTGTCAAGCTTTGGCTGTGCTGTGATGGCTCATCGCTCTGTCGAAGAAAGTGTTTGTGCGCAGGTGCTTGGTGTTATTCTGTGTTTTTTTAATCGTTAATAAACACAATATTGCTTTAAAGGTTGTTATCTTTTGGCACAGGCTCATCCACCGTGTTGCTAGCTGTAATCTTGTTACCATCTTAACAATACCTCACCCAAGGAAGGCCCACGTGAAGTAATTCATCCACTCAGCATACCCATCTAGTTCGCTACATCGCTCTATTGATTTGTGTACGTAGCATGGATCTACTAGTGAATGAGGTTATGTAAAGTTTGGAGACAGAAGCAAGATTATATTAAATATCGCAATTGCAAATGTAGATTGGGGACACCTTCAAGAACAATCGTGGTCTTAATTCATCAGATCGCCCACCCCTAGCAGGTCATGGTAATGGATTTCCATACGCTTAAATCAAACCTTTGTTAACATCATATGAGAAACTCTATTCTTAGACATATGATTTGGATACAGGAAGACTGAGGTTGAAAGTGTTGAAGCCAAGGCTCGGTATTGTTTAAAAGGCATTTAAATTGATTTATTTCAATATGAAACGACCACATATGGAAAAATAAGCACTGAACTTTAACCTTTCATTTTTTAATTTGGCCCATTTTAAGCTACACTTTAACCTGCAAATTGCCATGTAAATTCTTACTGTGAAGCTCCTACAGTAGTCCAGCCTGTGGAGAAAACCAGCTGTAGCCCACCCGTGTTCCTTGCATGTTATCCCCGCGCTGATGTTGCCATAGCCTGAGGACATGTTTGCCTCCGGAGGCAAGGTATCTCCGGCGCAGAGACAGATCTGCGGAGACAGGGAGCACTTGGGAAGACGGATACCTCAGCCAGGCGCCTGCTGCCATTTAAGAGCCTCACCCTGCTCTGAACTGACATTTCTGTTTTACCATCTCTCGTCCGACTCATCGCCCCCGCTCTGCCGCTGTCGCCGCAAACTTGTGTACAGAAAAAAACATGGGGATCTAGATGTGATGGCGGGGACGGAAAGCTTATTCCCGAGCACAAACAGAACTCGTGGCCTCACAGTATATATGCCTTTCAGTTGTCCTTCTTCTGCAGTCAGCCAGACTTGGGATGCTGCAACCTCGCTCCCAAGGGAGAACAGTGAGCCTGATGAGCTCCCCGTGGCCAGACCAGGTGCTTCCTCTGGAGTCACGGGGGCAGCGCAGATCCGCGGTACCACGGGAGGGAGGATTGACATGATAACATAGCCTACCCAACTCCCCGCGCCACCCGGCAGCACGGCCACACAGCTTAATCCTCTCTCCACGAGGGCAGAGTCGAAACACTCGTTCCCCTCCTCGCTCAATCCTCTGTCAAAACAAGGGGGTTTTGTCAGCCATGAGGGGTGTTGCATCCCTCTCAGTCCCTGCCAACGGAAGCGCTATTACTGCCTGCCAATGCCCCAGGAAAAAAAAAGAATACCCAATATGCATATTATTCTAATACCAGCCGTCAGTGCCTGGAATTACTCGGCATGATAGCATAATGAATGCGGTGCCTTGTAGGTTTCTACATAAAGCTGTTTTGCCATTTGGATGAATAATTCATATTAGCCCAGAGGCAATGAATCAACCAGGCAAGAACTAAGAAAATTAGCCACCAATTAGTGTTTATTTATGGAGATAGTGTGTTTTACTCTCAATCTTAGTGCCAGAAAATATATATGCAAAGCAAAGTTTTGGCGACCCCTCTGACCTTGGGAATACAAATGAGCAGACGGGTGGAGAGGAAAAGAGGGCCTGACTGTTGGATGAATCAGATGACCCACATGTCTCCGCTCTCTCGGTCGGGTTATTGGGCTCTCTGACTCCTGTCTCAGTCGGCCTCCAGACATACAGTATCAGAGTCAGCCTCTCAAAGCACATCGATTCAATCTCTCGGCACACGATATGTAAGGGACTTTGTTGACTGCGGGGATGTGATGTGAGGTTTTAATGCTGCCACATGTGAGCTAAACCTCTGTCTCCTTGGAGCGTGCAGGCCCCCCCACCTCTACCGTCTCCTCCACCAACCCCCCCCTCCACACACACACCCGGCGGCTGTTCCTAGCCCAGCGCACTGGCAGCTTGCCCAGATACATTGGTAGTCGTTAGTTGTCACTGGAACGATGTGACACGCCGCTCTGATTCGCGGGGACTGTTGTTGAAAGTGATCGTTCCTGCCAAGGAGAAGCCCTCACCACGGATAAATGGACACTGAACAGCATGTGAACAGAGAGATAAAAATGGCAGAGAGAAAATAAACTAGTCAGCCTTCTCAACAGCAGAATCTTTGGGGCTGGTGAGCTTTGCAGAGGGAAAGAGTTTGTACGTCTCCCTTTTTTTATCCCCGAATTTCCATTTATTTCCCCTCCGTTTTGAAAAAATAAAGATTTGCCTAAAGTTGAACGCTTCACTCTTGAAATTTGCGAAAACTCTTAGTTTGTTTCTCAAGGTCAATGAGTGGAGAAGATATCTCCAGCCAATACAATGAAAGGCAAACAGACATGAGTGAAGGATGGGTTTTATAAGAATCAGACAAGCTGTCGACAGGAGGATAAAGGAAAAAAAAAATCCAGCCAGATATTCATGAGGATAACTCTCAGGCGTCTGCGCTCTCCTTTTCTTCCTTTGTAAAGCTTTGATTGTGAGGAAATATGCTGCTGTGGATGTCTCGTCCTTTTCATGAGCTCCAAATGTGGAGTTTTCAGAGCTGCAATGAGTCAGACATTGTGTTGGCCAGAAGATAAGGGAGGCCAGGTGACAGACAATGTTCCAGCTCCCCCTGACTTGTGGGATAAGGGCTCTTCATGTCAGGCCATTTACTTCAGTTTTTAACATGAATAGGCTGAGAGGACCACAAATAATTTAAAGACTCTTAAGCACAGTTTAGACCAAATGCAGTCGGAAGAAATTAGATTTTTTTCAGTTTGTCTTTTGCTCGGTACCTTCACTGAACTTGACGTTGTTGAACATTGATTATGAATGTGGATGGAAACATTTAAAGCTGCTGGCCTTTCAGTGCCTTGCATTCTCCCTTTGTGCAGTATTTGGGATTGTGTTGTCTGCATAACGGGTGTGTCGGTACGCTCCACAATACCTTGTGAGCTGTCAGAGGCTATGTTTACACGCAGGACAACCCAGTTACTCGGGTAATCTAGTTTTCACTCATCATTATTTATTTTCATAACTAGGTTAGAATAACCTTGTTGAGCTCCAGTTCAAAGAACTACAAGAAAAGTAGTTGCAGATGACATTATGGCCTTTATTCCACTGTATTAGATGTAATTTAATGGACAAGGTACTTGGCAGCCAGGTGTTTTCAATAATGGGGTGTTGTTTGGTTGGTCCACCACTTTAGTTCAAACTGAAATATCTCGACAACTGTTGACGACCTGGCGACTGTTGATTATACTTTATACGCAGACATTAAAAGTTTTTATACCATTTTTTTCAAGATTGTTTTCGAGCCATTTCACCACTTTGCACAATTAATTTAGTCCTAAAACTCTTCAGCTGTCAGCAGCTTCTCCTATTCCTTTGTGCATTGCATTATGGGAGAATCGTCCTGATCAACAGCACACTCAAAAATCAGCCGAATTTAGTGTGAATGCCATCTGGTTTGAATATACTTTATTTTGTCTCTTTTATGTAGAATACTTTATTCATAAAGCACTATTTATCATACTTTACTTTAACTTCATCTGAGTAATATCTTGATTCTTTTTTTTTTATAATATTTCATGCCTTTTATTAAATATATTTCCTGTTTAAAGTTATTTTGTTATTAAGTTATTAAACTTTTTCTTTATTTGAATCAAAAGTATAAGAATAGAGGAACTGAAGTGTTAAAGACCAATTTACTATTTGAGGTTACATGAATAAACTTGACTTGAGTCTACCTTTGTATTTGCAGACAGGACGCTGCAGGTTTAAAGGAATATTCTGGCAAAACGGAGACCTACTTTCAGGGTATCAAAGCCTTGTGTAATTAGCTTAACTCAAATAAGACCTTAACGGCTCACAGGCAAACAGCCAGGTGACTCCGTGCATGTTAGCATAACCACTATGCTGCAACAGCCGCATCACCACGACAAATTGATGTGGATTTCTTGAACGTGGTGATTAAAATAATTCTAAATATTGACTTCTCGTAAAACATTCCTCCTGTCTTAGCCGGTTGCTGTCAGATATGGTCTTTCAGTCGTGCTGCATAGTAAACTTGTTGACTTATTTCAGTGTCTCTGTGTCATCTCCCGTGCTATGGAGATGATGCGATTCTGTTATGAGTCACAAATCACTATGCTATCATGTCTTCTCCTGAAACTCCAGGGAGGACAGCTCTTGTCACAAGCCATTGTGGATTGTTCCATCAGGCTGATGTCTAAGTGCCTGTGTTGTGTTCTCAGCCAGTAATTAGCCACAGCCCTTACAACCCCGATAACACAATTATATCTGGGGCTGCTACTTTCCTCCACACCCACAGCAATAATGAATGAACTACAGGTTAATGAAATGTGTGTGTGAAATAGAAGACGGCTCTTGAAAAGTTTCACACATCTGATTCATTAGGAGCCGAAGCCCGAGGCACAATCCACGAAAATGATCCGCCGCTAAATTTACCGCTTACTTCGCAACTTCTCACCTTAATCATAAGAAAATAAAAAGCCTGTGAATGTCAAAATGAGGCACAGCTTGTTAATTTTATGCACGAGATGGATAATGCATTTATGCTCATATCGTTTTGGAAAAACAGCTGAATGTTCACATTTTCCTTTTAAGGAGCAAATGCTTCCCAGGCGCCAGTTATCATCATCATATTCAGATTTGTCCTGTAGAAGCTTTGGGAAGTTTGCCAGCTCTCAATCTGTTGGAGAAGTTTGTGATTTTGTGCATTGTTTGTTTGTGCGTGCATATGGTTTATCCCAAGAGCCAGAGTGTTCGTTAAAAGTTTCCAATGTTTGTGCTGGAGATGCAAATTCAGGCGCGCTCGAAAAGCCAGCAGCCTTTCTTTTTTTTCCCCCCTCCTGTAATGTCAGGTCAGCACTGCAGATGGCCATAGTGTAGAATCCCTTGTCGATTTTACACTTAAACATCTGGAAGTTGGCATTGATACCCAGTGTGGGTCTAGCTGACCATATTTTGTGTAATCACACCATGTACTTTCTCAGATTCCTCTTGCCATATGGGAGTGGGCTACACAAGGTTAGCTAAAAAAGTTTCTGTAGTCACAAATGAGAATAACTTCCTGGTGTTCTTCCAGCCTCCATCGGAAGAGTCCAAATAATTGTTAAAATAACATTTCCTCACAGCTATAGAGAAATATGTGAACGTGAAGCATACATGCCTGCGAGAGGTACACAGCAGTACCATCTGTACCTCTCTATATCTTTTCTTTTTCCGTGTGTGACTTCCCGTTCCTTCCTTTGCAAAAGGTCCTGTAACTGACAGGGACGACTTCTAAATTGCATTAAATCGAATAAAAGCAAAGGGTGAGATCAAGACATGAAGTGTGTAAGTAAGGGCCCGTTTGTGCCTCTCGTGTTAGCATTACATTCCAGTCACATAATTGAGATTGAAATGAACTAAAACTAAAAATAATAACCTAGTGATCTCTGGGGGAAAAAAACCCAGTTCATTTTAAAACACTAACCGTCTTTCTGAAGTAGGGCTGGGCTAAATTATAATAACATTGCTATGTTTTCAGGCGATATTATGATGCACAATACTGTATATTCAATAAAGATTTTTCTTCATAAATGCTAGGACTGGGCGACAGAATCAAATATCACAATATTTTTGACCAAATACCTTGTTATTGAAAATGCGACAATATTATATAGGGATGGCGATTTGTACTTTTGCAACATATTAACACAATGACATTTTTGATGAATAGTCATCATTAATGTGGATTTACTAACCAAGTTGGTCAGGGCAAGTATTAGAACAAATAGGACAGTCCGATAAGTTCAGAAAATTACATCACAGTGTAATTCATCCTTTAAAACCAGGAAGAGACCACGCTTATGCCTTATCCAACACATTTCAAACTATAATATATCACGATGTAAGGATATTCAAAATCTAAGATGATATATAGTCTAATATTGCGATAATGATTTAAAATCAGTTGATTGCCCAGTTCTATTTCAAAGGTATTTTGAGAATATACCAAAAATACCATTACATAATCGGTAATTTCGAGTTTTGTTTTTTTTTACGAGTTTTCTCGTTGTTTCACATGATACTCATTGAGCAGGGTCATGTGTCATTTCCAGCTACCATCTTTGTTTGGAACAAGCCGGTGCAACTTGGAAAGATTTTTTTTTTTGATCATGCAACGACAGAAGACATCCAGATGTTGAGAAGAGTCCTTAGGGATTCTGTAAATACATTCAGAAAATCGGATGCATAGCTCTGTGACTCAAATGCAAGGTAATACACTAGAGGTACGACTGCTCTGCTGCCTCAAGCCTGCAGCACAGTTCAGCACTAATTTGCATAGATCTCTGAAGTCTTTTGGAGGGATGAAAGTCATTTGTCTATTTGGGAGCTCATGGTCCAGAAGTTTCCAAAGGTGTTTAGTTGGGTCGAGATCCAGTGATCTAAAAACTCATCACACCGGTCAGTGACCACTCCTGCTCCATATGGAATCTCTCTGTTTCGTATCATTCTTCTCCATTCATCTATAAATGAGCTTCATTTAAGGCCTGTTTGTGCTTCTTGGTATTAGCATTGAGGTCGATGCCCCTGTGGTTGCAGTCGATTCTCCAGTACCCCTGAAGATTGTTGCTACTGGTGAGATGGAGCAACAACACACACAAACACACACACCACCACCCCCCTGTCTTTCTCCCTATGTCTCTTTCTCTCTCTCCTGCTCTCTCGCTAATCTCACATCGCCTCGAGCTACTTCAGTGTGTTTTGTGGTTTAGTTCAATTTGTTGATCTGTGCTGCGGTGAAATTCCATCAAAGGGATCATTTCTTTCACTATACTGGATTAGCAGCATTTGATGTAAACTTGACTGAACCTGGTCGTATAAAGAAGACGATGAAGCTAATTTCATATAAAATGAAACTTTTCCGGTTGTTATTGCTTTTGCCATCAATGAGTCATCAAGACATTTTAATAGTTTCTTTGGTCCAAGTGTCATTAAATATTTTATCATCTCTTATCTTTTAACAGCTTCTGTCTTTTTCACTCGTCTCATGGTCATATTCATGACAGCCACGTGCCCTGCAGCATTTGCATGCTGTCCCTGCTGATGTCTGTGACATTTCTGAAACCTTGTCAAAATAGCCTTAACATGGCATTGAGTGCTGCATTGTTGGGGTGTGAAAGAAGTCTTTGGCAGCTCTCCTTGTTTTGTGATTGATTTAGCTCTTCTGGCCAAACCAATATAGGCCGAAAGGCCTGTGGGATGGTCAAGCAGAGCAGACGGCTCAAAGTGATGTTTGACTGGATGAGACGTTTTCCTCAAATATCAGAGCTTTGTGAGTATCTTGACCTTTGTGGTCATTCAGATGATGACACTTTTTTGAAAGACCTGAGGGATCAGATAGATAGATTGACAGATGTCACTGTTTTTTTTTTTTTGATTGACGAGCCTCCAGGTACTGCAAATAAAAAAAGTTATCCAGCATATTCTTCAGCATATATCAGAGACTCGGTTACTATTTTGGAAAATAACAGTGAATTCACTAGATTACACAAGTGACATTTCAAGCTGAGACAATATAAAGTGACTGATGACTAACACATCTTTTATTTTGCTACTTTAATTAAGGCCTGTAGTTGCTTTGACTGCTGGGATGTATTGACGCAGGCTACTCTGCTATATGCAGCATATACAGCACCATGTAATTATGGATACTGAGTCCAACAGCATATTTATTCATAGAGCCAGAAAGTGTTCATGATGTGTTGACCAAGAACTCATCTCAGCACAAAAAAATTGAGGGAATATAAATGTCACAGGAATATGTCTATTGACTTTCACTTAGAAGGCAGACACTGCTTTTATCTCTCGCAGACTTGCTAAAGTTCTTTTTTCTGATCTATCCGAGAAAGTTGTAGATAAACGGCAGCTCATTCAAAATGCAGTAGCATGTGCGCTGACCAAGCCCAGAAGAAGAAAACGCACATTATGTCTATTTTTAAGTCTCTTTGTTGCTTGACTGTTACTTTTAAAGGAGAAGGTTTAAGCCTCTGCTATTGGTTTTCAGATTCTTCAGTGAATTAGCACTTGAATAGATGTCATTAGACCATTTTAGGGTATGAACTGCACAGAATGTTCCTTTTAGACTTTTCAGTTCTTCAGTGCTGGCCTGTTAAGTGTTTCTATTGGCCATTACGAATACCTGTAAGGAGGTAGTTTTTGATTATAGTCAATATTGTCAGCTAATACTTAGGATGAAAAAGCAATATTAAAATAATGATTTTACAATTTCTTTTTGTTTATGTTTGCAGTCATAAGTAGATATGCACAATGGTTTGAGTAGATTGACACGGTCGCACTGCTTTATTCTTGTTTTCTGAGTTCAAGATGAAGGTTCGAGTCTTTTAGAGGAAGGTTTTATAGATTTAGATGTTTGGTGCAATACTCAATCGAGCTGCAACAAACTATTTTTTCATGATGGTATATCATAAATAACATGAACATGAATAAGAAATTGTGGAAAATATATGATGTATAAAATGATAAAATATAACACTGAGCTTTGGCTCCGTTGCTTGGTGACAGGTCTAGTCCTCACAGCACACTATATTCTACAGCTTTGGCTAAAATGGAAGCATGAGCATATAGGCTATAGTCAATATCAATCCATTGCATATAAACCTCGACTGATAGACTAGATCACTGTCTTGTTTAAAATGATGTTTGCCTGTGAAGATTGGCTTCACGCCTACATATTGTCTAGACTGGTCACACACACGGGTTGCTGCTGGAAAAAGTTTCATTTCCTGCTTGTGCAAACGCAGCGTGATTAGTTTTTCTGAGCTGCAGTTTATAAACGACATTGCCCATTAGCATTTATCAATTGCAGCGCAATGCGAGTTGTACATCAGTCTCACATTTGTCAGGCACTTTGAACCTGTTTACCAAGATAAGACTGTCTCTAATGATCCAGGAGTTTTTTTTAAGGATTTTGGAAATATCTTCATAAAATCAGATGCACAACTTTGTGTCTCAAATGCAGTGGACAAATTAGACTGTGGCGAGCAGTCGCACTCTAGGTAATTAATGGGAAACCCTGTGTGATCTTAAGACAATCTGTTATTTGGTCTTAAAAAAAAAAAAAAAAGCATATCAGGAATTTGTAAAAATGTCCAAAACCCAGAGACATCAAGCCACTAGAGAAAGCAAGAAATCCTCACATTCAAAACTTAATAAAGTATCAAAATAGTAAAAAGTGTAATACTTTCTGTTGATAGATTAATAGGTTAATTGACTAAACTTCAGCTCTAATACTAAACATATTGGACAAGACAACAAAAGTACATACTGATGATTATTTTATGTCAGTTTCCTTATTATTACAGTGAACCAATCACATTATATTGCTTCAATCCGCACATTAGCTCTCTTCACTGGACTTCTGCCCCCTTTTGCCCTCCTCCATTTCTTCTGCTGTCCAGCTCAAATGTGCTTGCACTATGACTTTATACGGACGTTTGTCACCCTGTTAATGAAAAAAACTGCAGCGTTAAAAGGGATCATGGAGCTGCTGTGCCTCAGAAGTTTGTGTGCTCTGGACTAATACCTGCAATCATTCACCTGGATGGTACAGTGGCTGGATCGTAATATTCTCCTGCAGAGGACACGACTGAAGGCGACAGAGACTGGCGGACTCCCGAAGGAACTCCCTGCTGAAGCTCGACAACCACCTAGAACCGTAAAAGGCTCCTCCACTCTCCGTGAAGTGTTAGGTTTTGATAGGACACTTAAATCAGAAAATAGGTCATGAGCCGTCATACAATAATTGGATTTAAAAATTAATAATATTAATGAGAGTCGGGGAATTCCTTTGTTTCCGTGACTTATTCATACCACTTGACTGTCTGAATTGATAACAAACCAGCTGAAAAGGTCTAGCATGTCTCTGGGTATTCTGTCACTCACACTGCACAGAGGCGACCTGTACATGCATTATCATATTAAATGTAGGTTAGCTGCGCCGGATCGTGAAGAGGAGATATTTCATTTTAAAATAGACATTGATAGGCTGGTAAAGCAGTGTAAACTAGCACAAAAATGCGATTGTTACTTTATCTTCACCCACTATTTACTTTTTAAATTATAAGGAACTGGTAGGTGAGGGCGATTGTGGCCTGTGGACGACACAGTTTTCCATCGTGGTCACTTCTGTTAAAGATGCACAATGTATTTGCACTATGCTGAAGATATAATATGTAAATATGATTTCAGCAAAAATATCTAAGGTGTGTATGGTAAATATGAAAGTGGAGCCAGCAGCCAGCTAGCTTAGATTAGTATAAAGACAGAAAATGGGGCGAACTGCCAGCCTTTGTTCGATCTGAAAATATGCCTATTAGCACCTTTTACAGCTCACTGATTAACACGTTATAGCATGCTTGTTTAATCTGTGCAAAAACCACTGTGTGGTTGCCAGCCAACCATCCAAGACTCAGAAATGCCAAGAAATACCAGTGTTTATAGAGACAGTACACAATTAAGTCCCGCCCACGTCTGGATGGAAAAACAATTCATCGCTCTGCATTGACTTTGGACTGCATGAAGGTGCCTCCTTCGTACTTCTGTCTGCTAGCAAACAATAGATTCATGCCTAAAAGTTGCTGTGCCACACTTTGCTTGACCAAAAAGATAAAGAACCCAAACTAAGTTTTTATATGATACCAAACTAAAGAACTACAGGCAATAAGGCGTGGGGCACCAGCAGGAAGAATAGGAAAACTGAGATCCTGACAGTATGTCTACATGTGCAGCAAGCAGTTACAGTTGCTAATTTGCGAGACACACTGTGGAGATTTCAGCTAATTGAGGTATGCAAGGCCTGGTTATAATCTTTTTAAGGTTAAATGATGATCTTACCCTGTGATTCTATCAAACAATTGTTAATATCACAGTATTTCAATGTATTTCTGGCCGTCCAAGGACCATTCCTCTAAGAAAAGTAAGGTAAGGAGGAGGGAGACTTAGACAGACGATATTTAGTTTGTCATTACACCTTTTCGACTGTGGTTGAGAGATATGAGATGTTGATTAGTGAACTTTAGAGGTGTTTCTACATGTATGTGGACTTTGTATCCTTTGAATGAACCCAGGCTAGCTGTTTTCCACTGTTTCCAGTCTTTATGCTAAGCTAAGCTAACCAGCTGGTAGCTCAAGCTTCATAAACAGACAGATCAACTGAGATATCCTCTCATGTGGACTTTGTCGGCAGGACACTAAATCAACACTGATCAGGTTTTCAGTCAGCTAAGAAACTGAAACAATAATGAGGGGGGGGGGGGGGATTTGGATTTTGAAAAGTCCTATCCCTGGTGGAAATTAAACCCTTGTATCAAAATCCAGTATTTTTTAATGGCACCTGGCCATTACTTAAACTATAGTAAAATATTCTTCGAGCAGGCACCTACAGTTTTTGCTTATTTGACTCTAAAAACAATAAAATCAGCACTTCCTACTCCGAAACAGACTGGGCAGCATACTGGGAAGCATTTTGACACAGTAGAAATTGACTGCAATGTCAGTTTTAGAAATGGCTTTAGGCTACAGAGACAGAATGATGTGGATGATATTATTAGGTGCTTTGGTAGGGAGAGAAATGTCATGGTAAGTGCTGCTGGTGATCTTAATTGATATAATTATCTACATTGTCTTTAAAATGTCATGTCTGTAAGAAGTGAGGCTGTAGTTAAACTCGGTGAGACGGTATTCCTCCCACTTGTTTTCGAGATTCACACTGGCCAGTCTGCAGACTCTCCTGTTGCCAAGCACAACAAGAGCTCGGCACACGCAGTAAATTTGAAACGGGGGCTCATGTGCCTCATGCCTTCCTCGCTGGCTCCCCCCCTGACCCAGGAGGATTAAGCCTGGCCACGGGGTTTTTCTTTCTGGTAGCTGATTTATGGGGCTTGAGCAGGAGAAACAAAGGGCCTGAATGTGTTTGAAGTGTGCAGGTGAAGACCCTAAGACGGCACTTTGAAAAAGCTCCCACTGGGATTGAAATCTCCTCAGCCACACCTGTTAAGGCAGCACTCAGATCCAAACGGTAACCTCTCACCTGGGCTGAGATCCACCTTCCACCTGTGCACCGTCTGTCCACGTGTTGGTCAGACTTTACGAGCTCGCCGCGGCTATGTGTGGCGAGGGATTAAACGCACTGCATGTGATTGACGATATGTCATGACACAAAAGCAAAGTAATGATATTTCATCAAGCTGATAATTCTGCCTGGATGCGCAGGCTTTGCCTTGTGGCCTAGATTCTCCCTCCTTCTCAAGAGGGATTGATTCAACCTTTCTTCTATTCTTCTACATTTTCTAATTAGCTTTAGTGATTTCCTAATTCTTTGACATTCAACCTTGAATTATTCCCTCCTCCACACATAAAAACAACCATTTGTTCCAGTTCTGGAAAACCAACAAAGCATGTTAATGTTCTTGTTTATTCCATGATCAAACATAATCATTCTCTCCTCTGGAGGAAACCTCCCTTTGGGCTAATTTCTGGCATTGTTACTTGCATGTTTGACAAATTAGACTCTGGGAAAGTCGGAGAGAACATGAGGGAAAAGCTACAGATACATTAGCATTTCATCCCTTCTTTGTTACACTCTTCGGGCAGAATTCAAAGGTTTGTTGACTTAGCAGGTTTTGGGAGGATTGAAGGGGTTCAGTCTGAAGGGTCATCCACTGAGGGATGGGAATGTTGTTTTGTATTGGAGTGAGCCAGGGGGGTGTTTAGCATTGAGCACAGGCATGGCTCTGACTCCTTTTTCTCTTTCAGAGAGCTCCCTGTCCAAGTGTGGATCTATTTTCCTCCGGAAACCAGGGAGTTTTCTCCTCTCTTCTACTGTCTTTCATTGATTGAAGCTCAGACCAGTGGCCCATCACACCTGGATCAAAAGTGAAACCACACTGGAGGAAGTTTTAATTTCCAGTCTTATCGTATCGAGCTACTACTGTGTTGTGAATCAATGCAGAGGGTTAATTCCACTTTAAACCGTGCTGAGTTGATTCTGCAGCACAAGATACACATCAACAACACCGGGGCAGTCAGACACAGCGGGATGTTTCTTTGTTTTTTTTTAATTTGACAATCAAAGTCTCAGCATTTTTCCCAGCTTTTCCTCACCTCACTGATCAAAATGCGCCCTCTCCTCGCTGCAGTTTTAACTTGAGCAACAAATAAACAGTCATTTTAATTGAGCGCCTTTTATGCTCAGTCACCATATCATTTCTGGGGGCATGTTGAACACAGGAAAATGGGAAGCCAAACAAGCCTATTTCGCTCTGCCATTCAGTGTATCAACAGGCATTAAGCTGAATAGGAAACAGCCGCATTTTCTCTCCCTCTCTCTCTCTCTGGAGGGCAGAGGCACTGAGACAGACAGACTGTAGTTCTCTCCCTGTGGATAGAGACAAGAATGAGGATGCTGGGGACAATAGGAGGAGAAGCCATTGTTAACCAGCCTCGTTGCTGTCAAGTCAGAGTCAGGTTGTGCCTCAGCCAACTGTCTGCAAACTAAGTACCGGGCACAGCAGGTGGTTGTCCTCAGTCTTAAGATTGGATTAAATCTGATCTTCAACGTTTGAGAGCTCTCCTGCTTTTTAATGTAAATGAACTATATTATTTGACCTTAGCCCCCCTTAAAAGTTCTGACAAGCTGTGATTCAAAATGGACTTTAGCTAAGAAGAAAAATTAGCATATTTTTGGATGTTATCACCACAGGATCCTCCTGTGCAGTCAGACCTAAAGTCCTCATTTTTATTGCTTAGAGAAAAATGACAATAAGGATCTACCATGTCTCCGACTTAGATTCCATATTCATCTTAATTGGTGCCTGGCAGGTTGTACAGAATGGAGATGGATTTGAAGTCATTTACTGGAAGTTCTTGACAGGCGCAGTGGAAGAGAACGTCAAGCCGTGTTCTGGCACACATAGCTTGAAAATCATCTGTCAAAATTTAGCATATCTAAGGAGAAAGGCTGCCTGTCATCTTCTATGTACGTCTAACCAGGCACAAGGGTGGATTTGATCAGGAACTATGTTGTACTCCTGATGTAAAGCACATTCATCAACTTGATATTTGGCTGACAAGTCAAAAAAAATGCCCCGGAAAGGCAAAGAGGTTTTTATAATGAGGTGGTTTTGAGCTACACATATAGTGCCAAAGGGTTTTTTCTAATAATGAATTTGTGCACAATATTTTTAAGTCAAAATATTCATAGTGTCATACATCATCTGACATATTTCACTGTCTAAACTTTCAAATGCGATGTTTGCTTTTTGCCCTGATTTTGCTCCGTCACACTAGATGTGATTTGTCGGTTTTGTTTTGCAAAACATTGCTGACAAGTGCACAGCTCAGCCAGGCAGATTATCAGTGGAAATCTCCACTCCAACTTCTTTATTTCCCCCCGAATCAATGTGGTGAACAGCAAGACGTGATTGATAATGATATTGAGATTGATTGTCTAAATCCCATCCCACAGTTCAAAGTCCCCAAACAGATAGTATATATACATGCAATTCAGTGCAGAGATAGGACTTGGCAGGAGCTGCCAATAGATAAGTGAAATAGGGCCAGAGTGAAAAGGCCTATCAGTCCCTAAGGGGCTTAGCTGCAGGAATCCGGAGCTCTAAACTGGTGGTGGTGGAGGGAGATAGTCGACATTGGTTTTAAATTACCCAAGATTGCCTTGTGGTTTCAGTCTGCGGGGACGCCAGCAGACAAGATGTTTGTTAAAACAAGTGCAGACATTGAGGCAGATTGGGGCAAGGAGCAGACCTGCGATTTCCTAGCCAGACAGAGCAGGTTGGAAGGCTGGTAATTGCAGAATTGGCAGAGGGGCTAAGGAGGTCTTGCAGCAATGATATCTGCCACTGGGACTGAGGCAGTGGTGATGCTGGAAAAGGGCTCAGTGTCCTCCCTGGGAGGATATTCTATCTGATGCCATACGAGTGACAGCCACACGCCACACTATTGGTACTGTTGTTCATTTGCCTGCTCTGTAACATGCCATACAGAAAAATAACTCTCAGAATTACTGCGTGGAAAATGAACACTAATTATGAAGTAGCTAGTAATTATTGTACAGGTGCCAAAGATGCTCTCTACCCTTAAAGTCATGAGTTCATGTTTTGCCTGGGAACCTTCCAGTCTTCTTGTTTTTCTGCGTTTATGTGCTGTTTAACAAAAGTAAAACCCACAAAAAAAATAATCAAAGTAAATCGTTCAACATTTTGGAATATGCTTAATTGCTTTCTTTCTGAATGGGTAATATGAATTAAAGGGCTGATATAATGAGCATTTTCTGGTCCATTCCTTTATCTTGGGTGTCAACTAGAAAATGTTTACATGCTTTAATGCTCAAAAAGCACATTATTTTTCTCATACTATCCTTTGCTACAGCACCTCGATTCAATCTCTGCCTGAACGCTTCGTTTGGGTGCCTGTCTCTTTAAGGCCCCTGTCCTGAAAAGCCCAGTCTGCTCTGATTGGTCAGCTCACACAAGCCTGAGCAGGCACCGCCCACTGTGTTTCCATGTCACCTATGCCTACGCCATGCTGGGGGCGTGGCTGAGGGTGGTGAAGGTATAGTTGTGACATCACAACGTAACAGAAATCCTGATGGCTCATTTCAGGCACAGTTTCTGAATACCGGTTGTGTGCATTTCTCTGTTCATTGATCCTTTTGATACGTTCACATTATTCGTATTGCAGGTAGACTTTCTACAATATAGAAATAAACAATATTGAAAGTAACATGTTCATTACTGAGCTTGAGAGGCGCTTGTAGGTGGATTTTATTACCTTTGGGCTGACCCAGGATTGCTGTTTTTTTCATATGAGATTGGTATTGATCTTCTTACTTGACTCTCAGCAGGAAAGCAAATAATTAGAACTATTCCTTCTAAAAAAGTTGAACAATATGGCTAAAAAAATAAAGGACCACAAACAATGGTTAGCGTCAAATCAAGGCCTGGATTTGATGCTTATTAAAAGTCTTTTCATTAAACCCTGAGTAATAAAGACTCCAAAATTAGGAAGGCAGGATTCTTCAAAAATGAAAGAAGTTCACAAATGTTAATCTTCCAAACAAAACAAATAATCCCCAAAACAGAAGCCAGCAAAGTCAATTACAAACTCACCAAAGAGATGCATCCTGAACAAATGCAGCTAATGTGTTCAAAAACACCTTATTTTTCACCTTATTTTCCCTCAACACACATCTGCTTCTTCTATATTCTATTTTCACCCTCACAGTCCTTCCCACATTCATTCGTTGGCATTCAGAGAGAGGACTGCATGCATAGCACTCCACTACACTACCAGACTTTGACACAAACACACGCACACACACACACACACACACACACACACACACAAAGCACACAGCTTTTAATGCTTAAAGTTTACTTTTGTTACAGGTGCAATAACAAAAGGCCTTTTAAGTCTGACTTGAAAATCTTTAGGAGAAATTGGCTCCAGCATTGAGGGGTTGAGGTATTGATTCTGGCCTCTGGCTCAGTCCAGGAAAAGATGGATAGATTTCTTTGAAATGCACTCTGCGTGAGAATATAAAGACTATTGTGTGTTCTCACTCAGGAATAAATTGTTTCATGACATATCTAGGGCCACCTTTTTAGCTTCAAGCTGCCTGCTTCTCTTGAAAGGGGAATGTTGACAGGGTGGAGCACATTCATCTGTAGTCCCAGACTACCCACACCTCATAGAAGCTTTTATTGAAAGTTAAATCTCCTTCAGAGAGTTGGCAGCCTCTCGTTGGGATATCTATTTCAGCAGCTGTCGAGGCTGATTATATGGGGGTTGTGCCACACACTGGCAGCGATATAAACCTCCTACAGAGAGAAGGACTATTATGATGCTATTGATTGATGCTTTCATCTGCATGCATGTGTACAATCTCTTGACTCAGAAGCAGCTGTTTGTATTGACGCCGTGCAACATGTGATCGGTGATACGTTTTGTTTTTTGATTTATGGCGCTCACAATGGTGATGTCACATGTTTATGAAAGCTATGATGACATGTGCTTTCTGCCGAACAAGACGCTTTAATGTTTGCCTCAGGGCAGAACAGTTCTACAGCAGATCAATAACAAGTTGCAGGCGTCACGGGTGCATTTTCCAATACTGGAATCTGATACCAAGAGCCCTATGCAACAATCAAAGCAATGCAAATTGATTTATTGCATGTTCACACCCTGTTAGCCCGTCTTATTGGTCAAAATAGTTCAGCTAAGGCATTGAATGTGGAGGGTTCTTCGGTATTGTCAATAAAAAAGCGGTACGGGTTTGTTCCACCCACCGTTTTCAGATCCATAGAGGATCAATTAAAACGTTACCAAGAGACTGTAAAATGGTTTATAATCACTACATTCTCATTAAGGATTGGGTTTTTAATTAATTCTCTTAAAGTAAAGCCTTTTTAATTGTCACCGTGATAACTTCTGGTATCACATACCACTAAAAACTGAGATTACAGCTACAGGTTGAACTGCAGGTGGCCTGTGTAAAATAATATTGGTGATATAAGCTGAACATTTTGTTAACTTCCTATGTATCGCCTCTGGAAATGTATGCAATGAAAACTGAATTGTGTTCTTTTCACTTAATGTCTTTTGAATTCAAATGAACTGCGCAATGCGAGAATCATTAATAGAACAGATCTGTTAATGATGGCTTTGAAGGGAATGAAGTTTCAAACAGAAACCACACTCCTCTCATTTTCCTGATTTATTATTAAACACAGAGTTGACATTTTGTTAAATGAAACCTTCTGAAATTAAACAGCGATAGGGATCTGCTCAGTGCATGTTTTTGAAACTCTCCCTGCACTCCCATCACCCATTGACTCGGAATACATTCTGCTCCTCGCCAATGCCATCGATTTGAATATCAAACACCAATAAAAGTCACCTCTTTGGGTTTGTTTGAGCACCACCATGCTGTGAGAGGAAGGTGGGCGGCGCGGGGCAAAGGATCTTGGAACTATTGAGTCAAAATATTGATGGAACGGAGCCAGTCTCCATGCCGCTGCAGCCAAAGACTCATGTTAATGTTCTCCAAGTTACATCTTGGCAACTCAAACATTTTTATTTATTTAAGAGAGAAAGTTGACTGAGCATGAAGTACATGCTCTTTTTCAGCACCGCCTTCATACTCGTACTAGAATTTCACACAGTCACTCCAGGGAGGTGGAGGACAACCACGGCTCCCCACTGTTTGCCACAGAACAGCTCCCACTGAACCATTGGAGGTTGAGAGCCTTGCTCAAGGGTATGGTGATGGTGATTCACAAAGGTTTCTTATTCAGGTTTCCTCAGCCAGGTTCTCTGCTAGTCTTGGGAATAAATTTTTTGGCCACCTGTTATTGCTGTTTCACGTTTATAAAACACTTAACTTTCCAGGTTGGACAGGCTGTGTACTGTACTGCTATAGGTGGATCCACTGCTTAACTGCCTCCACAGATTAATGAACTTACTTGCACCCAATTATACAATGGCAGTTAGCAGCTGTTAAAGAATGCTAATGAGCTTAGGATAATAGCTCGGAGGGAAAAACAAAAGTATATGAAGCATTTTGTGAGGTAAATATGGAAATTAAAAAAACAAAACAGAAACAATTAGACACACACAGTATGAATAATAGTATATATTCATATTTAAACCTGTGATTTTCTTCTACTGTGACAAGGACCCATTGTTTGTTCATCAGCCTCGAGTGTTTTTCAAATTATAGCTAGCTAATGTCAGCTGACAGCAACTTCAACACACATCCTCAGCTTGTGTATGTTGAGGGTTAAATGAGTTAAGGGAGTTAGCGCACATGGAAACTTTACAAGAGAGGTATGAAGATTCAATTGGAGCTAAATTAAGCAGTTAAAGTAGACATAACATTAGTCAAACTCACCAGAGTGAGCTTTTTAGCTCCGGCTAACATGTTACAGAAAACTGCTTAATTTAGCATTAGCGTATATAGAGCAACATGGACATATCTCTTGGAGTCTGAACTCTTTGTGAGTATAAGTAAGTCTCGTATTATGTTTTGTTGTACTAGCTCTTGAATATCTGTCTCTGTATTGTTTGTTTTTTTGGCTGTCACCTGTTAGTTTCTCTCTGCACTTAGCAGTAACCCCAGCTAACGCACAGGTAACGTTACAGTTAGCTTCTTATCCTCGGCACGTTTCTTTGGTGATGGGGTTAGCTTGAGTAGGCGATGGATTTCTGGACATGCTCTCAACAATTCTTCAACCTTTTATACCTGTGATACTTTGGCAATCACTCCCTTTTCGATGTCCACCCCCTCAAAAAACAGACAAAGTAGCAAATATATCATTAGCAGCTGCCCTATGGAGCTGGATATTAATTATCCTGTGTTCTCCTCGTTTGGCCACTCATTTGCACGTGTACTGTAAATGTCACCAGAGAGATAAATGGGAAAACAAAAAGCCCAGCCTGTAGCCTTTATGCAGCAGAATGTCAGAGGGAGCTTGTAAGAGATGAGATATTAGTTTTGGCCGGGCATAGATTCTGGCTCAAGGGACATTACAAGAGAGGCAATAAAATTTGTATGTCATCTGTGTTTAGAAACTTATTAGCAATGAGCAAGCAAACATTTTCAGATTCATTTCTGGCAAGAGGCATAATAATATACTGTGCATACGTTATCAACAACGAGCCAGTGTAATCACGCATCTGAAGCTGCATAATATCATTTAGCTACATCTGCTGTGTCTGAAATCGACCTCCCACTGGTTAAAAGCCACCTTTATGTTCACACTTTTTTGAGCTCCTTTTTTCAGCAACATCTTGTTTTGTCTATGCCTTTCTTTTGTAGATTTATGAGTGGATTGAAAGGCACTTTGGGGCGAAAAAAAAAAGCTCAACTCTCACATTCTCTGCGTGGCCTTTAAGGTGCGAGGAATAAAAGGGGAATTTGTATTAATCGATCACACGCCAAGCCTGGTTGAAGCCTGGCCCTAATGGTTGCTTGCTGTCATTTTGCAAGCAGCTTGTAAAAAGGATTAGAGTGGCTCTGTGGAGTGTAAGGGCGCATGAACAGCAAAGTTCTGTGGCCGGCAAGGAAAATAAATCAATTTATCCCTGATGGTGGTGCAGTTTTGGAACATAATGCCTAACGATGATGGAGTTTGGACACTTCATACTTGTCATTGTGAAATTGGACTGCCGTGTCGCTAATGATGGTAATGTATGTTGTGCCTCGCCTACTACAGTAATCCTTCACTCTGTCTCACTTAAATGCATCTCATTGTCTGGCATATTGCATTATGAATACCGCTGGGGAAAAAAAGAAGGAGAATTTAATTTATATATTCATTCATTTGAGCAGCAAGTTAATGGAAAAACTGTATAACCATATAAATTTCTTCCTTTTGTCACAGGCGATTGTAACTTTGAGAAGCCGCTGGCAGCGTGCGGGTACAGCCAAGGCAGAGACGATGACCTTGACTGGGAGCAGGCCAATACCAGAGAGAAGCCTTCATCAGATCCATGGATGCCCTCAGGTAAGGAGAGTGACACTGGCTTCTGAGGAGGAGAAATGATGAAACCATCACCATACAGAGAGTACACCATTGCAATAGTCTGCACATTTGACCCTGTCTTTTTTTTATGTAAGAAGCAGTGCTCTGTGCTGAGCAAGGATTATTTTTACACAAAGGAATATTATTTTCTAAAAAGCATCCGATTAAATATGAATCAGAATATGCTGCTCCTCCTTATTACATGGAGAGGGATTAGCCACCGTGACATCCGCCATGGTTAAGAGTATCCTTGAAATAGTAGCCTAAATATTACTTGGCTCAAGTGGCCATGCTATAAGCATAATTATTATAAATACTTCTAACATGCAACTAATTTGACAGAGCTTTTACGTGACAAATGTTTACGTTATGTGTTTTTTTTGTTTTTTTTTCACAAAATGAAATGCATCTCCAAATGGCCAGCTCGGTCTGATGATTTAGGTGTTTACATGGGGCATTTTTCTGATTAGGCTATACGTCTGACTATAATTGGAATATACTGTAAGGCTGCATGTAAACAACTTTGTGTTAGAGACTAATAAATATTGATTACAGCTTATACAGTATGTTCATGTACTATTCGATCTCGTAAGCATAATCTTTAAAGAGAAGACAACACTTCCACCTGCTGCCCTAGAGTTTCAACACTATTCTGTTTTATTATCAACGTGACACAACTTCTCCCCGCATGATTGTCTGCTACACAGGATCTATGGGACAGTCACATGAACTGAGACAAAAGCGACATTTGATATAAAAACACTCAGATCCATTTTAATTAACGCCGCCTTTTCGTCAGCCCCCCATATTGAAATTCATTAAAATGCTTTCCGTGCATTTTGTGTCTGTCGCACACAATTTGTCTCTTTAATGTTCCATTGATCGCTTTTCATTTGATTCGAAATGCAGAGATATCACCGCCACTGAGCAGAAGGCACCTAAGGAATTAGACTAATGGAATGACTTTTTTTCCCGTGTTATAACAAAGGTAGCGTTGCAAACTAATGGATATTGTTTTCCTCCCCTATCTGATGCCTAATCTCACAAAGGCTGCATCACAGATAGATTGCACCGGGCCCCCCCAGTGACAGAGGGGGAATTAATTAGCAGGCCTTCACTAATTTTAAGCAGCCAGTGCCCAGACCTGTTTATGTGTACATCAGGATGATGTGTGTTGAACCGCCCCGGAGAAATTGCTTTCCATGGCGGGGGAAGTGTCGACTTTTTTTCTACCGCAATTGATTAATGTCGGGACCCACAGAGGCTGGGCAAAGGTTACAGTGAGATCTGGAAAAGCCTTGACCTACAAATTAACGCCTCGCGCATGGTCTAAATTTAACATATCTGATTAAAATCCCATGTCTGGTTAAGAGGTGTCCCTGATTGTGCTTCCTAGACTGAGTGCACTTCAGATAGGCTTGTTTTCTACCCGCGTGTCTTGAATTGTGCGTAATTAACAGGTTGCAGCTCTTTCTCCATTTCTCAGTGTGAGCACTCAGCCTGCCGTGCGAAATTGTAATCTCTCCTCTTTGACCGCACTGAAAGGGATGTGAAATGTAGTGTACTTGACGCCTGAAATTGTTTTAGGGCTACCGGAGAGAGGGTGTTGATGGGTAGAAATGCATTTATGTGAAAGCCGCACTGGTGGAAAAGCTATCTCACCTCTGATTGCTGTCTCACTCTCAACCTGTACTTATGAATCTTCACAAAACGACCTTATCATACTCACAGAACAGATTGTTCCTGACAGAAGGCATTGCTACCTCAAACACTTTTAGAATTGGTTGTAGACAGTGTCTGTCCAAATAGAGATGTTCTTAATGTCAGTGTGAATTTATGATTGAAATGATGATTAAAACATTAAATTAAATCCTTCTAGAGGTCTTAACAGCTACCTCACATTAACTCCAATCCAAGTATCCCTTTGAATTTTGGACAAATCTGCACCTTATGACTTCGATCCAAAACCAATGTTGAGTGCCAATACAGGATATAGTTCGCCCTTGAAGGATAAGTTCACCAAGAAAATGAACATTTAGTCATTATCTACAGCGTGAGGGTGAGTAGATGATGACTGAACTTTCACTTTTGGGTGAACATATCCTTTAATGTAGTGAGGTTGTTATGTAAGTGTGTGAAGATCAGGGTGGTGTACCATGACTTCTTCACAGTTGTTTTCCCAAACCTTAACCAAGTGTTCCAGTTTTCTAGCTCTAACCATACCCATAGATGGATTGTGGTACTAGATCCCAGACCCGAGTTCCCACACAGCCCATACTTTTTACATTGTGGTGACATCACATATTTTTAAATCACTTTTCTGGGCTCGAGGAAAGTTTTACAAAATTAAAACCTATATGGGTCAAAAATCCATAGCAGAAAGAGTCATAGGCCTAACTGACATTGTTTGCATATTGAGGTGTGCTATTAAAAGTTTAACAGACGTCTCTTTTATAATGGTGCTCTTTGGGAAAAATGCTTTTGGAGCGCAGGAGAATTTTCGTCTGGCACGTGGCAAAATTGGAAGCAAGGCTAAACGGCGTCGTTGTGTAAAGGTCTCAATAATACATTCATGATCATATCTCAGCCAAAGTTAATTGCCATGATAACATATTGTAGCTGCCATTAGCAGATAATGCAGAAAGGGAGAATTTTAAAAGTGTTGGCACTTAATGTAAAAAAAAAGACGGCCTTAAATCTAATTTGAGGTTTTGTAGACTCATCCAGCACTTAGGTTCCTATCTGTCAGGTTTATTCTCCATTATTTGTATCCAGATACTTTATCTTGACGTTGTCAATTTGAAAAATTGGACTAGACCTGTTTATTTAAGTTTATTATGCAACAATACGTTTTCACATATTTATTAAAAGTTGAAAACATTCAGACTTGAACGCTACATGTTATCTACTATCTCCTTACAAAAAACATGTTATCAAAGGCCTGTGAAATCAATAGGAAACATCCTGCATTAATGTTCTGTGTCAGTGTGCTCAGTGTAGAGAACACACAACTCATGAGAGGCACTGTGCAGAAGTTGATGTCGCCCCGCTGAGGACTCTCCTTCATCCTACGAAAGCTCATGCTGCAACCAAAGACCAAACTGGCCTGACTCCCTCGTATCATGTAGATAAAAGAGTACCAAAAAGGGAAAAAGGCAAAATGAAACGCGACAAGAAAAAAAACAAGCCCTCCAGTCACATGAAGAAGAGATGAGCAGTGCCTGAAACTCTTGGTTGTTTACCACGATGCGATCCCTACCTAATTGCTACGTCTGGACGGAGAGTAGCCTTGTTTATCCCTCCGCACAGCTCTGATTGCATGCTTTGGCTCCTTTAGAGTGGCTCAGCCCAGTTCTGAGGCTCTGCATGTCTGCTTGGGCACTCCCCTGTGTGTTCCCTCTCCCGAGCCAACTGGAGAAACCCCCGGCAGAACTGTCACTGTCAGTCCTGTTATTACCAACAAGCCTCATCTGTCCTGGACAATGATAATAAAACCCTCACAGCCAACGCTCATTCAGCCTTGGAGAATAAAACTGGACACACTTCTGTCAGAGTCCGAAATTGGCTTGGACTGCTTATTATTTGAAAAAAAAAAAAAAATTACCACACTTGAGTCAAAGACATTTGTGTCATCTCTTAAAAAAAACTGATTTCTCTCATTTCCACCCTGCCCTCTGTTGTTATGACTTCTCCAACATGGTGCAGTTGTCTCAAAGAAGAATGGATGAAGAAACTGTGAGGAAGTTTGCAGTGCGGAGCTGTAGGGGGGGGTGTCCAGATGCCATTAAGGAGGAAGCTGTTTTTTAGTGAGCCCCATCTGGTGCAGAGGCTGCCTCCTCTCTGATGGTGTCATGGATGTTGCCAGCAGTAGGCTGCTGCTCCCTGCCTCCCCCCAGAGACTCGTTCTGGGGAATAATGGCAAGAGGAGGAGGAGAAAGAAGGTCCTCTAACTGAGATTAATTAGGGTTTTTGTATTATGCTAGGCACAATAGCAAGTGCAGCTTGGGCTAAATGACTTATTGTTGTATTCTTAATATCTGCTCTAAATATGTTGTGCAAGAGAAATTGAATGTTTTTGTCTCTCTGTTGCACAAGGCTTTTGTTTTGATAGCATGCCCTTGGTCTGTAATGACACCTAGACAATAGTGAAGGATTGGCAGAATGAGGTTCTTCATAGGGTAACGGTGATCTTCTCTCACTCTGTTTTCTTTCTTGTCAGGTTGATAATGCGTTCATGCAAATGCAGCTCACTCTTGAACCCAGAAGGGTTCCTTTCTTAGTGCGGCTACTGCATACGGATAAGACGGATCATCTTAAAAGGCAAACAGTTCACCTTTATGACCATTTTAATCAGGAGGTAATGAATTGACAAAGCCCCTCCGCCTTACCTGGACAACCAGTGTTGTTTACGACGCTGTGTGTGCTGTTCAAATGGAAGAGGAGAAAGGAGGATGGCCACTTAAAATATGAGAGGAGAGAACACCCACTGACTGAAGGACGTCAGAAATTTAATCAGAATTTAAATCACATCAGCAAAAGATGGGATTTGCTGTTGACAAGGGAGGGGCTCCGTCTTGTGAAAATAAGCTAATTGCTTTTGAGCCATTCACAACTTTGTGTGAAAATCACACCTTGCAAGGTGTTGGCAAGGTTGTGAGGTTAAGGAGAAACCCCATTATATGATTAGGGAATGAAACCAAACAGCAAATTACATCTGATCAATTCGTGAATTAATTCCTGGGGACGACAGACTGAGATTTTCAATTTAGCATTGTGAGGTTAAGTACTGTACCGTGGTCTGAGCAAACAGGATTGCATGCATTACTATAAACAGGATTATGACAGCACACTGTATTGTCATGATGGAGGACATATTTGCATACTATGTCTTTCCCCCATTAGTGTGCATGGTATGTACAATTACGGCTAATGATGCAGCTAGGTGACATGTGAACACTCTCTGTTGTATAATGGGTTTGTATCAGGCAAATGGGCTATTATATGACCCATTTATTGCAGTGGAGAGCCAACAGTGCGTGGTGCATATTAAGATGACATATTAAGCCATTAAGATTTGCTGTTGATTGACATGCGGCAACAAAGGATGCTGTCATGGAACATAATAAGGGTCAGTTGTTGCACCTGACTAAAATGACAGCGCTGAAACGTGTTGCGCATGATGGATGGTTTCGGGTGAATCTGTCTGACACCGTCAAATAAACCTGGCAGGTCCTTCATATGGAGAGCCCAAACTTATTCACTGTTACTTTATCAGACCCTTTCATGTTTCAAAGGACACTGGGAAAGTTCTGGAAAATTGAGTGGAGGCCACGGCTGTTCACATTAACAGCCTAACCCTCACAGCGAGAGCATTTTTGATTGGTGGCAGACAGTGAGAATAGCCCTGTCTTCATTGACATTTCCGAAGCGGCAGCCGTGCTTTTCTGCGGCGGTGACCTCTGTGAATTTTATTAGCAAATGAGACCTGGAGGGTTTGGGTTTAAAGAGCGCCCCTTCATTCTGATTTCCCCCACATAATGATTTCCACAGAGTTCAGGACCTGAATGGAGGAGAAATAATGAGCGCTAGTCATTACTGCAAATTATATGCTCTGCTCAGACCATCACTCAACTCATAATTAATCTACATACCTTCAACCTATAGACTTTGATGATTAGGATTAGACAGTACCCTATTTGTATGAACTAAATTATATCAGCCTGAACTCCCCTTAAGAAGACTTCCCTACCTTTTATATAAGAAAAGGATCCAAGGGAGAAAGAAAAAGCCTCTTAACCAGCTCGAGGGTGTTTTCGCTTCATCATGCCTACTTTACCTGAAAAGATCAGATCAGATGTGCTTAAGATAAATCTCATTCGTACACAGGATGCTGTTAAGTCTTTTTTGAGTTGCATCTTCAGAGTTGTTTCCAGTCAAACATGGGATGCATGAATGCAATAGAACAAGATTAATAGGATTCATCTAAAGTTTGTCTCCGGTCACTGGTCTCCACCAACCCCGAACCTCTTCCTGCTCTCTACAATACAACAATAAATAAAGACAGACACTAAAGACACTTTGATGCAGGAAACGAGGAAATTAGGATGTGGTCTTGTCCCATTGTGGTAATCCTGAAAAGCTGTCATTTCTAAATTAAGTTTGCATGCTTCATAAAAGCGGGAATTCATACTGTATATCACTCTGTTAGTCTTTCGATGGATTATGGTCATTATTTTTCGCGTGTGTTCTCTCAAGATAATGTCAGAGTGGTAATGCGCAGAAAAATTAGCTCCCATGTGCTTGGATAGAAAGTTCCAGTGGCCACTAAAAAGTTATTTTATGGGGTGATTAGGTGCTAGAAAACCATCAAATTAAAGTATTTAATTCTTGAGTGATTGCGAATTTGTCACCAGTTTCTGCTCTTAGCTGAATGAACTTGTTTTCCCATATGGACTGACGCAAGCTGTGACCAACTCCCACCTGCTCTGCCAGCCCGAGTGAGCCAACAGGTCAAAGGATTAACCTGATGGAAGCCGTCCCCTGGACACTTAATTAATGCTGACCAGATATTCAGCTTGCAATGCTGCAGCCTCTTGATGGTTTAATTGATGAAGTTTTGGATGTTGTTCTTGTTAACTTTTACAGAGGAACAATAGAAAACATCCTGACTAGAAATATAAATGAACTACAAATTGGCATGGATGTGCTCTGCAGCGGATGATTAAAACCACCTTGAGCATCATTGGTACCGATCTACGGAACATCAGTTATGTCGGTAAAGCGAGGCGTCTGCACAGAACCCAAAGGATACTAAAAGATAACACCAACCCCAGCCACACTCTGTTCACCCTGCTTTCATCTGGCAAGGTTTCTATCCAAATGTATCGCAAATTTTAAACGCATTTCGAGAAAATCGGCCAAAGAAAATGCAAATAAATGCTTGTTTCCATCTACTACTACGATTGTTTGGAGTTGGTTCACCTAGATGAGCAGTAGGCTGCACCAATTCTTCAGTCAGGTGTGATTGTGCCCTTGCAGAAGAAGAGAGCACAACAAGATGACATGATGAAATAAGCGGCAGTCATGTCGAAAACAAGTTGATGAACGTTACAGTTCTCATCACTCCACACAGAGCTGAAGTTTTAGTCTGCTGCTAATTAATGTCTCTGATGTGGATGTTTAAGTCGCACTCTTTATGTAGGTCATCATTTATTTCTTATTTGTATTTCTATTGCACTTTGTTGCATTTTGCTTTTATTGATAGGCCAACTTTTCTATGTCAGCTGTGCGTAAAAACTTTGTTGCAAGATTTTGAGATTTAATTTTAAATATTTGGCATTTTCACACACAACTTGAAAATGCGCAAATAAAATGGATGGATGGATAATCACCTACAGAAGTATCCGCTGCCACACTACCAGACTACAGAACAGTTTCTTCCTCATGCTTTGAAACTCCCCATTGAATCCTTCGCACTTTACAATCAAAATAGTTTATTTCTTTGACATATTATTAGTACTATAAAGGGATTACAACTTGTAGAATGAAAAATATATGAACTTTCTACCTTGTTTTTTCTTAAGATCTCTTATCTGATGTCCTTGTCAAAACCTGGCACCAACATTACCCACACTGCACCTTGGCAGCCGACAGTTTGGCCAGTGCTTCGGGTGTGCTATACTAGAAGGTGCTAATGTAGCAGCTGGTAAGGTCACTGCTCTTTTACTCCACACCCCCAGATTTTTTCATATTCAAACTTGTAGTCTTCAGCCCCAACTGACGCAAACTCGTGTGACATCATTTGAGGCAACTTATCAGACTTAATGTGGTTTCCTGTGAAGCCACAAAAGACCGTGTTTCCACATAAACTATGAGGTGGTATTCCACATAAACCTGTAAACAGATTTTAATGTGTAAAACTTGTTGAGTTCCCCTTTAGCCATAAGTAAAAACAGTTGACTAATGACTGAAATTCACTGAAATTGGTCCATGAAAGTTTGGGGCCACAACTTAATGTGAACCACCTACTCATTTATTGCCTCTGACAATGAATTGTCTGATAATCGATGCATGGTTAATGATTTCTGTGTAACAGCCCTCATCCAGGCACACTGTCCTTGTTAATAATGTCTAAAATATCTTCACATAATGAAGTCATGCATTTCTATTTCAGCGCTCTTCCCCTTCATTTCTGAACCGCAACATGAATGTATGTAGCATCTGCAGCAGGAACGCTTCATCTTTCACTAATTCATTTTTCATACCAGCCTCCATGTTCGCCATGTTCAGCCATCATTGTAATGGAAGGTGAAGGTGGCCTACATTGGAATAATAATAAATCTGTTCCTCTGAATACCTTAGACAATAGCCGAGCCCTGGCCTTTACCGAGTCGTGGAGACGGGCCTTGAGTGTGCTGAGAGCTCTCTATTTTTAATTGGTCTTGAACACGTCATTGTTAAGGCAAAAGAGATAGAGAAAGGAGACGAGAGGGAGAAAAAACACCCTTGTGCATCACTAGCACATTAGCACAGCACTAACACAGTGTCATTATAATTTGCTCTTAGTCTTGCTGGCTAATTAGCTTGTCATGGTGCAGCAGGTCCTGCAGAGTATGTGGTCATTAGGCTCTGAGAGCATAGAAACTGAATGACAATCAGTGTTTTCCTGTCATCTTCTTCACTTCTTTAGACAGTGACAATGGCAGCACGATTAGGTGGGTACACTGTCACCGAAATACTGGATTCTTACATTTTATGGTGGTCAACAGTGACGGAAGGAAAGACTTTTCCCCCTTGTTGTGTTCGAGTTCACTGACCCAAATCAAGATGATTTGTAGGCCTCAAATTCGGTGACAGGAATTTCTCAGCCTTGTTGCAACAGTTCTGCAATCTTCCTGGTAGCGAGGAAGAAATGTTCTTATATTTACACGTCTTTCTGTTTAGTAATTGCACATGAAAACTAGCGGCCACTGCATTAAGCTTTATTAAACAAGAAGTGACTGCTTAAAAAGGGTACCTATTGTTTTATTAATATTTCATTAACATGGGAGTAAAAATGTACAAATGCCGCTTGAGGCTTCTGATATTTTCATCTCTAATTACCAACAAAGAGCACGGCTGTGCATAAATCTCCTGTGCAACACTGTCACAACGTGGCTGTTTGAGATGAAAAGTAAACAGCCTGCTGTAATCATAGAGGAAAGCAGTGGTGCCAGCATCTTTGTCTTTGTAACGTGAGCTACAACCGAACAATTCATCAACTGATTATTAGTGCTGGTTCGCATCACACCAAGGTTTGCTGATGCCTCAAAGGGAAAAAACTAAAATGTTCTGGGCACCTGAGCAGATGGCTGAATGTTATTAAGGAGACCTCAAAGCCCTCATAGAGAGGCACCTGATTGAGGTTGGACAAACAAGTGTCTCAAAGTCGACTCCTCTCCTGCCCTTCTACATGTAACCTACACAACTTCCTGCGTTGCCTCAGAAATAATTAGACTCATCATTTGAAACAGAGACCAACTGAATGTGAATAATAGATTACAAAGCTCCGGGAGAACAGCAGTGTGCTGTTTACAATAGTGAATCATGAGTGATCATGCTGTGCAGGAAAATCTATAAAAACAAAAAAGCCACGATCAAAAATAGCTGATATGGACTGTATAAAAGCTTCTGGATCTGAAAAGTAAAGCCAATGCAGAAGTGCCTCAAACTTTTTGCCTCATTCTTTCTTGATGACAGCAGGGGGCGACTCCACTGGTTGCAGGTCCGATTGTATAGAAGACTATGAGAAAATGACCCTACTTCTCACTCGATTTATCACCTATGTAAATGGTGTCCTGATGAGTTTTTGGTCTCAGTGACTAGTTTCAAGTCTTCTTCAGCGCAGCATGATGTTTATTTTGAAAATTATGGTCCCCTTTAGAGTAGATAGACGATAAAGCAGGGTACGCTTAAGGGCTTGGCTACCATGTGATTGGCAAGTCACTACCCCCTTCCAGGGGTTCAAAGTCAGATCCAATTAGGATATCCTCCCCAGCTCCTCCCTCCCGTCCAAATACGGTCACCAAAGACTAAAATGCGATGCCCAAAATGCCAAACTCAAGGCTTCAAAAGAGAAGTCAACATACCAATAGGTGACATCACGGTGGCCCTGTCCACATTTTTATACAGTCTATGATAGGTAATCCCAACTTAAAAAATACCTTTTATTACTGTAAACACAAGGAGATATTATGATTGGCCTTGAATGACTCACTAGATTTCACACAAAAGGGCCAGTGTGAGCAATACATAATAAAAGAAATTGAGAAAAATATTTTCACACAAACATTTTCACACACTTATTCTCACTTTTTAAAATCTATTTATCGAAACTATGTATTTATTTGACAGCTGCATCTCACAGTCTTCCTTAGCGTTGGAATAGTTGAGGGCTACAACTAATAGTTATTTCCATTAGCGATTGATTTGTCGATTATTTTAATGATTTACTGATTAATTAATAATTTAAACGGCAAAATGACCTCTCTGAATTCCTTCATTTGCCCTACCAACAGACTCTTCATTTACTGTCATAAATGACAAAGAAAAGCAGCAAATCCTTACAACTTAAGATACTGGAACCAACAAATGTTTGACATTTTTGCTTAAACGATGAAAACGATTATAAAAATAGCTGGCAATTAATTTTCTTTCAATCAACTAATGGATTAATCGACTAATCGTTTTCATGTCCTTAGTTCAGAAGTTCCACACTCAGGTAATGTGATGATAACCGGGCAACCCATGTAGTCCACATGATCCACAATCAAATGTTGGGCATGTAAGCTTATCATGACTAGTTTCATCAGCAGTGTACTGGAGCATGGTTTCTCTAGTTTGTGTTCATGTTTTCACTTATGTGTGGGAGTGTGTTCATATTAAAATACAGTCCCTCATGCAGCCCAAACATGTTGAGATCCTTAAAACAACAACTTGCTTCTACCTGACAAACAAAGCCGAGGAGGCTGACTCAGTGTCATCACAACTCACTGCTCCTCCTCCTCTGCTCCCTCTCCTCCTGTTTCATTGTGTAAACATGACAGAGCCCCCACTCGTTATCTGAAGCTGGAGACAGATGGAATTGGTGAGCGTTACAAGTGCAGCACAACAAGACAAGTGGGCAAACTCGAGTCATTGATGGAGCAAATAGGGTTTTGTGAGAGGCTGTTTGGCTGACACACTCGGGGATCGAGCCTGCTGATTTAGTTGACGTTATTCACCCTTTTTAACACCATATCTGAGTGAATCACCAGATGTTAAATTTAATGACAAAGATTTGCATCCATTGCCTTTCAGCTCTGCCTTGCATGCTTGAGAATAAAGCTAACAGGTTGTTTGTCTCACCTCTGAGCAAAATGTGCTTTCCAATCATTTCCACACTTGCAAAAAGATGTATTTCAACATAAACCAAGCCTCTCTGGCGCCGTCTCAAATGCTGTTACGATTTGTGCCATCTCATTACCAAGCCAAGCTAAATAGGATGATGACAAATAGAATGTGTTCTGCATCTCCTTGAAAGTTTGCCAATATAATAATTCTCACTTGTGTTTTATTGGCAAGAGGGGAGAGGATTAGATTAACCTTTAATATTGAACCAAGCGATAAAATCTAAATGGGGCTTGGTTGGCAAATAGATTTTAACTTATTGATTTCTCATCATTTCCCTTCTCTCCGTCATTGAGGGATAAAAACACTGCTCTCAAACATCCGGCATTTGTAGGACGAGTCTTTTTTTGTCTTTGTATTTTGATGAATGGAATTTATAATAGAGTTTCTATCAATCCAAAGATAAAAGCATTTTCTCATTTATGCTAGAATTTCTAGCACTAACAGGAAAGGTCGAATCACATTCGTTTACCTGCTTCCTGCATACTTGTATAGGATTGGCCCTTTTACTTAGTTACTGTTAAACCTAAGGACCGGATTGTGAGATCTTTCTGTTGCAACCACCTGCCTGTAAACACAACAGATCCAAGTTACGTTGCTGGATCAAATACACATACGTAGATATATAAAGTTGTTGCAGGTCTTATGTAACCCTTACAAAAGTATTTTAGTGCTCATAGAATACCACATCAGTCTTTAGTAGCTGACTTTAAAGATACATTACATGACAAGATAATATTTGTTATTTGCCTTACCTCACCGTCGACAATTTGACACTCAATGTAGTCAAGTTTCAAAACATATTCACTGAGTTTTTATGAAAATGTTCTCATTCAGTGTCAATGTTATGACTTGTTGTTGAAAGGTGCTTTACACATACTCCTGCCTTGCCTCTTGTGGGTGTTGAATGCAATACAGAGAAAGTCAAACACATAGTGATGTAGAATTTGATACTCACACACAAGAAATGGGACAGTAGTGTATCCTTACATGTCGACTTAAATAGCATTAAAGGTCCTATTTGTAAGGTAGTTGATTCCCAACTTGACACACTATGGGTTGGTGGGCGGCCCAACGTACAAACCCAATGTGTCAGTATTTGAGGAGTTTGGAATTAGACTCAACAATCAACTGTCTTACAAATAGAAAAAATTGGACCTTTTAAAGCGTTAAAATATGATGTGTTTTGATATTTGTTATTCACCCCAAGTGTTGCCTTTAGGGGGCAAAAATCTATCTTGGAAAAAAACTATGAATCTAAAGCCACACTAGCAGCTCTTTGAGGCACAGCAGGTTTGAGCGAATGTTAACATCTGCACGCTATTATGCTCACAGTAACAATACAATGCAGGTAAAATATTTGGATAGTTCTCCACTTTAGTTTTGCGTGTAAGCATGCAAACATTTGCTAATTAATACTAAACACTAGGAACAGCTGAGTCATTATTTTTGCAGGTATTGGGTCATAAACTGCAGGATTGGACACATTAGAATTTGCCCTGGTGATGATGTTAGATTAAAAGTTCAGGATAAATAAAGATACTAGGATACATCATCTAAGAGAGGTGGTGGACCGACCAACAGACAACATTGTCTTTTCTGACCGTGAGCATGGTTTAAAACCTCTTTCTGCTAATGATAGATTACCAATGTTACCACTACTTCAATTCTTTTGAAATAGTATTTCAGTATACTGAAAATGAAATGTAGTTCATTTTAGCGTGCTATCATGCCATGTACAACCCTAATTCCCAAAAAGTTGGGAGGCTGTGTTTCCCTGCCACTGAACTGAAAGTTGGATAAAACCTGCTCCAGTCATTATATTAAACTCTTGTCCATGTTGCAGGTTCAGCCTTCATGATGGTGAATACGTCCGGACGCTTTGCAGGACAGAAGGCCTTACTGCTGACACCTCAGCTGAGAGAGAATGACACCCACTGCGTTACCTTCCACTACTACATTGGAGGCAGAGACAACAGCCACCCAGGTCACCTAAATGTGTATATCAAAGAAAACAACAGTCCCATGGGGATGCCTGTTTGGAACGTGTCGGGTCCAGCCACTCGCTCCTGGGGACAGATAGAGCTGGCCATCAGTACCTACTGGCCCAACTTCTACCAGGTGAGGAAGTGTAGTCTGAATCCAGCTTTCTTTTTGCATAATGCCTTATCTCAAATCTAGGCTGCTCATTGTAAGCAGCCATTATAGTCAAGCTAAAGCCGTTAAAGCTTGTTCACTGGGTGGAGCAAGACAAATTTATTATTTGCGAACAATCGCACAATAGCCCATTAAAACTAACCTAAGATTATTGATTTCTGGGGCTACATCGGTATCCATGGCAATCTGTTCTCTCCCCCTATCATCTGAGCCACTTCTCTTTTTCCAATTCTGAGAACTCATTTTCACTTACCAATGCACATGACTGCTGGCCGGGGCAAGGTGATTTCACACTTGCCTGGCTATTAGTCTTCGCCGGGCTTGTTCCACGAGTCCACCAAATGTTAATTGATGCAGAGAGACCCCTTAACCTCCCAATGGGAGGCAGTCCCTTGGTGAATTATTTCATTATGGCCTGGCAGTGCTGGTCCACAGTGAAGCTGAGCGGAGTCCTCATTGTCTGCTCATCATAGCAAACCTGATAACTTAGTTAACAAGGCACACCGCTGGGCTTCTCACTGCTGAATGCAACATAGGAGCCATAATGAGAGGCACATGGACAAAAGAAAGAAAGAGGGCAACAGATGACAGACAGAATGTGCTACATCTACTAATAATACTCACTGTTAACAGGATGGTGACCCTCGTGTGAGAAAATGATGCAAAGCCAGTCTGATTGAATGTTTTTATTTCGGCTCAAGTCACTTAAAGGGTAACTCCACCAATTTTACACCTGAAAGTGTGTTTAAAGGTCTTGGGGAGTACTACTACTTAATGGCTAAATTGCATTGTGGGTAATGTAAGCACCAGGTTTTGAAAAGCAATCCACGGGTTTAGCAATACACTCCTATAACACTGCTGGACTCACTATTGACAGTTTTAAAACAAATAATCAAAACTGATGCAGCAGAACCAGAGATATCACTTTTTTTATTCCACATATTTTTCTTTCTTTTCAAAACCTGGAGCCTACATTACCCACAATGCAACTTAACCACTGAGTGACATCAATGGAGGTAATTTATCAAATTCCATGCAGCTTCCTCTGGAGCCACAAAAGCTCACTTTAATGTGTAAAAATGGTGGAGTTACCCTTGAAAGATTGAAGTCTGTCTGTAGTAGAGACACAGCCGGTCGGTTTGGATATATCCCACAGCAAAAGTCCAATCAGTTATTGATCCTGTTATGAAATTATGGGGAAAAAAAACCCATTTCACTCGGGTTTTATTTGTAAAGTTCAGATAGATTGACTTTAGCTGCTTCTCCAGTGCCACAAACAAATCAACACCTTCAAACAAAAACCATGTATTGCTTTTGAATTTTAAGTGAAGTTCAGTGACGGTTAAACATTTTGAGATACTGTTCATGCTGTGTTTCAGCAAATCTCTGCACATAGGGTGAGCGTTGAGGCCCCAAATGACATATTATGCCTTCCAGTGTGTTCAGGGAAATTCCCAGCATCTGTTGCCTTTCAAACCCCAGCGGAAGGTCTGTCTGTGTTTGTAATTGTTCCGGACCCAAACTGACAACATGGGTAAATGCGAGGATGCTAATGATCTTAGCACCACGCTCAGTCAAGAAAAAGAGAGACCAATGCTTAAAATTGTCACTAATTAACAACATGGCACTAATTATAGGTATCTTTAATTGCATAGTAACCTACGCAATTGTCAAAGGGAAGCCACCTGATACTTGGAAATTATTTTTTAATTACCGGTAAGGCTTTTAGTCATCATGAGCCTTTCAGCCTTTGATAATTACTCTTCTGTCAGGTCATCCCGAAAACTTTTAATTGAGATTGTCATGCATTTCCAAAACTGCTGAACACAAACAACTATAATTTCCGGCAAATGTGATGCATCGTCTAAATATATCCCACTCAAAATATATACTGAGTGTTTAAGATGTACATCCATTATTTATCCCGATATGCAGCAGTGCACCAATGAGAGAGAAAAACCCAAATGTCCTCATCTATCTTGATTTTAATACAGTGTAACTTATGGCAGAGCTAATCAATCCTGCTGTAATGTAGCACTTAGCCAAGTCCCTTAGGGATAGCAGGTGCGGTGATGTAGACATTGAATGTAGGGTTCACTGTCTGTCTCTCTGACAAATGAGAATGGTGAACTTTCCCGTGACATCAACAGCTTTCGTCCCATGTGAATATTTTCACTCTGTGGGTCAGGCCCAATTATGCATCGCACTATCATTGATGTTGAAATCAATTATATCACAGCTATTAGGCAGGCTGACTGATGTCTGTTGCACAAACAAAGGATTTCAATTAGAGAGTGAGGTCTAGTTCATTTGTCTGGTGGCAATATATGGAGTGGTTGGCCTTTTAATTTCCTTTAAATTAGCCTGTAATGAGGCCATAATTGGCACCCAAGACATTCACTTTCATATTTCATGAGACAAAAAAAGAAATTTATAATTAGACAGCCTTATCTGAAGGCATCCTGCCTCCCAGATGACAATGGTAACTATCTCCTCCTCCACATTCCTCGGCTACAAAGGGAATCTCAGAGATGTATGTGTGTGCAGCCTCACTATGACTAGCAGGACACAAGTTTCTGGGTGACACCATATACGGTACATATCCATTAATATATACCGATCACTGGATGATATAGGGTTATATTTAGTGAATGATGGCATGCAAAACATGTGTAGTGCGACTGTGTGTGGTGTAAATGGTCTCTGCACCACACCCTCGGTTTGGGAAGGGCCCGGCATTCTGTTTCCCTTTTTATCACACTGCAGACCAGCGAGTACATAACTCTGACATTCTGCTGGGACACGCCTTCTGTTGGGGCTTACTACCATTTGTTTTGGAGGAGAGCTTGGCCCTTAAAATAGGGTCATGTTGGTGCTACGCAGCACAGTTGCACTTGATTTCAGAGGTTATGTTGTCGGAGATGGCAACAAACATGTCAACTAGGAAACATTAGACACAGAGCAACTGTGAAATGCAACAGCAGCCACTTCCCATGGAAGAAATACCGTTTAAATTTACACTTAACGACTGGCTCCCTAAAGAACATGTGTTCACACTTAGTTCTTGTGGTTTCTTTTCAAGCAGGTAGATTTGGTTTCATTTTTCCAGGTATCAGGTATTCACATCTGAGATTTCTACCCCAGTTAACAGTTTTTATAGAGACTATTTCTCTAATAGAAAGCAATGCCAACTATTCTGTCAACATGAAAAATAGCTGACAGGGAGGTCTGTGGATTATCCAGAGTGAACAGTAACCAAGCTGTTCTCATATTTAAACTAAGCCTGGTTATCATTGAAGTGTTTGCTAAATGAAGATGTATAGATTGCACCACATGAACTCATTCTCACATAGAGATTACAGTAGTTAGTAGCAGTAGTAGTAATAGTAGTAGTAGGAGTAGTAGTAGTAAATATTTGCACTTAGTAACTGCCAGGTGAAACAGCTTGTTTCACAGCTAAGTGAAACAACCAACCAAGCTAACGTTAGCTTGCTAACATAATGACCTCATGAGATAAAAAAGTAAAAGAAGTAATGGAATATGCTCGACACATCTGACCTGACATTTTGCTCAAAATGCTGTTTAGTAATGATGTAAACGTGACAGATTTTAAATACATACACTTTACAGTATACCTCAAATTACATAACATTAGCCAAAATGTTAGACGTTAGGGCCAGATAACAATGGTTAGGTTTGCTTAATCTGTTATTCCACACTCATTCTACATACTGTAAATGCTGCTAACTCTGAAATACTCATATTTCCCCAGTGTTTTCATATGATTAAACAAAGTCACACTCATATTTACAAAAGGATTGCCAGTCAAGTTATCCTGCTGCCTTAAACTATTATATTTGGAAGTTACTGTATTAGTGCGTTCATGTGGTGTCAGAATCATGAGGAAAAACTAATTCCTAACTGGAAAATTCACGTGCTGACCTCCACAAGTCAGAGCAATAACTCAGAAGGTGGGCGAAAAAACACAAAGAAAACATGTTTTCTTGACTTTCATCATACACAGTAAATTTTCACTTGAAAATTTGTATTAATTGATGTCTTGCATATAAATTTTTTTGATCACATGTACTTTGTAATATGGTATTAGGTTTAAACTGTGTGTGAGTGACATAGAGTAGTTAGAAAGTAAAGCAATATTTTAGTTGTTTTGTGAAATGCACCCTTTGCAGCAAGAAGTCTGAGACAAAAACAGGTTTTAATATAAAGCTTCAAGCAGCAATCAACATGTTGTTTAAGCATTCTGAGCAGTAGGATACAACACATCTTCTATACAGCGTCTATGTTGTATCCACATTGTGGCTTAAAACCTCATGAACACACAGAAGTTGGACCAACGACTTCCCAAAACAGGAAATGGGACCAATTGAGAAGCATCTGAATGCAGGATCAGTGACAGCTTGTGATGCTACAGTGACTTCCTGTTTACACATGTGATTGCTTTGGATTTGACAGCATTACAGAAATTTCCAGCAACAAATTCTCTGATCACTCAGATCTGTTCCAGCTAAGACATTTTCATCTTTCCAGTCCTGGAAAGAGATGTTACTGTTCTGATTCAATGCACAAACAAAATTTCATTCGCCTACATTGCAATGGGGTGAGGGCAAAAATCTCATCACCTGGATAATTAAAATCAAGTGATTAGATAACGGTAAGTGGGAAGTGAGGTTTGGGTGAATTGAACCCTTAAACATAGCTGTGATATCTCACCTCCAATACACCGCGTGCTTGCCACAGACTGTGTGCTAATCGTCTCAAGGCTCAAACTTAATTTAACACTTGCATGTCATAACACCTATCGACTGTGACATATTGTGGAAATAACGTCAGCGGCCTGCAGCTGTGTGACCAGCTGCAGCTCTGCAAAGTGCAGATCATATTAGCAGGAGCTGGACTTCTCTGTGCAGCCTCACTCAAGTGCCATTTGAAGACATGTGCCCATTTATCACTGGCGTTATGAGTCTCCTCTCTCCTTCTCAGATTGTGTTTGAAGCCGTAACCTCCGGGCAGCGTGGCTTGCTGGCCATCAAAGACGTCGTGGTCCAGGGCCACCAGTGCAGTAAGTCCTTTTTCCCTTCACCGTAAAAGAATATCATCAAAGAGTCATTGTCCTTTCCATGACACCCTCCCAAATACCTGTACCGTTGTTCTATCCAAGGCCTCCCAGTCAAACAAAAGGCCTTCAGAGAGGATACTACAGTCAGTCCAAAGTGTAAACCTCCCTCCTCTTGGCTCCCTGAAGATTTACGAGCATACAGTCGACATGCTCAAGTGTGCTCGTGATTTAATGTTGCAGTGGCTCTATTAAATCTATCCTTTGAGAAATGGGTGAAATAGTGCAAAAGAAAAGGGGACGAAAAACAAATACCACCGTACAGTGTGCTGCTGCTGCTCGTGTTTGGATTCCACTATGTTTCTCCTCCCTGAAGGATATTCAGTTAAGCATCTCATCTCTCAGATGTTGAGATTTCTGCTACCGTGGCTGAATATAAGTACAAGCACTTCAGAGTGCGCTGCGGAGCTAATGAACATGTCATCACTCGCATATTTAGAATTTTTCTGCTCCGGCTTTTGGGATAGTCTGCTGTTGCCGTGGGAGTACAAGGATGAGGGCTCTTCAGGATTCTTCATCGCTACGCTTTTGAGTACTGAGAGCCATGTTAGTCCGTATGGCACTCCTTAAGTTTATACTAAGAGGTGCTCACACTCTACAGTCTAAGTCTTAATCAATACCACATGAGGTCTCATCAATTGATTTATACATTATTCTACCCCACATAACTGAAGTATCAAGCTCGGATTGTTAGGCGCTAATGACCTGGTAACCATCTGAAAGCAGCTGAATTCCTACAAATGTTATGTCAATAAGATGGATTTATTATAGTGAAAGGTGTTGCATATAAATGTATTTGAGTAAATCAATGACACCTTGCGACGTGATCAATGTTCAAATGCGTAAAAGTGTTGGCGGATCGATAACCCACTCAGTGGCAATCGGGTTTCTTTGAGTGATAAGCAAAGTGATCAGAGCGACTCCTCTGTGGAGCACAGCCAATTCATTTTCTATTTATATGACCGTGTGGAATATCTAGCACAAAGGTGTGATTATGCCACCGGGTGGTCTGCGTCTCCCTGTCATTAAAGAAGACATTAGTGATGAGAAAAATAGATTTGTCTTATTTGGCAGCGGATGGATTGACAGGACAAAGTTATAAAGGAGGTGCAGTTCAAAGACGAGGTTATAAAATATTAAGTAGAAGTGAAAGTCTTGATGATGAAAGTGATAGAATTAGCTTTTGCCAAGTCTTTAGAGATTTGGTTATGTTTCGAATCAAGGTCGCTCCACTGAATTGCCCTATTTTTCGATGCAGAATAGCGGTACTAATCAAAAATGTTCTACATAAGTTACTTTCTGTGGACTATCCCAGTCAGTGAGCATGCTGGTAATGAGCACAGCTGGAGAAAAGAATAATGTTTTTGGAAAAAATTCCCTCTCAATCAATAAAAGGATGCAGTTAAAAGACAGAAGAAATTGGGTTTTTGGTAGGTGTGAGATCTGCCTCTGGTGTCTCATTTTTAGGATTTAGGTGGAATGTTCCTCACAAAGCAATGCTGGCTTCCGGCACTGAAGGGTATCAGAGAGTGTAATAAAGAGCAGTATCCATTCAAGGTTACTTCTCTCAGTTGTCCAATTTTACATGCAGATTTTGGCACAAGGAGTTACGAAGTGGGTAAAAGTGTAATTGGCGTTGGCATAGTCTTAATGCTGGCGATGAGCAGCTTCTCTAGCACCCAGCTCTGGTGATTAATTCTCATGAAGTACAAACCCATTTTAGGGAAGTTGGACTCTGTGTCTCACCATTGCACCTGTCTGAAAAATACTTGCATTTCTTTCACAGTGAACACACCTCACTTCCTGACTATAAAAGGAGTGGAGGTCAACGCAGGACAGACTGCATCTTTTCACTGCACCGTCAATGGACGCAAAAGGGACAATTTCCGCCTCTGGCTTCAGGTGAGATCCATTTTTATCCTCTTACTTACACTCTAGATCAAAGACAAGATCAGAGGGAGGAATCACTATTAGAAGCGGGCCCTGTGGAAATTAATGTGTTTTACTGAACAGACCCTACTGTCTGAATATGTAATCTTCTGATCTGGAGTGCTGTTGTTGCCAGCAGGTCTAAGGACGACTCCATGCCTATGTCTTTGTTAAATGGGATATTAGGAGCGTAGGATTTGCCATTTAATGTATGTGAGATCAACGCCTGGTTTGAGGGGATAACGATGTCTTTCATAACAGGAATGATTCCCAAATCAACATTTTATCCAAGTTAAATCAGGCCAGATTTTAGCAACTGTAAACCAGTTTGTGTGATCTGTCTCGCAAAAATGAGACGAAAATAAAATAGATGGTGAGCAAAAAATAAATTGATGATTAATCAGCATCAAAGAACAACCCATAATACTGTAGACACTGTGTGCCTGTTCAATAAATCACATTATTTGGGTCCAAATAGCTGGGTAAGAGAGAGTAAAAAAAGAAGCTGAGGCAGGACTACTTGGTTATTTTTAACATGTTTAACCCTAATTACATAGCGCCAAATGTAAACAGTTACACCACAACCATAGACAGTACATCTTCCTGATTGGCTAGCAGATGTCTTTTAAAGTTGTAAAACAGAAGACCTCAAACATAGCTCTGGTTAGCCACAACTCTAAATGCAAAGTAATTTAAATGGTAAGTAATTGTTGAAACAGTTATAATGTACTGGATATTTCAAGATACGGTACGAATTAACTCAAAAGAAAATGGGCAGCTAAGCATTTTGCCTGATACAAGAAAACAACGGACATGGAAGTGAAAGAACGCCATGGGGGCTTAAATCATGTAAACATACAGACAGTTGAATAATTAAAGGAAAACCTAAATAAAAGAGTGGAGAAACATAACAAATGGCGGCTGATGTGTTAGACAGCACTCACAAACCACCAAATGTGGGAATATCTTTGGGAAGAATGGTGTTTCATCCCTCCAGTTGAGTTCCAGAGACTTGTAGAAATCAATGCCAAGGAGCTTTGAAGCTGTTCTGGCAGCAAATGGTGGCCCAGTACCTTTTAAGAGACTGAATGTTGGTTTTTCCTTTAATTTGTCACCCGTCTGTTTATCATGGCACGTAGTCATGTACCATATTTACACAAATTATGGAAACTATTTTCTTAAGTGGAGCCAGATTTTTAACTACTTGATATTGCCATGAAATGTCCCTTGTTGATTGCTTACATTCGCACTATTTTTTGGATTACAAGTTTTCAGAAATTTGATGTTTAAATCTGGAAATGAGGCATTGTCAAGTTAAAATTGCACAAACACGCATACATTTCCAGGCCAGAAATGTGAAATGTTGGTTAAAGCCCGGTTCAAGATTCATTTTGTTGACATATTGGAGTCAAAGGTGGATACGTAGATAATTTTTGGATATTTATTTTTTATCACTCCAGAAATCAGAAAATGTCATCAACCATAAAAAGTAATTTTTTGCCATCTTCTTTGGAATAAAATGTAAATTTGTCTCTAAATGATATATGAACAAACTCCACTGGAAGATTCCTCAGAGTATAGATGGGAATAAAACTGGGAGGCTTGGTGCATGTGAGTGAAAACGACCTTTAAAGATACGAGTTGTAAAATTCCATACATTTTTAAACAGATATCACCAAGAAACTTACCCAGTTGTTTGCTTTCATTGAGACAATTATTTTTTGTATTACAAGTATTCTGATATTTATGTTTAACTGTGCAAATGAGGATATCTAATTAAATATGCACTAATTTGCATACATGCCCAGAACAGATATCTGCCTAAAATACACACCTAAATGTCTATTTTTTGACATTTTTGTTCCACCAGTCTGAAAGAAGACATGAAAGCAAAATAACCCCAAATCTCAAAATTGACCAGTGCATGAAAAAATGATGTTCTCACCTGTAGTGCATCCCCTAATTTAAGAACCAAAATGCCTTTTTGCCAGCCTTTCATCCACTTTTAAAAGCTGGTTTTGGGAAACAAAAGTAGCTCTGAAATCATTTGAAAAATTCAAGACAGGACACTCACACGCTGCTTCATTGTGCCCTTGTGTTTGAGATTTCACCTGTGTCTGGGAGGCGGGGGATTACAGTTGTTTCGGATCACCGCAGTATGGTCTTAACCTATATAGATGCTGGCTCTGTGGATACTGTGTACTATATCTGGCACAACTGAGCTGCACAGCAGTCTTGAATTGACCTTGTTCTGAGCAGCAAAGGTAGTGCATCTGGCAGACATAACCCTGCCGGCTCTGCTGCTAAGCACACTGTCACACATGTGATCAGTGGGAGCATGACGCTGGGTAAAGGTCCTCTGCCAGGTACTCCATCATTTTAACAAACACGTCCTCATTAGCACAGGAGCTGGAAAACAAACATTAAGTGAAGTCCCCCGATGACAGTAATGAAGAAATATTTCTAATGAACAAATGTCCCCCATCTGCCTGCTGTGAGGGGTGACAGCTGGGGAGAGCCCGCTGTGTGTTTGCGTGCGTGCATGTGTGTGCATGCATTCCTGTGTGATAAATGTATTCCTACTATCAGCCACCGATGGGAATGATAGGACACAAACAAGCACGTGCAAGAGCACACAACAAGTACGCTCAACCAGAGTTTGTGAAACACACAAGGTCAGGCCACTTTGCTTATTAAACCTTCCCGTTTTGGAGGCTCACTTGTGTTTGTCTCGGTTCCAAACAGGGCATCGGTGGACGGGAGGCCCCCATGAAAGCCACTAAACCTTGGAACAACCGACGCTTCATAGGCACTTTCGACGTAGAGAACACAACCAAGGGCGACTCGGGCCGCTACCGCTGCATCGTCCACTCAGACAAAGGGGTTGGAGTGTCCAATTATGGAGAACTAACCATAAAACGTGAGTATTGGTCCCAGAGCAGAGAGAAACACAAACACTACCTATCTGAGTGAACACAGCACAGACAGCGGGAATGTTTTCCATCCGCACGACCTCTATGCATACAGCAAAGTCAACAGGAGATAAACAGGAAATGCTGCGTGTTCGTAGATGAAAATGTCCTCTTAGGCGATACTAAAAATACTAGCTTTTTATGTTGATTTGTTATCCAGTGGACTTTAATACTTTCCTGTGTAAAGGCTGTCCTTGACTGCGCACAATTCCACCTAAAAGATCACAAAGGCAAGAGGCACCAGGGTTTACAGTAACCTCACTGATATTTCACTCCTCTAGTCATTTGATATGAATTTATGGAGTCGTCTGAAACTAAATCCTGCAAGGCCTCACTTTCCTACAGCCCTATAGCCCGGTAATGGCCTTCTATATTTCTTCACCTCAATTTTCTCCCTGTGCTCTCAATTGAATTTACTGCCCCGATTTTTTTTCTCCATTTTTTTTTTTGTCTCCAAGCTTTATGTGATTGATAGGTTTAATCCTGGCTGTCCAGATCGAGGTCTGTCAATCATGCGAGAATGGCCGGGCCCAGACACAGCAGAGTGAAGAGAGAGATAAAGTCTCTCTGCCCGAGTGTATCAGTGGGTTTCAGTGGTGTACTCAAAGAAAATTTACTGACACTCCGGAGGCACTCAAAACCACACTCGTGCATAAATTCAGCAACACAATCACTCGCACATCCTCCTCGCACTTACACGTACTCGCTAGATGGTAATATTTCTGCTGATCACTGCTTTCAATGTGTTACTAGATATCTTCTTGCACAAGACAAACCAGTTAAGTGTAAAGTGCCTTTGTCATAAATATTTAAAATAAAGTAATTTTCTAGATTTAGGCATTCGTCGATTCTTGTAATGCATCCCTGCTTTAAATTCTGCAGAGATTTCACACCTCTATGACTCCGGCATAAGCCAACGTCGTCCGGGGAAGAAAAGAGGCGTTTTCACGGTTATAAGTGTCACACATAAAAAAGCTGATATCTCCTCTTATCGTACCAGTCATAAAACAAGTGCTTAACCCTCCTAGCAATGTGTCTGAGTCGTAAATCCTCCTTAAATGTGTGTTCACCGCGTCCGTGACTCGTTTTTGGAGGAGTGACCACGGAGCGATTCTGTGGATTATGAGCCTGCTACAAACGGCACATCGGCTCACTCTCCCCCCGCCGCTCATTACCATACACTGCCTTTTTCTACAACATGAGGAGAGTGAATGCTTGATTATCCCAGATAATCACTTCTGCCTTTCATGCCAGTATTCAGTCAGATTTATGTGCTTTTGTGGAAGTGCACTGCATGTATTTCTAGAGCGCCATACGGATTGGCCCCGTGCAGCCCCTTTCCTGTGCCCTCCTTGTGGTGGGCTCTCCCGTAGTGCAGCCAGTGGTTCTGAAAGGGGGATAATTACTCCCTGTCCAAGTGCTGGCTCCTTTCTTGGCCTGGTTAGAATCACCTGGAGCCCGCAGAGAGTCCGCTGGGCCCCGACGTAGTATTCTGGGCTGTGTTACCTAGTCAAGGCTGCCGAGGCGAGGCCGTGTCACCACTAATGAGAATAGCCACCAAAAATCGAAGGCCAGCCAGCCAAGCTCGTCATTTTCCTGTGGCTACCTCTTCTCCTATCAGGGCCAGATCAATGCTTTACTCACAGCCGCCCAATTAGGAAGAGTGCACAACGTAATGAGGAACTCTTGCATGTTAGCAGGATAGGCTCTGTGGATGCAACGGGCAAATGAAAGAAGGATTTTATAAAGACTCAGGTCTCACTAATCTAACAGCAGAGCAGAGTGGCAGCTCTTATTATTGCTCTCAGTGTGGTGAATTGTAAATGGATGGCAGGAAACATGTGCGTGTCTGCAGAATGTGCTATTTATGTATGTTTTGCAGCTCTGAAACGATTAGTCTATTGATCGATAAGTCACTGGAAAGAAAATGAAATGACAATTTGAAGACCAGATTAATCATTTTAGTCATTTATTTAGCATAAATGTCAAAGTGGTTCAAATGCGTGTCAAATGTGAAGATTTGCTGTTTTTTCTCTGTGCTATATAACTGTAAATTGAATGTATTTGTGTTTTAGACAGTTGGTTTAACAAAAAAGTCACCATGATGAGCATTTTTGACAATTTTATACACTTTGTAGACACATTAAGAATAGGCACATTAATTGAAGATGTAAATAATAGTTAGTTCAAGCACTAGTCCATTGCTACTTAGTATGTCTTTATCATTCAGCCCGGGGGTCCATGTGCATGCCAGTGTGTGTGTATTTGTTGCATGTGCATGAGCGTGCATTTGTGTGATTGCGTTCTGGCAGGCGGGCAGGTGCTGCAGCAGAGGAGGACGCAGCTGTCGCGAGGCCGTTTGCCTGTCTGGTCAACATCATGACAACAGCTGCTCGCTGACCCCCGCGTATGGCCGCCACTGTCATCTGCGCGCTGTCACCCATCTCCAGCCAGCACGGGGCTCGCTTCGGAGCCCTTTCCAGAGCCCCGCTGCTGCGACGGTGCCTCGTGAGGCTTAAACAGTGGGAATTGAGTTGTTAATATCCTAAAGTGTTCCAGCACTTGAGTGTATTTCACACCGGTAATCCGTTATTTTCAGTGCATCTGCTATGGCTGTTGAACAGAGGATTACTGCACCTACAGGAGTTATTACATCACTGTAAGCTGCTGTTGCTTTTTGAAGCAGTAACTTTTCAAAGTAAAATGAAATGCTTATTGCGGTCATACATTATGCTGCTTAGTCCTATTGTGACCGGAATGGTCTCAATTGATAACGGCAAAAATGAGATTGAGTGGCAGCAGAGGCAACTATGCATTGCAGTGCATCAAAGGCCTGTTCTCTGTAGAAAAGGAAGATTGGTGAGAAGATGATGTCATAGGTAATTATATCAGACTAAACAGAAAAAAACAGATAACTATAAGATGCAGTATAACAATTTTAGTGGTTCTTAGCTGGTTGAATTGGAGTTAAGTTTCTCATCCTGTGAACTAGTCATGTCTGAGTCAGCAGCTAGGAACACTGTCATATTTTTGAGCCATTTGGTCCTGTGGCAGGTGTAAACACAGAATGAGTGCGTCAGCAAATGTGTCAATAAAATCTGGTAACAACCTCTACTAAAAGTTGTACTTTTAGTAAGTTCTTTTACAAAGTTCTTACTTTTTTAATTTGTTTTTTTTCCGATGAAGATCGTATGCAGATAGATAAATTACTCCTGGTCCTCGAATGGTACATGCCATCTGCTTTTCTCAGGAGAAAAAATAAAAGCCAAACAACATCAAGGAAATCTAAGCACTAGATTCTCTGAAACCAACCCATTTAATACATTTTAGCCTCATTTGATGTTTTAACTTTTAATGCTTAACACCATTACAATAACATTGTACTCTGAGGGATGGTGTGGCAGGGTGAGCCTGCGCTGCTTTCTGTTATTTACATTAATCCGAGCATATTGCCACTTAACTGAGTTAAACCCCTTTAAGACACAACAACAGACCATAAAAGACCATCAAAACAAGCCAGATTTTGGATCACCTCATTGTTCTGTCTGGCTCCTGCACGCAGACTGGTGTGCCGCGTGTGAGTCCAGGAGAAGTCCTGCCGGATTAGTTGGTTCGCTTTAGGTGATGTTTGACAGCCACACTGGAGGCTTGGATTAGTGGCAGTTTAGGGACCTGCGACAGAGGTCACCGTGGGGTAACCATCTGCTAAGGGAGAGCCTCCAATGCTTTGTAGGACACCTCAGCCTGCTCTCTAATGTGCCTGGAGACTTCACCCTCTCCATGACAACTCCATGAGAAGCAGCCAGGCGACTAATGGCGTTATTCTGTTACATGTGTGCGCTCATTAGAGCTACTCACCGTGGCCTCTGGGACGTGTACGTATTGTTGTGCATGACAAGGGTAGATTCCTAAGCAATGCCTTGGCTGTGGGTTTAGCTCTTTGTTGACAATGGCAGTTTTTTTTGGTTGCACCAGGAGATGGGGAGTGTACGAAGCATGAAAGACATGACGGTGGGATTGAGAAGGTGCACTTGTTTTGTTTTCTCTATATTCAAATGGAAATTAGAACAGGTTTTTTTTTTTGTGAAGAACTATTCTCACAAACATTAGAATTTACTAATTATGCCTCAATTCAAATGTTACTGTAGCCTCCCCTTTCCTGCTTTTATAATCCTTAAAATAATATGTTGATGAAGGTTCTCAGTCATCCATGTCATGGTAATTCAAACTCTAACCGGCGTTCATGTGGGTTGTTAGGGCTAGGTGCTCCTAGCTTAACAACCATTCACACCTGGGCTCACCTAGCCCTAACAACCCACATGAAAACGCCGGTTGGATCAACAACCCACAAGTGGCCCTAACGACTCTGAAACTCAGAGCTCACAGTGTCCTTAACGACTCTATAAGGACACTCCCACACACGGAGTTTAAAAGCCTGCAACTCCCCTCCAGTTAGTTAGAACTGAAGAAGCCCCTTGGATGAGAGGTGAAACGTCTTCAAGAAACTGAAACAAGTCCAGTCGCCTACGATACAGCACCTAGAAAAACTTTAATAACATTTTTGAGAAGTGTCTAAGGTTTAAGCAAGATTACACAAACATCGGTGACATAACAGAGAAAAGGTCATCTTAAAGGTTGTCATTGAACACCACATTTGTATGAAAGAGGCCAACTTGTATTGAAGAACTTGAGATTACATTGCCGCAAAATCCAAACAGACACATTGAAGGTTCAAAGGGCCCAGAAATGTATTCATTTCCAAGGGTTGAACCATTCATTTTAGAGGAAAATTGAACTTCCATTAAACGTTTGCATAATAGAGTCTGGAAATGTGTCTCTTTTTTTTAAGAACCACAGACTGCAGGTTCATATTGTTATTGCTAATCATTGTGTGATGGTCTCTAACTTTGAAAGACCTGGACATTTTACCAGTGAGTCTGGTTCAAACAAAGGCGGCAACACAGATGAAGCTGTCCTCACAATGATAGTATGAAGAGTTTGATGTTGAAATACTGTTTCTCAGTCACTGTTTGTTTGAGTTATTTTGACAATGTTGTGGAGGGATAAAGCATTTGAAGCAGTTTGAATTGAACAAGTACAATTATTTGTCTGATTTGGACACACTGATTAAAACTTTGACTACCCATGCCCTGCTGTTGAACTGCAATACTGTCAGATATTCAACCTAGTGCTGCACTCAATTCTTCTCCACTATGATTTAGAGGGAAATTATGTCCTCTGTAGTGCACTACTGTTAATTAACAGTTGTCGTTACTATTTCTATAACTCAAGGGTCTAAATATGATGATCTTATAAAATATGATGCAATATCATCGATTAAGCTGCATAAAGAAGAAAGTATTTTTCGATGTGATATTGATGCTAAGATCTGAATACTTCCTCCCCAACTGTGTAAGAGATCTTTTAAAGGGGCCTTGTGGAGTTTTCTTGTAAACAACCAAAAGTTATGTTTACTTCCAGTGTTAGACACCAAAACTCACCGTGTGTATCCTTGAGGTCAAAGAATTTTTTTGAGCGCATTTTCTTCCTTGTAAAACATTTGCAAAGCTAATTTTTAAGCTAATTTTAAATTCAGCATTGTTTACATCAATGTTTACTAGCTAGCAGTCGTCTCTTCTTCTTTAAATTTGCAGAAGCATTTCAGCGTACATGTATATTGCCGTGTTACTACCACTTGTTGATCAATGGGATAGTGTGAAAGCATTGACAGGAAGGCATACTGCGTCACACAACCTAACTAAAATAACACAAGGCTTAACTGTGTTGTAAAAGTAAGACTAGTCGAGATAGTTAACATAATATCGAGTTTTGTCGTAGGCTTTCCCAGCAGTGGTTTTCAGCTTTAAATAGAGAAAAAGCAAAATTACACAACATAATGAGTTGAGAGATTAAGGCAGCTGCTGAATCAGACGAGAGAGATGACAACTACAGTAGTTGTCAATTATCAGAGGCTTTTCCATAGAAGTCCATGATTGAAATCAATATGTTGTTGAATAGGAGCATCATTTGCCAAGGTCTTGGTGACTGCAGTCAGTGTATTACTGGTGATGAGACTCCTCACCACATTGTAACTATTGATTGTTACGTGGCTCTTCTTAAATACCTTGATCATTGGAAAACATGAAGATACTTTTGTTGTGCTTCAAGATGAAAAAAATAGATTTTGAGCATCTTGTTTTCTTGGTACAAGCATTTATCCATTGTTTTGTGCTTTTTACACATTTAAAAATATATAATTGTTTTCTTTATCATAAAGACCTTCCATCATTTCACCATAATAGTTTGGCTATTTAACATCAATCATATACTTGTTGTTCCCCTAGAGCCCCCAGTGCCAATCGCACCACCTCAGCTAACTGCTGTCGGCGCCACCTACCTTTGGATCCAGCTGAACGCCAACAGCATCAATGGGGACGGCCCAATCATCGACAGGGAGGTGGAATACCGCACTGTGTCCGGCACCATGTACGACTTGCAGCCTGTAGACAAGACCACACATAAGATCGGCCACCTGGATCCAGACACAGAGTACGAGATCAGCGTTCTGCTGACCAGACCTCTGGAGGGAGGCACCGGAGCCCCCGGACCGCCGCTGAGGGCCAGGACCAGATGTGCTGGTGAGGACAAAAATACTATAACTTACAGCACATCTCTGAGATTTTAGAGAAATTGCACATTATATTGTTTCACAGTGACTAAAAAATCAATTCATTATATGTAGATGCAGGTGTGTAAAATAAATTGTGTATAAATTTTACCCAAGCTTTAAAAGTGAACTAGAGCCAGACAGAGAGAAGTTTTATTGTTGACAATCCAGTCAAACTACTCCTGTAACAGACCTTGCAACACAACGCAGAGGTTGGCAAGGAGCCTTTTCTCAACTCTAACTTGATAATTAATGACCCGTCAGTTACACATCAGAGACAAAGCCCACGGAACAGCAGTATTCATATTTGTTACAAAATCATTTGCAATTGTTCACAACTGAGATGAGAGAGAATCAAAAGCCAACATGGGGAAAGCAATTACATGTTATTGATGACATTTCAAAGAACAGAGAGAAAAAAATACAATTTTAATTTGTATCTTTAAATATAAAAGCCCTAAAACACAGGAAACAACAAGAAAAACAGCTGATCTATAAAATAGACCGATTCTACATTTGCACTCAGGTGAGAATAGTTACACCGGGCCCCCGCTCCATAAAAACGTGTTGCACGCAAGGTTGCATGCACGTCCGCATTATTTTTTTTTCTGCCATGAGTGCTCGACCTAGACCCATCTGACCATGTTGTGATTGGCTATTACTCATTGCTTCAACACATCCTTGTGATTGGATGCTAGCTGGGAGCGCAAGTCTCACACAACTGCGCTACTAGCACGTGTCTAATTATTGTAGTTGGGAGTAATTCAAGGATGAAGTCATGGTTGATAGATGGGTTAAACAAAGGAATTTGACACAGGAGATTGATGTTGGACTCCTGCCTGAAGCCAAAAGTCAATGCTGACCTATATTTTTTAGACTTAGTTGAGTTATTATTTTTAGGTTGTTTTTGTTTTTTGTTTTGTTTTTTTGTAATTTGATTATTTTCAGTTTTCAGTCGCATTTTGGTGACGTTTAGGCACAAAACTACTTGGTTAAGTTATTAGTTATCAGGCCATTAGTTTCTCAAAGGACACTGATTGGTTCAACCATTGTGTTCGGCCACCACTGATAGGTTGAAGTCTAGAAAAATGGATTTTAAAAGTTCGCATAATCACATGATCGTGCAAATCCAGGTGCTTCGCAGGGTGGGCAACTTTTCAAATTGCAGCACTTTCTTTACCTGTGGGGACAGATGCATCAGAATCAGAATCTGCTGCCTGCTTATTGTGCGTGTTTCAGTTTGTGAATGAGCCTGTGTCAATAGGTGCCAGGCAACCAAAATCACATCTCTGTTACAGTGCACAGCCCTAACAACTGAACGAACAAGGTTCACTTTCACTGTCAGCACTTTGCACAGTTCCAACACAATGAAAATACAACAAAGAACAAAAGTGGCCTGCTTAAATAGAAAAGAGACAGAGAGAGAGAGAGAGAAAGAGAGAGATATTGGTATTTGTAACAATCCTGTGAAAAAGAGTGGTCAAGCAGTTCAAGCAGTCTATTCATTCAGCATTTTTTAAAAAATAATGTATTATTATTGCCTTGGGCTTGTTGTATTTGAGTTTGTGCAATCTGGAATTTACTTTGTTTAACAAACAAAACATTTCAAAAAGATTCCTATTTTCACAAATGGCCCCCTGCATACATAACTATCCATCAGTACAGGGCTCCATTGTTGGTCGAGCTCCATTGTGTTGCCTCTAAAGCCATTTGAAGTAAGTAACTCTAGCTCATAATTGCCCAACATATATCATCGCCGTTTTACTCAGGTAATTATTTTCTATAGACAAAGCCCTTTGTGTTTGTATTGTTTCCACCTATAGATCTTCATTAGGAGTTTGAGCATTTGGACATAAATTGTCTCCTATCTGAGTAATGAGCACCTGGAACAATTAGAGCCATGCATACTTTTTATAAAATTACATGTAACAGAAGAAAATGATAACTACAATATGAGCCTATGGGATAATAACAAGTTTTTAAACTTCCCCTGCTATTTGGAACAGCTGTGTGTCACAATAATTGATATGATTTATAGTTGGCTCCAAACATAGAGCTGAAAACTGCCCCTGCCACATGGTTAGCTTCATAACTACTTGTTTATTCAGCTTAATTCTCATTCCAACAACCCTGCAAGCTTCCTAATTCTTTAGCAACACAGATTGATATCGTGTGTGAAGCAAAGTGCCACCTTAGATTTGGATCATTATATTGCTGCCGTATTGTGGGCATTCAAACTCAAACATGTACATAAACACTTTGAGAATGCCTGATGATATTGTACAAATTGCCCTTCTCACAACATTAACCAGCTAAATTCCCATGCTGTACTAGGATGCCAACTTGGGGAACAAAACAAACCTAGCCTCAGCATTTTCCCAGGCTAATGCTGTTTTTGTGTCCAGAGAAATGCTGATGAAAATGAGATTTTTCTCCCCTCCCTGCCCAGGGTGTAACCCCCTCTCCCCACTGTGAAGGTCATGAGCTTATTCATTTTTAGTCTGGCTGATAGGGATGAATGGCCCTACCTGTGCTGCCTTCTGAGCCAGGCCCGGCTTCTGCGGGGGTCCTGGCCCCTTGGCCACCCTGCCGGTCACAGTCGGGGAGATTGATAGCCCCGGCTACTGAAGTGTGTTTGAGGAAGCAGCTCTTGATCTTGTCCGGCTCTCTGCTGGTCTTTCCCACTGACAGGCTGGGCCTCAGCAGAGCTCCTAATTGAACGGTTAAGACTCACAGGGCTGTGTGATACATCACTGTTGATACAGACAGGCCCCGAGACTCGCTCCCCTTCTCCCTGCACTGCTGTCTGGAGGCGCTAATGAAAATCTGTGGCCACTTTAGAGCACTGTCTCTCTCATAATTATTCATTGCCATGCCTTGGTCACTTCACAAACTGAGCAATGTTTCTGACGACAAAGGATGTTTTAATTCAATCTTCTGTAAAATGGGGAATGTATAATGCAAGGACGCAACCAATTCAATTCAGAAGCAGGAGGAAGAAAAGGGGAGCCTTGAAACATTTTTTTTCCCATGACGCACTTTCATTACTTTTCTAGTGAACATCAAAAGAATATCTTATCCAAGGCTCTTTGATTGCTCTAGGGGGTTATTTGTAGGTTTCAAGAGTTTCGCAGGATGTTTCAAAAAGCGTTTTGCTTTTGCATGTCCTCATGTCTTCGGACCGTCAATGTCAAATTTCACAACTTGTTAACATTTTTTATTTTCCCATTTTTCGACTGGCTAACATTACTCACCAAATATTTTTGAGGTAAAGGAGGAAAACATTTGGTAAATGTGAAATTTATGTCTGTGTGAAGTTGTTTACCACTTCAGAGTTCTCCACACTCGGTAAGTGCTACTTGAAGGAAGACACTGTATTATCAGGTGGTGCCCTAGGATCACAGCAGGGGGCCCTGCATTTCAGCAACACCATTGAGAGACCATCTCACGCAGAGAAACCATTTCCAGCCCACGCTAGGCAGCAGAGATAAGTAAGCCTTAAACAACTACTCCTGTGCAGTCTGAGTTGTACTTTATGTCTCTGTGGAAAAAAAAACTTGCTGGATCTTTTCAGTCTTCTTGCTTTGGGTTAAGACTATCACAGACAGTTAACAGTTTGTTAACTTGATGACAATTACTTTGCTCAATCAACAATTACTCTGGTTATTGTTTTAAAACTATCTGGAGTTGATTGAGGCAGAGTAATACCATTTCTCCACTAAAATGAGGTTGTATATGTGACGGGTGAGAAGACCTGGAGAATTGTGGGGGACTGAGTTCAGCTCAGAGTTCAGTTTAAATCCCTCAAACTCATCTGTGGATCCCAACATATCCCAAGTATGCAGACTTTTAAAATGCAGGGAAGCCCACCAAAGATAGCTGAGTGACTCGCCTGTAGACGAGTATGCCTTTCTTTTCTTTTCTCTTCTTTTTGCATGTTGGTTGTGTTTGACATCCAGTTCCAATGTATTGGTGAATATTAGTGTGTCCACCCAGATGTCACGTTTCAATCAATGCATTCTGAGCTGGAGCCGATACATACCTGTGACTTCTGCCTGGAATGAATGCCGATTTTACCTTTCCGTCTAAAGACCAAAGGCAGATGTTAGTGGGTGAAAAGGGCCGTCCACACCAAGAACAATAACTCCAACAATAACAATAATGACATTGACGTGAGCATGCACACTGATGAACGATAATGTTCTGTTAACAGTAGCACCAAGTACACATTGCAAAACAAAAAGAAAACCAGAAGGATACGGGTTCATGTAATACTTTAAAGATGAGACGAGTAGGAGAATGCAACGCTCACTCTGTAACGAGAGTTGTCACGTTTTAAAGACAACTCAATTCAGATGGATTTTGATAGGCTGTCAGTGTTTCTATCATTGATCAAATTGCTTCGAAAGTAATCCCAAAGAGATTGTTTCGCCACTGTCGTCGTCATTATAGTTGTGGTGTTTCATGTTTATGCAAAAATGGACCCAAACATAAGACGCAAACAGGGGCAGGCAGATACAGGAACAAAAAGCTAGCTTTAATGCTGGTAACCAAAGTCCAAAATCTAAAAAAGCAAGCAACAAAAAGGCAACAAGAAGAATCCAAAACTATTAAACAAAAAAGGAGAACAAACCACAAAGCCATGTGGAACAAATCAGGAAGACGGGGAACAGACAAGCACCAGGAAATAGACGCGGGATAACAGGACTGACATGGGGAAACAGACAAACCAACAAACAGTGAGGGAACAACACAGTGTAAATACACAGGTGGACACAGAAAAAGGGCGGGAAAACAGACAAAGAGAGGAAGTGGAAAGGGGTTAGGGTTAGGGTAAACCTGGTATGGACAACACCAACCACTTTTTTTTTTTGTCTGATGTGAAAGGGTGTAAGAGGTGCACATGCAAGTTTTCCACACAACGCTTGTTTCTAATGCAGCGGAGATGATTTGATAGTCTCCATGGTAGAAGAACAGTCTGTACCCCGCTGTGTTCCTCATCTCCACCCCATGGCCTCTGCTGTCCCGTTGGCTCTCAGCCTCCTTAAAAATGGCTGTACATGATGTCCATGCTGGGTCCAAACACCTGCTCAGACTCCGTCCTCTGCCAACTCTACATCTCCATCTATAAGTTGTCTCCATCTGCGCTCCAGTACCACGTGGGAGTAGTCTCATCTGTTTGTTTTTACTTTGCCATTCTGTTGCACTGAGTGCTATTAAACACAGGGGAATCAGCGTTAATCAGGGATGAGCCCTCGCTTAAACACTCGTTTATAACAGTGGAGAGTAGGGAGGAGCTGCACAATTATGTGCACCCACACCAAGGTTGGTTATTTGCATTTAGCCTCCTGGTTAATTTGTGAAAGACCAGGTCTGTTTTGACGCAAATAAGAATGAAGCCAGTGTTTGGCAACATGAAAAAGATTAGGAATAGAATTGCCTAAGTTGCCAAGTAAAATAATTTGTCGCTGCAGTGAAAGTTAAACTGTTTTTCCAGCATTTCCCCTCTCATTGTGAAACGTCCTGCAAACCTTTACATATTTGCAGAAAATCCTGTTCAATTTTCACCTCTTACTTTTAAATGAATGGGGGTAAGGAGGATGTGTGTTTAGATAGAGTCTGCTTACATTTAATTAACACATTTTCATGAAAGGTAATTTTAAAGTATGTTTTTTAAAATCTGTGCATTCAGAAAGTTCTTATTATGTGTAATACAAGATTAAGCATCTTTGTGAGAACATTTTTATTTTCATTATTTTAAACAGGACAAGAAACACTACTCAATTATCCAAGTGCTCCTGTGCAAATCTGTACTACCCATAAAAATCCTTTGTAAAGAATACCATTACTGCCAGACTTTGAGGTTCATGAATCGCACACAAAAAGATTTGACCCTCTTACGTGAGCATGTTTGGTGTAATAAGAGTCATAAAAGTTGTATAGTTTAAACAAATCTGCCTTTTCATTCATCTTTTCTTTTCACCTTACAAAGAATCAAATAATGGTTAGAGTGATTTACGTAAGATAATGCCATTCCCTTTTGCTGGCATTGTTCAGCAAAGTCAAAAATGGCTTTGAAAAGTGCAATCTACACGATAAAAGACCTTTTTCCCCAGTGTACTTTTTAATTTGTCAAGAAACCATTTACGGTGATAGACAAGAAGATTTAATGACCAGACTTACTAAGGTTGGGGCTTGGCACCACTCACATAAAGTCTCTACGAATATTCTTATTCACTTTAAACATTCGGGTCTGGTTTTGGTGCGAGCTCTGGCCCCTCATTGGTCAAATTTTAGCTTGGTTAAGCTTACAAAATAGCAAGAGTCTCCATCGTCTGGGCATTATGAAAGCAATGGTGTCTCTGGTCTCTTCATTCAGGAAGAATTGATTCTTTATATCCATGTATGTATACATAAACTGTGTAGTTGAGGAACGAAAGAAGCAGAGAAAGAAGGATGTTACAAGTCCACCTCATTTTGTCAGACGCTATTGTTAGTCTGCTGACTAGATTAGCTCCATCAGCTTACGTTATCTCCAGTTGCACTTAAAGGAGCCAGTATATTTTACCTCGCCCATTCTTGTCTAAAAGAGCCTTGACAATTTATTAACAAAGATCCATCAGCTATAATTGCTATTCATTCCATCTATAGCTTCATGCATGTCTACAGGGCAAATGGCCTCACTGAGGTCCGACCCTTTATGATATCTGTTTTTATTTTTTCTACAGCTGAGATTGAGCAGATCTGTCTCTGTGGGTCAAAGAAGGAAAAGGAAAATGTTTGCAAGGTTTGATGTTTCTAATTAATGCTATTGTTGCCTCAAGGCTCGAATAGAAAGCCACTTCACCTCACCATCTCAGATAACACTGGTCTGGTTTGTCACCCACAATAGCCAGCAGTCATGTGACCTATAGGGTTTATAAATTGTCTGCAGCAAGACGACTGAAAAGCCTTGGTCTGAGGCCTATTGAATTTGCTTTCTTTTGTCAGTCAGAGAAAACGGGGGTAGATTGAGTTTGTGGTGTGCAGGAAGGTTATAGGAGGACCACAATAAAAGTCTTTTTATCACAGGCAGTTGGAAGTAGAATGGCGAATTGTGTACTATGATATTGGCTCCACAAAAGGCAAATTGTGTTCTTCTCAAGGACACGTCTTCAAACAACTGCTGCTGGAAAGGAGACAGACGCAGAGTGAGAGAGACTTTGCATTTATAGCCCTTTCATTTTTATTATTTCCCTCATCTACATCACTACATCTATCTATTCCCCGAACACGAAGGGATGGAGACTTTGAGAACAGATGTGCGCAAACGATACTCTGGTGACATCCATGTAAACTTCTTACTGTCGAGCTGCCTCTTCAGCTCCTCGCAAACAATTATCATCGAGGTTGTTTATAACCTCAACTCTTAAGCCTCAGGAGAAAGATAAATAGCTGTAGTTTAGTCAGACTTGGCGAGATCCTTTTTTTCTGCTGTTTTTAAATCTGAACTGAAATGCTTCTCAAGGTCTTTAAATGTTTCTATTCTTCGTGGTTAATTATTCATGGTCTATCTGCTGTAATTTTTGTCACAGATTTTCTCCATCCTTTTGCTGAATTATACATGTCCCATTCCCCTTGCTAGGCGTCCAGGAAGCACTCATTCAGTCTGCTTGTATAACCCTAACTCAAGAACATTTGTGCGTCTCCTCTTCAACTAAAGGACAAGAATGTCAGGAAGGCTGCGATTTATATCCTGTATTTCCCCACCTAGATAGCTACATCATAGATCTCATATATCTCCAAAGTAGGTGGCTCAGAAATCGCAGCGACCATTTCACAAAGTCAAGCGCTTCACTTTGATTTACACTCTAGGTAACACCCTGAGTTCAGTGCGACACATGCAGGTTTTTGGCGACAAATGACGCCGCCGCACGGGCCATCTGGGGAGTGTTGAAGTTGAAGGATCACCTTGGTAACCTCCCACTGCTCCTGTAGAGATTGCGTCCCTGTCGGTAAATGAGGGCTTGTGTTCTTCCCATTTGTGAGCCCTAACCACAGGCGTTTTCCCCAGGAAACTGAACACAAAAGACGAAGCCTGGTCTGATAGTAGAGATGGATGTGTGTGTATGTGTATGTGTTAAGACAGATGAGGAAGCAGGGGGTCAGTGTACCTGTCACTCTGACCCCAATCACCGCACAGCATATTGGTGGAAACGAAATGAAAGATTGATTTAACCAGTTCCACCTCCGCTGCCTCTGCTCTTTCCATCAACTGGCTGTCCATTTGTTTTCATCCGGTTGGTGGACTCACGCTTCCCTTCACCTCTTGCCCCTGAGGAACACTTTGTAGGTTTGTTCTCTTAATCCCTCTAAACGGTCAGCGATAGAAAAGACTACCTGCTGACATTTTATATCCTGTTTTTTATTGAGTTATTTATTCCACTTTCATTTTTTTAAATCAAAATTTTTGATATTGCGATTGATAGATGCAACTTTTTCTGACTTGTAGCTGCAGTTGATGTGTCTTGGAAGCAGAGAAGCAATATCACCTGAAATACTTTACTAATGCACTCTACAGCACAATATATACTTCCTCTCTCACACCACAACTGTCATGATAAATAAACAACAATCCCCTTTTAGCTGTAGTGGGTTTTACACTACAGCACCATCTAGTGTGTTGCAAAACATGATTACAGTAAGTAACCATTATCAATTCATGAAGTGACTGATTCTATGCAAGAATACTGTATCCATGGATTATTAGGAAGGCTTTTGAATAGATTCATGGTATGAGTAGTACAGTATAAACAGCTTTTTGTCTGTGTTAACTCCTAGAACCTGATGGGGTTAGGGTTAAAACATAAAGTTTTAACTTGTATATAGTTTGCAGAAAACTGCTTTGCCAACATTTTTGCTCCCAACTGGGCCAGGATAAACATGTTTAACTCATTCAGAGATGATGCCAAAACAGCACCCTTTCTATCTTTAGAAATTGTCTCACAATCGTCAGTTGTTGTCTGTGCATCTATGGCTGAAGTGCAAATAGGAACGGGTCGCAACTAATGCAACATGACTTTCTTCACTGCAGATTTGCCAAAACGTTCATCATCTTTATAAGAAAAAGGAATGAAGCAAAATTACCTAGAAGTTCAAAGTGTTCAGCTGTCAGCACAGTAAGCTTCTCCAGAAGTGCTTGTCGCACGGTCGAATAGCTTCAGAAACATCCTCCACCGCACCTCCCTGACATCGGATTAGGGGGTGCCAGTGTCCGACCATTTCTGTAAACCGACAATCCAACATTTACACTCACTTCACGCTGTGATTGGCAGCTGTTTGGAAGTGAGGAAGCAAGCAGGGTTTGAAGGTCTTTCTCTAGTTCCCTTTTTTCATTATTGACAAAACTATTTCTCACCTTTCATCTGAACAACTGAAAATGTGAACCATTATCTCCATATCTGAAGATATCGTGTCTGCCTGATGGCACCTCTCCTTCGAGTGTGACCATTCAGAAGAGCCATAAATAGTTTTGATTTGTGACATAGTCTTATGAACTGGATCTATTGGAGCACAAATCGACCCTTAAATGTCGTAAAGTACCAGCCATAAAATTGCACAGTTGAGCTTGCTGACTATTTCAGGTCAGCGTATAGTCGGGTGGTCGATAATGAACAGAGACAAGCACTGACTTGGTATGACTTGACTTGTCTTGAGTCTTTTTCATGCATCATCCTCCTGTACTAGTAGGGCGTATCTCACTTTCCCTCTCACGCTTTTCGCCTTCCCTTTTTATTCAGTGCTGTGAGAAGGAAGGCATTCACCCATTCATCTCCACACCTACAGCTTCGGGGGCTTCATCAGACAAGGTGGCAGCCCAGCTCGGCCCAGCGCCGGGGCTCATTCTGTGGTTTCAATTCGATCCAGCGTGTTGTAGGCCCCTCCACGCCTCATCCTCACCCATCATGGCAGTCTCATTTATCACGAGGCCTATAAAGGAGGGCTTGATAGAGTGAGGAGCGACCAGCACCATTCAATAAATCCTTGTGATTATCCACGCCTCCAAGGTATATGAGCAAAGTGTCTGTGTGTGTGTGTCCTGACCGTGTGGGCATTTGTCTCTGACTTTGTAATGGGTGTAGAGGGCGATGTTAGAACACAAGAGGTCCATGTACAGTGCCTTTAAAGTGCTATCAATTATAACATGTGTACACACGTCAAACCTCAAGGCCTACTTCGACTTGTTGCATTTGATGGCAAAACCTTGGCCCCTCTACCCTCCCTCTTCCTCTGTCTTAGCTTTCTTTCGCCAATCCACCCACCCACCCACACATTGACTCCCTCCATCTCTCCCTCTTAACCCCCTCCCTCCCTTTCTTCCTCCAGAGGATTGCATAGAGGAGCACTCTAGGAGGGTGATGGAGCTTTGATTGTCGGTTATCAAAAGCTATCATTACAGCTCGCTTCTGCGGGATATGAAAATGATTTCCTAAGTGTAAAACCCATGTCATTACCTCAATGGCCTCACTGCTATCACTGAGATGTAATAGAAAGAGGCAAACAAATGTGCTCGCCTCCCAGCCCGCCCAGCTCAAACAGAACAGAGTGAATAACACACAGCAATGGAGAGATAAGTGATGGCAATACCAGGCCTCACTGCCTTGAATGGAACACTTTACATGAAAACAGCCCTATGACCAGGATTTAATCTTCGCCGTTGTTGTCATGTTGTTTTGGTACTGTCTACAATGAGTGTGTGACTAGCCCTAGCTGACATTCTCCAGCAAGGTATCCGACAGTCTGCATGCCGTCTTGTGAAAGTCGAGGCATTTCTCTTTCTTTTTTTCATCTCCAAACAACAAGGCTCCCCCCCCTCCTCCTCCTCCTCCTCCTCCTCCTCAACCTGAGCGCCGTTTCATCCTGATGAGATAGCAACCAGGCTCAGGAGCCACATTGACTTGACGGTGGTTTCTAATCATTGGGGAAGTAGTCTTTTCTCTCCCCTCCTGCCCCCTCCCCCCCCACCTGGTTCTGTTTGCTGAGCAGGGAGATGGAAGTCTATGCCAGCACCAGGCTTTTCTGCTCTTAATCGATGTGGATCTGATAAAGATCCCGGCTTTTCTGAAAGACTTGTGCGCCGCAAAGCCCGAGGAAGATCTGATAAGTAAATCGTTCTTCTGTACATATAGCCAGTAAGGTGCTGAGGAACCACATCTGTGCTGCTGCACAGGCATGTGGACACTCCTTCCCTCATAAACATGCTAGAAAACACACATTGTCCTCCCCCTCCTCATACACCCGCACACCACACCACACACTTGTCTCGCAGTAAAGTGGCTGTGCTCCGGACATGCCCAATTTGTTTCCTTTCATCCAGGACTAATGTCTCGCTCTACCCAGGGGCTAAGTGCACCATTTGAAACCCCCTCTAGGACAGACGCCTGTAACATGCGGTTATTTGTTGTTTTTGTTTCATGTTTTGGGAAATCGTGTTATCACTTCAGCTGCAGTGAGCGCGTACGCAGCGCCCCATTCAAATTAACAAGAGGCAATAATGTGCTGATAATTTCTAAAAACATTATTTAAATGTCACACTGTAATGACAAAAAAAATCACTAATAGTTCTGTGCAAATGTCAAATTCAAATTATTCAATTACATCGGCGAGTGTGGGGCAGGTGATAATTTGTCCACCGCTTGGAATACCAATCTGGCTCCTTGCTGGAGCTCATTCTGTGTGCCCTGGCATAAGATAGACCTCAGCAATTTCCTGCTCCAAGGGATGCTTTCATAGCCATTATTATAACTCTATTCCACTAGAAATATCTGCCATACTGGAGAGATATTAGAGTCATATTTTTCAGTACTTTCACCCCAATGTCGCCCTCAGTGTGTGATATCTTGTGAGAATTGTAAAAAAAAAAAAAAAAAAAAAGTGGTATGGATTTCAAGAGCTAGCCCTGTTATTCCTTGTTGTGATTTGTGCTTGGGCTTTTGATACTGAGCCTCTTACTGCTCAGTCAATAAAACTAAACTAGCAGTCACAGTAGACTGGGGTAATAGGCTCATCTCATCAGTTGTCGTTCATGGGCCTCTGGGCCTGTTTTGAAAATGGCTGCATAGCCACCATCTATGCACGGATGGATTTGTAAAGGATATCTGCCATTCAGCGCGAATCTGTTCATTTCAGATGAAGTGTGGAAGAAGGGTACACTGTGTCTTTTTTATTTTTCCTCTTTCCTCTTTTCTTCAAAGTCAATCATGACCAGGCTTTGAAATGGATGAGGCACCTTGTTGTTCATGAAAAAAGATGATGTCATTCTGAGTCATGGGGTACAAGTTGTGATTGGGCGTCCGCAACAGATCATCACATTTAACAGCCTCCCTCAGACAGCTGGCATTCGCACTGCAGGGAGCCAATGGGGCAACAAACAATTAGCCTTTTTCTCAACAAAACTCCAGGAAGGGGCTATAGAATACTCATAAGAGCTGTTTGCTCAATGGCCAATGTTTCTTTATGCACCTCACTATCACTGTTGGCACACTAGCAAAAATATCTGTGTAATGTTCTTACCACTTGCCAAAAAGCTGAATTTAAATGTATATAATTGATTTCTCTTATTGAATTTTTTGCTTTTTCTTTATTCGGGCTATTTCCCTCTGCAATTTTCCACAAGTGATCCCCATTCTTGTTGGCATCTCTCCATTGGCCAGAATTAGGCTGCAGCGGACATTATCTGTGATGTTCCACAAAGATGGGAGTGTGACATTTTCCTTGAACGCTCCAGAAATGAGACTTCCTCCGAGCCGCTCGTGCACGTCTGCTTGAGATTCACACTTTGGTGCATTTGTCACTTTGAGAGCATCTGGTTTAATTTGATTTCTGTGCCTGGCCACCCTGCAATTCTCTGTGCTTTTAGTGTAACCGTTGCCTACTGAGTGCGGCCAACAGATAGTTCCGCAAATAAAGGGGTTTAAACTTCTATTTTCTGGATGGCTTTCCCGACATTGCAACCTATTTGAGGAGGCCTGTTTTCCTTCACCATTTCGTCCCAGTTCTGTGTTAAAATCTCTTAAAATGGCAGATGACTTTGAGAATTATTAGTTCTCTAGCAAAGTAAAGTTGGCCTACCCCATTGTCTGTTATGCTGAATATTTTCTCTACAGCTAATCCTTTTGAAGGTATATGTCTTCCATTAAGATTAACATTTCTTTCAAATTTTAACAATCACTGGAGGTCAGAGACCCTTTCTCAAAGCAGCTGCTCCTACACACTATTGCAGAAATGTTCTGCAAATATAAAGTACTTTTAAGCGAGCCTTACATAACTCTGCAAGTCACAGATATATACGGTATATATTTTCTTCACCTGTAGTTTAGATTGTTAGTAAAGATGAGAGAAGATCATACTCTGTCAAGGTTTCCGACTTATAATGACCCCTGTAAAGAGGAAATAATTGCCTTTTTTTTCCTTTTGGAAAGATTTTCTTCCTTTTTACAGACATATTTTTTTCACTTGTAGCCCTTTGTGTATGCATCATGAACTGTATGCTGCACATTGAAATCCCCATCTGTCTTTGAGAGCTCTTCCTTTGCCTCCTCTGGGCCTTTCTAATGCTATTTCATCTGCCTTATTACAGCGCAGGAGAGATCACATCCATTGTTTCTCCTTGTAAGATCTGAAAGTGTTCCGTCTTTCATTCACCTAGCAGGCGCCTTTGTCTTCTCTAACTGGCATTATCCTTTCTCACTTGTACATGTCATATCACATGTCATGACCTAATTTCCTGATTTTTTGAAAAATCTTATGTGGCTTTTCTGTGGCGCTACAAGGAACTTGAGAAGAATTCTTGACTTGAGAATTATTCTTGTACTTTTTTGACGGATTTTTGATAAAACTTGATTAGTCGGACAGTATCTTTTCATTGGGCATCGGAGCAAATATTTCGGTGGGAATCACATTCAGGGTTGCCAACTGTTATTTGCAGATTCTTGCTTTTTTGTCATGTTCCTTTGTGCAGCCTGTAGAAATGAACACCATGCTGGAGCTCCAGTCCAGTCTCCCCACATGCACCTCCAGAATGTTAAACATGGCTGCCGTGGCTGCCTCTGAATTGCTGGACTGTGTCTCCTGGGGAACGGGGAAATTGAGCTCTGGCTCTTCCTAATAGGTGGTAAAGTGTTAAGTTCCAGAGAAATGGACTGCAAATTTAACCTGGAATGGAAATTGATCCCATTACCTTGTGCTTGGACTGCTTTCCTCCCGTAGGTAGGGGAGGCAAGCGAGGGAGAGAGAGCAAGAGGGGAAAATGGACGGGGGAAGCAGAGAGAGAAGATGAGGAGAAGGAGAGAGAGAGAGAGGAAATAGAAATGTGGGAGCCACAGAAAAAAAGAGAAAATAGAGAAGGGAAATGGAAAGAGAGGAGATAGAAAGAAGGAGAGGGAGAGGAGAAAATGGAGAAAGTAGCAAAGAAAAGGCAAGGAGACACAGTGTATGTGATTAGAGGTGATAGGATGGCAGTGGGGGTTGTGTCCTGCCTGGATTGACAGGCTGGCTGACTCTGTATCAGTGTGGTGCTAATAGCTGACCGCCACTGGGTGAGATGGAAAAAGAGAGAGGAAAAGGCAGAGGACAAGGTGGAAGGAGCAGAGGAGCGGCACGCTCTGAAGGGATGATACACCTCCTGCTGAGGGTTTCCACCAACAGACCTGTGGTGTCTTGGTGTGTGCAGCTGCTGTGAGACCGAGTTAGCAACGGTGATGGGATGTGGCAATGCTCAGTATCAGGCCGGGGCTTTGACATTTTTAAATATTTTCTGGAAGTATGAATTCCAAACAGTGGAAATGGTATTTCAATATGAAAAAAAGAATATTGAATGGGTCTCAAGTGTTATGAAAATCTGGTAGTAGATTTTCTTTGACCCAAAGGAACGCTGCCTCCTCTGTGCCCTCGCATAGACCTCAATAATTTCCTTGATTTTATTGAAACTACCTCACACTACCTGCCGTTTCGTATGGCCTAATTGATTATCTTGATGTATGCTCACACTCTTCTCTCTTTCTCTCTGTCAATCCCGCCAGAGCCCATGCACGGCCCACGAAGGCTAGAAGTGGTGGACATCCAATCCAAACAGGTGACAGTGCGCTGGGAGCCTCTGGGTTACAACGTGACCCGCTGCCACAGTTACAACCTGACCGTCCAGTACCGCTCCAGGGTGGGAGGCAAGGAGGAGACCCGGGAGGAAGTGTGCTATGACACCCAGAGCCGAGATCCTCAGCACACCATCCACAACTTGACGCCCTTCACCAACCTCAGTGTGAAGCTGGTGCTTCGCAATCCAGAGGGGGTGATGGAGAGCAAAGAGCTGGAAGTTCAGACTGATGAGGATGGTGAGTGTCATGCAGGGTTTTGTTTGTTTTTTTAGCATTTCTAGCAGTATGTCAGCAATTATTAGATGATTTATGACACATGAAATGTAGTTTTGAGCAGATGTAAGCATCTTTTTTGCGTTTTTAAAAATATTTGTGGGAACTCTGTTTGTGGAGCACTCATTACTGGTCGATTAATAATGAACCATAACATACTCGAAATCATAGAAAAAGACATGTCTTTGGGCATTTTTAATAAATTTATATAAACCGTTTTTATACCACCCCTGAAGGGTTTCTGTTTGTGTTTAAACATTCATTAATGCTCCCTAGGAAAGGCTTTATTACCAATAAGTGGAGGTCTGGCTTTGCATGACTTGACTACAGACCAGAGAGAAGCTGCTGCATTAGAGCCAAAGTAGAGCATTCGTTCAGCAAGCAGACAGCAACAGCAACAAAAAAATAAATAAATAAAAAATAATATATCTATATATATATATATATATATATATATATATATATACATATATACATATATATACATATATACATATATATATACATATTGTTTCTTAACAGTGAAATAACTGAACTAAATCTGTATCTGAATTATAAATTTACCATTTATTAATGATGGTTGTTATGACACGTTCATACGTTCTTTTAAGCCTAGAAATACGTTAAAATACAGTAAGTTGAATAGATTTAAGTCAAAATTGGCCATATTTGTTACTTTTTCTTTTTCGTCTTCTTCTGTCAGAATTTGAGTCCAATTTTCATCTATGTGCTGGCGCTGGTGTTATTTACTAAGTGATTATTGGCCCTGTCAAAATGTAGACACATGCACAGATTTATACTAAAGTATTCAAGATGTTCTCAATGGTTGGGTGGGGGTGGGAGGCATGATCTCAGTATTTCTAAAATCCTGGCTATGGCCCTGCCTACCCACTACACCATCTGGTTGGTTACCCATCACAGGTAAAAGCCTTTCAACACTGAATAATTTTGAATCTGCAAAGTAACTAGTAACTAAAGATATCAAATAAATGTAGCATAGTGATAGTACAAAGTAGCAGAAAGTGGAAACGTCAAAATTGTACTTAAGTACAGTGACTGAGTGAATTCTACACTCCATCACTGGCATTTTGGTTCCAGATATCAGTTACTGGTCTCTTTGACCAATGATGATCTGTAACCGTATCTGCCCTGATAAAAACAACCTGTCGATCCTTAATGATAATGTGTTTTAAACCACTTATTGTAAAAGTGTTTTTTATCATTCATTAACAGTTGCAAGTCGTTTTCCATTTTTGTTCTTTTTTACCTTATAACACCTGGCAGTTTAGAGGATAATTATGAGTCCCGCTCAAGCAGACATGCTTGATCGTTAGAGTTGGAACATTTTGATCTTTAGTGTAGGTGGATAATTCTCGCCTGATCATAAAAAGCTTGTACTCGGGACAAGTTTTGGATTTTCCAAATATTTTCCAGGTGAGCACAGAAGTCACACAGCAAGCCTTTGTGTCGCAGGCTTGTTTCACCTCCTTCAAAGATGAAAGATCTTCTGTGTTGCCTCAGCAGGCACAGGAAATGAACTCTATAGAAGTCTCAAGGAACCCCGGCCGCCAGATAACAAACAGGCTCAGCTGACGAAAAGAGAGTCTTGTCATGTCTGGCTCAGATATCTGTGGTCGGAAACTTGAAAGTGGCAACTGTTTCTCACTCTCTGACTGCTGCGCGTCTGTGGATCTGTGTGTTTAGGGTCTCATGGGAACAAGTGTACAGACAGGGTGTAGCTGTAGTTGCATTCTTGAAGATAAATCTTGGAGAAAAAAAAGACATCTCGACATCATTCTGTTTCGGTTACAGAATGAAAGTAATTCACACGAGGGGTTAAAGGACCAGATCTCTTTGGCAGCATCTCAGTACAAGTAAACATAGCGGAAAGATTAAGATTCCCCCTATTCCCATGGGAATACTAGTTCATCTTTGTTTGCAACACAGTTCTATCTGTGAGAAAAGTGTTCAGTTCTGCTGTAAAACATATATCGGAGTGCGTGTTTTGAGTGACAATGACTTCAGATAATGTCCCAGTTTCCTGTTAAGATGTGTTTGACTTTGGCTCATGGCCGCTTGAGTGTACTGTGGGTCCTTGAAAGCTTTTTATTGATTGTTTTATGCACATCATAAATCAAAACAAAAAGCCTTTCATTCAACTTTTATTGACAACATGCCTATAATATGTATCCATGGAAATGCTACTGTTTACCCTTTTCATAACATTGTTTCTACCTTGAAAATTACCACTCAGTCACCATTTTTGAGTTGCTTGTCTGTCATCATTTCCCACAGTGCCAGGAGCTGTTCCTCTGGAGTCCATTCAAGGCAGCGCCTATGAGGAGAAGATCATCCTGAAGTGGAGAGAGCCCGCGCAGACCTACGGGATCATCACTCAGTACGAGGTAAAACAAAGACCAGGGTCAGAGAAATGTTAAGAGATATTATTTATCACCCGTTTGAGGAGTCGACAGACTTATTTCCAATATCAAGCTGTGTTCTCTCACCCACCTCTCTGTGGATTCTCTGCATTTCTTTGAGGTCTGTTTTTTTCCCGCAGCTGTGATAGTCAGAAGTGTACAGCAATGCCAGAGAAATGTTCAAATCTAATTTTATCATGAATCACTCTTTTTTTCAGTTTATGATTGGGAATCGGGTGCATCTGCTAGTCTGTTGACAGTCTACATGACAAAGGGATACAGTGCTTCATAAAGTGAGATTAACCGTTAAACCAGCCACATTCCAGTAAATCAGGCCAGGGAAACATGTACCCCAAAACCAGGAGTGGAAGTAACTAATTACAGCTACTCAAATTAATGTAATTAGGTCATTTTTTTGGGCAAGTCTGTAATTTTACTCGTACTTTAGTATGCATTACATACTGCAACATTAAATCTACTTAGTTATGCCACTGAAAACATACGGACAAAAAAATACAGAACTCTGCAGCAGGTGCAGGTTTGAAGAGGTTGAATGCCTGCTACAGATAATGCATTAAACATCAACGGTTAAAAAGAAAAAAAAGTACTATACCTGTAGGTATAATACCTGTAGTTTAATTTGTAATTGAGTAATATTTCAGTAATGTAACTGTACTCGTACTCGCTCCACCACTGCCCAAAACAGTTTTTTTTTTGCAACTAATGATTATTTTCATTATCGATTAATCTGGTGATTATTTTCATGATTAATTGTTTAGTCTTTAAGATTGTAAAAGATGCTCATCACAATTTCCCAGAACAATTTCAAACTGCTTCTTTTGTCCAACCAACAGTCCAAAACCTAAAGACTTCATTTACCAACATAAACAACAAAGAAAAGCAACAAATCCTCACATTTAAGAAGGAGGAACCAGCAAATGTTAAAATGATTGAAATTATCGATTAATTAAATAGTTGACGATCAATTTTCTTTCAGTCGACGGATCGATTAATCGACCAATTGTTGCAGCTGTATTTCAGATCAACTTCAACCTGGTCAAGTTAGTTTTCAGAGTGTTAAGTGTTCCGATCTTTCTACCAGACTCGAATGGACTCATTCCTTCCTGTGCAGCCTTTCAAAATTAAACATAAACTATCTCTGGACACAGATAAATTACTCTGGTTGGCTCCTTTTTAAGTTTTATAATCTCATTCTATCTTGGACATGTTAGCTAACTTTTAGCCCTCCTGATAAAGGTAAAAAACTGTTTTGTTGACTCTATTTGAACCCAACTTGACTTGACTATGAGGGAAGCAAACTGAGCTGACAGCAGCATTCAGCAGGATGTGTTTAATTAGTTCTTATGCCGGCTTAACTCTAAATTATAATTGTGGAACAGCTTAAAACTGAATCCATTTGTTAGGTTCACTCAAGCCAAGATTGTTGCAATACGCTCAGCTACTTTTCGCCTCCTTTATGAAGTATTGCTCAAGTGTGTTTCACTGTTGTACATCATTTTACCTGGATATAATCAACTGCAAACTACTGCCGTCTTCTGTCCTTCAACACGTGCGTGACCTCTAAAGACAACACAATCTCTGAAGAACACCTCGAACACATCACGATTCAGCACCGAACAAATGTTGACATAAGACTCCGCACAGCCTCTGCTAGCCTCGTCCAGGAGCTGCATCGAGTCTTGAATAATAGAAACAGTCTCCACACACACACACACACACACACACACACACACACACACACACACACATACACACGATATATGTTCACATTGATCTAAACCAGCTTAAGATGGAAGTAATCCTGCAGCCTTTCCACAGATTGATTCTCCTCTGTTGATTCTCCCTCTTGTCACCGTTTGCTCACGCTTGATATTTTGACTAGGTTAGCAATCATTGACACGGCTGTTTCTCATACGAGCAGAGCAGATTGAATAGTAAAAGCGATGCAATCAGGGTCGTTGTATAGGTTGCTCAATCCGCTGCCAGGTGACTGAGGCGAATGAAATATGAAATAGATATTCCCGCAGTGGCACGGAGACATTTCAATCAAAGCCGGAAAGTCCTAAAGAATCACAGCAAGGCCCTGTTTATTCAAGTGTGTGTAGTGCAGTGTTGTGTCCTGTGCACTTAAAGGTGCTGGCAGAGTGCAGGAAAACAATGTCCATAAAAACGGTAGCTTTACCGCACACTTAATCACTTTTAGAGCAACATGTTTCAGTTGTTTATCCTTTTAAAAATTCATGCTACAAGTAAAAGCATTCAGCAAATGGTGTGGTTTGCATCGCCGCTCTTTCAGGTTCACTCACAGTTATGTTGAAGCAACTTACAAAGCACCTACCCTGGGCTATTATAGTCACATACTGCAGCAATTACTTCTCTCTGTCTCTGTCTGGAAAGCCTTAACAGTATAGTAATGTGGTTCAGAATCATTAGAGTTCTCCCAACATCATTTAGAACCGTAGGTCGTATTTTACAGTAACGAAGAGTATTATTATTCATCTTTAGTCGGGTGACAGATAAGGAAAATGTAGCCCGACAGCAGCTTGTTCCAGGTGTGTTCCTCTCGCACTGCTACAATCTGACTCTCTGGTTTGAGAAAGTAACCCACAATGTATTCTGCCTGTATTCCCCAGAAGTTGCTTCTTACGAGTCAGGACCTTGCTTTGATTTGACATTATCAAAGGACTCAAAGTGAAATACGTCTGACAAGACCTGATATCAAAGAGATTTCAGCTCCATTCCTTTTTGACCAAGCTCTGTGAATGCTATATTATTAGTACCTTTTCAGACAGACATGAGCCAGCATCTCTTTAAAAGGTATACAGCACATTTTCCAATTATTATCTCTTGGTCGTCAGCCATTTAACAGTACTAATTGACCGTGAAGTAGCGTTTTGTTTATCATAGTGTTGCTGTAAATAAAAGCTGTGCATCCCATAACCTCTCAGGGAAATAGACAATTATATACAAGTAAATAGCATATTCAGAACATGAAAATTAAGTAATGCTTTTTTCCTTAAAAGCCACTATTCTTATAAAAGATGCAGCCTTTTCAAATGACTTAAAAACTGTTAATAATTACTGTGGATCTACCTTTGAAGATTCAAATGGAAATGTTAAACAGAGTTTAGGTGGGTTTTCTGTTCCACTTTCTTCATTTTACTTTATGACAGGAAGGATTATACAGCATCTTAAATGAACTGTTCTCTAGCTTTCTTCATAATTTCACAAAATAAGAGCGCTGGAGATTATACAGGCATTTATATTTTATGAACTATTCATAAATTTGACATTTACCTCCCTGAGATAAAAAAAAGTAAACCAATGCAATTTAAAAAGCTCAATATATCACATCGAGTAATAGTTACAAGCAAGCTCAAATGAATATGCTCAAATATTCTTTTTTATTTTATTTTTTCCTGTCAGTTCCATTATAATTGTAAAAACCTGTCCATGTGCCCAGTGTTGACAAGTCATTTCAAATTCCTCTCCCTGAAATGTTATGATATAGGATTTGGCATCACGGACTCATTTCACAGACAAAGACTAAATGAGAAGGCCTCGAAGCATTTCAGAACTTGATGGACACAAATTATGCAGCACTCCTTACTTCCATTGTGCTTCTTAATTGGAATTATAATGGAGGTTTTCCTTTACGAGCAGAGGCATTTTCTTAAAGTGGGACTTTACAGTTATTCAAAATGGATATTAGCAAAAACACTCACCTTAATGCTTCCCTCCAGAGCTCCCTGTGTTTATAAATGGAGAAGGAATATATTAAGTGTATTTCCTCTCTCCTTGAAACCTCAAGCCTGCATCGGCTTTGGTTGAAAAATATTATGTACCTACTGCTTTTACAGTAGAATTTAACCACTGTTATGAGACAGCTCCTCTCCAAAGACCTTTTGTACCTTGCTAATTTTGGAAATGCTGGCATAAAGCCCTGTTGACATGAAGTCAAAAGCTCACACATGGAGTAAGAGCATCTCTTCTCAACATAAGACTTCCTCTGTGGCATTTGACTTTACTGGAAAGTACAGAGGAGACAGAGAAACCAATTTAACATATTCGGGTTGTTGCACTGGAATACGTTATTCTTTCCAATATTTTGTCAGATGATTCTATTATATGGTAATATGATCATATCACGTTATTTTTATACTAATTGTGTTGTCCAAGTAAATATATTAATATACGGTTCTTTGGGCTAAATGCTAATGTCAGTATGCTATCATGCCTACAGTCACAATGCTGATGTTAAGGGAAAATGTGCCACGTTTTATGTGGATATACCATCGGTGTTGATGGTAAATATAGTCATAAATATATTGACAGAGAAAACCTAGTTTCTTGCTGCTGAGCACCAGGATGCATTGCACCCAAAATGTAGCCTCTGCACTTCCCTTTCCCTGTTGGAAATGTAGCTAGTTTACAAGAAACAGAACATGTTTTGTTTATGAGCGGCATCATGCCCCCTGGCAACCTAGAGGCTAATCCAAGCTGCAATAGCTTGTAGCTCTTCCTTAACCCCAATTACGTCACTGGTGGAACGGGAAGAACCGATATTGCAGAAAGGGAACGCAGCTTTCTTGGTTAATACATCACGCACTGAGGAATTTATGAACTACAATACCATCAACAATGATTGGACATCCACATAAAACAGCAAATGTCCTCTTTAAGCAGGAATAATGTTTTCCATGTTCACCAGCTTAGTTTAGTCAGTTAGCATGCTAACATTTGCTAATTAATAAACCCAAAGTACAGCTGAGGCTGATGGGAATAACATTGATTTTGCATGTATTTGGTCATAAGCCAGAGTAAATTAAAGCAAATTAAAATTTTGACTGATGATCGTGCCAGATTGAAAGTTATGCAATCAGCAGTGTTATTACAAATCCATCCTGTGGTGAAAATAAAAGCCTGTACCAAATTTCATGGCAATCCATCCAAAAATTGAAAATAAATTTCACATAAAACCACATGCAGAACTTATCCTCTTGGGTTTTGTTTAACAGCTGAAGAGTGTTGGAAGCCATATTGCCCAACCCTAATAGCTCCAGAGCTACTGCACTGGATTCTGTTCAGCTGAAGGAGTATACCTAAGTATGTAGCACTGCACAAATAATCAAAATAATATCAAAATCACCATATGGTCAAGTGCAATATCCATATCGCAAGTAGCTGCACTTTTTTAAGTTATGTGTGACAAAACAGCATTATAATGAGGTGCTGTAGAGATGCCCTGGCCAACAAATCTTGTTCTCCAAATATAAGAAAACAAAACACATGATTTTATTTCTTTCTTTCAGTGTGACGCAAAAAATGATAATTTTCAGTAAAATCATGAATTATTAACGCAAACATAATATCTGTTAAAATAATCGTAATATGATTTTTTTTTTTTTACCATATTGTGCAGCTCTATGATTAAGCTGGTCATTCAGAAGCATACACACAAAGAAGTACAACATGATACTTCTTTCAAATTGCTTTGTGGCTTTCTGTTTTACTGAGTAGTGCAGAGGAAAGAAAGATAGAAAAATTTAAATATCTCTCACCACCATGAGTGGGATATAAAACCTCAGCGCAGCAAGTACAGTAAATGCCTTAGCTTGCTGAGCCACTTGGATGCCTCCAACATAAAACGTTTTCATTGAATGAATACAAATCCTCCTCAGCTGAAGAGAGCGGAGTGTGGAGTACCAGAGGCCACTATCAGAATATTCATTTTCTTCCTTCCTAGATCTCCTACAAGGCAGTGAGCTCTTTTGACCCTGAGCTGGACCTCTCCAACCAGAGTGGGAAGGTGGTGAAGCTGGGCAACGAGACCACCCACATGTTCACAGGCCTCTACCCAGGCTCCACGTACTCCTTCACCCTGCGCGCTAGCACAGCCAAGGGCTACGGGCCCCCTATCATCACCCAGTTCACCACTAAGATTTCAGGTCAGTGGGGTCAACGGCATGGATGCGGATGTCGAATGAGTAGTGTACCACTCAACGCCGCTGGGGGGTCTTTATGTCCAAATGTGTGAATGGGAAATCGAACAAAGTTAGATAGGCCTGGTTTTACTTCACGGATATTATTCTTTTGGCTCAAAGCATATATCCTGTCCGTCTGCTCTCCAACACACTGCGAAACAATAAAAATCCACTAATATAAACCACAATGTTCATGAGCTCAAATACCTTCTATTCTTCATCACAGAACCAGCTAGATGTTTTGGTAAATTACTTTCATTATTTGGTCTGGCTTTTACATTAGACTTAGCAGAAATGTCTGATTTGGCCGAAGACAAATTGTGCTTTAACTTCCCATAAAGGACGGTGAGTCGTGTTCAGTGAAAACTTGGATTGATTTATATAATGACCACAAGGCTAGCTGGCAATTATTCCTTACTTTCTACAGTTTCTTATTCTAATACATGTGCACTGCTTTGAAGACTTTCTTTTGTGACAGCAGCAAATGTTTCACTCCTCTGTTATTGCTCCACTTAATGATTAAATTATGTAGCTATAAAGGCAAAAGGCAGTAAGTGCTCTGTGTAAAAGTGAGAAAACTGGCTTTCCTTTTTTTCTATTTACTGCCGAGCTGAGGGACTTGATATACAGAACGACTTGATGTTGACCGAAGCTGAACTTTGCATTGCAGTGTGGTAAAACATCTCTCTGTTTGGTTTTCTCCTCAGCTCCCTCCATGCCGGCGTACGACCAGGAGACCTCTCTGAACCAAACGGACAGCACGGTCACAGTGCTGCTTAAACCTGCCCAAAGCAGAGGTGCACCTGTGAGGTAGGCATTCACAATAAGAACTCACAGACACATCGCAGCACCGAGCAAAAAACAACAAAAAACGGCATATTAAACACTAGGAACGACCATCAGCAACAGAAAATTATCAAAGAGATTGTGTTTATCAATACCCCACCGCGAAGGAATGTTGCCAGGGAATTCAGCACCTTACTGTACGGATCTCATTTTCAGAGCTTTGTTTGTTTGTGGGTTTTGATCCTTTTGAAAAAGAAGCACAGCCTTTGAAGATAAGAACACAAAAACCCGGTGCAGCCAAGGCTAGCTCCAGGATCTCTTTCCTTTTACATGTCTTTTATGTACCGGTCTGCCCACCACGAGCCACCACTGGCTGCTGGGGAACGAAGGAATTCTGCCTGCTTGATGCTGCATTTATTAGTCATTCATGAGGGAAGCAGTGCAGCTGTTCTCTTTAAATGCCAAGTTGTTGGGGCAAAAGTTATCATTTTGTTTCCTCCCAAGGCCAATGCAGGCTTCTGGCTGCTTGCTTGATCATTTTTTTTCTAAGTACTAGCTGTTAAGATATAACACTGTTCAGTTAATACAGCATTAACAGTTTTTAAGGAAGCAGCCTTCACTGAAACAATTATTTTCTTCAGGTCTCTTCTTTGAGTACCAAATTAATTTTCTTATATCTAGTGTTATTGCACCTCAAGTGTTTCTTTGTATGATGTGTTTTTAACTTATCAGTAAGTGATACCAATACTAATGTTAAAGCAAGTTTGAATAGTAGGAACAAGGTCAAGGATAAAGGTGCTTTAACTGCTTGATCATTTAAAGGGCCTTTATGTAACAATTTGTAGTAATTTACATGTATTAATCACTCTTTGTAACGTGACGTGAAAGATGAGACCTTCCCCATCTCTCTCGGTTGCCTATGCAAGCTGTTGGAGACTTGTTGAAGTTGTTTAAAGCTGCTGGACTGGATTTCTTTGTGAAGGACTTACGATTTTCCTCGACAGTCTCAAGGATGAGACTTTAAGCACATTCTCAAGTGCCTCCTCTCAGTGCCTCTCTCCGCTCTGCTAACAGAGAGCAACAGTAGCTAATGTTGATTTTAACTAATGATGTCCTCCAAAATTGGTGAAGTGTAATGTGTGATTAGTACACATTACGTTTCCCCACATTAAAGGTATAATTTGAAATATAAGAACATTTAGGGAAATATGCTTATTTGCTTTCTTGATAAGAGTTTGATGAAATGATTAATAGCACACCATCTGTCCGTTAAATGCGAATCTATGGCTAGCTTAGCTTTTGGCACCACCAGCTCTTCCCAAAGGTAAAAAAAATCCACCTACCAACAAAAATGAGGTGTAACATTGACTAGAGATACAACATATAACAAACTGACGTAGCTTCATATTTAACAAACAGATATGAGTGTCGTATGGATGCGGAAAAGCAAATAAGCATGTTTTCCGAAAAGTCAAACTATTCCTTTAAATTGCTGCATTTGGGTGGGTGTATTTAAAGCAAGCTCTTGTAACTATGATGCATGAAAGGTTGTGTTCATATGTCCATCAGTCCATCCAAACACATGACTTGCCCGCAACATACCTTGGTGAGAAAGTTCAAGCTCCAGGTAGCTTTAAATGAGTGTCGAGCGGCAGGACGGCGCGAACGACACCCATCCTCATGAATCACATTCATCATCAGGGCCTACATCGAGCATGATTGGCTGGAAAGAGGTCATGTTAGATGCGGGATCTGTATTTGGCTCTCCCGATTGTGCCAGGAAATGTATTGAAATGAAACAGAGTGGACTAAAACCAACTATTAATGTTAGTGCCACAAAATGGTAAAATTTTCGTACATCAGACATCGTACAGAGGGCAAAATCATCGTACATCTAGCAACACTGTTTTGGACCTGTATAAGTACTTTGGTTGAGGTTGAGTGCGAAGTGAATTAGCCTTTACAATATTAAAGAAAAGTCTGTTATCTAAAAGTTTGTGCTTTCAGCCACCAGGACCCTGAGAGCGTGGGCTATCTCCTTCATATGAGGAGTGATAAACACTTGTGCCCGCTGTAAAACTCAATTTTACACTATCAACTCATCTGAGTCCTTTAAAGATCATAGCCCTGAGATCTTTAGTCAGGCTTGTCAGCTCATGTTTACCTTATGTGCAGCTGCCCAGATTAATGCCCCAGCGCCAAACGGAGAGGCCTGAGCAAGAAAGACAGAGCGATCGGTTTTTAATCTTCTCGCAGGTACAATTCAGAAGGCCTTACTCTGGCTGCCATTCTTTCACTGGGCTAATTACAAACCCCTAATTATAATTAACAGAGTGTCGTGAATCGGAGCTTCCATTAATTAGCATGCAGGGCTCCTCTTTTGTTTACCGTTGGAAGGCATGCCCACCTCATGACCAGATGAAAGAAATCTGTCTTTGGGGATTTAAACTTTAGTTTGAGACCTGCTTCTTTCTGGTTGCCTGAGCTGAGGCAGAACTGGGCACTAATGCTAAATATGGTGATTGTCATCTAATCCATTTAGATGGAGTGTTGGTGCTTGTTGATCATTAAAAAGATGTGTTTTGATACCGACATTTAGTTTTAAGGATCATATATGTTTAATGAGACTCTAGAGATAATCCATTAAAAGAATTCATCACCATTCATCAGTGGAGTTGAGTACATGGCACAACTACACCTCAAAACTAATTGAGGCATCCTTTGATCACAGCAGTGCCTCTCCACAGCTAAACTTTGGGGGTTTTCAGGTACACATTTCTCTCCCCACCTCCTCACTTCTCTTGAATCTCACAGGACATAAAGGCCAGTTTACTGCCTTCATATGTGTACCCGGTGTCTCAAAAAATATGAATTGCAAAAGAAAAGGAGGTGGTGGAGGGCAGCAAACAGGAGAGATTATGATGCAGGCCTAAGACGAGATACTGGCAGGCTTTTGAAGGTGTTTTCCACCTCCACCTCAAGTGACACGAGATGCCTTTGAAAAAATCTAAGGTGACTATAAAGTAGCTTCCATTCAGAGGAGCTGAGCCCGGCGGTCTGTTGGGATCTGCTTTCTGGCCAATAATGATAAATTTAGTCATCTGAATTTCCCAGGCTCAAAAAATAACAACATCTCTAATCTCTTCTTGGGTTGGAGGGTTGAGATGCATGACTAAGTGTCGTTCTAAGTTGAGGCACATATAAAGGGATGTTTTCTAAAATGTTCCCTGACCTGGAGTGCTGGAAAGAGTCCATGAAGTTCCGAAATGGAGCTGATTCAGTCCGTCTATTGAAGAGTTAGCATTTTTGTCAGCTAAGGATTTAAGTTTCACACCATAGTTAGATTTAATTTTGTGCTAGCGCTCGATGTTGCAGGAGTAGCCATCACTTTTCTAGAGTGGTGGGTAGCTCATTTTGAAATTGAACACTTTATGAAATCAGTTTTAAAGCCCCTGTGAAATAAGGATTTGACGAGGGAGAACACTGATCCGCAGCACCACAGAGCAGAGCAGCATGCGAAGCTTGATTTGATAACGCAATCTTGCACGCTGATTGGGTTTGGGAGGTAATAGAGCTCCAGACATTTGAGTTTCAACCAGCAGATGTTTTGCTGTAATGCAGGAAGGGGAAGATCACACGATAAGTGTCGGTTCATGAAAAAATCAAAACGCAGCAGACGACAAATGTCCTTTTCACTTCGGCATCCTGCAGTCATGCTGAAGTCAAATCATATTTCAGATAGATGCGGGCAGACGTTGTCACTGCTGAGAGAGACAGTCAATTTTTCATATTTGTGTAATTGCTAATCGGTATAACATTTCCAACTTGGATTTGGCTTCTAATCTCTGGGGACGACACGCGTAGCCGGGAACAGTTTTTACCAGAGGGGACACTGTTCCTTTAAGAGGATTAGTGAACTGTCTATCAGTCATGTCGTGTTTAACTAATGTTTGCAATGGCCCCTCGTCAGGGCCAGAATACGCCTCCTCACTCCGTAGCATCAAAATAAATGTTTACATGCCTCTGCAGAAATAAATGATTCGAGATGCTTCCCTTATCATTCATACCACTAAATCAGCCCTTCTCTTTTCCCCTGCCATAACCTTTGCCTTGAGCAAGCTCACACACACACACACACACAGGCATAAACAGAAAAAGCTATAAAATAGAGCAGTTTGCGGCATTGTAAGTAGCATATTGAGGAAACTGAGTTCCAGTGTAGTTTCTACCCTGTAGCATCAGATTATCTGTGCTCAACCATGGCCTGAAATCAGTTAAGTGATTTTCTACAGTCCCAAAATAAGCACTAACTTTCTTTGATCACGGCATAGCAAACGCTAATAGCTGTGCCTAAACGTGACACAACTCAGTGCTTTTTACGATTTAATGGCAAATGTAATCTATGGCACCTTCTAATTTGTTTGCTTTATAGCTTTATGGACACCAGGGAAATATAAAATAAGGAGCCAGACGCATGGAGGAAGGCTGCTGGGTCAGGGGAAGTGTGTTACTTACAACCGCTCTTAAATCAGACATATAGGCATATAGAGCCAGCCAATTGGCATTAGAGAGAGCGAGACAGTGATTGAAATGCTCCCCATACACCTTCCCTCATCTGCTCAAACAGCCTGGAGTTCTCCCCCTATCAGCCCACATGAAAAATAAATCTGAGTTTCAGGTCACAATCCAGTCGATTCCGAGTCAATCCGCCATAATTGGTTGGCGTCACATGGCGGCAGAGCTGAAATCTATCGGGCAGTGAGGCTGGAGGAGGCCTAATTGGTGTCAGCTCAGGTTGCACCGTTGCTGCAGGAATACAGGTCTGCCCCGCCGGCACCTCTGGCACACCACTTTTAACAGCTTAGAGCGTTCATCTCGTACAGCGTCTCCCTTCATTCCTCTTTCTCTCCTTGTCTTTCCATCTTCTGCTCAGGGAGAGAAGCAGTTTTGGATTTAAGAACAATTACGCAGCTTTTCACAGAGGCAAGCTGTGGGTTTCTTCCTTTTAATCGGTGATCTGTGTGTTTGTGAAGGTTTAGTTGGCTGTTTTGAGGACTATTAACTGTTCATCACTTGCCTAGTCAGATTAAACTGCATTTATTCACAAACTAACACTTGTTAGGTACTCGTGCTTTGAGTGCATCCATTTTATGCTACCTTTTTGTTGTATCACAGTTATTTAACAGCTATAGTTGCTGGTCAACATTTGAGATTAACATTTTATATGCAAATGATATGATCAGTTTACAGCGTATGATGGATTGTTATAGATAAAACTAAAGGTAGACTGATTAATATGATTAACCGGCGCTGATAAAAAGTTTTATCGGTGTCAGCAGAACTTGGCTCCCATAGTGGATGGTCACACAGCGGATATACAGCACAGATTTATGTATTAATTCAGGTATTTATTACTTTGCGTTTGATGTTCAGTTAAACAGTTATCCAGTTTTTAATTAAGTCAAGGATTGTTTATTTCCAACACTGCAGAATGTATTTATTCTATTTGCCTTTTTCTGCTCTAAGCATAAGTTATAATATCGACCCTTGACAAACCACTATCAGTCAACCTCTTTGTAAAACTATAGCTAGTAAGCACATCCACATCGATCTACCACAATATTTAAGTACCCTAGCGTCTACGATATTTAGTAATTACACATGCGATAAGTATATTTTGCTGTGATATTGCGACTTTTGCTTCAGGAAGTTAAGCTATCGTTGGATCATCATCATCATCAATACATGAATTGAATTAATTTTCTATTCTCTGGGTGGCATCAGATTAGGGATGGGATGATAAAAGATTTTAGCACTATAAAAACACACAATGAGTTGATCGTAATGAATTTTCATTAACGGGATAAAGTTAAATCGGATGTGTGTAAATATTACGGAACTAACGAAGGACAGCCAGATGAGGTTACCACCATTTATTTATCCTTATATGTGCAGGAAGACCTCATGATTTATTTTTACTTATTTAAGATTCTTTGATTGTTTTTCCCAAAAAAAGTTGTCCTATCTGTGATGCAAAAAAAACATTTGTTTCCTAACACAATGTAAAGTGATTCCAGCATGTTTTAGTGCAATTTTAAGACTTTGAAGAATATTTTGGTGCTTATTGGGATAACATTGTGAATCGCAGCTATATCAGACAGGGTAATAGTGACATGAAATCATGCCTACATTAGAGCAAATGGTACATCAGCCATAAAGGTTTTCTTTGTTCTTGCTATCAAGCCATTGCTTGTTGTTCATCTGTTGTTTGTTGTTTACTCATTGCTCATTCATGTCATGCTAAATCAAGATTATGACTAAATGACTCTGGTCTGTCAAAATGACTCATAATGTAAATTGTGAACTCAGCATGTGGTGACAAGGTGTCAGCTGCTCAAAGGCACATTAATGTGACAGCAGCAATTACAGAAAAGACGGAATCATTGTGTTTTTAAATAGCCAACATTACACTCTTGGGTCACTTTTATAGCTCATGTTGAAAATGGTGTTTATGTGTATAAGACCAAGAAAGGGTGCGCCTTTAAATATTTTATAGGCGTACTGCAAGTTACCACTGAAAAATGCTTGAAGTGAAACCAGTGGGTATTATTGTCGCTATCACTTACAAAGACGAACAAAACATTTTTATTAAATTGCAAATTTATTGCGAGCGAGATTTTCAGTCTCTTGCCGCAGTGAATATTCTGTGGAAGAGAGGCAGTGATTCAGATTTCCACATTACAAGAGTTCTTACCCTTGGAGCCTCATAGCCTTTGGCACTTGGTATTTTGCCTGAGGAAAGGAAGTCCTATTCACACTGTGTCTATCATTAAGTCATGGCACAGCCACATCATCATATCACAAGACACCACCCAGGGGGGAGCCAGCTTTTGTTTTTATTTCACTGTCTGCAGATTGATTTGGAATATAAAGTACAGATACGGGCAAGCTCTGAGTTCAACAAATAGTTATTGTGGCCATAATTTGTACCAGACATAGCTGATAGCAGGAAATAAGTCTTTCTTCTATATTTCCTGAAAAGTTACTGTGTATCTGTTAAAGCAGATGGGTAATGTAATATGATTGACAGCTGCTATCATTTTAAGTATTCTTCTCATCATAGCTCACATCAGATCTAGGGTTTTTTGGCTGAAGCCATTCTTTTCTCTGCCGCTCTGCAGCTACTTAAGGGGCTCCCATGCTCCATCTCCTCCTGCCCTTTGACCTCCGCTCTCAATAGGGGACAGTAATTAAAGGCTGATTTCTCCTGCAGGCTCTCAGCGGGATTAGATATTTCATCACCTCCCAACCCAGCACTAAATGGGAGAGCTCTGAGGAATTGGGACACACCCACCAAGAGCAAAGGGGGATTTTCTAATGACACTGCAAGCACCTTATGATAAACTGTAGGGTTAAAGAGCACATGCTGTACACACAAGGGGACACTTAATCATCCAGCACCAACCGCAGGGAACAATTGATCATCTCCAGAGCTGTTGGTACTGTGACTATGGAGCTTAAGAGTACAGCCACTACAGTGCAGGTTTTTTTTTTTCCTACTTGTTGTTCTAATAATGCGGGCTGAGGGAAAATGTTCGGTGTCATCCAAGCTCTACATTCCGCCAGGTCTATCCTTACTTCAATCATTGTGAATTTATTGTACCATGCCGTATAAAAATGAGGTGTTTGTTTGCAAAAAAAGACAAATAAATTGGCAAACTCATTAAAAGAGTGAGGTACATGATTTGTTAATTATCTTTTAATGTATTCATATTCTATCAATGATATCTTTTAAGGTGAGGGAAGGACCACAAGGTGCCTTGGGTCATTTTCCTGTAGGCAAACATAAGTTCTGTCGGCATTTGTGCCCCGTTAACATCTGGCGTTAGCAGGTAATCTGTATCTGAATAATGAAAAAAACACGTTAATGTTAATGCTAGGTGTAACTGAATGCATTGGGATTGGAATGCTATTGGATCAGCAAGACCACATCTGGAGAAGGTCTGACTTGCATTGTGATCATATCTCAACCAGGTGTAAATGCAATCCACACAGCGTGACCACATTCTTATAAAAGAGGTGCAAAGCAGGTTGAAAGGTGGCCTATCTCCACTTCTCCCAGATGTTTAAGGCAACCCAATCGCCGGAACAAATGTTAATAAACGTTGCTGCAAGAACTAGCCTCTATTTTGTGTCACTGCTCGATAATTAATAGAGTGTATCTCTGCAACTACAAGGTCTATTTGAATAGTCAAGGTAACATAATAAAGGGAACACAATGTTTGTTCAGATGTGTAAGTATAAGTATATATGTCACTGGGTAAATTAAGTTGGCACACGGCATAAATGTAAGGTTTAAAAAAAAATATCCCTGAGGAATGATGCCGTTGCAGCTCCAAATCTCTACCAAACCATAGCAAAACATCTGAACATTACCTCTGCCAACTTTGATGCTAATAAAGTGAATCAGACCAAAATTAGAGAGGTTTTAGTGCAGAGTACTCAGGCAGAATCTGCAAATGTGTAATGTTGGCACATTTTGGTACCATCTGTGCCATTTACTGTACCAAACTATATATTTAACTTATATGTTACCCTAGGTGCTTAAAAAATTGCCCAATTGGGCTCCGCTTGGGCTTCACGGGTTAAAATTGAATGTTTCTTTATGTTGCAACTTTGTTTAGGTTTAACTTTCTGTTCCTCACTTGTTACAAAGTGGTGCAAATGCTGTGGTAAGGTTTATTTACAAAAAGCACTTGGTTAGAGTTAGGAAAAAATCAAGGTTTGGCTTAAAATACCTGTTTTGGTCGCTGCGATCCCAGATGGACATGGTGGGACTTGCAGCAAGAAAGCGCCCATTTTGGTCGCCACAAAAACAGGTGGAAATGTTCCCAGGTGTCCTTAAAATATATCTAACAGTGTGTCTCGAATTGTGGTGGGCCATTTTGCAGCCTTGTTGGCTTGTAATAACACTTCTAAACAACACTACTTTTTACAACGGTGCAGGGCTCACTAGATGATACCTGTGAGCCATCGTCCATTCATCGTCATTAATAGTCCAGATACAGATCACGTTAGTGTTTTGTGTATCCTTGAGGTCTAACAAACATGTTAAATGCATTTCCTTCCTCATTTTGCAAACCCACTTTTTTTATTGTAAATGTAAATTTTATACTGTGCACATCCATGTTTGCGAGCTTGCAGTCTTCTTCTTTACGACCTTGCTGCCACTATCCGCCATTGCAATAATACGTGTTTTGCCCGTGTGATGTGCATCCTTGTGCATCTGCATGATACAAAGAAAATGAGCCACTCTTCAAAAATTACAATACTATTAGTAAAAAAAAAAAAAATCCAATTGTAGGAAAAAATGATGCTGAAATCATAAGTCATCCATCCAAAATCAGAAAACCAGAACATGTCACATCATAGTATTCATTCATTCATACATTTTTTCATGCATTCATTCATCGATCAGTCTTCTGTAATTATAACTTGTATGCATGACTCTTTTGGTGATGGAACACTAGTCCCCAATCATGGCTGGTTATTCTCCGTGGCAGCTGTAAACAGACTCTTTGTCACTCAGCGACTCAATAGATTTACCAGGTGGATGCGAGATGCATACTAACATGAACGTCTATAAGACAGTCAGTCTCCCCCTCCAGCTAAGTGGCCGGCTCAGAGACAATGTCATCTCTGTCAGCAGCACAGAGGGCTGCAGTTTTGATCTAGCTAAACACAAGGCTCCGGCAGAGAGGAAATGGAAAGAGCCGTTAACCTTTTCAGTTGTTGAATAATGAAAATGCAAATAACGTCAGGCCCTGTCCAGTGTCACCGCTCATTTATCTTGCATTGTATTTTTGAGTCTATCCTGTTCACTTAGGAAAACAAGTGAATTTCTTATGTAGCTCTGATATGATTATTTAAGAGAATTAGTTTTTAATAATCCCAGTTGTGGAAATGAATGTAATTATCAGTAGCTATTTCCTGCTCTTCTACTCTTCTAAGCATTTTCTCTTTTTTTGGCTCACCAAATAACCCTTTTTACACAGCACATTCACAGACAAAGTTTGTTGGACTATTATTGGTAAAGGTTCTTACTGTTAGCCTTCTTATAACTGCTTGACCCCATGAACTGCTTAAGCTAATTAATTTTAGCTTTAAGCTTCCAGCTAGTTTTCTAGTTTTTCATATGCCAAAAATAAAACCACATATAAAGTTTTCAAAATGTTTTCAGAACGGTATCGACTTTCTATTGAAAAGGAAACTCTGCCAGGGAGCTACATGTTTACACTCATATCTTCACATATACATGATCATGCACTGTATCAGGGCTTCTCCAAGTTGGGAACTTTGAGTCAATCCAGACTACATTATGAAGTGTAACGTTTTCTATTTTGAAATATATTTAATATTGATCAATAAATTGCAAGTCGTGTTGAATATACAATGTAGCTGAAGATCATTCAATGCAAGCCTGCCATGAGATAAATGTTTTAACATTCTCTATTTGACTGCGGGAGAGCGTGTATGTGTCTTTCCATTGGAGAATTTGCGATCAGCTCCTAAATCACAGATACAGAACGTGTCTCATTTTCTCCAGTACACAATTTCTACAACTATTGTAGATACAAGAACATGTCTGATTCTGAAATAAATATGGACGAACTTGAATGTATGTTGCTCGTAAGTCATAAGTGAGTGGGTGAGTATGTGTTATCAGCAAAAGTTCCAGACCTCTGACCTTGAATGAAAGTCAGATGCATAACAGCGTATTTAGTTCATCATAGTATTTAGATTAAACTTTTAATGAGCAAATCTGAAATGGCTAGATAAGAAAAATCTATTCTATTTCACGTCTAAATAAAGAATATCTAGAGACTTGGTGTACTCTGAGATTTGGAGCTTTCAACATGCCTTTCTGTGCCATTCATAAAGAGGCTTTTTTTTTCTTTTTTTTACAGTTTGTGATACTAACAGGCAAAACAGAAAAATGCCTTCATTGCCAGCCGTATTCTGCCTGTGCCTGTTTGGCCCGTTGGAGTCTGTTCATTCTGTTTGTGTCCTGTGTTTGCAGTGCGTACCAGGTGGTGGTGGAGGAGGAACGTCCACGCAGAGCACGAGGCACAGCAGAAATCCTTCGCTGCTACCCAGTTCCCATTCACTTCCAGAACGCCACACTCCTAAACTCCCAGTACTATTTCACTGCTCAGTTCCCCGCCGCTGGCATCCACTCGCCACAGCCCTTCACTGTGGGGGACAACAAGACCTACAACGGCTACTGGAACGCCCCACTGCTGCCTCAGAAAAGCTACAGCATCTACTACCAGGCTGTCAGCACAGCCAACGGGGTGGGTGTTCATGTAGTGTTCATGTTAGTTGCACTAAAGCTACTTTGAGTTTCCAAAAGTATGCGTACTCAAATACTGAACATATGTTCAATTTTGAGGTTCTTTCCTTTAGTGTCTTCATTTAACGTTGCCTTATACAGTTAATCCACTCCATTTTAGAGGGAAATATTGTTCTTTTTTTTACTTCACTACATTCATTTAGCAGTTTTTAATACTTTTCAGATAAAGATTTTACAAACAAAATACATGATCCATGGCCCTATATTTACAAGTTTTAGTGCATAAATGATTCATACTCAGTAAAAGTTTTTGGATCGGTGCAGTGGATCACCACAGCAGGCGGTAGCAACACGGTGGCACCAGCTGCAACTACGACTGTGAAAGTTACGTCCACTATAAGTGCTTGTTTTTGTCACTCTCAGGTGGGGGTTGTTATTCTCTGTGTCTGACCAAATTACAAAAACACTTCCTGCAGAGACAGACATGTTAGTTAAACAATAAGATCTGTCTTGTAACCAGAAACACAGGTCTCGCTCAAGGAGAAGTCTCGCTCTAGAATCTTGTGAGAAGACTAGTGTAAGACTAGTGAGACTTGTGTTTCTGGTTACAAAAAGGATCTTACACTTAACCAAAAAGAGGTGTATCTTTGTAGCAATTCTTTCAAAAACGAGCACTTTCATGGGACGTCATTTTGGCAGTCAGAGTTACCTCAAAGGATTACGTTGCAGCCATTGCAGCAGTGTTGCGGCTGCCAGCTGAGACGATCTACGTTCCAAACCTTTTGGTAAGTATGAATCATTTACACACAGAAACATGTAAATATAGGGCCCAGTTTTATAAATACTGGAATTCCCCTTTAATACTCCCTTCACCACCCTTTATAACCAAACACTAATAACAAAGATGACAAAGAGAGGCAACAGTGCGTGCCAGCTTGACATTTTTTTGTTTGACAGCATGTCTTATAGTGCTGTGCTAAGTATGTACACTACACAGTCTCAGCTCAGCAACTAAACAATTAGGGTAGTCGAGAAAATGTCAAATTTGTGTATGTAATTAATGAACCAAGAGCACTGACATCAGAAAAAAGCCCACTCCTTAAAACTGAATGTGAAGGTTGACTTTGTTATGTTTCTAGTTCTTTATACAGGACTTTCTGTAACACACTGCCAAGTCAAATCCACGTCTCGCCTTTTAAATCATATCCACTTTAAAGTGTACATGAAATGCTAAATGTTATGATGGGTTTAATGAGAGTGAAAGGCTCACTGACAGATTGATTGACTTGGCGACTGAAAGGGACTGAAGGGACTGAAGTGGCTGAGTACACAAGTCCCTGATGCCACACAGGAACGGCTCACATAGGCAGACACATGCACGCAGCAGCACAATTGCATTTGGCCTCTGCTAGATGTGTCAGTACTCTGGCGGGGTGCACCAGCAGCACTGTCTGCACTCTTAATAGGCTACAGCAGGGTCAAGCGTGGAATGCAGAGCCCTATGCGGTGACATGCTCTCTCTCGCTATTACTGTTGCTCGGGTCTCCTGCCTTTTCCAATGGCGCTTCACGCCAAATGCCAAACAAGCCTTTGATCAACGGCATTTAAGAGAGGCACTCGTCCCAGCAGCATTTAAGTGTGGGAGGCAGGCAACAACAACTGGGCTTGCCGATCGCACAGGTCGAAGCCTCTGTCATCAAGTGGCACTTGGCGGGGCCCTCCCTCCGCGGAGCCACGGCAGACAGCTCAATGGTGACTTCGAGAGCCTTACTGATTGTGTTGCTGAATGAGAATCACCATAAACAGCCTCCTTGAGAAACACCAGCACGTCTTTAAGGAGGCAATAGAAGTAACACGTGCTACAGGGCTGAATCCAATTAGCGAGTTTGCTCTTGAGAGGAGAGCATTGGCGGAATGAAACTTTCCAATCACCGAGTGGTATTAGTTGGCTGATAGTGTTCTTCGTCAAACAAACAAAATGAAAGAGTCCCTTGTTGATACAGAATAAAGCTCCGTCTCCTTGATGGAGACATTTCTGACATTTTTTTTCTATTCAATATTTTGATTTACAATAGCCAAATGCACTCTCATTCATTAAGCCATCACTGTCGATGGATAGCACTGCAAGCTTTAATTAATGTCTAATCGTGTTGGAGTGATTGGTTTGAGCCTCTTAAACAAAATTAGCACTTAGAAAAGGTGCGTGGCATCCATACCCAGAATATTTTTTTTGCCTTCTATTCAAATAAAAATCTAATATAGCTTCCTGTAATGTTTCCTTGAACAAAAGGACAGCTTAAAAGCTGTGGTAATGTGAATACACATGTGCCCGGGATCACAGGAACATTAATGTTTTTTCTCTTTCTCTCTCTTCTTTATAATGCCTCTAAATGCTGTTTCTCCCATGTGTGCTCATTGCTCATTGGACAGCTTGGCCGGGTCAAACACAGGGACACAGCACTCGTGTCTTTTGTGTTGTATTACTCACCGCCTCCCTGTTCCTGTCTGTGTCCTTTTTCCTGTTCACCAGACCATTGTTGACAACAAACTTCTCTGCCAACAGCGGGAGCAGTGTTGTTGGTTTTTTTTCTATGTTGTTGAAGGCTGTTGTCAGAGCTGAAACTCGATTACATATTCAGAAAGGCTCCCTGACGTGTCATTTTGGAGCCCTGCACACTGGGTTGGTGTCGCTTGTCACAGGGGCTCTGGTTTCTCCACAGTGGCTGACCACCTTGAGCCGCAGGCTGCCGACAGATCGCTGTTGGCTGACAAATCAGCAGCTCAGCACCACTAATCTGTGCTGTAGGCCCTCTCGCCTAACTGCGTTTTGTGTCACAGTCATTGAGCTCAACAGATGATAGGGGACAGCGTGGAACTGGCCGAGCTGTTTTGTTGTAACCATGGATTCTTAGATAGGTGTAAGAGTGTGTGTGTGTGTGTGTGTCATGTCTGAACATGTGTGTCATGATAACTTCTGATTCTCTTCTATTTCTTCCGCCCTCTTCCCCTCTCCTCCCGTAAATTATCTGTTTGTACAGGAGACCAAAATTGACTGCGTTCGAGTCGCAACCAAAGGTAGGAAATGATCCGATTGTGTGAATGATTTCCTAACATCACTTGCATATGATTCCTGAAAACTAACAAAATTAACATGTTTTTAAGTGAATCTCACTGAAATCAATATCTTGACACTCTCACTTTACATTACATTTTTTAGTGTTAATGTGTTACCATTTGAAAGCGTCTTAAAACAGCAATTCCCAACCTTTTCTGTAAGAAGTACAGCCATAGCCCAGTCCAATGAACTCTAGTTACTCCTTTAGCACCACTTATGTTCCAAATGTTTTTGAACAAGTTATTGAACAATTAATAATATTATAGGTGATATGATTGTGGATGATACAATATTTTCATGAAATTGAATTGTCAACGTTTTGTTGGGTTTGGTCATGTTCTCTTACCTTCTAGTTTTCACGCACTCTTAAAGGATTAGTTCACCCACAAATGAAAATTCACTTAGTATCTGTTCAACGCCGTGCTGATGGAAAGTCTTTAGAAGATGTCGACTTGTTTTAAAACATAAGAAAAATACAGCAAAAGAAACACAAAATGGCTCTGGTGCAATCCATGTCTCTGGAATTCCCAAGATCCCAAGTTGATTTGAAAATATGTTATTTACACCCTCAACACACAGTCAACCTCATGTGCCCACTTTAGACGGGGTGCACAAAAACACTTGTAGCCTGTTAGCAACTACAGTGAAGATTTCAGCCTCAAAAAGGTTGTAAATAACGTTTTTTTAAATCAATTTGGGATCTCCAGGCTTCCAGAGGCTTGGATTATATCTGATGAGCTGTATGAGCAAGTCTGTTTTGTCTGTATGTTTTGTGGACTACAAAACTTCAGTCGACTTTCTATCAGCATGGGGGTGAGTAGATAATGACTGAATTTTAATTTTTGATTGAACCGTTCCTTTAATTGCAATAATGCCTAAATGAATACAGTCTCTCCATGTACACCATGGCAGCAGCAGTAGTACCCCCTGATGTACAAGTACCCCTGGTTGAGAAACGGTGTTTTAAAAGACAAAAATGTGTGTTACGGCCTTCACATGTTCTTGGTCAATGTATTGACCAAAAAACATGTGTTTTTCCATGACTGGGAGGCAGCCTGTGTGCCTATTGGGGTCTGGATGTACTTAGCTATGCTGCCTGTACATCCTGCTCCACACATTAGAGGTGATGAAGTCTAAGCACCATTGATTGATTCGGGAGCAGAATTGATAAGGCCGGAGGGAGCCTGAGTCACACTCTGTTCTGGGCCGTAGGAGGCCCTGTCACATGCTCCAACAATCTTAGATATTGTGGAGTTTGCATGCGGCTCCACTATTGATTTTTTTTGTGGAATTCCAGATATCTCCATCTACATGGCTTAACAGGCTGGAAAGTAAAACGGCACATACTAGAATTACAAGGATCATGTAAGCAATTCATCAACTGCAGGGATATATTTAAATGCTCTACATTAGGCTCACAAAGGTATGAACTTGTGTGAAATGATTGCTGTCGCTAAGTTGGCAAAACAAAATGTGAAATGCTTTCTAATACTGTAATGAGTTGCCTCAATGTTGCATGATGATGGGAACTGTTGGTGTGGCTGTTTTCTGCTTCAGTGTGGCCTCTCTCTCTCTCTCTCTCTCCCTCTCCCTTTCTCCGTCTCTCTCGACTGCATGCAATCCTGGATCCACTGACTCTACTCAGCCGCCATACTCGTGACTCAGCTCACAACCCCTTACATCCGCATCGCCCCAGCGGCCGGTGACAACCAACTAACAGGTCAGATCTGCAGCATCTCCCACTATGTCAGTTATGCTGTCCACAACTTGGTTTTCCCACTGTGTTGAATGCAGCGGTGACGATTCCTTCAACAGAAAAACAAACAAGTGGAATATTGCATGTGTGTGGATTTTGATTGTTGTCCTGCTATTTGCATAGAATCAATGACTAAAACAAAGACTCGTAGACATTGTTGTCTACCTTCATCTCCTCAGCATTAGTGGACATGAAAGACCTGTTTGAGGTGTGATTCTCATTTGATGTGTCAGTGTTAGAGATTTTTGGCAGGAGTTAATCCCCTTTCATGAATATTTCTCATTATTTCTGGGAGATTAAGTTTTGCTTGGTGCAGTTGTGACAACTGTAAACACACAAAAGGATGCTGAAGTGCTCAATGTGAAGATCTGGAGAAATTTCAAGAGTGTAGAAATTAACTATTGAAATTCTGCTCTGCTCAGTTTCGACTTAAGTAATCTCAGACTAGAGCAGCAGTGGAAAAAGTACATGAGTCAAGTTCTTGAGTCGAAGTCCGATACTCCTGGTCAAAAATGACTCCAATACAAGTGAAAGTTTGAGTTAAAGTACTGCATTTAAAAATACTGCATTTTATTTTATTTATTTATTTTTGCCACAGTTTACACAGTTTACATAACTAACAGTAGTCCTGTGTTTACTGGCAAGATTAAAACATATATTAAGGACTTGACTTGACATTAATTAATTCATTAATTTCATCCCAATACAACAAATTGGTGGGTAAATCCATTAAATCCTTTAAAAACAATTTGATTTGACCAACCATAACATAACACACAACCATAACATTGTAACCACTATAAGCACAGAAATGTTGCACAATGTTTATTTATAAAATAAACCAATTACCACCTTCAAGTTCAATTTGTTTGTTTCCTCACTCTCTGACGTATCATCTGATGTTTCACCTGAAGTTATAACCAACACGCGACCAAATGAAACGCACCGCTGCCTCACCAGGGTAAAATTCAGAATTTCTGGGTTTGAACATTGTTGAAACATTTGGCAGAATGGAAGTACACAACTCAACAAAATATGCAACAAAGGTGTAGTCATTTTTAGATATTTTAATGCGGAAGTGGTACATATTATCTGTTTAAGAACTGTACTTTGCTACTGTCCACCCTTGGCCTAGAATGGAAGAATATCGACTCTCAGCAGCGAATATACAGCACTCACAGCTCAAATGGGGATTTGTCACTGACAGCAGTCCTGTAAGATTAGCCTGTAACACTATATTGAGACAAAATCAGCTCCATCCGTCCAGACGTGATTGCAAATATGTCACCAGTCATGAAATCCTCCACAGCCCTGCCTTAAAAACTTATATCTAAATAGAGACGTGGCTGTTGAAAGAACAATATGTCACAAACCAGCCGGGGATAGATATTTACCTTTTTGATAGGGATAGAAAATGGCCACGCTGAAGAGAGAAGGAACCCCGCTCTAACAGATTTGTCTGACATAACAATTTATCATTCTAAATTTACCCCTGGTGACAAGGAATAATGGTGTTGTTCAGGTGGACAGTTGTCATTCCGGCAGCGTTGCTTTCCTCAGAGTGCTTCTTATCACTTCCCGGGGAGCAGATGCTGTTTAAACAAGACGCTTTTTTTCCTCCTCCCTCTCTCTTTGTGTCTCTTGTTGTTGGCTATCTCCTCCCGAGCTGATATTTAATGTTTTGGTTATTTCAGGCTTTTTTATCTTCATGGGTATTATCTTTCCCGCCGTGCATCCTACATTTTTCTACAGCCGAGCAACCATTTGCCCCAAACATGATTAACCAAGGGTAAAGATGGTGCACACTTATCTCTCCTAGTGCAGCTCGATCCACAGAGCGCTGATGTCCACTGAGGACGCAGCTGAAGGTGGACAAAAGGGAGTCACTTACTTTCAAAATAAGCATTACTTTGAGCCAATTAATGTGTATTGATATTTATGGTCCAGAGAATGCCACAGAATATCAGCGTATTGATTGATATGCCTCAGTCCGCCACACTGTCGCATCAATGAGAGAAAATAGTGAAAGCATGAATGTGCACTCTGATGTTGAACAAAAGCAAAATGGTCATTAGATTTTATTCACATTCCTGATTAATTATGCTTTCTTTGTCTGATCTTTTTATGAATTGTGATGTTTTTCAGGAGCAGCCACCCACAAACCTGATGCCGTGGAGCCGGAGAAACAAACAGACCACACGGTGAAGATCGCCGGGGTCATCGCTGGCATCCTCCTCTTCGTCATCATTTTCCTAGGAGTGGTGCTCCTCATGAAGAAAAGGTAAGCTTTCTTTTCTTACTCGTTGAAATACTACTTTAGATTTGTGGAAGAGGTTGAAACTTAACTTTCCGAGTCCTCACAAATAAGTAGTCTCTGTTTTATCATTTTGTATATTTCTCCCTCAAACGGTAGTATTGTCAGTGTCGCGGTAAATAATTAATTTGATTATGTTGATACGCCCCATTAAGGCTGTTTACAACCATGAGATACAGTGTGCCATGAAAAATTAATCCGTTTCCACGGCACCCTCAAACAAATGCGCAGCACTTCAATGACATTGGAATGGGAATAGGAAAAATGTTTTGGAGGCTTGTGGTATGGAGAGAGGCGTGCAGGAGATAAGAAAGAAAATATGATGAAAGGCTCAAAAGGGAAGATGATGGCCGCATAGCTGAAGGCTGAGTTTACATTAGCCCAGGACCCCATACTGGAAGTAGGTCCTCTGTACATATCCCCGCAATCAGTGGAGATAAAGCTCAGCAAATATCAACCCCCTTTTGTCCACAGACAGGCTTGAAATAACAGTTTCTGCAGAGATTTCTTTAGCAGACACAAGTTGACTTCCTGTGTTGTAGGTGTAGATTTTGATTTTTTGCAAATAAGCGTGTTAATAATTAGATATACATAAAATGTCAGAAAACTTGTAATACAAAGATGATAATTTTCTTTTCTAAATGTAAGTAATCAACTGGGGAAGTTTTCACAGTGATATCTACAAGTTAAAATATTTATCATATTAAACATTTTTTATATAAAATCAAATGGAATTTTACAATACATACCTTTTAAAAGCCATTTCCTCAAAATGTTTTTTTTCCCTGAATCTCCACTTTAGTAGCACTTACATACACCAAACTTTACAGTTGAATATTTATATCTATATATTGAAGGATTTTACAGAGGCTCATCATGGCTGAAATTGGTGTTTAATGGCTTTTTTACAGTATCGTCTATGTTATAAAGTCACACAAAGAGATACTGTGATAGATCTGAATAGAAATAGAAAAAGGAAGTTGCGCTTCAACAATGAGATTCTTAGTGGACTCTTAGCTCGACCCAAAAAATCCAGTGAGCAAATTAAAAAACCTTGAAAGGGCAGCACATCTCAAAAATCACTACACTTGTTTATTTTGCTATAGATGAACGCATTAGGACATGAAATAGAAGTATTTTGTCCTCCCTGACTTTTTTGGGAAATTTGTGATGTGCTGCCCTTTCAAGTTTTTGGGGATTTTGCATACTCAAAAATCTCTAAGTAAAAACTTTTGACTCTGATATATCAGCAAAATGAAACCATGCTTTATCCAATGTTTACATTTCTGGTCTGAAAACTTGTGGAAACTGGTGCATATCTAATAAATTAATGTCTACTTACATTTCAGAAAACTTGTAACAAAAATAATGTAATTTATTAATCAACTGGGGAAGTTTTCTCTGTTCACCTGTACTCTTCCCTTTATATTTTGATTGTAAACCACGAGAGGGAGAAAAAAATTTCCCAGTAAAACCAAGTATGTGTTAGTCGTACTTTACTGTACTTTCTCCTTTAATGTTAGTTTAATTTGTCTTGACTATAAGAATAAAGGTCAGTGCAGAGAAGAGAAGATGCAGCTGAGTGGGAAGGTGATAGCTATGCCTTAATATAATCACTATGTTCCATTTTTATTTTTGAGGTTAATGTAAGATTCTTCATTTTCTACGGCAGGCCCTGCCTGTGTAGCCCAGTGATCAGTAGGTGGGTGTAAAAATCAGCACACAGTAATGGAATTGTTTTCAATTAGCGTTAATCAAACCAGAGATGGAGATGACTTCATTGGTTGAATTTTGTGTAATTTGCTGTTAGCAACAGGGAATCGGAGTTGTGTTTAGACATTCAAACCGCTCATTAAGTTTCAACCTTGGAGGTCAGATATGGTAATTTTTATAGGTGTATAAAATGATGTGTTGATAAAAAGGGGAGTTTTAGTGACAGAACGGTTGCCTCTGATTTGCCACCACGTGCTGTAGAGCAGCTCAATATCAGTTTAATTAGAGAGTTTGTACTGTACTGTACTGAGGCCCCTCCCCCCTTGCAAAGCATGACATGACTCCAAGCGATCACCTTTGCCCTCATGATCACTAGTTTACCTCCACGTAAGCCACCATATCTGATTTTGTTCATTTCTACTCTTTTTTCAAACATTAATATATTTTTACTTTTTCTTTCCTTTTCATTCCATCCCCTCCCCTCCTCCACTGCTTAAATCCTACCACCACCCCAATCGGCAGAAGAACCTATCACTCCTACACTTACTACCTGTAAGTAACCACTTTGTGTAATGTTAGTGCCATGCTTCTCACCCACACACGCTGTTTCCCATGCATGCAAAGAGCCATGTCATCCTCTTCCTGCCCAGAGCTATTACAGAGGCCCAACTGTAATCTCTGCCGGAGGAACGGAGGACGCCACTCCAATGCCTCTCCACACGACGAGCACATCACACTGTATGTCACATTGGCACGACTTCTGACGCAGCTACACCCCCACGTAAAATGAACCTGCCACTGAAATGTTGGTGCAGACATGATTTCTGCTCGACTTTTAAGGAGTTTGTTTATCGTATGATGAACTAAACTGCCTTAATGATCTTACGGCTGCCAAACTCATCTTGTGGAAGAAAAAAAAAATCAATGCAGGAGCTACTGCATTTTTACTGAGTGTGAATTTTTCATTTGCCTCCGATGATTTCATCTCTGTTGACTTTGAAGTGCCTATCACAGTGCATCTATGCTTTAGTTGTGCCTAGAACCTCAATGAGCTCAGCCCAAACATTTCACATGTTCTACACTTATGTATATACCCTGCAAATGCAAAAAACAAATGCTGTCGATAATTCTATGTAGGATTGCTCATATTTATAGCTAACACACTGAAAATTTAAGCATGAGCTGATATGTTGACGTTACCAATTTGGCTCCATATGCATGTGATAATTTCCCCTACTCCATCCTCATCAAACCATCTCACGCTTTTCCTCCCCTCTTTTTCCAAGCATGTTTTTTGGGTTACTGCACGTCATCCCATTGATTCTATGGTGATGGTGGAGTTGTGTCTTTAGCTGACAAGACGTTTGCATCGCTACTGAACGAGCTGATGCGATCACAGAATCACCTCCTTTCTATTTATTGTAGATGTCTCGAACATCCTTAAACAATGGCCGTCTTATTCGCCGCTGTATTCGCTCTTAACATAACAGTTGATTCCAAATCACACCTCTGAATGGTAAAGGAGCTTATTCTGCAGCTCTGCCTTCCCCGCTGTAGCTCATAGGCTCCCTCTGTACGTTCTTTGTGATGGATGCCGACTAATCTGTCTTGAGATGACTGTGATCAGAGGACAGAATGGAGGCTGCCTCACATCAAAGAACATCTCCGAATACACCTGGAGATAATGCTACTCCGTGTGTCACTCATATTAGATCACAGCTGTCTTGAATGGAAAGCCCCAATGACTCGGAGGAGTGGTGTCATCAAAGCTGAGCACACACATTGACCGAGCTAAGCAGGAAGAGACGAGGTTGTCAGCGAAACAATCAAAATATCAGTTTTGTGTTTCTGTTATTTTAGGCGTTACATGCAAATAATATTTTCTTGGAGTCAATGTATTATTTTCACGAAGACGTCAGGGATTTAATGGCTAATTTTCAGATGTGCGTGTTTAAAGATGGGTTTGTTCTAAGGCATGTTTGCTTTGATTGACAGGATTTAGGTGAGTCAAATTGGATATTCTGGCTCTAAAAACACTTACGTTAAATCGCAGGCTTTAGGGAGTCCCTTTTAAAAAAAGAAATCATGTATTTGTGACGTCGACAGCACCGCATCCTCATTTTTTCTAAATGTCAAAATGAAATGGGGGGATTTACTGTGAGGATTTAAAAAGAAGGGAAAGAGTGGGTTGTGAATGTTGTGACTCCTCTCCTAAAGCTGACAAGATAACAACATAATATACAGTCAGATAAGATGAAGGATTAATGATTCCCACTGGGACATGTGCCATGACAGCAGCAAATATGAAGTAATAGTAAAACACGCTTTATTTAAATCACAGGGATCTCTGTAACAAGTGATATTGTGATGGAAAAATCTAGACTGCAACAGCCCCCCAGATATTTTTACATGCAAGACGCCTCTACAAACAACATCCACTCACCGGCCACTTCATTAGATATGATGTGATGTGATCCAATACGTCAGCTCTGCAATAAAAATCTGCATTTGCAAAGATGATAACGTTTTGTTTTGATTGATAACTGTCAGAGAAGTGTTAATTTAACTACATATTCACTATTGAGGTGGTAGATTGCAGTATATCAGCAGCACCTTTCAATGTAATGCACTCCAGTACAACAACATACACCCACTTTGACCTTTATCATAATCACAAAGTAGAATTAATACCTTTCTGACAGTGTCAACAGGAACTGAAAAAGTATAAGCTTCATAAAACAAGAATTCTTGGCAAAGTTGTTGTATTGGATTGAAAGTCCTGAGGGTGTAATACATTATTTCAATAGTCAAACAACCAATTCTATGACGATTTTAATGATTTTTATTCACCAAGTTCCTGAACTGCACTGCTGTTTATTGTAGGTATAAGGATCTTTACTGTACCTCAGTGCAAGGCAATGTGAAGGATTTTTCACATGTTATTTTCACCTCTGTCACCTTTTGTTGGAGTAATTTAATAACAATAACATCAGGATGTTCAACGCTAGGCCTGCATCGCTAAGTATAACCAAAGTAAATTCTCTATGAGGCCATTAACAGGTGGTGCTGTGCATCATTATGTTAAAAATGATCCTGGAGTGTGCCAGTAAGTCCCATTCAATGATACAACCCCCCATCCTTCCATCTCCTCCTTATATCCGTCTCTCTTGTGGTTTGCACGGTATGCACAGAGAAGCGCCGAAGCATGTTAGCTAATTGGACAGACTCTGATTTGCACCTTGATTTGTTAATGCAGAAGCTGAAATTGTTGCATCTCACCACAGAAGGACTCTGTGGGATTGGTGGCTCAATCCTACTTCCCATTCTTACCCCAACCCTTTGTTTTCGAGTGCCCCATTGCCCCTCAGAACAGAGTTACAAAGGGTAGAGGTTGAAATCTCCCACTAAGAAATGGGACAACCCTTAAGGTCACCATACGTCATCAGTTGTCGTAAACATGGGCGACCGGAAATTTTCAATATGCTATCTTCAGCTTTGGAGATTTCTCGAACCATGGCAGTACCAGTTTTATCGTAATGTAAATTGCCATTTATCTGATGGCGATAGAAAAGTGTGAAAATACAAAATACTTAAAAATGTGAAACTTTTATACATAAATTTAGCAATAACAATGTAAAGTTAGGTAGCTTCACCCTGCCCCTCTGTCTCAAGATTTGGGACACCCTACACCTAGACGTGGAGTCACAAAATGAAAGTGTACGGCTAAGTGGTAGGAGGAGGGGTGTATTGGGATTGGGCTAACATTAATCTTCTCACCCCTACTTTTACTGCACTCAATGTGTCTAAGTTCAGTTCATAAGCAAATATAACTAATATGTTGCACATACCCAAGGTTCACATTGTCAAATTAATTAAACACTGCATTCCTAAGATGCTCTCCTCTGAAGCGTTCTCTGAAGTGCTCATCTGCACTCCTGATGACAGGCTTGTTGCCAGCCATGAGATTACAACACCTCTATGATTGATGAACCCCATTAATGCTCTCATGCATTCATCAAAGTCTTTTAAAGGCATGAGAACATCCTGCAGTCGCCAAAATATGCACTTTAGGTATATTGCCAGAGGTGACTGCGGGGGCTAGCACACAACACAACATCAGTCAGCGCGCTCATTAGGGATGCAGTTACATGTGTGATCAAATATATGACCGTCCTTTAATCAGGTGGCCGTACCGGCCGCTGTGCCTGCTGCTGCTGGGGACGAGAGAAAGATCAATTGGCATAGGGCAAGGGTTGCAATTGGGTTTTTATTCCCGTGAGGGTTTGATTCATCCGTAAGGCAGCAAGCATGTTGAATACAAGCACACCTCAGGTATGAGATGATCTGAATGTGCAGATTTTGTCCATGTTATTTTTCTTCATCATGTAAGATAAAATTCCTCAATGGAAACTGTATAAACACACCCCACACCTACAAATATATCTAAATAAAAGAACAAAAATGTTAAATATTTGGATTAGACTGAGAGATGTAAAAATAATTTCTTGCAGTGTCGGCTAGTAAGACATCTGACCTACTCTTTAGATGCTGACATTTCTTTTTCAGCAAAAGCTAAAAAAAAGAAACACTGCCGTTTAATTTGCATGCACATTTTATTATACATTTCTTTGTTTAAAGTTGCACAAGTTAACGTTTTTAAATTAACGTTTTAAAAGACAATGTCCAATGTGAAAGGACTCACTTGTAGTGACGAGCACATGGAGAATTATCACCCGGCTCTCAGTTCCCCTCAGCTCTACTGAGCACTTTAGAAACAGTTCTTGTTTCAGTTTTCTATTTGCAACTTTAGTGCTTTTTTTTCATTCTTTCCACTCTCGTAGCAAACATTTTAGTCACAGCAGGGAACTACTTTAAGCGAAAAAGCTTTTAAGCTTCAATAACACATTTTTTGGCTACTTTGGGTGAGCAGAAACAAGTTGATATGGAAAACATTTTTGCAAACCGTTACACATCCAGTAGTTACAGAGCTTTCATTTGGAGTCATGTTTCTGGTCGCGTAAGTGTAAGTCCAATATTCCCTATCTTTCAGCTCTGTTTTTGGTCTTTACCAACTCCTGAGGGAAATAATATATCTTTAGCTATTAAATGCTTCAATATGTTCACCAGCTAGTTACTAACAGTGATAGTGTACAGTATTTTTTAGAGCTTTTCTGCTTAAAACAGCGGAAAACAATGCTATAAGAGCAGTGAGAGTGAACCTAAACAGTAGATTTATGGGCCGGCAGCAAAAAAACACACAAACTTAGCAACTACCTTGTGAACGTATCTCAGGATTTGGCCACTAAACAGCCAAATATTTTCTTCAGGGGTTGGTGGAAATCAAAGCAGAGCTAAAAGAGAGTGAATACTTGAGATTTAATAGGAATATACCTAAAATAAATGTGTGGAACAGGCAACTATTTACCTATTTACTTCACTAATAAAAACGATTTATTTCCAGTTATAAGAATATTAGCCCATATTTGCCCAAAATATCCATTTTAAATATTGGAATTATGCTTGATGTTTCTTCCTGGTGTTTTATTGTTTCACTTAATAAAATTCAATTTCATTCAGGTAATGACATGTTCCATTTCCATCTGGCAGGTGGTCGCTCACATCATAAATCCATTATGGTATGATGAATACATGCATTGTATTGAGTGGCCCCAATAATAAACAACTGTATCACCTGTAATTGACCAAGCTCCTGCAGTGTCATAGTGTTGTATAATTTACTTTTTATAAATACGTGTCTTCCTTTTAACTGAAAACACGCGGAGAGAGAGACAAATAAATCATCTTCCTTGTTCTTTATAAATCTTTCTTTTCATAATCACCTCCACTGCACTCAGTGTCAGAATGGGAGGCCTACTAAACGTACCATGTATAACACAATATGCTCAGGGCAAGCACATTCATTAAACCTTACAAGCCGAACATGCAGCAGAATCACATTAATTGGTACAAGCCTTGCAGATTTTTGCACCGACGAGCTCTGAATGTTGATGAGGTGGGGGAGAGAGGAAGAGCAGCTCGAGCAGGCAGAAGGGATGTCATGCATGGAATGACAAAGTTTAAATGCATACATTTTAAAATTATGCGTCTTTCATAAAACATCTGCCTGTCACAGTTTGACACAATACACACTCTTATAAGCTTCTTAATTATAACATATACATATAACATGTGTTGGTATAATATAGACCAGGGAGGGCAGAATTTTCCCCTTGGAGGGCCAAAACTGAAACGTAATGTTGGGCCAGGGGCCAAAAGCAAGCACCATTTGTATTGTATTGTTAAGATGCAAAATGGTACGAGGATACCAAGTTCCCTTAATTGACAAACTTGAATGCTATTAAACAATTAGGGATCCTACATATTTAAAGAGCATTTTTTACCTCACAAAAAATAAAAGCATGAACATCACTTGAATCTTTCAAGATTCATTTTATTTTTCACTAAAAACATCTATTGATGTGAGCATGTTTTTTTTCAGATAATTTAAGGTGCAGTTTAAAGCTACTGTGTGTTTTTGAAAATTAAAGATCGTAAGTTATGATACAATTCACCAGATTGGCAATCCACCTGCATGACAGTTGTCAGGGCATAAAACCAATGCTCTACTGATCTTTACAAAACACGATAGCCTTTATTGTAAAACATTGAAATTAAAATTCTTGAATTTAAATCTTAAAAACTGAAAGACAAATCTAATCCTGGATTTGGAGAATCTCCCCTACTAAGCTTCAATATTTGAAGACCTGGGATTGAGACTCTGCAGTCAACAATCTTTCTCCAGAATCGCTAAATAGACATGTTGATGAAGGTTCTCAGTCATCCAGGTCATGGTAAATCTAAGTGCTGTATCGTAGGAAACTGGACTTGTTTCAGGGTGACCCTAACCCTCCAGTTAGTTAGAACAGAGGAAGCCTCTTGGATGAAAGGTGTAATGTCTTCAAGACGCTGAAACAAGTCCAGTTGCCTACGATACAGCACTTAGAGCTAAATAGAGATGCAAAAAACAAAGAAAGGAAAAAGCTGAGCAGCATTCGAATGATGACATTATGAATAAAGTTTCAAACTATTTGGTACAATTCTGTATTTTAGCACATTTAGTGTTTAGTAAACTTTTAGTAAACTAGCCATAATGCCAAAAAACAGATTCACGTAAGTTCTTCTGTTAAAATAAGATTTGGAGGCAACAAGTAGTACTTTACCAGATCCAAAATGTTACAAATTGTAATAAAATGTCAGCTATTATAAAAGTAAGACTAAATGCTTTGTACAATATTACAGGTTGAGGCTTTATCTACAACAATACCAACCTTTTGGGGAACATAATCACCCCCAGCATTGTGTCTCCTCATGTATTTCATACTTCACATTTTTGAAGCATGTATTATATGCAGTGAATTTAATGTTCCAAATTTAATTAAACCACCTCAGTGCGAACAAATCCTTGGTCATGTCAGACTGCACAAGGCTCTTCATGCTGCAGCTGTTTTCTTAGTACAGTTCATTGTTGTCTTTAGATTGACAAAGTTATGGAGGACAGTCTTCACTTTCTTGTTTGTTTAAAAGAATACTGTTTCACAGAATTGATGAAGCAATCAAGTTAGCAGATAAAGACCATTGTGCACCACTGAATAGAGTCTGCATTCAGAAATAGTCCCTATTGGTTTTTCTGCTGTTTCTTCTCCTGAAACAAATAGACAGAAGAATGGATAGATGGATGTATGATGGATGGACAGACAACCTGTGTTAAAGATGGGTAAAAGTTTGAAATAGGACACAGCGCAAACAACTACTGAAATGCCCCCACTGGGTCGATCAAAGACGCTTCTGTTGCCCCTCCCAGCTGCGTGTCAGTCATCTAACACGCACGCACACACACACCCATGCACTGCGGATGTGTGTGAATCGTCTAATGAAGCCTTCTTTGTCTCAATGTCACAAGGTTTAGGCTGCTCCAGCGCTGAAATGAGGCCCACCATGCTGAGCTTGAGGTTTTGAAGCTCCTGTGTTAGAAGTTGCAGCCGCGTCACCTCCCACAGAACAGACATTCTGGCAAACACACGCACACATACAATCGTTGCAGCTTCCTTTTTGTTGTCGCTGAACTCATGGAGTTCGGAGCTCTGCTCACTAAGATCCTGGGTATGCCAGGCCTGTCATGTACTGAACTGCAGACAATCCCTCTAATGAGAGTTGCCTAATATAGTTACCTCCAGTGTTTGCTCAGTCTTTACTTCTACAAACACCTCTGCCATCTGTCTGTGTACCATCCCCTTCAAATGCACATTCAATACTGATCAAAGAAATTTGTGATTGTATTGTCATGCATGCCTGCAAGCAATCAGTCCTTACATTCTTTGTTGGGATCTTTGCACATGCAGCTTTACACTAACTATCTGGGGATATGATAAATGATCACATTCATCAGCATGCACAAACACTATACTGTACACTTCCTCGTACTATCTCTGTTGGCACATCGCACTCTGCAATATAGTCATCTATCATTAAATTTTCCATTCTTACAAATGAGCAGAGAATAGCGTGCCAATTAATCTTCATCTAACACCCACGGTGCCTAGCAAACATCCCAGTATTGCTGGTGCTTTCCTCATTTTGGCACCGGTGTCCGTGCTGCCTCGTTTATCTCCAAGGCTCTTGCTTCAGCTGTTACACAGGCCAGGAAATCGGAAATCCAAGTCTTAGCAGAAAGAGAAATAAGAACAGTGATACAGTATTAAAACCTGGATTATAGTGGTTCTTAATGGTCTTCTCCATGAGTGCACACAGTGCCGAATCAGTCTTAATATCGCCTGGGGTGCCTACAGCTCCCCCTCCCCTCTGCACTCCCCCCTATTACAATATGAAGCTATAACAGAAAAAAAGAGACAAGATTGCCATTTTGTTCCCCGCTCTAATTGCAGATTAAAGACAAAAAGTGGGTCCGGCAGATGAAAATGTCACTACTTTGTCACTTTGCTTTCTGAAGAACCGATCCACTATTAGCCTCACGTCGCGGCCTTCAGAGCAAATGACTGTTTGAAGGCAGCGGGGGCCTGTTGCCATATGGCACGAGACAGCGACGAAATTGAATAAACAGAGGAGATTTGCGAAAACAACGCAGCAGGAGTGCATCATTAGACAGCAGTTGTCCGTGAGAGAGACTGCAATTCAAATAGGCAGAGGGGTCACACAGAGAGTAACAAAGTGTGAGGATCAGTGTGAGGGCTGCCGTAGTTAATTCTTACTCCTCGCTCCCCTCCAGCTACGAAGCAGCGGCAGCCATCAGATATATGGCTACAGTGTGTTCCCTCTCAAGCTGTTTGCCATTTTTCTATAGCTATATTTCTGTGGAAATATAAGAGTGTGACAAAGTGACACATTATTTATCTCCATGGGGATAAGGATACAAGGGTAAAAGTGGCTCCTATCTCTGGGAGGTCAGAGGTCAGGGTCAGCTTCAGAACGGCATCAGAGCTTTACTTATGACACTTCAGCAGGAGTTGTAGCGGGAAATTTGTTTCAACTCACAAATCTTTGAGAGTTGCAGCTAATGCCTTCTCTCCTGTTGTCCAACTCCCATAAGTTGATATAATTTGTTGGAAACAATTCAAACATATTAATAAATGTCATCAAAATGTCACTAGAGCAGATTCCAAAGGTAAAGCAAATGTATCATGTTTCAAAAGAAAAACGGCAACAATACAAATGACATTAAAAGAAATACAAAGTCAGACGAGTAGAATTGAGGTTGTTTATTTGTATTTACACTCAATTGCCATTTTATTACACCTACCTGCAGTTTATCAGCGTGGGAGCCAGACAAATCTGCAAGCTCATGTTTCTGGCTGATACGTCTGGCCACCCTCCCAATCAGACAGATTTCCCAGCATCCTGGTTTGTAACGGGCCAGTCACAACAGTTTTCTCTAATACCTGGCGGGTGTTATCCGCAGCTGACAGAGGAGCGTCACCTATCTGGATTTTTGAAAAGTCACACATCACTTGTTTTGAAGCTCTGATTGGTTTAAGTCAATCCTATCATGGGTTTCGGTTTCATTTTAAGATGTTTCCTCTTTTATTTTGATAGATTTATCCTCATGTATTATATTTGACTTTCACTTCCTGTCTCTGTGTTTCTTCTCACCTTTTTTGTGTCTGCATTTGCTCCTTGCATTTCCTCAGTGTTCGAGGTTTCGTTCCCCGTAACTTTCTGGTTTGTTCTTTGTTTTGCAATCTTAGTGTTTTTTCTTGGATTCTTCTTGCCTTTTTGTCTCTAGCCATATATTGCCTGCATTGTGAGTCTTTGGATAGTGGCACCGTAAATGATGCTTGCTTTTTGTTTCCTACCTGCCTGCCCCACTGTATCTGCATTTGGGTCCTCACATTTAGCGAAACGTAACAAATCTAACTGCTTCCGGTCTTCAGGTCCGTCAAGCACAATGCACCAGGCCCAGGAAACTCAGATTCAACTGTCAAACTTGGCATTGATGATCAACTATAAATTAATATTCTGTTACTGCATAGCTTTTGTCTTTCATCAAATGTTTTCAGGAACACATTTCAGTGTGCTGTAATTTGAGAAAGTTTGTGACCAGGCAGACATTTCTTTTCCTGTTCACGAACACGCCACACATTTCATTGTTCTGCTTTGTTGTAGGTCACGTTTCATTGCTTTGATTGGTTATAGGTCTATCCAATTGCGTCCTGAGGCATTTTGGTCTGCACCAGTTGATAAAGCCCCAAGGAAATCAAAAATGAACTGCGATGTTCCAGGCTAATACGCATTTGTGAATTAGTCTGGTGATGCCAGGCTAACAATTAATGCAACAGTCCTGGAATAACTGCTGCCTTGAGGTTAGAATCTTGAGATTTCGTTGAGACCGTTGTAGATGGATGTTGATTTATGGACTTCTTGTTTTCGGGATCCAGGCCGTTTGTGGTGCTATTGAATTGTGCTTCATTATACTTTAAGTCCATTCCATTTGTACCAATGGGAACAGACTCAATTCTAGACAACACACACACACACTACATCAATTAAGATTAAATGCACATGAATGTTTTGGACACTGACTTAACAGTTCAGTGTTATCGACCTAATGTCTATGAAGGCTGCATCAGAGCCTGCGGCCACAACAACAGAACCTTGTGACCCTGAGATTTGTGTGTTGATTGGGGTCAAACAGCCATCACCTTAAAATGCCGCCCGATGTTTAAAGCGTTCATGAATAAAAACGATTGGTGTGATTGTGGGACAGCTTTATAGGTTAAAACATGAATCTGATGAATCTCAGTATCAGTCAGTAAAGTGAAGCCAGCACAGGTGAAATCTGAGCCTGGCAGCTGCTTCTACATAAGAATCAATCTGGAATATGTGTGTGTGCATACATGTGAATGTGCGCACGTGTTCGTGTTTACTCTGTACACAATGCTCTAATGGTGTCTGATCGGGAACAGATTGCTTGTGGGCTCCAGCACATCAACTCAAAGTAGGTCAATAAAAGCAGGTTGACTGTTTCAGTTCACCGTTCACAAATCTAATTCTTCGGCCCCCAAATACTATAGCTAATTTTAAATCATCAGGGCCAGTGATGTATTTGGGTTAGGGTGTCACACCTTTGCACATTCTCCACGATTTATATTTCACTGCTTGAAAAAGCATCTGGAGCCTAATAAAAACCTAATGTAACCACAGCCTGGGGCGCATTAGCTCTGCCATCTCATTACATCTATGAGTCATCGCTGCCAGCATCATATCAGATCAATTCAAGCAGAGTCATTGTTGTTCTTATCTGATTGTTTGTTTTTATTTCTTCCCCCCATACAGGAAATTGGCCAAGAAGCGTAAGGAGACACTGAACAGCACCCGGCAGGAGATGACCGTGATGGTCAACTCCATGGACAAGAGCTACACGGAGCAGGGTACCAACTGTGACGAGGCGCTGTCCTTCATGGACACACACAACCACACGCTGAACACCCGCAGCGAGTGTGCGCTCACGCTCAACGGCCGCAGCGAGTGCGCGCTCACACTCAACGGCCGCAGCGAGTGTGCGCTCACTCTCAACGGCCGAGGTAAGATGGTGCATCAGCCTACCTGATCCGCACACACATAGCGAGCATGGTGGAAGCAATTTATTTAGTTTGGTCAGGTGAGAAAGAAATCAGACTCGGCCACACAGGAAATACTCACACTGGGATAACGTTAAAAAGCATGACTCCTGGTCCACTTCCAAGGGGTTTAGGAACATATTAAGGGTAAGAACCCAAATCTCAATATTGGTATTAAATCCTCATTTGCAGATTAAAGGAACAGTTCTCCCAAAATTGAAAATTCAAATCATTATCTACTCACCCTCATGCTGATGGAAAGTCAAGTGAAGTAGTTTCGTAGTCCACAAAACATTTCTGGAGCTTCACCGCAAAACAGTGTTGCAGCATTCTCCTGAAAAACAGAAGCAGATGGGACTGGTTTTAAAATTTTTAAAAAGAAAAGTGTGATCCAAGTGTCCTGAAGCCCCAAGAAACAAAATTGATTTTGAAAAGACGTCATTTACATCCTTGAAGCACGGTCGAGCTTGTGCATCCACTTCAGACAGGCTAACACTTTTAGCTTAGCAGCTACAGTGAAGATTTTGGCTTTAAAAAGGGTGTTTTAAAAAAAAACGTCTTTTCAAAATCAAATGGGATCTTAGGGTTTATGAGACTTGGATTACACTGGACAAGGTGAATGGAGCCATTTTATGTTTTTCTTTCCGTCCAACATGATGCAAGTCCCCCGGTCTCCTTCAGTTGTTTTGGAGAATCCTGTAACAGACTTTGTTATGAAGCTCTACAAATGTTGTGTGGAACATCACCCTTTCCTTTGGCATGCGTGTGTAGTTTTGGGTGAACTATTCCTCCATGTTAGGTCTGAAATCATCTAGGTTTTGGCCAAAAGACTCTATCTTATTACCATGATAAAGACCTTTTTTATCATTTACCACATCCAGCTGCATAAAACAGTGTTCAAAATTGATTTTTAATTAAAAAAAAAAACCTTTCTTTTTGTTTTTTCAGTTTCTGCCTGGTTCTAACTGAGGCTTTATTCAGTCTGCAGTGATTTGACAGTAATTTTGTAGCTTTTGAAAAACGACCGTTGTTAACAGCGGCAGTGGTAGTCAACAGGGAACCGGCTTCTTCAAAACAGTTCAACAGAATTTACTTTGATTTGACGGGAAAGGCTTTGATATGATTTTGAGAAAGATTGTCTCATTTCTTCTTCAACCAGAGATTCATCCTTCTTCACAGGGCCTCAAGGGTTTGTTCTACCCTTTTTATACATTCCCTTTATACATTTTGTTTAATTAACAAAAAGTAAACTTAAATCAGCAATATTAATAAGTTACTGTTAGGACTTTATTGCTGATACAGGCTCTGTACTATAGTTGTATAGCTGTGTTAATAGTTGTGTTAATAGCCTGAAGGGAATCTTGTATTTTGATCTCTAATCAAGGCTGAGAAGACTGTCGTGAGACCTTAAACTCGTTTTGTTTCCATTTCCCAGAGGAAAAGCACAACACGTACAAGATGTTCCCCGGTGCGATAACCTATTAATTTTCTCCGTCCCAGGTTAAACTTAATACTTTGTTGATGGACAGCTTGGCTAAGTCTGCACCCAGGGCTTGACCTGGTATAATCCCAGTCAAAACCATCAGATTAAAACTCCACACCAGCTTCTGTCTCCACACCCCTGCAGGGGATGAGCCCCAAAGATGCTCTGACCTTGATTAACTGTCTGTGGATGTTTTAAATCTAACCCCACTGTCTGCCAGCACAAATGATTTAAATGCATTACTTTTTACTGCCTATCAGTGTAATGCCTTCAATACTGTACCGAAGCCCTCTCACGCGCTCCATGACCTTATGTGACTGTCAATAGTGTCATTTTGGCTCAAAACATCACGACTGACAGATTATAGTCATGAACATGCTGCACTCATAACACAAGCCACATTAGCGTGGCAGTTAGCTCTGTTACATGAGGAGATGACAAACCGCGGGGGGGTTGACATTTACTATATTACCCATATGAGTATTCTTCTATGCTGCTACATCATTAGTATAAATTGAAACCCACTTACATTTAAGTATATACTGTAGGTTGGTATGCTGCTTTATGCTTAAACTCCACCACAATCCTTCACAGCTGTACTGCATGTGTGTTAGCTATAGTTACTTTCAAGTTACTTTGATTATGATAAAGTGTAGTTAAGAGGGACATCCTGCTGCTGAATGAATACTCATTTGCATTGTTTTTCCAAGCAAAAATGCCAAAAACTATTTCCAGATCTGAATATTTGCTTAGTTGGCTTGGTTTTCTTCATTTTCACTTTTAACTTCTAATCGATAAGAAATAATCTTTAGTTGCAGCCATGCGTTAAAGCAAGACAATGTCACTTTTCAATGACAAAGTAACACAAACTCTTTACTACAAATGCAATGAAAAACACTCTTGCTGAGTCCAATACACCCAAGGGTCTTGCCACTATACTCTTACATGTTTGGGTTGATGGTGGCTAATGAAAGCAAACATTGCTGCAGTAAAATCTGTGAGACTTTCTCCATGTTGCTATCGTTACACTGTGTTTTATAAAGTCACAGAAAAGTATTTCAAAGGTTTTACCACAATAGCAAAATGAGAAGTAAGCACAATGTTTCTCACCAGGAAACATGCTTTTTGTTTCTTGCTATCGACCGCCTTCTATGGCAGGTTGCCTAATGATGGTGTATTCTCTTCCTACTGAAGAGAATATATCACATTTTCGTCTGTAGACCATAAAACCTTTTTTTCGAAAGAAACCCCTAAAGTCTAAAAAGGTGAAGAGTTCTTTGCACAACATGGTAGCTTATGTGCACAAGATATCTTGTTCCCTCAGGATAGTATCTTGTTCTTATATATATATATATATATATATATAATAATGTTTTTTTTCCCCCACAAGATAACAATAATGTCATTCACACAATATAAAAACTTGTTAGAACAAGATTAACCTTGTTCACACAACGAGTATCTTGTTCCCTCAAGATAATATCTTGTTCCCACAAAGAACCACATTTCCTCACCTGTCTGTATTTTATTCTTTCACAGTGGTATTGCTATTTTTACTAATGTAAACATTCTGAATACTACCTCCAACACTAAGCAATGCTAGATTATTGATTTCCTTGTGTTATGTTCTTCTTTGCATCTCTAGCTGGATCATCGCCCTCTTCCTTTACACTGCCTAAAGCCAACACTCTCAGTACTTCCATCCCCACCAACTCCTACTACCCAGGTAAACATACACTGCATTTCCTCATGCTAATCCTGTATGTCAACAGAGAAGTGCTGACTATATAAGCAGTGATGTTGAGTGAAACCAGAAGGTGTGAAATTTATTCTTCACAATACCAGGATAAATTAATAAGACACCGTGTTTTCAAAAAAGTATTAATTAGTTTAATGTTCTTGGTAAGACCTCTTTTTATGTAAATTACAGACTTTAGTGCGTGGTATGAATTCAGCTAATAAAGTTAATATGTGCTTTAAAAATTAGAAACTGATTTCACAAATGAGAAGGTAGATTAAATTGACTTTGGATGGCTTTACACCCTGCTTAATTTCTTCTTGTAACAGAAAGTGTTTTGTATCACTTTGCCACGATGCAATTTAGCTGTTCAATTATAACTTCAGTTTCTCCAAATAATATGCATAATTGTGTGTCTTATGTAATCAGATTACAGCTCATTGATTAGATGGAGTAAAAGGCAGCTAGATTTACAATCAATCTTAGAGTGGCATTAGCTTTTCTGGAAAATTTGATAAGTTTCTTGTTATGCTGCTTGGCAAGAAACCAAAAAGGAACTGTCTATTATTTTTTGTGATTGTTGTTTTTTTTGTGGATTTATCTTCTTTTATTTACTGCAAACTCTCTTTCCTCCTCCAACTTCTGCACTTGTTATGGGGGTATGAGCAGATCCCTTTGTGCCAACTGCTATCTTAGGTGAGACACATTTTCTTTTCCCATTGCTGTTGATTATTTACTTCTACGCTGAAGAAAGCGACAGAGCATTACATTCATAAGATGGCTGTTTGAAGACTTAACTGTGAGGACAAAAAAAGCACAGATTTTCTTTTACCCAGTTTTGGTTCAGTTGGCTCTTTTTTTACTAAAGATGGCTTCCTCACCTTCATACCTGCCTGCTGCTTCTCCTCCCCTTCCTCCCCCCCCCTCCCCCCTCTGTTCCCCCTCCTTTTCCTCCCCTCTTCCTCTTCCTCTCCCTCCCCGTCAGACGAGGGGCTCTCCTGGGCTGAGGCTGGCTTCACTCCATCCCATCCGCATTGCGTGTCGTGCGTGTGATGTCACATACATGTTTGACCTCTCATATGCATGGACAGACATGTGGACTGGATGTGGGGGGAGTGTTTAAGGGGGGTCAACGGGGGGGCAGTTGGCCCCGGCGCCAAGGCTACAGCGTGCTGAAGCCGTAGCAGCTGCACTGACACACAAAACAGAAATTAAAAAGTGTGAGAGGGAGACAGAAAAACGCTCTCTCTTTTAGCCCCCCTCACCAAAAAAGACAAATTCCAAACCGGGATGCGTTCGGTCTGAACATCTGAACATCTAAAGTTTTGCATTAGCTGTGCTGCCCTCCCCTCCCTCCCCTCTCTCCTCACTACGCATTTAACTCCCCTCCCTCCCTCCAAAACAACAACCTTTTCTATTATTCTTTTTAATGTCGCTCCCCCTGCCTTTGGCTAACTGCTAGTGACCTACTTGTTTTTGTTTTGGTTTTCGCCAGTGTTTATTCATCCTGTTCAGCGATAAAATAGAATTATCAAAAGGCATTTTGTTCTTCTGTTAATTATTACTGGCCTTTGTTGAATATGCAGAGCAGCCCAAAGTGCAGCATCTTAAACGATCAGGCACTTTTTATATCAGCAGACCACGAAATGTAGCTAGAAAGTGGGGCACTAGAACTGCAATAAATTAATACTCAAGGCCAAGAAGGAAGATGCAATAAGCAACTCTACTCCAGCTTCACCACAAGTAGACACAACTTACAGTCAGGGCTTATTTTTTCCTTCACATTAGTGCAACTTAAAGCTGCGTCTTTCATCATCACCGCTGTGACAGCTGCTTATGTTAGTTCCACATCTAATGAAGCATGAAACAATTAACATGAAATTACGACAGCCAGAAAAGGTTACATGCTTTCAGTTGTGACACATTCAGTCACAGCATTGTCTCATCAGTCGAAGTTAATGATCAAAACTGATTAGATCATAAAGGATTGGTAATGTTTTTTTTATTATTATTTCATCGCACACTCCTCTACTCTATTTAAAAAAAAAAAAAAAGAAAAAAATTTTTATAAATACAGGTGTCACCACACCAGCACATGCAAATATAATTATCGCAATTAGAGAAAGAAATTCAAAATGTCAGAATGCTCAAAAAAATAATTGGCGTCATTATAATACGCAAGTCACAGATCGGAAACAATTGCAGCTTGTTGCAAAGACGACCAGAATTTCACCATTATTTTCTCCCTTGAAATCCATGACTTCCTTGTTTTGTTCTTTTTAATTTTGTCTTGCACTGTTGAAATTGCCCCATCCATCCACTCAACATCCCCCCCTTGACTAGGCTTTCTACCTAGGCAGTTTGGACTGAGAAGGCATGTGATCTTGCCCTATAGCGTAGCTCTAAAACACTCTACTGTAACAGGTTCTCATGCTGTATTGTTGCTTATCCCCTCTCTCCTCTTTCTTCTCCTCTCTTTCTCTTTACACACGTAACCTCTTATGTATCTGCTATCTAAAAAGTGCCCATTAATGGTAAGTTTTCCCAAGTGGGCCCTGGGTTGGGGGAAGGAGGTGGTGTTTACTCAGAGAGCAAGCCGACAGTGAGAGGCTGCTTCTGACATGGACATTCCGACATTTTATTGCATGACCAGTGGACATGTTAGCATCTCACCGCCCTCCGTAACCGTGCCACCACGCCACCATTAGCCTAGCATGGTCAAAGTACGTACAGTGCCCCATTGGCAGCATCACCCCATGCATTCTCCTCCCATCTCCGCTTCCCTCCTGTTCTTCTTGTTTTTTTTTTAATTTAGGTTTGATTTATTTATTTTATTTTTTTTATTTTATTTATTTTTTTCATTTTTCGGGGGAAGAATGGGTGGCAGGGGTTGAATCCACGCTGTGTCTGTGTGATGCTTCTGACGGTGCCTGCTGCAACATGCTCACTGTGGCCCACCGCACCCCCCTCACATCCTCCTCCTTCATGTCTCTGGACACCCTCCATCGTCCGCTGGCTCCCCCACAGCATCTGTGCCTCATGTATGCCACTGACTGGATTACAGTATGAAAGAGCTGGAATGGACTCTCAATATGAGCTGCAGCCCAAACCAGCATACTGTACTGCCAGTAACAAAACAAAAAAAAAGTGAACTTCTTTTACAGCATCTTTATGTGAATTTTTACAAACGCTCTACAGTGTTTCTTGCAGTTAAGGGCCACTGACTCCTTTTATTCTGACAGTAGCCATATTAGTAGGGTTGTTCCCATACCGATACCAATATCTGAAATGCTGGATTGGGTATTGGCGAGTCTATCCACCGATTCGTTACCACAAAATGTAGTAATCCTGAGATAGGACCCTGCTGCTCCCCAGAAATGCCAAAAATGGCAAGCGACTTGTGTAACTTCAAGCGTTTCAGCAAACTTACATTTTTTTGATAGTTATGTTCTTTTTCTGTTATTACTGATTGTCAAACTAGAAAGCAAAAGCAAGCTGTATGTATATATCATTTTAGATTTTGTATATTGTTATGATATGACATTAGCGTTGTCTATTCCTTATTTTAAAGGCTGCATTACAGTAAAGTGATGTCATTTTCAGGACTTACCACACTGTTCTGCTTGTTCTAATTCTGGCCTTTACCCACCTACTATTATTATTATTATCGTTATTATTATTATTATTATTATTATTATTATTATTATTATTATTATTATTATTTATCAAAACATGTCATAGTGTCAAAGAGTAATCTCTACAATATTGTTGCAATATTGATATTGAGGTATTTGGTCAAATATATTGTGATATTTGATTTTGTATACATTATTGCGATACTATTTTAAGGCCATAACATCCAGCCCTAGTTGTAGGTATTCTCTGTAGATATTTGTCTATGCTTTACAAAGAGTTTAACCTGAGTCAGGCCATACAACAATGATATAAATAACATCACATCCATACTGGGTTACACAGCTGTCTTTATTTATTTATTCATTTAATTTAATGCACTGGTAACTGATCAATACTTGTATTGATAAATACGCAAGTTCAGGTGTTGGAATCGGTATCAGGAAGGAAAAAATGGTATTGGAACATCTCTACGTATTAAATGTTAATAGTGTAAGCACTTAGGGGCCTTGTATTCTAATGGCTATAGGCTGTCGTACAGTGCAGTAGGCCTGTAATATGAAATATTTTTCCAGCCACACACTGAGACAGATGGACCTGAACCTTCCCACCACATGACTCATCCTATTACTCAATGATGTTGTGTTGTTGTGACCATCCATAACAAACAGATTACTAGTTGAGAGTTGTTTGTCAATCTGGAGGTCGGTGACATAATGCTTAACAGTAAATGAGATAATGTGCCATCTGTTAATGGGAACAATTGTGAGATATGAACTGGTGTGAGTGAAAACACCTATGTAACTTTACTGTATATATTGATAAACTAATCAAACACTACTGCCATTTCCTGCTTCAAGCACTATGTCACCTATCTTATAACAATATATGGGTAAATAAATGCTATCTCCTGCCTCTCCATCCTGACCTGCTCTGGCCTGTTTCTTTCTTTATGTCCCACAGATGAGAGCCAGAACATGGGCAGCGACACCAGCAGCCTGGTGCAGTCACACACTCACTCCCTGAGGAAGCGGGAGCCGGTCGACGTGCCGTATCAGACGGGTCAGCTGCACCCGGCCATCCGCGTGGCAGACCTCCTCCAGCACATCACCCAGATGAAATGCGCCGAGGGCTACGGCTTCAAGGAGGAGTACGAGGTAGGACGCAACCCAGCTGTCACCCCCTCCAACAAAGGTTGCAAACACAAATAAAGCCTGGTGATAGACTTATAACATCTCCACGGAGCTTCTTGAGTGGGAATGTTTATCAGTCTAATACAAGGCTTCATCTGTGTCATGGTGTACAGCCCCATGTCTCTTTCTCTGTATCTGTCTCTCTCTCTTTCTGTCTGTCTCTCTTTCTGTTTTGCAACGCACAGCACAACTGTTTTGTTTCTCCCCAGATGCACTTTTATGATAAATTGTTAATGCACCCCGTCTCAGTGTGTTTACGGTGTGATTCGTTTTGTTGTTCATCTGTTCCTTGTTGTTTGCAGCGAATATGTGTGTGTGTGTGTGCGCGTGTGTTTGTGTCAAATGCTGCTGTCCCAGTTCCCCCTCGGAGACTCAGCTGTAGACCAACTTGAAATGCAAACCCCTTCCCCACCCCACACACAAAAAAAGCGCGAGGAACAGCTAGCTGTGTGTTAGCCATGTCCCCTCTTTATCCGAATCCAGTCCGATTAGGCTCCCGCGACAGCAGCCGGCTGCTCTCTTAAGACTGTTGTCACACAACAGCAATGGTAATCTGACACCATGCCTATCGCTGACACCAAAACAAAAGATTTTTTGCCCCAGAAGAGCATCACTCTCATTTCCTCTCATTAGTGCAGGAGGCTGGCAGGGGCTTGGCGGAGCTCCAGGCTCCTCACCATCCTTCAACACCACACCAGCCAGCCTCATCTCACCCTGATGCCACATTGTAACAGACTGGCTTCAAGCTATACTTTTAAATTCTTCTTTTTAAATACCTAATCTGTATGGCTTCAGTCTTTCTATCTGACATCACCCTTTATTGTTGATAGCATTGCCACTTTTTTGTTCTGACATCCTCTGTCTTTCTTCTTCATCTTCCCCCATCCTGACGTTCTCTTTTTTTAAAGGTACAAAACTTTAGCAATGATGTTTTTGGGTTTGGGTTACGCTCGGTCACATCATAAATATATACATGTTTTTGGTATCTTTGTGTAGAACAATATCTTTTCATGATAATCTACAATTGTACATGTCTGTTATCAGGGTAAACAGGGTAAACAGTAACCATGGTAACAATGAGTCATCCTTAAAGTTTAAATGTACTGCTTTTTTCACTGACAGCCTCACTGCTTTTCCTTTGTTCTGCGGGCACTCACCTTCGCTCTCTTCCGCTCACTCTCTCTCACTTGCTCAACCACACACTTGCTACAGCACACATCATTAAGTTTCATCGTTTCATCAATACTGTGAATGAAGCTGTAGTAAGTAACTCACTATCACTAGGCTCATTCATATTTTAAGACACTACAAACTATATTCAGGCATGCAAAAGCTGGACAAGTCTGCATGGAAGGACAGAAAGTCATTGCAAGGTTCAACTCATTGCGTTTAGTTCAAGTGGGATCGGTTAATACTGTACTCTCTCCGACTCAGTTGGGTTCAGACAGAAAAATGCAGCACAGGCCACACTCTAGTAGAGATGTCTGCCTTCAATCTAATATAATGGAACTAGCTGGCACCCAGCTTGTGGTGCTCGAACCACCAAATTACACCCACTAACTGTGTCACCATGCAGAATGGACGGACGTGAGGCTAGCAAGGAATATTCACGAGCATGAACGCCTCTTCCATGAGTAGATGCACTCCAACTTCTGGGAGGTGATACGGTTGCTGGGTGTAGTTTGATAGAAAGAAAATAGTTGCTGTTGAGCTTTCAAATGTTTTGGGGGGGATTTAAAGGGGCCCCTCTGTAGTTTGAAGAAGAAATTCAAACTCAGAATTTAAATATTTAAGAAATTAAGGAGGTAATAATACAAACTTTCCATAACTGAATAAACAAGCTGCTCTCAGAGGAAAATAAGGTCCCCAGAACACTGTTTGAAGCTAAAAAAGGTGGCATGGTCCGCCACATATAAATAAGATAAAACAGTATGAAATTGTGTTGTCCTTTTAAGGTCAGTTTGTTTATTCAGTTTATTCAGTCATGAAAACAAAGAGAGTTTGTTTATTTAGTTTGTTTAAGCATAAAAAATCAATCAATTAAGATATTTTTCTTTCCGATTAAAATGTCTTCCCCAAAACTACACAGTGCACCTTTAAGCACCACGGATCCCAGTGCCTTCTAGTTCCATTATATTTGAGAGAAGGCAGACATCTCTCTGGCCGATATCTCCAAAACTCTACAACTCACACCGAAACAATCTAGATAGAGAGGTAAAAGGAAAAACACGTATTTTCGGTTGTTTTTGGTTGAACTGTCCCTTTTAACTTGCATCACATCTTTTTTTTTAACCCGCTGACCGTATGTTCTCTGTACTCTAATTTACTCATCTACACCTCCTGCGTTCTTTCTCCTCTTCTCCCTCCCTGCTTAGCTCTACTATGTGTGGGCCAGATTTATCAGTAATTAACTCCACACTTCCCGCTTATGACTGCAGAATTAAATAATGCGGCCTCCCATTGCTACCTGCAGCATCAGATCATTGAGGGTCTGGAGTGCTTTGGGCTGCCCTCCGGGCCTAATCCATTATGGATAAAGGTGTTTTGGGTTCATGCGGCCAGCATTGCACGGACACCTAACAGTCAATCAAACACAAGCAACGCCACAATTAATTAAAAACAACTACTGGCCCCCCGTCCCCTCGCCGCCGTCCACAGCCTTTTGCAAAAAAGGCCCATGGGATGCTTAAAGTGTGGAACGGAGCTCATTCTAACTTGGCTAGAGAGATTCATTTGTATGTTGTGTTCGGCTGCTGTCTTCTCTATATCAATCTGTCTTTAGGTTAATGCCCTTTCAAACCGTTTATTTCTGATGATGAGATTGGAGCCCAGTGCACCTCTAAACCTGTTGACTTACACTGTACTATATCTCTCTCTGACCCATGCTTCTTGTTATTCTGTACGTTAACTTTGGATCAGATAAACGAGGTAAGCCAATATTTTTGGTTATTTGTGAGTTTTTTAGATGATCATCACGAACCTGACAGATTGATGGTGCTTGTTGGCCCTGTGGGATAACAACATCTCACGTTTATGATCTAGTCTGAAAAGGGCATTTACCAACAGAAGCTTTGCAAAGTATTTGACATCGGATGATCAAATGTGTGAAGCGGTGACATTTTTTTTTTTTTTTTACTTTTATCATGTCAAGTCTTTACAATGTCACTGTGAATTGTTCCATATATGCTCCACATCTTAATTCTTAATTGATGTTTCTTTATAAAGCTTTTTGTGCCAGAATAACTCAGTAATAAAATAATTGAATAATTTGGCCGATAACAATCCATTTCTGACACTACTAGTTATTTACAAACTGAGGTTTGGGTAAATAAATTCATTATTTTATTATCACATAGCCAAACTAACTAAATACCAAAGTTAATTTACAGTTTGGACCAAACAGATGAGACGCAGCATCACTTCATACTTTGTTTTATACTTTGCAAAAGCTTTATAAAGCCATTTTTGGTCGAAACTTTAATTATCTGCATGTCCAAATTATTCTGCATGTTGACGCACAGTTTGAGTGAGTGAACAGTGAGCAGAAAACAAGTTTATAAATGTTATGCTGTGATTGTATTTCGCTTGTTTTCAGCCTGCTTTCATGTGAAGGGGAAATGTGTTGCATCTAGCCTACTGTGAGAAACTCAATAAGCTCCAACCACAAATGAACACTAGTCAGTTTGAATGAGTCTCCTTCTCTCACATGGTAAATGATTAATTGCTTCAGAATCAACTCTTCTTTGTGTTGACACCCATTATTTCTTTGACTTTGCCATGGTGTGTACGTCAAGTGCTCTGTTGCTGCTTTATGTAGGTTTTCCCAGAGTGAGTGAATGCACAAAAGTGGTTAAAGCCTCTCAGACAAACTCTGCTGGGACAGGAGTACAGCAGGTAGCCTGTAATTAAAAACATACTAAGTGTGAACTGGACCTATGGGAGTAATTTGAGGATGGTGAAAATCTACCTGCAGATGCATTAAAATTAAGTACAACACCGACCTTTGCTCGGGAATAGTTTTTACAGATGGAGCCAACCATTGTTTTTCAATGAGTTTTAGTTAGCTAATTATTCCCAGTATGAGTTTATAGCCTTTAAATTGAAAGCCTTCATATAATCTCTTCCTCTTGAGAACTACTTTATCACCATAATTAGTTTTTTTTTTCTGAATTCAGGATCTAAACAGCCTGAGGAATGAGACTATACCGCCTGAGACGGGCAGGGTCACTCAGTTTAAGAGAGAAGTATTATAAAGTCGCCAGGTAACGCCTTTCGGCTTGAAGAAGATTTGTCTCCAGATGCTTGATATTAGACCTTTATCCTTCAGAGTGACAGAGGGAATGACATTGGCCCGTGCATTTACTCAAGACATACTGCCACGGGAGGAGAGGCCTGTATAATTCATCTTTAAGACATGCTTCCATCTTCACTGGAGGGATAGGACATATTTTTAGCATATTAAAGCTGTTTCTCAGAGAAATCACTAATCCTTAGGACTTAATACAGGAATATGTCCTTGTGGCGTGTCTGAGGGACCTTTTATTTGCTAGACAAACGGCCTGCTGCCTGCCGTAGCGCTGAGATGAATGAAACCATCAAATCCTAGAACACTGATGATTGAAGACGACGCGCCCAGCTCTCTCAGACTGGCTAACCCCACTTAAGTGAACCCTCCAAACAATCTGTTTGAGCTCCGATAAATGCTCTCGAATCTTAACTCACAGATGGCCTGCATTCTAATGTATTAGCTGACTTTTCAAATGTGCATTAGCTGACTATCAAAAAGCCAGAACAATAGCGTGTTTTTGTCCGGTCTAGTCTGCTTGGAGCCATCCCCACCCGCCCCTGCTGAACAGCGGTGGACTGGCAGTGGAGATGTATTTTCATAATTTGGCTTAATTGTGCCTGGTGTGCCACCAGAATGGAAATCTCCCCAGCGAGAGATGATAAATATTTCATGAGGGTAATCTGAGCAGAGCAGTTTTGATCTGCAGACGATGAGCTGGCTTTATTTTTCCCCGCGACGAGCTGATTGAGTCCTTCAGATGAGGCAGACAGACAGCCGCTGCGGTGGCCCCACCCGGCAGAGAGGAGCAGGGGGAGAGGTTTGAGAGTGACACCCACTGCCTCTGCCCTAATGGCACTCCCTGTTTGACACAGCTCCCCGGGATCCACCATCCTCTCTGTGTTTCATGTCTAATAATGATGTGAATATCTCTCTCTGTGTGTGTCTTTCTCTCTATTGCAAATGTTCCCTTCCTTTTTTTGGAGAGCTGAAAAAGGGAGGCTATGTTTTGCTTTAGCCTGGTTATCATTTAGAGTGCTCACACATGACACCATATTTCATCTCTCTTCTCTCTGTTTTCTGTTTTTCTGTCTTTTCAGAGCTTTTTTGAAGGACAGTCTGCGCCGTGGGACTCTGCCAAGAAGGATGAGAACCGCATGAAGAACCGATATGGGAATATTATTGCATGTGTGTACAAAGCACCTCCTGAGCGCTCATGAGTTTTTTTTGTGTGCCGTCCCCATTCTTCAGGCTGATTTATTGGCCGGGCTTGTGACTCTGGATAACTATAAGCTGCTCAAACAGAGTTTTATTATCAGCCAACGAGAGCAGCTTTGACCTTTCCAATCTACTTTTATATTCATCTTCCGGCAGTGTCTTTTCAGTTGTGAGAAATAAGCTTCGCCAGCATATGGCACAGAACACGTTGCCTCTGCAATGTTTATACAAGATGCTGAATTTGATTTTGCAAGAAATTCAAATCACTTATCCAAACTTTAGTGTCTTTTACGTTACATGAGGCAACTTAAGAATGCAGAAGATCTACAGAATTCCATTTCTTTGAAAATGTTCGTGATCCAGAGTCAAGGCTGCATGGTTTTCACTTAAACTTTAAATATGTGTCCTTATTCAAAATAGCTGTATTGTGTTCTTGCTCTACCCTCACTACTTACTTTTAAAATAAGTATTCGAAGGTTTATTAGGTCTTCCATTAAGCAAGTTTCAAGCACATAATTTCTTATTTAATATCATCAAGGTTGCAAACTGACAGCAGCATCACAGGATACATTCCAAGTCTCTTTTCTTACTCCTCGCTTTTACCAGAAGTCATTCTGGTCCTCCATCTTGCAGGCCGTCCCTCTGCACTGTTGTGTGCTCCGGCCAGCGAGGAGGAATCTCTGACGACCCATGAACAATGATAAACATGAACAACCTTCCCAGAAGACTTTCCGTTGAACGATTCTCCGCCCCTACATCAAACACATTTGAACGAGATGGCGTATGTCGCTCCATGTGGCGCTTTAGAGGAAAACTCTTAAAACACATTTCCTCAGTTCCTCTGTCTTTACATGGTTTCCTTGCGTCTCTCCATCTTCGGTTGGAAGGCTGAAGGAAAAGTAGAGGTGGGAAGTAGCGAATTACAAATACTACAAATACTAATACAATGTTAGCACACTCAAGTAGATTTTTAGGTATCTGTACTTGAGTATTTATATTTCTGACAACATTGTACTTTTCTTCCCTACATTTTAACACAAATATCTGTACTTTCTTCTTCTTACATTTTCAAAACAGGCTTGTTTCTTTAGTTTTAATGCATTCAAGGGGCTTTATCGATTTTATTTATTTTTGCATCAATGCATGCCGCCTTTCAAACATCACAAGACTGATTTCAACCTATCAGTGCATATCACACACGGCTCGGGGCGCTTGAACAACCCAAAATGTCGATATTTGACGTTCTGTGAATGAGACTCAACAATCAACTATCTTTCTGGTGCGTTAACGAACAGATCAGATAAGTCCTGCTGATTCGACCTATAAGTTTGATAGTCTTTGAATCATATTAATATGACGTGAGGTTCAGTTAGCTTTACAAATAAATGGCCGGTAGAAATGTCCTTCAGAGGGAAACTTTTTACTTTTATACTTTGAGTACATTGCAGAGCCTGTACCTGTACCTGTACCTGTACCTGTATCTGTACAGGTACAGGCTCTGTGCTTCTGCTTGAGTAGAGAACGTGTGGACTTTCTGAGGAAAGGGTGCAAATGAAGGAATCATGGATGCCATATAAGAGACTTGGGATGTATACATTGTGTTTGACATACAGGCTCAATCACATGACAGCAGCCATTCATCAGCCATGTTGCATTTCTATTACTCTGTTTTCATTTGTGCCACAGTGTGATGATGCCAGTCTGGTCATTCTTCCACTCCTCCATCACCTCCTCCTCTGTTTTTACTGTCTATCTCTCCGACCCTCTCCTCCCTTTTCTTCTCCTGTTGCCCTCGTTAATATGATTAATTCAACGCTGGTTTCTTCCTCTCTGCCTCTCTTCCAGATGATCACTCCCGTGTCAGGCTGCAGGCCCTGGAGGGGGAACAGAGCTCCGATTACATTAATGCAAATTACGTTGATGTAAGTACACACACCAGCCAGCGCCACCAACGCAAAGGTCACTGCGCTTCCTCTCGGGGAGAGAGAGGGCGCTGGTGCTGCCATTGCGGGGGGCCTGAGGGACAAAGCAGCCCCTACTGCCTGCCCATCATATCCACACACACATGCAGACAGACACATACACACACATACAGTGCCTTTATATTCAACTTTAGAGGGCTGCTGCAGCACTCTATTCATTGGATATATTAAGAGGAATGAAGATCAGAGGCTGACAGCACTGGGAGAGAGAAAAGGCAAACCAGCACTCAGGGGAAACTGAGGTTATAGTTTTGGACCTTGCTTTGAACAACAGCATGAACACATCGTGAGAACTGAAAATGAGAAAAAAGGAGAGAAGTTCCATGGATGATTAATTCATTAAAAAGTTAAAATGATATAATGATGAATCAAAAATCAAAAATGATTAGTTTGGCTACTCCAACTCTTCTGTTGCTTTTTTTTACATGACAATAATCAACTTCTATCTATCAAATGAAAGATACAACAACTTAGAATACCAAAATGACAAGAAGGTCATCCACAGATTATATTGCTGTCACTAAAATTAATGTTTTTGGCTTCCTTTATGGTCCAGATTTAGATTTAGATTCCTGAGAATCAACATCATAGTCAATCCGTCATGCTCAGAAATGTCATTATATCTTTAGAAAACCCAAGTCAGCAAAATTCCTGTGCCAAGTTCTCGTTAACTTTCATAGAGGAACAATAGAAAGCATCATGACTGAAAACTGGCCTGGTTAGTGCGCGGTGTAGGACAGGAAGGCTTTACAGCGGGTGATTAAAAACTGCCCAGAACATCATTGGTACCCATCTACTGTGCATTAGTGATATGAGTGAGGTGAACTGTCTGCGCAAAGCCCAAAAAGACCCACCGCAGCCGCAGCCTTTTCACCTTGCTGCCGTATGGCAAGCAATACAGAAGTATCCACTACCATACCACCAGACTACAGAGCAGCATCTTTCCTCAGGCTGTGAGACTCCTTAAACCTTAAGAGCCTGAAACAAATTTTTGGGTGCCTGACTCTCTCTGTATTTGTTTTGTTTTTCTTGCAGTCAGCATCAACAAATTTGATTCAGGAGAATCTTAAGTTTCAGTATGGCTCATTTAAAGTCCTGGTTTTACATTTACCTTGTCTGAGAATGGAGGAATTTGCCAGATCTAAAAAAAAAACGATTTTTTCCCAAATGTATTTTCTTTTTTTAATGATGACTCAGTCAGAGTCATTTATTTATTTAAATAGATGTACTTGGATGTTTTAGACTTCCAATATGAATTTTTGTCTGCCTCTGACCTTTCCTTACCAAGTTACAGCCATTTATATTATATTATTATCCTTGTCGTTTTTTAGTGGAAAAACTGGTGTAATCCTTTATCTAATTTACTGACCACATAGATGTGTCCAAAAGAGAGAGTTACTAGAAATGTTATTAAATCATAACAGATGACATTGTCGAGGTCTTTGAGGGTTAATTCATATTCCACACATCAGTCTCCTTCTTAATAGGCTTTGTCACAAACTGCTGCTTTTTTGCATTGTCACATCTGGTCATTTGAAACAAGTGAACAAGTAGCCAATGTTGTCCTTTTCTGGTGAGGACGGTCAAGAAAGATCAGAGCTGCTTCTCAGTCGCACCTCCACACAAGGCAGCTGCCTTCTTTTCTACTGTTAGACACTTAAAAACTATCATGGACATACTAGTGAATAGTAGACACAGCAGTTTTATACAGAGGTTCTGTTAAACATCTTACCACAGGAGAGTACACGCAGCACAGCACTTACATGCAACCCGAGTGACTGTGCACACCTTTACACTCAGTAAGAGTCATTAAAAAGTGGCGTGAGACATGCCTCCCGTCGAAAACAGATCTAACCCACTTACCTCACACAATATAGACCTGACCTGATTTGCTGTTGATAGCAGGGTTAGTAGCAGGATGTGACCAGACACAGCAGCTCATTGGCCTCTTTGAGCAGATGCTTCCGCTCCATGTGTAATGGCCTGGTGATGTACCTGACGTCCTAAGTGGTTTTCTGCTCAGGAGAGATCTCTCACTCCCTCTCCCATCTTCTCTTCCCCCGCCCCTCTAATGCGGTAATTTGTAATCTCTTGTTACGCCTTCAAACATAAATTCATAATGCAAGGTGTGCCACGGCAAATGCAGGGGGCTTAAATTATTTACCTTTCCCACTATTCAGTTTATAGCCCATTATGCTGCAGAAAGGGCCGCTGCGGAGGAGACTCTCACAATAGCGAGGGCCCCATTATAAGATAAGAATATACGCATATTAAAAAGGCTCCTGATTGAAAAGGATTTCCGCTGCTCTGCCAGCTTCATTGAAAAAGTACTTAGCAGAAATGCAGGCAGATGGGTAATGATGTTTTTGCTCTTCAGAAAGCTTTTTAACCCATCTAGAAGCTTGTCCTGCCCAATAAACTCTTATGTGTAGAACATTTCCCACTGTGTTTGTTATTGTACTCTATTATACTGCCGATTATTTCGAGTCATGTACGAGTAAGCAGAATCAGCCGGGTATGTTTCTTTTCGCAGCAGCTGATTGAGTATTTTCATAAGCATTTAGGAGGCAAGGAAACATAGTGTAATAGCTTGTTGTCTGCAGAGTCGTGCTGCTGTGCACAAAGAGGCTTGCTGGTGGTTGTGCAGTGTAAACTGAAGTTAAACAGAGTTTACCTTGTGCACAGAAATCAAGTCACTTAGGTAACCCTTACTGTCTCCTAATGATTACGTTCAAGTCTAGCATAGAGGCCATGGTGTTATACAGTGTTATATGCAATACAGAACAAGCGGTCTTTTTTTGACATTCAGCAAAGCCTTCTGCAAAAGTGATTCCCAACCATTTTGGCTTGTGTCATGAGTATTTACTGACAGAAGCTCTGCACAGTCACCAAAGCATTTAACCTCTGATGATGAAATGTGTTAAACAGTGGAAAAAATGACTTTTTTTTTCTTTTGTCATGTCAAGTCTTTACAATGTCACGGTGAGTTGTTCCATAAATGCTCCATAACTCAATTCTGATGTTTCTTTATAAAGCTTTTTGAAAAGATACTTATTACCCTGTCAGTACAATTAAAAGAAAGAGCCAGAATACAACAGTGACTCAAAGCTCTGACACTAGCTGTTTACAAATTGAGGTATAGGTCAATAAATTCAATATTTTATTATCACATAGCCAAACAGTCTGACCTGATGAAGATCCAAGTGGGATTGAAGCATTGTCTTAATTAAACTTCTATGGCACAGGGTTAAGTGTGCAGGCGTTACCCTCCTTTTATTCACACGATTTCCTGATAGCCTTGAAACTATATGATGTGCATATAACCAGCCTCTTCTTCAGCTCTTGACCAACTATTGACATGACCTGTGAGGAATCCAACGAGAGACTGATTTATTTCTCCTCATGTCGTTTTATTTTAGGCCTGAAAAGGTAAAAGTAACCAGAAGTAGAGAAGAAACATTAGATAGAAATAAGTGAAAAGTAATACAACTTAAAATCAATAACCCACCTTAAGGCCCTTAAACACATTTTTTTATGGTGCATTATTTGCACTTAATCACAAAAATAAGCAATAAATGACAAATTACCCCAAAACAAGTGACAGTATGAAACCTATAACACCAAAACATCCACTCATTTCCACTATATAATATATTTTTACAGTTTAAAATGCACCATCTTTAACATATACTTATCATTATCTACTGATGGTCAATATATATCCTGCTTGCTGTACATAATTTGTCAATGTAAATCCTGCATGCAGTGTGTAATATATAGACATGTATACATGGATATAATGTACATAATCCATCCACATTATGTACATATTTATCCAGTATTCATTCTTTATTTCTTTGCACTGTTTAAAACATTTAGAACAGCTGGTTTGTATACAGACTCTTGGCCATGGTGTTTTTACTATGCTGTACTGATTTTCTTGTCAAATGCTATTGACAGTACAGTCCTGACCATTCACCATTCTTTATTTTTTATCTTCCTTTACCTTATTTGTCCAGTTGTTCCTAGTTTTGTAAGAAAACTGCGAGAAAAAAGAAAAAAATGTAAGGAAAAAAGAGAAAAAGAAAATCCTTGTATGTGCACTCATACTTGGCCAATAAATTCTGATTCTGATAACTGAAATACAATAAATAAAAAATAGATAATGAATCTGAGGCTTTGGAAACCCCTTGTGGTCTTGGGCCTTGGGGCAGTTTCTCACTTTGCCCTGTTACTAATCCAGCCTGGCTCCCCCTAATGACTTCCATGAAGGATGTTTCACTTTCTGGATCATAAATGAAACATCGCCAGTGAGCATAATAAAGGCATTTTTCTCTAAAGTGCATTTGGCAAAGCAAATAAGCAGTATATGAATGTATTCTGTAGGTGATAGGGTTGGTACCCCAGATTAGCAGAAGTGGGCTATCTAATGATATTCAGCCTGAAAATACAGATTCATGCCCTCAGGCAAAAACACTTCATTCTGCATATTTTAGACACTCTACACCCCACTGTTGCTGGAAAGAATTAATATAAATGATCATTAAAGTAAGCAATGCAGCAAAATACAGAGACCCTAACACATATTGAATTTTCCTTTAGTAATTTACACATCCCTGGAAACAAAACCTGTTCAATTAATAATTTCAACATAGACATTTCTGCATTTATCTCTTTGTGCTGTTCATGATGAAACGCTCTTATGTACCTAATGTAACATGTGTCTAAGAAGCCGCGAGTCCATTTATAGTAAGCTCTACTCACCTGACAGTCATTGTCAGGGCCTTCCTTTCTTCCTGTCTCTCCCCCCTCTAATCCGACGGCGTACTGGGCCTCCACTTTACTTGACAGAACTTACATGAAAGCACAAACAAATCTCCTCCTCAGTCCAGAGATAAAGAAGTCATTAAAAATGGAGGACAGTTGAATAGCTGAAAGAGCCCGGTGGATGAGAGAGAGAGTGAGCAAAATATCCTTTGTGTCTTTCTCCCTTCATTGGAGGAGCGTTAATCACAGTCCAAGTTAAATTGAATATGAGGGAGATAAGCAGAGCAGCAGGGGTGGGGTGGAGGGGTGGAGGGGGGAGAGAAGACAATCAAGAGGAGGCAGGGCCTGGGAAGAGCCTTTAAGTCCTAATGTTTTGTTTCCTGCCTCATATCTCTGGAGAGAAGACAAGGAATTGGACAAATAAAACTTGAAGGGATTAGAGTAATCCGTGAGACTAGGGGCCTGTTGTGAAGATCAGTGCTGTTAGTTGTATCTTGGGGATTATCAACACTTTGGCTGCTTACTCCAGAGGTGTTCTGCATGTAGAGTGTGTGATGGAGAGTGTTTATGCATCATGCATCCAGCTGCATCCATCACTGGCTTTCAGTCGCGCATTTTCTCTCACTCAGTCAGATGTCGAAACAAAGAACTGAATGGGTGTACAGTAGCAAACAGCTGGCAGCCTGAACAGGCACAGTGTTTCTGGAGAGCAGCACACATTTTTCAAACAATACCCCATAAGGTGCAGCAGCAGTGACGTCAAAGACCCCATTCACGCATATATTAAGGTGTACAGAAATGCTTTAGTGTGTTGCAGAATAAAGTATAATTGGAACATAAATATCCTTAAAAATGGCACCTACTCCTTCTCCCTCAATAAAAATCCAGAACATATGAAAATGCAAAAATGTATCCAGGGGTACCCATAAGGGGAAAGCTTCCTGGGGCCCAGCCGCTAATCATGTTTATCTTAATATAAGCAATGATAACCATATTTTATTTCCAAAATACTCACCATTACATACTAAAACAGCAAAAATAAACATTTAATATATTGTTACTTGATATGAGTCTTTGTTTTTGTATGCAATGTCAAAAGTGCACCATGGGCAGCCGCCCACATGACCTGAGAAATTCACGGACCTCAACTAACTACTAATGTTGGAGTGAAGTTCCTTGTGATGCCAGGAAAGCAAGGAGAAGAAAAAGAGGGAACTGTCAAGGGCTTTACACCCAAAGTATAATGTAATGACCAACTTATTTTTCGCTTCGTAAAGCGAAGAGGGTCCTTTCACTGAATCTTTTCAGGTACCTAGCCATTTTCATTCTACACAGTAGAGCTCAAACATTGGACTGTAAGAACAAGAAGAAAAACACATTTATGACTGGAGGGGGACTCATTTAATTTCTGCTGCAGAAACATCTTTACTGGTACTCCATACATTTTAAATATGCTCTGTGCAGTGATGTACTGTATGTAAAGTTTATTTTTTGTAAGTTTGAGATAAACTGCGTTTGCATGCAAGGGTCAACCGGCATTGTCAGAAAACAGACTAAAAATCAAAGACAGTGTAATTTCCTGAGAGAAATGGCCTCGCCACACAGCTGTTCTATTTTACGAGTAGGAGGAAAGTGAAGTGACTCTCATATTCCTTTCTCTCTTTTTTTCTCTCTGCAGGGCTACCACAGGCCAAATCACTACATTGCCACTCAAGGTAAGAATAAAACTTTCTAAAAATTGCTAAGGCACTCTGGGTTGGAAATGTGTGGGCGGTGAGAATTTAAAGCTGTCTGTCTGTTTGGAGAGATGGATGTGTGCAGGTGTTAGCGAATATCTCTCTGAACATCCCCGTCGTTGTTTACATACGCTCTCGCAAACTGCTCTTTGATGCTCAGTCAAGTGTGCGTTCGGGGAATCTGGTACTGCTCACTGCACACACACACATGCACGCACACACACCGACACACACTTACGGACCTCCGAGCGCACAGAGCAGCACGTTTTCTCTCGCTGTCTCTTTCCTCTTTTCCTTCCATCGGTGGTGTGGGAGCGATTAATCAGGCAGTCTGGGAGGAAGCTGAATAAATAAATGGATTAGCTGACATGTACAGGCACATTTTGTCACTGTGTTAATCTGGCCGGCAGATTCACAGGGGCGAGGAGCACTTACCGTGACCCCAGAGGTTAAGTCTGATTGATGGTTAATTGTTATGAATTTTTGCGTCGGGAGCCTCTCTCCCACACAACAGGGCTGCATGCATGGGGATTTTGCGTACCACTTTAGAGGAAAAAAAAAATAATCAGCAGAGGAAGAAAAAAAGGAGGAGGCGTTTTTGCGAAGAGGCCTTAATGGATTCACAATCTGCTTTGGCGGAGCTGGGAGTTGCATAATTACCTGTTTATTAGTGCATTGCCTCTCTTCCTCAGTGTCTCAATTAAAACAACCCTCTGTTTGCTCTTACTTTAGAAAAGAGATGGCATACCAATCAGGCTGCGGCCGCTCGTTTTTCGCCGTATGCACAGCACCTGGTGAATAGTGACCAACGAGTCAAACACTCAAAACTAAACAGTCTGTCAATTGGCTAGTCTCCTACGGGGCTTCAGTTCACAAAAATGAGCCACTTTAACAGCAATGAAAGGATTTCAACTGTATTATTATGACTTCTATAATTGTCCCACAGTCATTAAGGGCATTCCATATTTCATTTAAAAAATATGCATATGCAGATCAGCAGTCAAAGAAATATTGCAAACAGAAGCCCTCTCGAAGATGAAAAGCTGCAGAAGCCAAACGTGTTTGCATTCAAGTTAATTAGCCCCTGCTTTCTCATTGAGCTCGCATATTAAGTCCTCGTTTTCCATCGACTGTATCGCAAGTGCGATAAGGATTTTCACAGTGTAGAGCCATCCAGTATGAACGGAGACAAGGTGTGTGTGTGTGTGTGTGTGTGTGTGTGTGTGTGTGTGTGTGTGTGTGTGTGTGTGTGTGTGTGTGTGTGTGTGTGTGTGTGTGTGTGTGTGTGTGTGTGTGGAAACATCTGTATTCTCTGGGAGAGCAGGCCCTTTTATAATTCATCATCAGCTCCGGCAGACTGACAGGAAGGAAGGCTCAGTCTGCTGACACTGAGGCAAAGAGCAGCCAGAGATGATAGGAAAGCCAGACACAGACCTGTCTCTCTCAGTCAGACAAAGTGCATACTGTAGCACCTGAAAAGAGCACCTGGGCATTGGCACAGTTGAGCTGAAAATGAGGAAGTAGTCTCTTCTCTCCCCCAGTAAAGTTTTCAGTGAGTGACACTTCCCACTCAAGTCCACCGGGACCAGCGGTAGCTCCGAAAATGATGATACTCGCAGTAGTGCTGGATAAGCTAAAAAATCTTTGTCATAAATTGGTTGTGGGGGTGGTTGAGGGTGTGCTTAATATGGCAGACATGTGGGAAAACGTTGTCACCGTTCTCTCATGCTATAAACTACAATGACACTCATTAGTTTGGGATTTATTGATGAGTCCCTTTGCACTGTCAAGGTGACAACGGCAGGTAGAACAGCTGTCACTCCATAAAAGCCTCATCACCCAAGCTCCACTCCTCATTATGTAGGTCATTCTCTCATCCAGCAATTTTTTTTTTTTTTTTTTTTTGCTGCGGCAGTACAACAACTGACTCTCAGTAATTCACCAACGCCGACTGCAGCTCACCTACTTAGCAGATTGAGCGCGTGCATGCGGCTCAGCCCTCCCAGTTCGCCGTCTTGCCCCTTTTCATTTTTATGTCCTGCAGATCGTTTAAATACCGATCAGACACGAGCTTCTTCCTGGTGGAGACTGTGAATTACACTGAAGCCGGGGCACAAACAGCTCTGATAAGTCCCTGCATCCTCCTGGTGATGTGGAAAATATTCATGACGCAGGAAAGGGTTCAATTTCATCAAGCTTTCCCCCTCCGGTCTCCTCCGCTCTTCCCTTTCCTCCTTCACGAGCGCCAAATGTCACCAGCAGCGCAAAAGTTTTATTATTTACAGGTTAGCATCTCAAAGCCCAACGGGGGATGAGGGTTGGGAGATAGAAAGAGAGAGAGAGCAAATCAATGATAAGTGACTGTACATTATGCCAAAGTCTGCGGCATGTAATATTAATGGGCAAAAGGGGAACATAGCCCGCGAGTGTGTATGCGCGCACGTTGATCAGGAGTTTTGCGGCGTACCTGGCTGTGGGATTTCTACAGCTGTCACACTCACTGCTTCTGAGGAGGAACAGGCCTGGTCCCAAAACACAGCGTCTGCTACAGCAGCATTAGCTCGCTGACAGCTGGAAGTGAAGCTTCTACCAGTGTTGTTCTTCTGTGAAGTGCCTCCTCCAAACTTCTCCAACTAGGCCCCACACACGCCTACTACAAACACTACAAATGAATGAGCTCTCAACACAGTTTCTAAACCAAGACTCTTTGTCAAGATGACTCTTTTTTTTTTGTTGAGGCATCTTTGAAAGTCATGTGCTAATATGTGGTTAACCTGTTTTGTGGATATCAGGGTTTTTAAACAAATTCATACATGTATTGGTGTTTATTTTTATTATTTAACAAGCTGGAAAAAGTTTGAATTTTGAAAATATGTTTACATGGAGCAGTCTGTAGTTTAAAGGAGCTGTTTCCGCATTTTGGGGGACATGCTTACTCGTGCTTTAATGTCTGCACAGAAACTATGGAGGCCAGAGCCAGCAGACATTGCATCTTGTTTGTTTACACACAAACTGAGATGAAAAAACAACAAGTTGTTGCAGAAATGAAACATCAAGAAATGATTACACGTAATTATTAAAAGGTTCAAATGACCATATTCTGATTTGCTATTTCTAAGGTTTTAAGGTTGAGGTCTTGTTAAGTTTAAACAACTACCTGGTTAAGGTTAGGGAAAGATGATGCTTCTGCCTTTGACAACAGTCATTAATCACATGACTATAGGAGGTTGGTTGTCAGGAAAACGTAGGTCACCGTTTTTGAAGCCTCAAGTTATGACATTATGGCCGTCACGTCTTGGTTTTTGAGAGCCAGAAGTGACAATATTTGAATGCCTAAATGGATCTGGGGAGGATATCCGGATTTAACCTACTGAAAACCCAAGGTCATGCTGTTGTGGCAACCTGTCAATCACAAAGTAGCCGCTCTGAAGCATACCCTGCTTTATCTTCTAGATCTAGTGGGACCATTATTTACAAAATGAACATCATGCTGTGTAGGTTTGAAACTAAACACTAAGACTATAAACTCATTAGGAACTGAGATGATAAATCCAGTGAGAAGTAGGGTGCTTTTCTCATAAGCTTACATACAACCAGAAACCAGTAGAGTCTCCCCCTGCTGGCAACAAGAAAGAATGCTGGTTTAAGGCACTTCCACATCGGCTTCACTTTTCAGGCCCAGTAGCTCTGGTCATTGGTTCAAAATCTATAAATATGACCAGTGTTGTTTTTTGGCACGCTTTCATCCATTCTTGCAACATTTCTCTTTACTTTCAAGTTAGAGACACGGTCAAGCTATTTTTCAGTGAAGATTGGTGGAAACAAAAAAATCTGAGCCTTGGAAATATCAAATATTCCTCTGGTTGTCACCAAAAGTTCAACTAAACTCTTGAATCTCTCAACCACTTCCCCATGAAAGCTGTTGAATTGTTTCTGATGAAATCTGTTTGTTCTTATTCACCAATTAATCAAGAGCCATACTCACTACCTTATGGCTATCAATAAGTTCAGTGCTGCCCAGCATATCCTCCTCACCTTTTCTCTATCTTTTCATGCATATGGAAACAAAAATTGGCTAGCTGGAGCTTGGCAGGAGCCCCCCATTGGATGATTTACCATATAATGCCAAGTGTTATTGTGTTACTGAAGTCCTACACACCAGCTGTCCTGCTTCTCAGTCTCCCTCTCCCAAACTTCTCAGCAGCGTGTATCCTCCCTCGGGGATGAGTGTGGGAGGTAGCAGAGTGGGTGGTTCAATCAGGTTGGGTAGTTATTGGAAAGACTGGAAGTGACTAGAATTGGACATTGAGGTCCTACAGTAAAAATCATGCAAAGCAGAGGAAATGTGGGAATACAAATGGAAGATATTGAGGAGCCCTGTTCCAAATTTCTATATATCCAATTGGGATCGGAAAAAAGTCAGCAGAAGTTCAACTGTGCAAGATGTTCTCATTTTCCAAAGAGGCACACCGTCTGGCACAGGCTGGCAGTAGAAATATGATTGTGGAGATGATGGTTCATTTCGAATCATTTGTCTTTTTTTTTTTTTTTTTTTCAGAAAAAAGTCTCATTCAAATTTCATTGCAGAGTTTGTGAAGTGATTTAAAGTATGCCACAATAAGCTGTGCTCGCATACAGTCAGAAGATAGACAGTCAAGACCTGTTTAGGCACCACAGAAAGCAAATGAAACATGGCTTGATCAATCAAGTGATTAAAATGGTGATGACATTTTCTTGATGCCCTGAGGGAAATTAGGTTGTTGCAGAAGATGGAAGCCAATAAACACAACACACACTTCAACAACAGAAGAGGATGTTGGAGCCGCTGCAAATGGTGTCTAATAGATTTCACTGTAATAATACTATACTATTACAATGATAATCAAATTATTATATACAGTTTATATGAAATAAAACCTGTTTTGCCTCAATTTCATCATACTGATCATGCAGAAATACAGACAGCAAATGACCAGTGTTTGTTTTTTTCCGTTCTGGGCTACTGTAGAAAACACAGCCATGTAACATGGCAGACTCAATACATCCTCATACCTCAACAACTTAATAGGTCGATTGCCTGTGACTCCCAAAGCACACCAGCGACAGGCGTAGTGGACTTTAAATGTGCACTTACTGTTTGGTTAGGTTTAGGAAAACATTGTGGTTTGGCTTGAAACTTCAGTTACAAACGTACCTGTGTTATGTACATAAGCGGTCTCCTGGGTGAAAGTCCTGGGCGACCCAACCATCCGTCCCTGACCACCTCCGGAAGTGGACTTTGTCGCTCTTTATACTGCCTCAGCTGACTTCCTCCTTTGCTGCCGTAATAACAACTATAGCCATTAGAGGCTGCCACCATCCAGGAAACATGAATATGGCTTTTCTGCTTTCACAGTCGACCTACATTGTTTTGTGATGAGGACGATCTGGTTGGACTCCATGGAAGAGGACCCTCTTCCTTTGTAGATATGAAAGCCTCATTCTAGAGTAACGAAAGCAGTATTCTTATTGTTCTTACAAGGCGGGGCTACCATCGATCGGACTTGTTTCGGCACGTCCCATGGATGATCAATCAGTTTGAGATCTTGGGAAATTGGAGGCCAAGTTTATGCTCTTGTGTTTGTCACGTTCCTGAGCAGTTCTTGCACCAAAGACCCAGGACTCAAGGTTTCCCTGCAGAATATTTAAATAACCCCAAACGCTAGTGTCTTGCATGGTTGCTGCCTCCATCAGTGTTTGAATAGGTGAAGAAAATGATGACGTACTTTTTCCTGCTCAAGTAGAAAAGAAGTCTATTTACAATTCAGTAGTACTTCACAGTAAGTTTTATTTGGGGGTGATGTTTGTTGCATGACCGTCCACGTCTCACTCCCCCGTTGTTTCCTGTCACCCCTCATCTGTCCACTGACAAATATTTTTAATTGCAGATGTTTTAAATGCAACGCTTAACAATGCAACGAATAAAAGTATCTAAAGTGATTTACAATCACCTGTTTCAAGGGCCTAAAGGTTTTTTTTAATTTGCCTACAACATAAATGACGGGGAAGAAAAACATTCATGCTTGTGTCTCTGCCATGTTGTTGTGTTGCGTCTCTGTGTGTGTCTGCATAATTTTTCATGTCTCCAGGTAATTTTGGCCAACGCAGGAGAATGCACAAGTGCAGAGATTTGCATTCACTAATTAATTTGTCAGAAGTAATTTTTTTTCCACTTGGTGCTTGATTAAAACTAATAATAATTGTTTTAATTAACCAGAATAATAATTAAATTCCTATCAAGCCACAATTATTGCTCAGTGAAGTTTTAAATATTAGAGACATTCAAAGGCTCCACCGCTTATTTATTCTGATGTTCAGCAGACGTGTTTGGGTCTGGTTCGGTGGAAAGGTTGGTGTTGAACAGATGAGGTGTAGTGGTAATTACTTTGAGCTCTGCCACACACAAACACTCACACACACACACACACACACACACACACACACACACATACATGCACAAGCTCTAGCCTCATCTTTAAATTTGTGATTTATTTGTACTCTCTTGTTTCCATTAGTATTTAAGCCCTCTACTGTGGAGTAAGCACTTTGCAAGGAATCTGTTGTTGGAAGCACTATAAATAAATCTGATTTGACATGTTTTTCAAGGCTCGATCCGAGCAGCAAAAATGGAGAAGAAAATGCTCCATAAACTGCATTGTTGCTGTAAGACTGTAATACCTCCAAATCCCCTGTGTTTTTATTGTGTGTAAGTTGATCTGCCTCTCTGTCTGCCTCTGAAGACAGTGACAGGCGCTTTATTGGCTTGATGTTATGATCAGAAAAAAGATGTTGCCATGATGTATGCTTTAAACAGAATAAAGTAAATAATACATATCCTGAATATATTTTTAAGAATAGAGGTAAACCAATGAAATATTATATGCTTATAGAGAGAGGGAGAAACATATTCAGAAAAAGAATGATGGAAAATTCAGGGTAATGCCGTTTATTAAACTTAACCCTTTGCCTCTAACTGAACTAAATGCATCATGCTGGCACTATGTTGAACTTTTATGATTTGGGCAACACCTCTTAATACCAATTCAGTGAAATGTTAATACTCCAGCATATAATGATATTTTAGACAGTAGTCTGGTTTCAACATGGCAGCACCCCCAGTGTTTTTCTCAGATTGGTGTGGAGAAACTTGACCTTTAGGATGAAGTCCAGCACCAACTGCACATCAGGTCTTATCACTCAATATCCGCGGACAGCCTCATTATAGCTTTTGTGCCTCAACGCGGGCAGATTTCTGTAGCCAGGATTCAAAATCTCGTGGAAAGTCTTCCCAGTAGAGTGGAGGCTGCTGTAACAGCATATTAATGGCCATGGTTTTATTGGTGACAACGTACTTTGTTTGGTTGTTCACATGCTTTTAGTGCATGTATTGGGACTTGTGTTTTTTCAATCAGTCATCCTTTTTTTGTTGAACTTCTGTATTCCCCACCAAAGAGCACCATCACATTTTCTTTGACTTCTGAGCACTCCAGACTTTTTCTTTCTACAGAATTACTGGATTTCTCTCCAGAAATAGCTTCTGTTGAAATAAATACTATAAAATGGGACCGGGATCAATAGATGGTGTGATAAAGTGACTCATATATATAATTTGCTAACTTAAAAAGTGCAGTGCTTAAGTTGGGGCTAATCCAAAAATGGGAAATGAAATTGGAGTGTGGGTGGAGCTGAGGCGGGCCAAATAAGTCATGGTTACTGACAGCTAGCTAGATAATATTTGGCTAGCTGTCACTCAGTGCAGCCATGCCATTAATTATGTATAACTTTAAGCCTTAATTTAAATGAGTAGGTTATATTAAATCCACCCCCCATACAGTTGTCATGACCGGGAAAATTAGCTATAGACACCCAACAATTTTATTGTACCAGGCTGTAAATGTGTTTCTTTTGCCGTAAAGTTTGGCATTTTAGTATGGGGGTCCTTGGGGATTCACTCAAGTGGCCATTTGAGGAACTGCAGTATTTGACACTTGGAGGTTGCTGCTTGATGATTTACACATACGCACGCAAATTAGCGTATTAAGTGTTAGATTACTCTTTAAAAGTCCAATATCTCCCTACTTTCAAAACAGTCAGGCAGATGAACAGTGTGATAAATCCTAAAATAAAATAAAAATGTATGCACAATTCATTTTATTATTAAATATTCTTCATTACACAAAGAATAAATACAGAAAGGGATCATTCATGTGATATCACTCGAATATAGTACATTTCATCCACAAGTTGTATAGAAATAACGTCTTGCTTAATGACAATCGTCTGTATGTTCTGCTGCCAGTTCTGCCACATGAAGTGTTCCCAAAGCAGAGTTTGAAAAAGTTCTCCTCTTCAATGTTTTTTGTGGTAAATTGAGTTGAAACTTCTCTCCTAAAATGTCACCCCCTCTCTCTTTCTCAAAGGCCCCATGCAGGAGACGGTCTTCGACTTCTGGAGGATGGTCTGGCAGGAGAACACGGCAGCTATCGTCATGGTGACCAACCTGGTGGAAGTGGGCAGGGTTGGTATTAATTACACGTTTGCTCTAACCGCAGATCTCAAATAAGATTACCTTGCCCCCAGTCGACTGACAGCCTGATTGTATCTCAAGGCAAAAGGAGCCATCATTTTGTGTGTGTGCGTGTGTGTGTGTGTGCGGGCGTGTCTTTAGACATCAGTGCCCAGATGTTACTGTGTGTGTGAGTGTGTGTGCGCTGGATTAGTGAGGCATAGGTCTCTCGTGCCGGCAGCTCTTTCTCCATCTATCTGATCAGTGAGAAGTGAGAAAAAAAAACTGATTGATGGCCTTCATTACCAGAGAGGCATCCAGGCAACTGACTACTGTTTCATCTGAGTGACTCTATAACAGGAGATTATAGTCTGCTGTAGCCGCCAGCTTCTACCAGGCTCCTCTTAGCAGAAACATCTCTTAATGTTGTCCTCATTGAACAAAAGGGGACTGTTATTGAGTGGTGAGGATGGTTCATAATGTTCAGACTAATGGTAGAGCCTTGACTTTCTCTTTGTTCACTCTACAGCATGTGGCCTGCCTCGGAAAAAAAAAGAAAAACCCGGAGCCCTACTTCAGTCCTAATTTGTTCCACTTAACTCACACTGTAGTTCCTCCTGGTTAGGTTATAATCAAGAGAAAATGAAGGTCCTAACGTACAGTGTAATGCTTTGACTGCCGGGGGAATTTTCTCTAAGAATTTTAAACACATTTGCAATGAAAGCCCCTTAAACACAGGCACACCTTGATTTCGCTGATGTGCATTTTTGGTGAGGCTTAAATGTAGCAGAGCTGATAATGATTCATGGGCCCATCTCTAGGTACCTCATTAGGCCGTTCCTCTACAGTAGCTGAGCCGAGCCCGCCCCGCCCCACACCTTCTCCACACCTGCTTAGCTGCGGTGCCGTCCTCGGTGGGCCCGGGCCCCCAAACCGTCTGTTATATGATCCTTGTCCAATGGCGGGCGGCAGGCACAGTTGGTCACGGTGACGGTGGATCCACTGAGGGCCCCATAAAATCACTCCGCCATATCACAGCGGGCCATCTGCTCGGCACAGTTGCTGATGAACTCTGGGAAATCCTGGCACGCACACAGACGCGCACACACACAGCCTCTGTCCTGCTGGTTTCACACACAGGAGCGGCACTCGGCGCACTTTGATGTATGAGAGATTTGGTTTGGAAGGTAGCGTGCTGATGTGTGTGATGAGTTGATGCTACGTGTGCTCCTCTTCCTTACACTTTATCCATACGAGCGAATGACTTCAAGTGCTGTGTACACAGACACGCATGCTCATAAGTGTGGCCATGCAAAAGAACATCTGTGTGTATGCTGGCATAATTTAGCCCAAAGGCTAATTCCCCCCAAACCAGGCGCCTGATTCAGAGTGATCTAATAAGGTAATGGCTTTTGCCTAATTCAATCTGGCTGGAAGCGGACGGTGGATTTGTGATTGTCATCGGGGATTAGTCATCAGGGGTGTCAGAGAGAGAGGGACCTGAAAGTCCCCCCCTGTCTGTGTCACTCCACAAACCAAAATCTCATTTCATTCCTAATCAGCGCACAGACTCCAGAAATGAAAATTGAATCTAGTTGTGGCTGATGTCACATTTATCCCTCATCAAAAATTATCATTCTCTGATATACCTCCGTGATCTCAATCTCTATCACCAGCCTTACTCCCTCAGTATCAACAGTTTAATTGAACGGGAGGGAAAGGAGGAGGGGGAGGGGGTAATTTTGCACTCGTATGATACCTAATACAAGTAATATTTCCAGTGGGGTGTTTTAGATTTCTGTTGGGAAATCTGTTTTAAACAGCTGAGGGTTTATTATTTCATATCATTATTGGATTGTCGTTATATCTCCCTCATCCAATTGTAGTACACTATTTTTTTAATGTTTTGTCCCATTTCTCCGCGCTGGTAGTCAAAAATTTAAGGTGGACAAATCTGACACCCCCTCAGTACCTATTCTGCTCTGTTCCTGCGCTCTGCACAGTCTACCCTTACACTCATTTTCACATCATCGATGTGAGAATGAAAAAGCAATAATGTGAGAATGAGCTCTCCATCGATACATAAGATTCCCATTTACAGCAGATCCTTGACCTGGGGTCCAAACTAATGCGAAGCGAATCTCATTTTGACTTGAAAGAAACGCTTTAGAAAGTGAAGTATCAGGTGGCAAATTCAAGGTAATGTTAGGTGACAATTATCTTTAATGGAAAAAATGATGGTCTGGAAACTTTGAGACTTTCAAATGATTTTATATGAGTGTATGCAGTGAACTAAAGCTGTGTGTGTGTGTGTGTGTGTGTGTGTGTGTGTGTGTGTGTGTGTGTGTGTGTGTGTAAATGCATTGCAGTTAACATAAATTATGTGTGCATGTGGTTATGAAACACTTGCTTCTGTCACTCTCAGGTGAAGTGCTGTAAGTACTGGCCCGATGACACAGAGATCTACAGAGACATCAAGGTGACGCTGATAGAGACTGAGCTGCTCTCGGAGTACGTCATCAGGACCTTTGCTGTAGAGAAGGTACGCTTTTTAACCTTTATTGGCCACTGAGAGATTTGAATCAGCGCTCTTCAGCATCAGTCCACAGCACTGCACACTCGCTCAGCTGAGAGCTGCTCAGTGCTAGACCTCAACCTCTGGCCACTGAACAGTTTGGCTGAAGAAGTTATGGGTTATGTGCTGTGCTCATAAGCACCTTGAGAGTAGTTTCTAAGTGGTCCAGGAGAGTCATATTTTAAAGTTTGTCTGCTGTCGTGACTTGATTAAAAAGGACTTGGTTCTGTTTCCAATATAAACTTTATTGAAACTACTCATCAGGGTCGTGGTAATAAGACTTGGCAAAAATTGTTTTCAAGGATAAGTTCATCCAAAAATGAAAATTTGGTCATTATCTCATAAGCATGCTAACCAGCTAGCCCCATCCCATCTCCGTCCAAAGCTCCTGTGCTAGTGCTGTAAATACCAACACTTCCTCTGTGCTCCAAGCTCCAGATCCTGACTGCTAGCTGCATGGCTCACTGAGCTAACTAGCTAACAGCAGCTACAGTTAGCAGCAGTTAGCAGTTGCTCTGGTGACATGCTCCCATTTGTTTTGAATTCGACAGGTGGCTAATTCTTACATATTGCACCTTTAATGCTACTCATATTCCTCCTAATATAATTGTTTTCAACCAAAAATAACTCACAAATAACTAACATGACCCTGTGTGACGATAAGTTACAGAATTTATATTAAGCCATTGTTTGTAGGATCTGAACAGTATCTGTATTTGGCTTGTTTGGTAGGCAGCAATGCATCCAGCTCCCAATCCACAGATCACACTGAGATGAAAGGTATCATATCGATTGTACCAGTTTCACTGGGATCATTCAGATTTTAGTACAAACACAACTACATGCTCCTGGAATAATGAAAGATGCTAAAATCATTTAGAACTTCACATATAGTTGTTTTTAAAAAGGAAGTCATTCTAAGATGATAGAAACAAAGCATGTAAAAAGAGTAATCTAATTTAGCTGGAGCAGCAAATTACCCCAAAAACTGTTGCTAAAGAAGGATAGCATGTTCTGTTCAATTAATGACATTTTTCCCATTGAGACCCTTTTAAACCATTAGGTTCCCACTCTGTTTGACTAATTCAAGTTTGGGTGATTCATTTTGAAGAGCAAACAATTAGTAATTAAGGTTACAATCACATTGTAGTTGTTAAACTGTGTTTAATTAAACTCTAAGTCCACCTTTAAAGTAAACTTAAATTCGATTTTATGAAAACTACAAACCCTGTTGTTTTATGTTTGATTCACACTGCTCAGACTATACATGTAACTTAAATTCCTGGAAGGACGAGGCATAGAGGCGAGAAAAAAAGCTACAGTGGCCTTGAAAGTACTGTTTGCTGTTAGATAATGTAAACTTTGCTGAAGACTTTCGCTACTTTGCCCATGAAGTGTGTGTTTGTATTCAATCTAACTCTGTATTTGCTCTAGAAGGACCTCTTACATGGTCTGTACACTGTATCGTCTGTCTACTCACCACATCCCCGTTGTCCTCTGCTGCGCTTTGTGTGTTTAACATGATGACTCTGTTCCTCAGAGAGGGGCTCATGAGATCCGGGAGATCCGACAGTTTCACTTCACGGGCTGGCCGGACCACGGCGTGCCCTATCACGCCACGGGCCTGCTGGGGTTCATTAGGAGAGTCAAGTCCAAGACCCTGACCAATGCTGGACCCATGGTGGTTCACTGCAGGTTGGTGTGCACTGAAACTGACCACTCTAAGTCATACTTTTGTTTCTACTATGTCTAACCTGACACTACACTTGTGTACACCTGTTCGCTGTCCCACCGGGTAGTAGATAGCATTCTCCACGGTCTGTAGATTGAAAACCAGCAGTTCTGGAGGTTGAACCTGTGCAGAACTGCAGCTCAAAGGCAATATGTCGAAGACAAACCAAAACATAAAAATATCAACCTGAAGAATAGAAAGAATAATACTATTTCCTCCTACATGGGTGACATTTGTTTGTCAGTCAATGTTAGTACATAAAATCATGAAGTCCCTTTGCTCTTAAAGGGTCTGTTCAACAATATTACTGAATTACTAACTTAACAAATACAGTATACTTTCTTCATTACCTCTGGTGGTATTGAGTCATTTTTTGAGATCTGTTATTAGAACTTTTTACCATAGACATAGTCCCTAAGAAAAGTAATGACTGAAACAAATCTGTCTATTATCCCAAGTATAGGGACAGTTATTTTGTAAAGACATGACATTTTTGCCGGTGATAGTCGTGGTCAATCACTGTGGGTCACTGTGACCTCATGGCCTCCCGCACTCGTTAATTAGGAACTGATTGGTTATTGTTATTGTTTTTTGTAAATATTCTGTCCTTTGGCTGCTGTGGCAAACACATTTCCCCGTTGTGGGACAATAAAGGAATACTGATACTGATACTGATCAGATGGTGGTCTAAGTTCAAAGATCAAAGTCACTGTGACCTCACAAAACTCATATTCATATGATAATTATGACAAACATTTGTGTCTCATAGGATAAAGTGATAAAGTGATGACATATTATATCCAAAAGGTCTAAAGGAAAACTTCACTGTAATGCTTTAAAATATGTATATTGGATACATATTTTTACTTATCACAATTGCATGACTGTGAAATACCTTCAAAATTAATATTATTAATATCTTAATAATGCCAGACTTCAACAGTCTAACTTGGTGTCCTACTCCTCAGAATAAAAACAGTGCTTTCTGTTGCCCTCCTGATGTTCCCCCTGTGTGTTTTCCTGCAGTGCTGGAGCGGGACGAACAGGCTGCTTCATCGTCATCGACATCATGCTGGACATGGCAGAGAGAGAGGGTGTGGTGGACATTTACAACTGCGTGAGGGAGCTGCGCTCACGGAGGGTCAACATGGTCCAGACTGAGGTACGGTAAATTGGGTCCCACACCGGCTTCAGCAGAGCTGGGCTGTTCCACAGAGACTCATCCTGTAAAAGGAAGAGGGTGAGGACGCAGCTTGACGAGCTGCTGCCATCAAATATGGATTAACTAGTGTCTGCGAGTAATTCTTAGCATAAGCCCCACTTCTCTGGTGCTCCTGAACAAATGCTCAGAATTAATAGCAAAGAAAGGAGCTCTTTTATAAAACATGTATTCTTTTTTGGCAAAATAATTTATTACCTTGCATTTATTAGCAATAATTCTGCCGGAACAGCGATCCAGTCGGTAAAGGTTTTTAACTATTTTGCCAGTGACTGATGATGCCCATTATCTTTAAAAATGCAGCATAATTAGTTTTAATTTTTTGCTGTCTGTCATTTTGAAGTGCCACTTCAAGTGCTGCATTTTTCAAACAGTGTGAATATTATTCAAATGATAATTGACCTTTACCTGATAGCTGTAGGACAAGTGCTCTTCAGTGCTTGTTTTAACCTGCTTGAAATATCAGATGAATGGTGTTTATATTTACAGCTGATGTATTTATGGCTACAGCTTTACATTTTTATGATCATTTCTCACAAAAGACATTTATTGAAGTGCATTCCCCAACTATTTCCCAGGATGCTAAGCACAAGTGCTTGCCAATACATGCTATAATAAAAGGGTTTAGAGGCTTGTAACTGAGAGCATTTAGCTCATATTGATGACTGAAAACATCCCTGGCTCATCCTCCAGCTTTATGCCAGTATGGGCTATCGAAGGACTTTGCGCTTTCCTGAACACCGGCCATCTGGAGGTGTCCATAGTCTCGTTGGATGCATCATTTCACCGTAATTCCCTTTAAATCACAAGCGTCATTGGACTTAATGGGCAAATGTTTCATCGTTGACGTCCGGATTGGGATTTGAGTAACTGGAGACCAAATGTTGTTCACCCTGAGTCACTCTCCTCAAGTTCAGTGACCTTCAAAGTGTGTGTATGTGTGTGTTTTCCCTCGCAGGTGTTCAGGCTGTTTGGCACAGCTCCTCAGCCCGCGGCCAGACACTAACTCTCCAACGTGGTTTAATCTGTCCGCTGAAATGAAAAGCCTTGTTGTTGTTTGTAGTTTATGAGCTCAGATAAGATCTATCAATCTGTGGTTCGAGCGCCGTATTGCCACCGACCCGCCGACCCAGCCCAAGCTAGTCAAGCCAGCAGGTCAACAGTTCACATTCTGCACTAGACTTAACAAATGGCAACACATGTTTCTCTGTGAATCTGTAAATCACTGACCCCCTGTGCATGCATGTGTGCCGATTCTGGTCCGAAGTGACAAGGGAGTGTCAGCTGAAAATGTCACTTCAGAAAAGATTTGCATCAAGCCTCAAGCTGTGTCACCATGTCGACTGCTTGACTGACTGATGCGAGGAGGAGGAAATGTGTCGCGATTTTCTAGTTTTGCTCCGCATGAAGTTAAGGACAGCGGGGGTTTGTTTTTTTGTTGTGGAGACATCATCCTTGTTCATGACAATAATGATGACGAAGTCTCAACCCGGCTAAGGTCACCCAGGTTTGATAGGGTCATGAAAAACCTGAAAAGGTCATGGAATTTAAGAAAATACTTTGTTCCAGGCCTCTAAATATTTCAAGGTTTTTAAAATGTCAGTTTCATAAGAGAATTAAGTCAGCTATGTACCAAAAAATGCAAAAATATGTAATGTAACCTTTGAACATAGACAATGACAAATATTAGTCATAGGAACGGCCTTAGGGGTAAATAATACTCATGGTAAGGTCATGGAAAGGTCATTGAATTCTCTGAGCAAATATGCAGAGGAACACTGGCTCATGCATTTCTGCTGCTGCTGCTGCTGCTGCTGCTGCTGCTGCTGGTAAAAATAAAATCACATGTTGTTCGTTGTCATGAGTCTTAGAAGCCTGATAGATCCGCAATGAGGATGCTGTTTTTTGCAGGAGCAGTATGTCTTCATCCACGATGCCATTTTGGAGGCCTGTCTCTGTGGCGACACCACCATTCCTGCCAGCCAGCTCCGTTCTGTGTACTACGACATGAACCGCCTGGACCCCCAGACCAACTCCAGCCCCATTAAAGAGGAGTTTAGGGTGAGGAGATTTTTAACATAATGAGGCTAATAGGACCCTGTATGCAAATCCTTAATAAAGCATTAGCTCAAGTGCAGGATAAGTTGAAAACAACAGTAAACATGTTGTCTCTTGATGAATAGCAGTCCCCCTCTGGGCCAATCAGTGGCAAATATGTCACCTTGCTTTAATCTGTAATCGCAGCGCCCCTCCCTGGACCAATCAGAGTTATATGGGATGCATCGCCCCCCTAAGTTTCATCACAGTCGCATCAGGGGAGTTAGAGCTATCGCTAATGTAACTGATTAAAGAATTGCATTGTTAATTACCATATTGGGAGATAATTAGCACTCTCAAGACCCAAGTGCCTACCTTCCTGCGTCGGTATGACAGCGTGTAATTCTGCTTCAACCCTGACAGACTCTGAACATGGTGACTCCCACGCTGCGGGTGGAGGACTGCAGCATCGCCCTGCTGCCCAGGAACCACGAGAAGAACCGCTGCATGGACGTGCTCCCTCCTGACCGCTGCCTCCCATTCCTGATCACCATCGATGGGGAGAGCTCCAATTACATCAACGCTGCACTCATGGATGTAAGAGTCAAGCAGACACTAACTTTAAACTTCTTTTTTTTAGAAATCTTTTTATTTTTTTAGTACAGAACAGAATAAATAGTGGACCTGTTGTCAGAGAAGTCATAGAACCAGGATGAGTAGATATATTCTGTATATGCATGGAGATAAAAAGAGAAAAAAGTTTGAATAATGAGGTAGAATGGTTTCACATAACCGTTGAAAACATTGAAGGGGCGGATTGCTTATGATTCTGTGGAGTAAGGGATAAATAGATGTAATAAAGTTCATTTCAGTTGCAATAAATGAATATACAGAAAGAAAATCATATTTAGAGGCGGTGTGATAGCCCTTTAGCCAGATGCAGGCGGGTGTAGTAGTTATAGCACCTCAAAGTGAAGAACGTTTTACCTTTTAAGGATATTTAATGGCATTTCTTCACAGAGTTACTTGAAGGAGCCGTCCCGCATTATTGGAATTCTTTGCAAATTGTATCACTGTAATTTTAAAGTGGTAAATTGACTCTGTGTGACCTGGAACTTTTCCACATGTTGTTTTTCTTGCCAAATGCTAATCACTGATGTCAAAGCAGGTATTTTACCTTTGACAGTTAATGGAAAAAACATCCTCTATGAGTGGTGACGCTGGTATTTCAGCCTTTTATTCAATGGATTTCTCTGTGTGATTAATTAACATCGCTAATGTTTTTGATACCTGAAAAATAAATGAATTCGGCTGCGCTGGAAATATCTTGACGCAGAGCTAAAAGCTTGATACTAAGGACATTTTCTCACGTGGACGTCATCACACCACAGGGACATAAAGTGTCATTTGAAAGTGTCACAGGACAAAAAACTAAAATAAATATTCGGTATTCACAAAAGAGAAGGTATAAACAAATGAAAGGACATTTATTGAAATGTATTGTGCTGTCAAGTACAGACAAGTGCTCGACAAGAAGAAAAGCTTAAAATTAGATATATGGCGGGAAGAAGTGAGCAGGACTTGTATTACTGACCTCTAAATTTTCAAGTTTTTTTCTTGGATAAGTTAGATTTTTCACCCATTAAAAGCTGAACTGATGTCCATGGTTCCAAAGGTTGACCTTAAAAAAGCAGCAGTCAAAGAAATAGACTCAGCTTTACACCCATTTAGTAGCCTGTATGGAGGTTGTAGTCAAATTGTATGATCTTCATCCTTGTGAGCAGATGTAGATGTTGAAATTTCCATTTTTATGAGCATGTTTCGGACTTCTCCTCACTGTTGGCTTAAAAGTTAAGTTCCAATGTTAATTTTTGACCTTGGAAACAGCAGTGGACAGCAATTTCAAGAAGTTTCATGACAACTTTATCTGCTATTGAAGATCCTATGATCGTGTCAAAAGCTCTAGAACAGCTACCTTTAGGTGGGACTATTAAAGGTACAGTATGAAATACCTTTCTGTAATTTCAAAACAAAAGATGTAGTATGGGATCATGAAAGAAAGTCTCTGTCTTAGCCCTCATGTACATACTGTACTTGAGACTTGACTTGGACTTAAATTAACAGCTCTGTTTGACTAAAATGCACTACAGGACAATGCAAAAATAAACCCTAAATGCAATGTAAGGCAATTTTCAAGTGTTAAATTTATTCAGGGTGGACCTAACAAAGAACACCTTGACAAAGCACGAGTCCGGTGATGGACTTTTTGGCTCTTGCCTGAATTGAGCAGGTGACCTTTCAGGTACAGGATCCTCTCAGTCACCACTGGGCTATCTTTGGGAGCCAGGAACCACATTAAAAGTGCAGCGTCCTGCTCTGATCTCCCTAGACATGGAATCGCCATTAGAAAACAACTCTCAGTGGAAGGCAGGTCAAAGGATGGAGGACATTTTAAAACGGTTGTTGGTTTATTCCTGGTTAGTTCTCCGCTTCCACATGCATGTGGTTTATTTAGCCACCGTTTTTTAAAATCGTATTTTTTCTTCCCTTATCTTCCAGAGCTACAAGCAGCCTTCTGCATTCATAGTGACCCAGCACCCATTGCCAAACACAGTGAAGGATTTCTGGAGATTGGTGCTGGACTATCACTGCACATCCATAGTGATGCTCAACGACGTCGACCCAGCACAGGTAAACCCGACCTGATACATGTGCATTAACACACACACACACACACACACACACACACGCAAACATCACAGAAAATAATCCTCAAGGGATACTGCAAGAAGTGCACTCACAAACAGATGACAGATGAAGCACTTCCTTTCATCAGACGTCTGTATCTAATAAAGTCGTACAAAAGGACAGCATGGGAACCGGATTCCAGGAAAGATTGCTTTCTTTCTTTTTTTTTGTTTACTTCCACCATGAACCCAGGGAAAAAAGCCCAGGGATGTATCTGTGCTGGCAAACACATAATATATGCGTATACAGAATATGTTTGAAATAAGGTAGAAGCTGCAGAGTGGAAGAGGACTTGCCATGAAAGCGCGGGTAGATGGAGAAAGAGGCCTGTGGAAGAGACTCTCCAGATTTCTCAGCCCGAGGCTCTGTCATAACACCCGGGGATCAAAGCCTGAAGCCAGGCTGCTCTCCCCATCCAAATCCCCTTTCCCTAGGTGACTGACTGACTGGCTGACTGGCTGGATAGAAAAGGCCTTTCATTCAATATTCTCACTGTAGCCAGCCAGTCAGCCAGCCCAGGAAACAGCACAGGTGGGGAAGGGAGGGTAGGGGGGCACGCATAGATGTAGACGAGGGAGGTGGAGGTTCACCATCTTCTCCATCAGCATCTTTGTTTTTGCATCTGTTGAATTTGTCAAGTTTTGACAGGCTCTCAGAGGAAGCCAGAAAAGTGGTGCTTTTTGCTGCCATAGAGACTGTATGTGTGTTTGTGCTGTTTGTGTGTCAGAGAAACAAAGTGAGCATATATTTGTCTGTCCATCTGTATGCGTGTACTCAGGCCTGTTATTTGCATTCTTCTCAGGTAGTCTCTTTTTTTTCCCCTTGTTTGTTCATGAATCAGTATGTAAGCACGACTGTCAGTGCAGAATGTGTCCATCTGTGTGTGTACGCTTCCACCAGTCTGATTTAGTGCTGTGAGGCCGGCGGCGCGCTCTGCAGGTGCATGTTCTTAACAGGGCTTTCTCTCCTAAGGAGCGGAAATAGGGGAGATTTTGCAGCTCTTATGCCATCCCCGGGGTTTAATTCTCCCTCTGTACTTTTTCAACACTGCTGCTAGAGCAGTCAATAACACCATCAGTGACTGCCTCTTAATACTTTTAATTAGGACTACAACTGTGGATTATTTTTTGTTTTAAGCAAAGTTTTAAGCTTTCATTCGGCAATTATGTCAAACAAAATCTGAAACTAGATCCACCCAAGTGGCATTTTACTTGTTAAATGTTTTGTATTAGTATTTGTTCCCAGAGTTGTATAAAGTAACCCAAAAGTCATACTTAAGTAAAAGTAAAGATACCATGTGTTAATATTACTTTGGTAAAAGTGAACGTCAACCATATGACTAGTACTTGAGTTAAAGTCTCAAACAATCTGATATTAAATGTATTGAAGTATCCAAACTTATACTTAAGTATACTTATACTATACTTAAACTAAATTATACTTATATTTACATGTATATATACACACTGTATTCTATGGGTCGACCAACTGTCCGCCTGGCCAATTATCAGATCTGATATTCAGTAATTTTTTAGTCGGATTGCCGATAAAATCAATAATTTAAAAATGCACTACTTTGGCTCTGATGCAGCATGTAATCACCAAAGTGACTAGTAAGGTTGTCAGATTTTGGGTGGTGAGTAAAAAGCACAGTATTTGGCCCTAAAATGTAGTGGTTACTAATTACAAACACCTCAAAATTGTATTTAAGTGCAGTACTTGAGTAAATGTAAAAGTTACATTTCATTACTGTATATTTTATTATTATTGTTGTTGCTGTTGTTGTTTTCATATTACTATATGCAACATACAAATTCATCACAACATACCAGGAAACTTTTCTTACTATAACAATATTCTATTTATCGCGCAACTAAATGTTGTAAAAATGGGACACTCATGTTTGAATGAGGAAATGGTGTGCGAGGAACTGATAATTTGAAGAAAATGGTTTATTTACACAATTTGATTCAGTTCTACTTCATGCAAAGGTTGAGACATGGCAAGATTCTGCTGTTATTTGATCATTTCGGATGGTATTGAGAGAAGTATGGCTACACTATGAAGCCAAGTGCCAGTTCACAGTTAAGGTACATACCACACAGAGTCCACCAGGGAGACCAGCTTGTCTCTTTATAACATGAAATGTTCCACATTATAACAAGATAAGAGGGTATTGTTTTAACAAGGAAAGTTATACTGTAATGTGCCTGTAATGCGTCTATAATCTATATGTGATAATAATGCAAAAATGTCTTGTTATGACGTGAAAAACATCTTTTTATTTTTCTGGCCTGACTGCAGCCAAAAGTAATGAATTAGCAATTGTAAAAGTTAGTTCAAGTGACAGAGCTATGGTTAAAAGATAGATGAAGTTAGCTTAAAGTAATGGATTAATTGTTGAAATTGATAGCTAAATATTAAGAATCAAATTATTAAATAATCTAATATCAACCTTATTTTAAGCAACATATCTTTTGATTATATTGTTTCTTCACAACAAAGACTCCTTCTGATTTTCTCTTAGCCAGAAAGAAAAGTAAAGAAAACAGCTTTGAAGAAAGAAAGAATGTGTGTTTTTCTGAGCTGATAAAAACAAAGTTTTTCCAGGAATTTCTGTTTGATTTGTTGAACAAAGGGTCAAGCTGTCATCCTGAGAGTGCATCTGTTTCCAGTGTTTGGTCCATCAAAAATGTATTCTAGCTTTTTCTGAATGCTCTCCAGTGAAGAGGCAGGTCATCATATTTTAAAATGAGAGCACTTCACACTGAATTAATTCACCTTCCTTCCGTCTACCTCTTGTTTCTTGTGAACTTTGTAATCCCACTCAAACCTGTTCAACATCTCTGTGTATAAAGTAAAATTATTGTCAGTGTCTTCAGTGAGATTCTGAAACTAATGAATCATCTTTCATGTCTTTTGTTTTCCTTGTGTGTTTTTCTTTGTTTCGTTTGTGTGTGTGCTGGTGTGCCTGCTTCTCTGCGTGTGTGAATGTATGTGTGTGTACGTGCCTATTTTGTTTAGTTGTGCCCACAGTACTGGCCAGAAAACGGAGTCCACCGCCATGGACCCATCCAGGTGGAGTTTGTCTCTGCCGACCTGGAGGAGGACATCATCAGCAGGATATTCCGGATCTACAACGCAGCACGGGTACGGTGGGACAGGAGGGTCACGCTTCAAAACAAACATTTATTTTGGAGAAAACAGAGTTGTGTGATGGAGCTGTCATGTAGTTTCTCTGTTCTGCTGCCCTTTTTGTGTAACTTTTGTAAGTTGCTCGTCTTCCCTGTGGTGATCACAACAGCCAATTTATTCTGTGACTGCACACCTCACACATCCCACTCGTACGCCGGCCTGTCCATTCAAGCTGTGCAGAGGCTGACTCTTTCTGTCCTTTAACTATGCCACTGTACCAGTGATTGGACCGAGGTGCTATTGCTACAAGTTTTGCAGCTTCACACGTTGTTAAAAAGGTAGAAACCCAGTAGAAGTCTGGCTGTTTCTACAATCAACACCTTTTGGGTAGAACATGAACTAAACATGAACATGAACTAAAATAAACACATTCTTTCATTTGCAGTAAGTGGTATCCAGGCATTTAAATAGTTTTGGTTTTATCAGTGCAGGTTTTGAGATCAGTGGTTTCCAATTTGAATTCACAATATCAATCTGAGGGGTCTCATGGTGATTGATGGGATAGGAGAGAATACAAAATATATTTCTGCAAAAAATCATAATTATTTTTCTGACTTGTCTTTGATAATTCCCCTTTTTTGTTAAATTCTGTTTTCACATGAAACAAAAGTAGAGGAATCACTTTTTTTTATACCTCCAACAACTCATAGACACATTAAATCTGTGACAAGGGGCCACCTGTAGACGTGCTTTGTTTAAAGGGACATTAGGCAAAGAGGTTGGTTACTGCCAGTGGTGGAAAAAGTACTGAAATTCTGTGCGTGTTACATTACTGAAATATTACTCGGTAAAATTACTGGTATTCTTCTCAAACACTACTCAGAGTATTAGTTACTTTTTAACCATTGATGTTTAGTGCCAGAGTTTTCATTGACTTGTTTGTGATCAGATAGATTTATATACCACAAAAATGCAGATGAAAGGTTGAGATATTAATTCAAATTGTACTTAATTATGATTTTAGAAAGGAACTAAGTAGATAACATGGTGTAATACATACTTAAGTACGGGTAAAATTACAGAGAAGTACAAGTCTCCCCCAAAATGACTAGAGTCGATGTAATTAGTTATTAACCATTGCTCTAGAATAGTGGTCACCAACATAATTTGGCTTAAGCCCCCTTAATTCAAAGCAACTTGGAACCACTAATAACAGTTTGAGACCTCAGTGTCGACATATTTGTTGGGCAGCTCAATCAAAGAATATTTTTTCCTGCTCACATTGTTTTATTTTATTGATTTTTATCCAGTATTTCATAAGACAAAAGGAAAAAACTAAAGAAAAGTCAGAAGAAATATACCTAAACTTGTGTAAAAGAAATGTGTTTTTCGTTTTTCTCATATTTATTTTATCTTATATTTACTTTGGTTGACAGTATTTTATGGAAGTACTTTTTAGTGAAGGCATAATCCCTGACTGATTCTTGAAAGACAAGTTGCTGAACAAGTTTTACATTTCATATTTAAATGATGTGAGCACCAAAAAACAAACTGAAATCACTTTTTATCAAAGTGGAGGAAGGAATGCCACATATTGATATCTCACAACTTGGCAAATAAAACACTACAGGTCAGTCAGACTATGTGATTTTTTGTTTGGGTGAACTGACCCTTTAACTTTGAGCTGCGCAGAAAGGGTCCTGACCCGTGGCAGCGTCACCTGCAGTCACCTGCGTAAGCTCCTTATCCCTGCAAGCCTGCCCGTGGTTGTCAATAATCATTCCTCATATTAACGTGTCGGCCGGCAGAGGCACCGCCAGCGTGTTACGTGGAATACACTCTAATCACACATGATCACTGACAAGTGTTATTGATCAATATGTCTGAGTGTGATTTAGAGTGTCTGCATCTTTGATCTGTCTCCAGCAGTAACTGTGCTCATCTATCAAACCGTCTATCTGCGCAATCATCTCTTTTGTGCACCCTTATCCATCTCTTGTCCTACTTCGAGGCTTAGCGTCGCTGCATCTTTACAGTCTGATTGCATCTTTGCACAGCAGCGATTAACTCCCCCCTTCTGTGTGTTAACCCGGGATAACCGGTGTGTCCTTCCCCTCCAGCCTCAGGACGGCTACCGGATGGTGCAGCAGTTCCAGTTCCTGGGCTGGCCCATGTACAGAGACACGCCCATGTCCAAACGCTCCTTCCTCAAGCTGATCCGACAGGTGGACAAGTGGCAGGAAGAGTACGACGGGGGCGAGGGACGCACTGTGGTCCACTGTCTGTAAGTTATCACAACACTGAGTGCAGAGGGAAGTTCATTCAGAGCTGGCATTAAAAATGAAACATCTCCACCTACTGACTGAAGAGCTTCACTGCATCAAAAAACTCTGACACTCCTCAGCCCTCTGCCAGCTCTTTGATCAACCCTCATCTTTCTATATTAAACTAAATGTCACTAAACTTTTCTTTTATTATATTTTCTGATGTTTTCTATCTCTGTGACAACTCTAGGAATGGAGGTGGTCGCAGTGGGACATTTTGTGCCATCAGCATTGTGTGTGAGATGCTTCAACACCAGCGCTCTGTGGATGTTTTCCACGCTGTCAAAACACTACGGAACAATAAACCCAACATGGTGGACCTACTGGTGAGGAGCTGTGCAGCAGCACTTTTTTGAGACTTGGAATAATTGGAAGAGTTTTTTTATAATCTAAAAGAGCACCAGATGGTATTCAAAGGGGGTGCTCCAGCTAGTTAGTCTTACATAAAGTAGGGGGGGAGACATTAAAAAAGGACGGTCAAAATCAAAACAGAAGGGAACAAAATATCCAGATTTCTTTTTTTTTTTCCACGTTTCAAAAATGCTGAATTCAACATTTCCCACGATGCAACCATATTTTCATTAGACCCTCTGTACCTCTGACAAAAAGTTATCATTTCCAAGCCCACACTAAGATAATCTTGATTACAACTGTTATCACAGGCTGATTCTCCCTGCAGCAATTAAATTGACCTTCATGTGTAAAATCGTTGGATTGTCCCTTTAAAAGTCACTAAATTCTACTTGCGTCTATTGAGCTATAGAATATCTGAAGTATTTGGTGATCATGGCAAATAAGATAATTCATAAAAAATATTTACAAATGCTTGTTGAAATTATGTTATATTTTATTCCCTTCAAGATTGTTACATTTACTGAAAAAGAGAAAAAATGTTGTTGCCCTTTTTTTACAAATTAGTGTGAAAGTATCATCAGAATGCAGTCTGCACATTTTTAAAAATCCAATCTGTACGTCTCTATGTCTGGACTGTCAAATAGGCAACCGACCCTGACCAGCAATACATGCACTAATACGTGCTTAATGAGAATTCCAGTAAATGAATACGGCATTCAGTGCGCAAAAAGGGTCAAATAGCATCAGAAATCCTGTGGCCCTCCACCTTTCCAACATAGGATTAGGGTGGTCTGTGGACGACCCTTTCTGTGACTTCCAACAACGATCCAAATTTAGGTGCATTTTAATCCACATGTTTTTATGGGATTTTTTTATTTTGCACATACAAAGTTTTTACACTTGGCTGAATTAGAAGTAGCAAATGATAACTTACATGTGAATTCAGCCTCCACTGAAGTCAGATTAAGTCAAACTGCTCAACGCTCCACACAGATCTGATCTAACCTTCCTCCCATTGACACATTAAACAGACAGAAATATCACATTTCCATCACATTTCCTACACTGTTTATCACCGCTCATGTCTGACTGGCGCGCATTTAATCACACCATGTTGTTGCACCCTTTTCTTCTGCAATGGTATAATGGTTTTCCAACTGGATAGTTAAGGCCAGCTACTGTTTATCTCAAAGACTCACCTCCCAACAGTAGTGGATGGGAACAAGCACTCCCTCAGTTTCTTTTATTACTATTGACACTGTGACTGTGCAGCTGGGGAGGTAAAAAAGGAGCCAGTGTTTGAACATCTGCCTCCAGCTGTCTTTTTTCATTCATTGCACAACAATGTCTGTCATTTTTAAAGGTGCACTATGTAGTTTTGGGGAAGAAATTTTAATCAAAAGAGGAAGATCTTCAATGACTGATTTTTTTTTATGCCTAAACTGCCCAGAAGTACTTCTTATGTGGCGGACCCTGCCACCTTTCTAGCTTCAAACAGTGTTCTGGGGACCTTATTTTCCTCTGAGAACAGCTTGTTTATTGAGTTACGGAAAATAAATATTTCTGAGTTTGTATTATTACCTCAATAATATTGTTAATATTAAAATTCTGAGGTTCATTTTCTCCAAAACTACATAGCCCCTTTAATGTGAACAGAGACTCTGCTTTTATCCCCATATTTAAACAATAGTGCATCTCCACCTCTGTATGATGACTTCACCTTCTAGAACAACTATTGACACTTTTGCCTTCTGATGTGTACTCGCCCCTAATAGGGGCCCTTCTGTTCGTTTTTGTCCCCGGGGCCCTCTTGTATGTTGATCCAGCCATGCACATGTCTCTAATGTTTTGTCCGTCTCTTCTTGTCTCCTAGGATCAGTACAAGTTTTGCTATGAAGTGGCGCTGGAGTACTTGAACTCTGGGTAACTCAGAGCTACTGTACCCAGCAGAGACTTAAAGCTTGGGACATTACAGAAGACTTCAGCTCACATGTGTGCATTGTGCTAAGTGTGTGTGTTACCGAACCAACAGGAGCGAGGTACACACACAAACATACATGCAACTCCTTTGACCAGCTCCTCTTCTTCTTCTTCTGGTCTTCAGTTGGTCTAGATGGGAAAAGGTCGCAGAGTTGTACAGTGTTAAATATCGCAGCCTGTTTCAGTACGTACCGGCTAACGGAGCCAGCAGGAGCACAATGAGTTTTTTTTTTTTCGTTTTTGCTCTGCAGTGAGTCGCCTCCTCTCTGGATCCCTCTTTCTCTCTGCCTCTATCTCTCTCAGCCGCCTGTAGTCCCGTGGTTGTTGCCTTGATCCTCATTGGACGACGAGCATTAAATACTCTTCAGTTTTCTGTGGAATGCGATACACTGTACATAATATGATGTGTTCATTTTACTTCTCTCTGATTTCAGTTTTTTGCTCAGCTCTTTATTAAAAGTCATTAAATGCAGGAGCTCAAAGCCTAAATGTTACTAAATGTCCTGTAAATTTATGACTTCTAGATGATTATTGCTTCATACTGTATGTTGGGGACAGCTGGCTCAGTCTACATCTGCTTACCTTATTTCCTGTACAGGGATCCAAAGCTTTATTTGCACTTCCATTGAATTCTTGTTGTGCATATTGTACATATTTCTGTAGATTATTTATTCACGGTATGTACTTTTTTTGTGACTCGCAGTAAGTGACAATCATAGGTTCAATAGGTTTTGTTTATTGACTGTATTGTGTGCTCTCTTTTTTTTGGGGTCATCTTGTGTGACAGATCAATTTCATTGTAAAGAAAAAAGATATTATATAAATGTATCTACAATATAAAGATTGGATTATGTATGTCTGCCTCTTTTCTGAGTGGAGCTGGGAAAGATGACATGAGGGGGACATCTGTTGGAGAGATGAAGAATAACACCACCACCATCATTACAACTTTCAAAGATGTCCCAGTATTTATCAGTTTTCCTAACTGTCTTCAGTTCTGCTGTGTTTTAGGATAAGACGGATGGTTTTTCTGCACTTTTCCAAATGGATATGGTTTAATTTAAAGCATATTTGCTGAATGATATTAAGTTGTGACAGGCTGAACAATCACACCACTTGAAACAGGTAAACCATCTGACGTTGCAGTTCTCAGTGGGAAGAAGAGGTTAAAGGTGCAATATGTCAGAATCAAAAAAATGTAGTTTATTAACATTATCAAGAGAATGGGAAGAAATAACAGCTTTGACGTTATGTTAAAGGCGTCTATGTAGTGTTGTAGTCAAGACCGCACCAACCGAGACCAAGACATTACCGAGACCAGAGAGTACCGAGACCGAGACAAGGCCTAGACATTTGGAGGTCGAGACTGAGACAAGACCAAGACCATATATATCAAAGGAAAATCATAACAAAACATCAAAATGTGAGTTTTCTTTTTATTTAAGTGTGCAGGGGGGCGTGTCAGTCACTCTCACACTGACACCAGGCAGGTAGCAGCTGCAGCTGGGGGAAATCTTTACACTACCAATGATTTGAAGTTATTAGCTGTTTTTGACAGGGTCCTTTTTCACTCTTATCAGTAAGGCATGGACAAAAAGCCTATATGCGGTGGTCTTGACCGGTCTCGTTCAAAAAACCCAAGTCCGCCCAGTCCGAGACCGAGACAAGACCGAGTAAAAATGCCCTCGATTCCAAGACAAGACCAAGAACCTCAAAAAATGGTCTTGAGACCGGTCTCGAGTACTACAACACTACATCTATGCGTTGTTCTGCAGAGATATCTAATAAAGTTAGCATGCTAACCAGCTAACCCTGGCTTGTGCAGGCTCGTGAAACCACTTTGTACCTGAAAAGGGATGCCGCCACGGTCCTGAAAACCATCTCCTCCCGGTGGTCCGAAGCTCCTATGCCACACTCCTCTGGTGTCTGGGCAGAGTCAGAATAGAACCACTAGCTGCACAGCTAACTAAGCTAACTAGCAAATGGCAGCTACAGATAGCAGCAGTTAGCAGTTACTCTTGGAGTATGAATTTGACAGGTAGTTAATGCTTCCATATTGCACCTTTAAGTGAGAGTATAACAAATGATGCGTTTTGAATGTTGACAGATGTAAAATATGCATTTTTTTATTTGATACTTTAAAACAAAACAACTATATACTGATCATACTTTCAGTCAACATCTGAGATCATATAGTGCACGCATATAAAATAAGGACTACGTGTGTTCCTGTAATGGGCGCCTTCAAAGCCACAGTATAAATGCAGTTGACAGGTGCACTTCATTTTTATTCGGACAAATTATTAAACGAAAAACTAGTATTCTCGTTAATGTCAGAATTGGTGTTATTTAGTTGATTTCTTTCCTTTTTTTAAAATTCCATTTTCAATTTCAAGTATAATTTCAAAGTGTAATCAAAAATAACACTAACACCAACAATGACATGTTAATTACAATAGCAGCCATATTTCCGACTGTTTAAAAAGAGTGTGAATGTATTGAAGCAGGAGCACATAGTATACTGCATGTATACCCGCATAAAAGTACATTTCAAGAAAAAATGCAAGAATTGTACATCCATGCCATCATGTACCATGTGTCACAAAATGTTTGTTTAGGCATGAAAGCTGCTAACAGGTGACAATATGAGCACATTTCCCCGCCCCAGATCCATATCAGGAGTAACAGATGCACATCCACACAATGTGCTGTGCAAACAAAAAAGATAAATAAATAAAATATACTGACCCAACACTACACAAACTGTAACAGGAACCAGGGGAATTAACAGCTCTGAAACTACTATGGAGTGTCCATCTATAAAGGCTAGAAATGGACCCCAGACCTCCTGGACTTCTCTGACCTCTGCACTGTCTAGTCTACCTTTATTTTTTTTGCCCAGTGATCAAATAAAGCCCTCAGATTACTCGGCTACAGAAGGCGGACACAATAGCACATGTAATTATATAAAGCAATCCAATACAGCAGTCCTGCAAGCAAATTCTACCTCTACGGTTGTTAAATTAGATTTTTTTTTTAATCTTATTTTAGAGAGGTGTTCATTTAAATGAGTTATTTTGAAGCAGTACTAAATGAGAGTGTACTGTAATTCACTACATTGTGAAGTTCTTCCCTGTAATTTTTAAAATAAGATTCACAAGCATTACAACCTTGAATAAATATTTATTGAGTTCTCCTCATTTGGCCCACCTGCAGGCTCTTTTTCAAAAATAAATTCTTTATAAAAATCTGTTTTACATGTTAAGTGTGCAGTGACTTTGAGAAGTTGGACTCAAAACCATATTCCTCAGAAGTCTTACAACGAATTTTGATTTTTCTATTAAAATGTGCTGAAGAAGCCAGGGTTACACAAAGTCTTTATAATGACTCATCAGTCAGAATGGACCTGAGCTTTTCATACAAGCAAAGGACTGACCTTTAAAAAAGCAGAAACTTGCAGCACTTTAACTAACACAGGCGGCTGGTTAGCAATTGGTTCTTTAAGTTATTTGTTAAATGTAGAGTCTTCTGCCTTCTTCGAGGTGGATATGTTAATACAGAATGGACAATGTTTTAATGTATGTCAGTCACAACTTGTAGTGTAAGTGTATAATTATTAATGGTAACGTGTAAGTATACTCAAATATATCAATTTAAATACTAAATCCGCTTACTTTCTGAGGTCCGAGTGTCCTTTTGATAAGATGATTTTTCCTACAACGCATTGCATAAATGAATAAATAATTATATAATTAATATAATAAATACCTTGCTAACTGATGATTTGACAGATCAAGGAACACCTCAGAAACCAAAACAAAATAGTATTAAATCTTTAGAAACACATTTAGCTTTTGTTTATGAAGTTAAATTGAGAGGGGCAGTGTTAGGGGTTAATTTGACTGCGAAAATGATATCAAGTGAAAGCTCATATATGAAAACTTTACTCTATTAGAATGAAATGTAATTGGCACAAAGCTCATATCAGTCAAATCTGCTGTATCTGGAGCACCTGTGCAGCTCTGGGCCTTCTGATTCATTTGGCTTTTGCTCCCCCTAGTGGTGTCTCTGAGTACCTTCTCCTTGACTAACTCAACAAGCAATTCATTGTGGCATATAACATTTAACTTATTCATATCAGTTACATGTGACCAAGTCCAAATCATTTTGTTGTGGTTGTGTCCACAATTAGCGATTTCTTTTTTCACAACTGAGTAAGTGAGGTGTTTTGTAATATTAAATACAACTGTTTCAATAACATGTCTTTCCCTGCACAGTTGGAGAGGTTGACAAGTCTCTGCCAAGATCAAACTCAATAATAGTGGAGTCCACCAAGGGACAGATATTACATTATTAACTGCTGGCCAGCAGATATAATCATGTCAGCATTAAAGGTCAGCATTTTCTGACATAAAAAAATTAAAGTAGTAGGAAAAGTTTAATCATTTCTTTATATTTCTTTTCCCTTGCAAGGAGTGAGCCAAGTCAAACTGTTTTATTCATACACTAATCAATCAACACATGCATATGTCAAAGAAGAAAATGCTGTAATTTCATTACATTTGTTTTCGGCAGTAATTGGTAACTAATTGGCAATCGATACACATTATGTGTTCAGGTCCAGTTGAAGGGTGTAAATCGACCTAAAAACGATCAAATGAAAATAAAAGTGTGTCATCTTGATCAACTCAGGCAAATATTTATATGTTTGAGCTCATGCAGTTAAACATCAGTACTACAGGGATGAACGTTAATCCTTCTCCATATCACCTGTCAGCCAGAAAGCAGTTCTGCTGGAACAATTCGAAGGTTCAGTTCAGTTCAGTCAACAATTAAAGGAACAGTTCATCCAAAAATTTAAATCCAGTCATTCACCCTCATGCTGATGGAAAGTCAGGTGAAGTTTTGTAGTCCACAAAACATTTCTGGAGCTTCACAGCAAAACAGCTTTGCAGCATTCCCCTAAACAATTGAAGTGGCTGGGGACGACAGAAAAAAGCCATAAAGTGGCTCCATACAGCTCGTCCAGTGTAATCCAATTCCCCCAAAAGCCCAGAGATCCTGAAATGATTTGGAAAGATGTTAAGACAGCTACAGTGATGATTTAGCTTTAAAAAGGGTGTAAATAATGTGTTTTCAAATCAATTTGGGATCTCGGGCTTCTGAATTTTCAAAACCTTGAGACTTTAAACCCTGACAGTAATACAATTAGTCTAGTTCTTTCAACTGTGTATGTTCGCATTGCTTAAGGGCTCATCACTCAAGAGGAAATAATCACAAACTTTCTAGGTAATTCACTGAAAGTTTTATTTACATTTTACTGCTCTCAGAAAGTCGCCTCTCTCCAACATCTCTGGTGAAGAACTTCAACTACATACCTCACGTTAAACTGTCTGATGGACAGCTCCTTCACCTCTAGCTAATCTTAATGCATACAGCTCAGTGGGGATTTATGAATCTATGAACAGATTATAAAAATCTTCGTTTCGCTGGTTGTATTTGTCTTGCTGCGTTGATGTAGAGGTGCAACCTTACGTCAGTGTTCCAGGTGGAACAGAGCTCGCTTCTGACCACATGCTGCAACAGACCTAAAGCTTTCAACCACAAGGGGTCAGTGAAGCATGCTTTACAGTTTAGATATTACGTTACTCTTAAAAAACAATGAAATGACGCGTTTTAATTGAGCATGTATTATGCAAACAGCATACATCCCTTGGCACTTCAGCTGTTATTAGTCCTAGGAATACATCCTTTGACTCGAGCAGCTGATTAGCAATTCAAACCCAGCACAGTTTCCATGTTTCTCTGCCTTACACACTGTAGGTTCAAAGAGAGAGCATCACAATTCTTAAAAATTAGATACTTGGTTTTTATTGGCTCTTGATGGACTGGTTTGTCTCTGCGGGCTGCTGCAGCTCCTTGAAGACTCTCTGTTGGATAACAGGAAGGAATCTTTGGCACATCTTCATGGAAGCTGAAGGTCTCATCTTTTCCCTTTACAGAAATGTTCCAGCTGGTCAGAGCTACAGGCGCTGTGGCACCAGGGATAGTTTCATATTTCATTGCAGGGCTGCTGTTGAATTATTTCTCTGCTCACACATGGAGACTGTGGGATCCAGTGGGTTGGAGCGAGGAAGGAAGAGAGATTGGGGAAACTGGGAGCTGCTCCTGCTGCTGTGGCTTGATGTGTGTTGAGCTGCTGGGAGAGTTCACACCAGATGTTCCCTGAGTCCAAAAGCACAGAGACAACATATGGACACACAACATATGCACAGAGCTGCACATTAATTGTATGTCTGATGCAAACAGCAACAGATATCTGCACCACTCATGCTCAAACATATGAAAGACAAGAAAATCCATTAGTTGACTGGCTTCAGAGTCTTCCTTTGGCCAGAGGCATAAACAAAGGAAATGTAAATAACATTTATTTTCCTTATGACATTTTCAATAATTGTTTAGATAGATGATTCATTCTGTGCATGGATGGATTACTAAACATGCCTACCAAGCACAGGTCCGAGGAGTTGGGGGGCACTAGGACCATATTGGTATGTATAGTATGCTGTAGAATTTAGCATAATATCTGTGCAGAGCAGTGTCAGCAAAACATCTTCAATGAGATGCAAAAACAACCATAAAGATACGCAAGAAGAGCACAAAGACACACAAATGTCTACAAAGAGATGCAAGTATTGCAAGATGCAATATGACTACAAACAAAGCAAGGAGACCACAAAGAGACTCAAAATATCCACAAAGATTGGCAAGACTGCCACAAAGAGACTAAAACGTCAACAAAGAGACGTATTAAACAACTACAAATGATGCAAGGCCACAAAGAGACTCAAAAAAATCTGCAATGAGATGCAAAACGACTACAAAGAAATGCAAGAAGACTACAAAGAGACAAAAATGTCTACTCAAAGATGCAAAAAACAATTACAAAAAAAGCAAGAAATCCACAGACTCAAAACATCCTAGATGAGATGCGAAACAACCACAAAGATACACAGGATGACCACAAAGAGACAAAAAGATGCAGAAACGACTACAAAGAAATGCAAGAAGACGACAAAGAGACTCAAAACATCCACAATGACATCCAACGAGAGCCACAAAGAAATGCATAACAGCAACCACAAGGAGATCCAAAACGACCACAATGAGTTGCAAAATAAACCACAAGGAGCCTCTAAATTGCTGAAATGACTTAAAACCTCAAAGAGACACAAAAAGACCAAAAGGACCACAAGAAGGCTCAACGCAACCACAGATTCAGATTACAACCACAGAGAGACTAAAAGACACTCGTAACGACCACAGAGAGACTCTCCTGACCTAAGTCCTTTAAGTAGATTTATTCCACAACCTCAATTATAATTTGACAGTGACAGAGTCTTCCCAGACATCATTTTACAAGAATCAAGTTTCACATTTTCCAAAAAGGCAGGCATTACATTTCGTCATGAATCTTTTATGAGCTGCTATTGAGGAGAGCAATGTTGCTGCTGCTGCTGCTGCTGCAGTTGTCCATTGGCTCTGCTTTCGTGGCACCACATGTCCAGGAGATGGCGGTGTAGAGCAGGCAGGGCGAAAGCTGTGAGCCACACAATGTCAGCGAAAGTCAACAGCAGCTAGAGGAGAGCACTCATCACTCTGTTACACACTCAACGTGCCTTAGATATTTCCCTCAGGACCACATATACATATATTAGTTATTAGCATGTAATTCCCCGAGGTCAATATTTCATGAATCCTGGAAATAAGTTCTGATAAAAGTTTAATGTTTAAAATGACCTCATGATGTTAAGAGTATATATATTTCAGGTTTTTATTCACATAGTTGAGGTATGTGTTGTAACACATACGGCAGCTCTATATGTGCATCATAAACAGATCCAGAGTTTAATGTGTCCTCTTCTCCATCCTCCGTCTGTATATTGAATTCCAGAGCATATTTTTTTTCCCACACTGTCTCCTCGGCGCTGATGTAACAATGTACCAAATAAACCAATGAATAATTAATCACTCCGCAATTGCCTATGAAAGATTAAGCGGTGCGTTTTCTCGTAATCAAGACTCTCGCTGAAATGCAGACAAACAAGCGCTCCAGCACTGTCACACAGGCATCACTGCAGATTCCCACACACATGCAACACGAGGCAACTGCGGATCCACACACACAGGTCAAAGGGTAGCTGAAGCAACTGGAGCACAACAGCCTGTTTCCATCTCCAGGGACTGGATTATTCTCTCTCTTGCTCTCTCTCTCTCTCTGCCTTCATCTTTTTACCCCCCCACTCACCCACCCACCCCCAACCTTGTTTTTCTCCCACAAACAATTGCACAGACTGGACTGTAAATCTGTGTGAGAGCAGAAGTGGACATCATCTTTGCTCGGCCTCATGTGGCTATCCGTTCTGCGTATTTCACAGAGTGCGCTTCACGTGGCTCTGAATTTAGATTGATCTCTTTTAGATGGCCAAATCTCAAAGTATCTCATGAGTTGACACGGTGATTTTGTTTGACAATTAAAAAAAGCTTCAAATCATTCCCACATCCTCGTTTCTCTTTTTGGAGAATGATGCAGCAGCTGTTTTGAGCTGACTTCCAATAATTCAGCGTATTTGCTTTCGGGTTGCAGCCCCTGCCATCGAGCGTTTGCCAAGGGGGAGCGAGCGATCAATCAATGGACCGGCTCAACATACAAAAAGCGCCCCTGTCGAGGCTCTCACATCTGAGGCCAATCCATATCTCATATTCCCTCCATTTTCATGCAGATGGAGGAGAGAGAGTAAGAAGTCTCTGCGCTTCTGACATTGTTCCTATCCCCCAGACAGCTTGATGTGATTGCATTGTCAGCCCTTTGAATCTGCTGGTGCTGTACTACTCTTGGTTACAGGCTGGATTTGAGAAGGCTGGAGAAAACGTGTTCCTGGGCACAGACGTGGCATACATATTTCAGTAGTTTGAGACTACATATTTTAGAAGTTGCAAGCTTAGTGTCAACCCACAAGTGGATAGCCTAGTTTGGTGTATGGCTGGCATATTGCATCACTTTCTCCCTTTTTTTTTGTTGGTCCAACAAGCAAAAATGTATTCACACATGCAAACACACATGTGTAGACTGATGTCAGAGCGTCAATCTCTGTCATTTCAAAAATACTCAAGATGCAGAATGATACTGGGAGCCTGCCCGAGGTCAAGTCCTCACCAGAGTCAATCTAATTTGCTGTAACTCAGGGGGAAACTGACAACTTGGCCCCCATCTTGCCGTTGCAGCCAACAAACCCCTCTCTGCATATGATCAGTCTGTTGCCATAGCAGCCCCGTGGAGCTTTCCTGCCAGTCAGTCTAGCAGAGAAGACAAGTGAACCAGCGGTGCCCCCATCCAGAGAGGCCTGCATGTCTTCATCTGTTGCCATGGCACCGTAATAGCATTCTGGATAGATTTGGCGTGGCAGGGAGTCAGCTCCTTTATCTTCCGACGCATTATATTGAGCTGAGCTCGCCTGTGTTCGGCGCTCGCAACATGGTGAGCAGACAAAGGGAGCCGAAGGGGGAGAAGGTAGATGTCAAGATCGTGTATCTATATTGAGATCCAGAGTGGTGCAGCGCTTAGATGTGCCGTGTGCTCATCGGCTGCTAATTAGGAGGTACACAGAGGTGGTGGATGTTAGAGACATGTCTGACAAGGTAACCTGGAGTGGACTCTCCAGCTGACTCACTTTGTATTAGAATGAGTGGAAGCGTGAGTAGTGTATTTGCAGTGATGATGTACTGAAATGTGTGCAGTCAGTGAGTCAGGCATTTACTAGCTCCACTTTAAAACGGACTAGACAATGAAAATAAATCTGTTTAAAGGGTCAGTTCATACAAGGAAAAAAAACAGTTTTCATTCGAACGACTTCCCACTGGAGGAAAGACTTCTCCTGTGAGAACTGTTGACAGTGTTTTTCTGTGGATTATCCAGAGTAACTGGGGCACTGTTTTTTTTGTTTTTTTTTTGGAAAGAAATGTAGCTGTTTAATTTTTTACATGTCATTTTTTTTAATGCTTTGGGCGCCGCAAGAGATATTCTAATCTGCTCCATCCTCCACTGTGTTGGTCTGGAGGCAGAAATCCCAGAGACAAACATCAACAAATAAAATCAAAACTATCCTCATGGCTACCAATTTGAAACATGTTTTCTGTACTTTGGGTGACCTCCCAGGTTTTACCCAAAAAGGTAAGAAAAAAGAAGAGCTACAAAATGATGGTGGTAGAAGAGAAAACACTTCAAGGCTTTGGGTTTTAATTAGTGAAAGACGAAACGTTCAAGGTACGTCATGAAACAGTTCACCTTGAGATGAAGGCTGCTCTGTTTTTCACATCTAGTTATTCATCCCCTTATCTCACTGCTCTTAAGTATAAACTTAATAGAAAATGGCGGTGATAACACTATCACATGTGGCACGTGGCAACCCATCATGGTTGCTCTCTGCTGTGGATCCTCACTGCCGCTGCTTCACGTGACGGACTTTGCCTGCAGTGATATGATGGCTGTAATGGGACTACATCCATCGCTGCCACCATTTGATAACCTCACACTGAGGACAGAAAGGTCTCCCAGACTGACACTGCAGCTGCTGCATGTGGCTCAGTTGAAGTAGGCAGCATGAGCGACATCTTTGTGTACTTAAAGGATGTCTCCTTCCATTTGGGGAGATTTCTTCCTCCCCATCCTCCAATGAGAGCTGCTTGTTAGAGGTCTGGCTCTGGTAGAAGAGCCGATGTTCATCATACCAGGATTTGAGAGGTCACATCGGAGAACCTTTCTTTGTTAAAGGAGCTATATATAAGAAATGTAGTTTAAAACATAAACAATTTACTAAAATTGTCAACAAATTGTGAAGAATTAATAGTTTTGACATTCTGTATTCTGTTGCAGAGATATCTACTGAAGACAGCATGCTAACCAGCGAGCCTTGGCGCATCCTGTCTCATGATAACATTTCAGACATCAGTCAGAGCCTGATTAGAGATTACTTTAGGGTCAGCCTCGGGGTGCCAAAAGCCAAACACAGCAAGAAAACCACCTCGGTACCGTAGGTTAGTCCCTGTTGTCAAACAGGCCTTCATCGGTCTCTGAGGCTGCGTTTGGTCCCGGTCTGGCTGCGTTAACTGGGAGGCTGCTGAGCACGGTTCTGTTGCCCATTCCAGTGATGCTCTCCACCTGCATTTCCCACAAAGATTCCTCCAATTGAAGAAGATAGAGTGATGTTTTTAAGAAATTATTCCTTGTGCCAACTTAATCAAACATGCCTCTTGACACTGCTGGGTGTCCGGCTCTTTTTATAGCAGGACCTCCTTAGTCAGATTTCCATCCAAATGTGTTGCAAATTTTTCCAAAATTGCTAAAAGAACCTGCAAACAAATGTGCATTTCCATCCACTACTGTTATGTGAACTTAAGGAAGTCGAGTGCTTCAAGATAAACAGTTAATTGCACGGATTTTCCCATCAGGTGCCATTAAACCATCCCAGAGAAATGTTTGCCGTGTGTATTAATTTGAGGAACGTTACAGTCTCGTCATCGCTCCACGCGGACCTGATGTTTTCATCTGCAGTGATTTTTTTTTTTTGTTATGTTTCATTCTTACAATATTTTTTACTTTTACTGTTTTACAACTGCTTCCAGTTGAGACGATCAAATTGACTGCCTTCTAAGGGTTTACTCACAGTCAACAAAGAAAATAAAACGTCAGCACCTTCTGGGTCCTCAAGAGAACACTCACAGGATGTAAACGGCCCAAGATCCTTGTTTCAGCCTACGCACGTTTTTTTTTTTAAACCCCTGAGGTGGTTCCTCCCATAGTGGAGACAGCTGCTATAGGCAACCTCGCATCTAATCTCCATCCTCCTGCACATCCATCCATCATCAGGGCCTGAAGGGCTAAATCCTACACATCCTACTATCAAATATATGTGTCAGCGATCTATTATCATGTCAGGTCGTTGGCCACTCTGTCTTGAAGTGTTTCTTTCCAGATGTTAGGAAGCAACATCTGTCGTTAGATTCGCCTGCCCCTGAGTGGGAATTTCCTTCTCTAACTCCTTATGAAAGGAGCTGCTCAAGCCCTTCAGCAAATCTGTAACACGTGGATAAACTGTAGCAGCAGAACTGATCTCCTTCAGCTAAGAACAAGTAGATAAAGCTACACTGGGAGCACTGGTCAACAAGGATGGACAATTGATTGGAAAATGTTTGCTTGTTTGATGAACTGCAATTCAAGTCAGACACTGACGTCAGTGCGAGAATGTGCTGTTTACAATATGAACTGATTGATCTATCCATCCTTGTGTCAGAGGTGCATGCTGATGGCTGTAATAAAATGACTAAGAGGCTTTTCTTGGCACACAGTAGGTCCCTCTGCAACAACTGTGCATTATGTGCACAGCTTTTACTAAACTTGGTTGTTGACTGACGGGGCTCTTTAATTAATGGACCCAGGAACATGACAGTAATTGAATTTAAATCACAGTTTATTTCAGTAGCGTATCACTGTGATTAGGTGTAAAATGGAACGAGATCTCTGCATAAATTTGCAGGTAAAAAAAGAACTGCAGGATCTGAGTGATGCTATCGAGCGAGGCTGAGCAAACACTGCAAACACAAGCCTTAAACAGTGCAAGCTGTTTTGGTTTACTCTGTGTCCTACAGTGCTACCTTCAGTACTAGCGTGACAATGCTGCAGGAACAATTATATTTTAGGGACAAATTTAAACCCATTTAAAGTTTTAGAGTCCTTAAAAATGGCACAAACTACAAGGAAAAGAAGAAAGTAAAGAAAGTAAAGATAAGGCAACACAACAAAATATATTACATTCTAGTAAAAAGCAACATGAACTCTAGCTCAAACCTCAGCTAATAGATGGTTTATCTGCAAAGCTAACCAGAGTACAGTAGATTTAAACGCACAATAATTCATTTCTGCCACTTCTCTTCTCTCTATCAAAACAAAACAAAAGACATTTCTCTGGTGAAGAATGTTGACGGCAGAGCCAGACCTTCTGGAGGAATAAACAACCAGTCATGTCGAATTCAGCTCTGATTTGGAGGCCAGGATGAGAGCTCAGAGATTGCTTTTAACTTCTGGGATTTAAAAAAAGACTAGTCTTCACCCTCTTCACTCCCATTTATCAACCTGACTGCAGCAGCGATCCACGGGGCCGTGACCGCCATTATCAGGTGTTTATGTTCTGTAATGTTGACTGCCACCTGGAGCTGAAGGGGAAATGTTACTTTACTTCATGAATGTAACCTTACAGAGACGAGAGGAGGACAGAAGAGGGAGAACCGGAGTCTCTGGTGAGTGCTGAGTTGAGTGATTGACCTGAATGCAAAAACATAGACACACACATCCTCTGCGGGTTTTTGCTTGCTAGTCTACGGCTATTAATGGACTTCCTTCCCCACTCTATCCTGGAAGTGATAGCAACATGCTACCGAATAAAACGCACCGTTACCTTGAGTGAACTCGATGATTCCTCTGGGTTTGAACATGGTCGGAAACACTTTTGTCAGCAGTTGCTTATTTACACATCCAGCAGTTATGGTGCAACTGATCACTGATTGAGAGTTGTGTTTTGGCCACCTGGTGAATCTAAGTCCAATTTCAACTATTTTTGGTCTCCTACAATTTCTCAGGCTCATTAGCCACTAAATGCTCGTCGCTAACTGTGTCTATCTGCCATTTGGTGCTTTGCAGGTAGTGCAGTGGGTTTATCGGAGCAATTTGCTGCCTAGTACAGCTGAAAATTGCGTCACAAGAGCAGCGAGAGTGATCCGAAACATTAAGCTGCAGGCCGGACAGCTAAACAAAGGGCTGCTATCCAAGGTCCATGAAGCAGAGAGGAGCTGCAGAGTCTGGTGATAATTCCCTGTAGGTGTGACCCCCAAGTGTTTGCACATTTTCATTTACATTGTTATTACGAAAATATTGATTATACCTTCTATAAGTGACGTGTAGGTCACATCCTGGTCATTGATTTTTAAATACAGCAGATTCATTGTTATGGTGAAGAGTTGATGATGCACAACAAGGACACCATGTGCATAATAAACATAAAGCAAAGTCACAGCACGTAAGCAACTGCCTGTGTCGATAATGTGGATAAAACAAATGGCCGATCAGTCATCCTCTGTGCTCTGTGTTTCAGAGGAAAGTGATGAGTAGGCATTCTCAGCGGACAGTTTGGTCTTAGGCCAGTGTACACTGCTTTGTTGTTTTATTTCCTTCACTTCCACTGACTCTCTCCATTTCTCCGGCTCCCACTCGCGCTCTCCCCGGCAGCAGAAGGTGATAATGGTGTTGTACGGTGTGACTGAGTGGTTGTACACAACATGTTCTGCTGCTCACACACATAATGTTTGGAGGCTTTTTGGCAGCAGGGATTGTTTACTATAATGACTAGTACTTTCAGAAAATGTGCTCTCTTTTTTTTGCTTCGTTTCCAGGAAATATGATAATGAGATTTAGAACAAATGTCAGACAGCTGGGTGTTAGTTGACATTCTGATCTCGCATGTCATCAGTTTAACAAAATGTTATCATCTAAACCAAAAACATACCATCATGTTACAGTCAAAATCAGGCGATCACCATAGTCTGTAGAATCTGTCCTTTGGGAAACATGAATAATGAAAAAGATATTACGGCAAGCCATCCAACAGTCGTCATTACATTTCAGTCAGAACCAACATGGTGGTTCACTCCTCGATGATCTCTCGAGTAATAACGGTTGATGGATTTTTACTGATGTCTTTTTATGACCCACATATTAGCAAAAGAGACAATCAGTGAGAAGATAGACAATTTCTTCATAGTTATTAGAGTTATTCTTAATGCCTGTCACCAGGTTGGATTCCAACTTCTTCATATTTTTTATGGTGGAGTATTGAGGATGAATTGAGGGGTCTCTGAGCCTGAGGAAAGAGGCTGCTCTGTAGTCCGGTGGTATGGCACTAAATCAAAGATTACTTTTTGTCCACAGTCAACAAAATACCAAAGTTTCTTGTAGCTGCTTTAAATCAAAGGTACTCTTGTCACAGGTAAATGCAGAAAAACTTTTTGTTCTTGCTAAAGATCCATATTAAGGCTACTCTACTCTAATCAATATTTTCTATGGTAAAAATGTGTTTAATAACTAAGTAAATCCACAGTTCAGTTCTACAGAACGTTGTTTTTGGTTTTAAGGCTCAGAACTGTATTGTTTCACTCATCAGCATCATTTCCAGACACAGCAGGCAGCTGCTGAGCAAAACATATCCAAAAGTAAAAAAAAACAGCGTAAGTTTATGTGTTGTCTTTTTTGACGTCATTTCAACTTCAAATACAGACGTCCATAAGAAAACCACTTGTGGTTCAAAATCTTATTTTTTTATGACATCTTTGTTGGACTCACTTCAGATGTGTATCTCAGATAGACCCACTATATGCTGCTGGCCAGACACAGTTAGCAACTTGCATGAGAACATGGTTCAGCATATGGCAGTTTAAGACACAGATATTTCCCTGTAGAGCAATAACAGAGCTAAAGTGAGAGTGAATATTGGATTTTGGATCAGTTGGCCAGAAACACAACACCTGATAAATGCCAATACTAAGACTTTTTGCTGGATGTTAAAAAAGGCAAACGCTTGCCAAAACATTTCTTTCCTTGAATGTTCAGTGTATCCCCAGTGGAATTGAATATCATATGTTCTGCCTTCTTGCTCTTTGATCAAACACTACTGAATCTCTGTTTTGCTCTGTCTCACTTTTTTAATTCAGAAGATCAATGACAGAACAGGTTTTGACTCTCTCTAAACCTCAGAGATATGAGTATAACTCATAATCAATATTTACTTGATCTCCATAATAATGGTAGTGTATTGAAGTGAGGAGCAATCATACGCTCTGTAGTGATTTATTTCATTATATTGCTCATTTATGGTTTGAAGTTAAGAGAGGTCTTAATGTGGGTCAATAATCCAATATGTAGGATGATGTAACCCATCACTTCTTAGTTGAAGCTGAAAATGAATTTTCTCAGTCTACACCACTGCCACATTGTTGCTCAATTCATTTCATTAAGTTTAAAGAGAAAAAAATTACTTTCCTCTGAATGCTGCCGGACAGTTATGATTTTCAGCTGTCCCTCCAGCAGTAAAGGTTAATTTCCCCGATAACACAAATGAGTCCTGCGCCCTGCAAAGGCTTAATTCACCGGGAGATGTTGATTAAAACATTAGCATATGAAAAGATGAATGACCTCAAAGATGCTCTGGATAAAAGCAGTCAAAAGTGGTTGTGTTAGGTCGACCACCGAGATGAAAACCCTTTTGATTGGAAATACATTTTTGGCAGTTGCTACACAACTGGGAATGTTGTGACGGAGATTAATGAGCTAAATATACTGTATGGGTTGAAAAAGACTGCATTGTGGGACGGAGAGGCAAATCAGTTTTGGAGAGAATCCATTTACAGCATATTTGACTCTCCAAAGTCAAAATTATATAAAGTAGAAGCATCTATCTATCATTTACTGATGTTTTTGTGTCACTCACTTTGGTGACTCAATGGAGCCTTTTAAAATGATTAAATAGCTTATCCAAAGAGAGAATGCTGTGGGGAGTTTGCCTGTTGGTCTCCGATCAAACCACCTGGTCTCTAAAATCATCCGACACAAAGTTGAGATAGCACCATATGTATTGCACGACTGAAAATAGAAATAGGAGTGGAGCTGTGAAAAAGACAAATTGGCCGCATTAGCCTAAAATCCACTTATAGGATTGTGCTGAAATGGCAAACTACTTTTTTTGCCATAGCCTACATGTTTTTAAGACTCTCTGTTCTTGTTTTCTTCTTTACATCAAGTGAAATGTTCTTTTTTTCAGTTTCATCTTGTTTTCCTTCATTAAATCAAACACTGTAGCTGACAATGCTTTAGCTACCAAGCCTCCAAAAAAAATGTGTCAATACTTTTGCTTCCTCGCTCCGCAGCCTTTGACTGTTCTAAGAAGCGGTGATGTAACTGAAGGTCATCGAGCCTCGTGCAGCTGACGCCAAGACAACACATTCCTTCCGCTTGGTTTACCTGCTCAGGTAATACTGTGGGACTGCTGCTGCTGTATCCATGGCAATGAACCCCTGCAGTTGCCCTCGACCCTGGCTCCTCTGACGGGCTGATTAGCATGCATGGATGAGGCCTGCGCTCTTCCCTGATTGGTCCTGTCAGTTCCTGGCATGGGCTCGGGCTCAACCCTGCAGAAGACCCAGCTGGCTGTGTGCCCCCCCCCCATCATGCTCACGCCTGCTGTATTCCACATGACTGGATCCTACAGGACCCAGAGACCGCGCTCCTGTACAGTGAATGTCAGTGCCAGAATGTCTCACTGACTCACATCCAATGCTGGCATCTTTCTGTGTATTCGCCACAAAAAAAATGAGAATCTGCAGAAGAAGAATCTCTGAATGTCCAACTGAAGAGGTTTTCCTGAACATTTGGCCGTGCAGTAAAAACTGACAGATCTTATATCATCATTTTTCTTCTCTGGTCTCTCAGAGCTATTTTCATTATTTTCTCGATCTGCCTTTTTGCAAGTCACCCCTTTTGAGGGGGCGCCTTTCAAAGACGTCAGATGAAAAGAAAATATCCTGTGTACAACCCCGTCAGCTGTCACTTTTGCCCTCTCATTTGATTCTCCGCTGCCTATGTCCCAGCCCTCCAGCCCAGATAAAAAGGAACCTCTTCTAAGGTGTTTCGCGAGGCATTATAAAACGGTTGCCATGGATACCCAGTCTGAACAGGCTCCACATACAGGCAGCAGAATAGGAAATGACAGATGCAATATTTCACATTTTAAAAAAAAATCAGTTTTCTCTCGTCAGCACACAAGCTGATGGACCGTTGTGTTAAAAATGCCAAAGATCAAGACCCTAAAAATAGGTCTGCTAGGCTGTTTGTTGTGGTCCGTGCAGCAGCACTGGAGGGACTATTTGCTTCTTGCTCCACAGAGGTGGGTTGAACGGTATTTTCCGCCTCATTTGGTCTTTGTTGTTTCTCCCTGAAGAGATGACCTATATTATCTAGGATGGAAGATCAAAGAAGGCTTTTTTCTCACTGTGATCCCATGAAGCTTTGCATCTTACAAGCCCCGAGAATCAGCCCTGATTGCGCAACTGCCTCGCTGCACTGCAAAATGTGGCCATGAAGCTAAATAGTGGAAAAAACAGCTTCTTTGTAGCTGCTCAGCCTACAGGATTCATGATCCTGCAGTTTAGGGGGAGCAGAGCTTTTGATGCTGCGGATTGTAATTACTGCCTTTTCTTGAGATAATGCGCACTCTGCACATTGCTGTTTATTATCCTCTTCATAAGCATCTTCAGAAGAAAGAACTAGTTTTATGTTTTGTTTTTGCAAACTTTGCCACAACTGAGTCTTCAGAAAGGAGTCCGAGATCCCTATCTAGGGCTTTCTTCCATTAAAGGGAACATATTTCCACCATAATTTTCCCATGAATCCCCATTAGTGTTACCAGCTGATGATATGTGGGCTGATGCTGGCCTCTTTTCATGTTCAGGTCCTTACTTGCCTATTCATCAGCCAGTTATACTGGAAAAATGAAACAAGGTCACCAGTGGGAAGCAGCTACCTGCTGGGACCCAGTATACACCTGCTGCTCAACACTCCCACCCTCCCATCCGTCCTTGCTCTCATGATCCTTCCTCCTCGGTAACCTAGCTTACTGGTCCCTGTGCCTGCTTCAACTGGGCGACTCGTTCCACTTCCAGTGCTCTACATGGTGTCAGAGACGCATGACTGCCGAACATAGAAACGGACCAATATGTCTCTATGACCTGTATCAGTCGCAAGTACTGTCACGCATCTAATTAGCAACAAGCAGAAGCTGCAGATGGACCCAAATGATCATTCATCAAAAGAAGGTCTTCTCCCTGAAGTACCTGAGCAGACAATGGTGCCGGTGATGGTTACGGTGGGAAACTCTGGTGTGATTTATGAGGAGGTTCTCCATTCCACTGTTTGAATTGCCATTGTGGAAGATAATGAACAAAGTGTAGCTTCAGGCCAAAACTGAAGGTCAACAGATTGATGTGAGTGTGTTTAATTATTATTAATTGCATTCTGCTTGAGGGATAAAGAATACTCTATGCACTTTTGTTTCTTCTTAACCCTATTTTGTACACTGATTGCATCTGTTGTGATTTACACATTAAGATGTTGGAGTTTGATAGTGTGATCCCTTGGGGAATTCATGGACTTCTCACAGATAATCCAGGTTATAAAACATATTGCGTATAAGAAAATGGAAGGTATACTTAAAGGATAAGCGTCGTGACATTCTTTATTTTGAAGAAATCCCATTAACAGATCAAAACCAACAATAAATTGATCTTACTGAAGTATTGTCTCTGTGTATCCAAAGCCTGACTGATCTCATTCCTCTCTGCTGTAGAGCTTGTTGTCGACTTAATCGCCAAAATAAATGTACGATTCTGCAAGCCACAGTTATGTTTCAAACAATGCTGTGCGTATGGTCTGGTTAGGATTGCGTAAAAAACCACTTAGTTAGGGTTAGGAAATGTTTTGGCTTACCTGGTCCCATTGCCAAAAACACTCTCTCTTTAAAAATATCAAGCGATGTCACGCGAACACTGGTCTCTGGCTCGGCAGCTGTTGTGTCTAGCTGTAACACCACCACCAACCCCTCCACCTCCCAACATGAGTGTCAGCTCATATACAGTACATGTCATGTGAACACAATATGACTCGTATTGTTCAGATATTATAATACATAATGACAGGTACAAATTTGAACGCATCCAGGAACTTAAAATGGCAACATCTTATTCTGGCACCTGGGCTGTCGTTGTCCAAAAACTATTAGAAACAGATCATTGAGTCCCACTGTTGCACTGGGTGACATGTTCCTTACTTACGATGAACCTGGGCGCTGTAGTTTGTTTTTGAGTCAGTCCCACACCCTTCTGCAGCTGTAAATACTCGTTAGAGCACCAAATGTGTATCATTCCGCCACTGAAAATAGTCCCTAACAAATAAGCAATGTATTCCTGTTTGAGAAGCATTTGCTAAAAACAACAGTGCCCTTCCTTCTTTAAAAATGAAATTATATATTTGTGGCTATTTTTAAAGATGTATGGTTTCAGTAGGGACCAGTGGGCTTTAGGCTACCTGCCTCAAACAGGACAGCATTCATAAAGCATTGAGAGATGGACCAGCCTTATTCATTCGGCACTGATTGCACGTCTAACCACACACGAGGCAGATTCCTCAGACCAGAGTCGTTGCTTTAAGCTTAATTGATGGTCCATCATCTCCCTCATATCTGTAAAGCTCTCAGCTGCTGTGTCTTCACTTCCAAGGCCTCAGAAGGGAGGACTGCTTTTATCTCTACAACTGCAAAGCCCTCTGACTCCTGCAGCAACCAAGGCGGTAATGATGACAGCGTCTCCAGGAGGGAGTTGATCTCTCGCTGAGCCTGTATTCCAAGTTTCCACATTCCCAATTAGCCAGTACAGCCCAGGCTTAAGAAAAGAAATGAACCCCCTGCAGCTCCCGATGCTTCTTCAGATATATATCTTAGCTGTTAAGCAGCATATTGTACATAGAAAGAGAGTCTGACAAGTAAAGGAAGCTAGAGGACAAAGTGAAATGCCTTGAATGTCCTCTTCTGCGCTCTGGCAGTGCAGCTACAGAGCGGTAACAAAGCCGGTTTGATTTCAGGAGGAGATCAACTGGAACTATTTTTGACACTACAGTATATGTGAGCCCTACTGTGGTGCACCATCTCCTGGGATGCCTGAATGTGTGAGGGATGATCTATTTTTTGATAAGCATCAGAAAATGGCATAGAAGACAATCTCACTTGGCTTGAATAGAACTGTGGATGGGAGACGCATCAGTCACGGCGGACAGGACGGGAGAGTGGTGTCTTAAATAACCGTGACAGACATGATATGATCACTGGGGAATAAATTGAATTATTGAATTACTGCTCCAGTGAGGATGGGAATGCCCCTCCCAAAGATGAAAGAGCCAGTATTAGCAGAGTGTGACATAACAGAAGCTAGTAACTCTTCCTCTGTCTTTCATATCCCTCTTTTCTCTTTCTATGACTGAGAATACCCCCTTCATCACCATGCCCTCGGTGAGTTTAATTACCTGGAGGTGTCTTGATAAGGAATGATTAAGTATGTGAGTGTAAAATCATTAAAGCAAGTTGGAAAGTCTGCAGAAATATGCAAATTGATGGCAGTTTCTGCAAGAGTCTGCAGTTTGGTTCTCTTTCACCTGTAGGTTATGGAAACTATACTTCCCATAACAATGAACAGCAAAAGCATGAATATTGCTCAGTCACAGCATCATGTCCAATAACCTGCATAGTGTAAACACCAATGAATTAAAGTTTTTGCTCCTCCACAAAGGGTGCACTATGTAGTTTTGGGGAAGACACTGCAATCAAAAGAGAAAAATCTCCATTTTTTTATGCCTAAACAAACTAAATCAACAAACTCTCTTCGCTTTTAACCGAATACTTCAAGGAAAACACAATTTCATACTGTTTTACTTTCTCTTTTACTTTTTCTAGCTTCAAACAGTGTTCTGGGGACCTTATTTTCCTCTGAGAACAGCTTGTTTATTCAGTTATGGAAAAAAATATTTCTGAGTTTGTATTATTACCTCATTAACATTGTAAATATTAAAATTCTGAGTTTGAATTTCTTCTCCAAAACTACATAGTGCCCCTTTTAATATATTGAATTTGTTAAAAAGATCAGGTGCTGCGTCGGGCAGAGGTCACATAAGCCATTGTCAACAAAGGTCCATTTGAGCGAACCCCTGACTTGTTATATAGGTGGACTGAAATATGGAGGAAGTAGAGCATATGTCAGGCTAAACTTGATGTCAATCTCGGATTGTGTTCAATAACTGATGAGGGATTGGATTCAAGAGTTGTTGAGGGACAGTAATCTCTTGAATGAGACATTCTGCTGGGGGATTGGTGTGCAGCCGAGGTGAGTATGGGTGTTGATTGTTGTGGTTCTGGTTGGATTCATCAGAATTTTAAAAATATACTGAGATGCTTACTTAAAAATGTGTGAGATTAGGATGTGGGGGCAATTGTGCAACTCTCCAACCACTATTCAGTCAAGAATATGTCATGCATGTTGTATTTTTCTCTACGCACTGACATAAAAACAATTCTAGCCAATGATTATGTAACATCATCTGCTGCTTTTCTCTCCGTGATATCTTAGAACAACATATTTTGGAATATTTCCTGTATTTGTTCGCAGTAACAGACCTTTAAGACATTGTAAGCCCTTGACAGAAGCTCAGAAACATCTGTTGTGTGTCACTGCATCTTCCTATATTGCACAAGCTTAGAGCTATCCTGAAAGCTGCTCCAGACCTCCAGACCTCCAGAGCCCCAGTTAACATGACGGATTAAAGACAGCTCTTTAAAACCCTTGGATTATTCCCCATGTCCGTGTATACTTTGACTCTCACTGCGGCGGCACGCACGCTGGAGTTTTCTCTGTTCCTTCCACTAATTTATGCCATAAACAAAACACATTTCTGGGTCATAAATTCGCAGTCAACTCTCTGGAGCATCAGCACTAAAGCGCAGTTATCCATGCTCCCTCTTCTCCTGCCCTGGTGTATAGCTGCTGCCTGTGTCTCCAGTCTCACTTCACTGGAACACATCTGGACTCTGTCATATTTCATTTTGTTAAACATGGGGACGCAGCATACGGGCAATTACAGCAATGTAACCCAAGGGAGGAAGGTAGGAGGAGGAAGGCACATGATGGGAGAGATGATGAATTTGGTGCACTTTTGCTGACCTCACCTTCAGCTTTAAATGCAGTTTAAAACCCATGATGCAGCAGTTTATTCATGCGTTATGTTTATCACAAAGTGTGTGCATACACATAAGAAGCCTGTATATAAAAAATGGACAAACCAGTGTGCAAACACCATTAAGTGTGGCAAAATGCAGCTGGCATCTGTAAATCAAGTGTAATTCAGCAGTTTAGAGGTAACTGTGTCGATGCAGAAGATCTGAAAGGGGGAGAAAAAAAACGTGGAAGCGTTTGGAGTGTAACATATAGTATGATAAATGTCCTGAGCAGCCCTCGTTTTTCACGCTGCCCAGTAATCACCACCAATAGAAATGCAGTTGGCCCGCCCCTGCCGGTCTATTGTGAATCTGCCTTCAACTGGAAACCACTCTTCCAGCCTTGGCACCAAAGTGGCGCACCACGACAGGCACAGCTGAACGAGGAGTGCGCCTTTGAAGATGCTTGATTGTCAAGCCGCGATTTCTGGTAAGAGAGCTTTTTTTTTTTACGATTTCATCTCATCTGTTGTTTGTTTTTTATTATTATTTTATTTACCCCCGCGAGCGTCTTTACCTCCAGCTGAGTATCCGTGCTTCCTTTTGTGCTTTGATAGTCGCGTCTGATTCCACGTTGGCTCCTCGGGTGGGCTGCATCGAGGAAGAGCAGGGTTTGGGAAGTCTTTTAATTTTTTGGTGAGGTGCAGTTGGGGAGTATTTTTTGGGGGCGGGGGTTTTGGAACAAAGCGACGGACAAGAGTTTTGATGTGAGGAAGGCGTTGGACTTGGAGCAATGCGCACTCCAGTCCGTCTACTTTTTTCTCCGTGATGATTTTGTTGCAATCTGGTGAGATGTCTCGCTTTTTTCTTCCATATCTGACACATCATCGGTCAGATGTGCGAGATGCGTAAAGAAAATAAGGTGATGGGGGTGAGAATATAGCAATATTTAATCTATTTATCCAGCTAAACTTTTTTTCCTGCCGCTCTGATGTCGCCATTAAAGCCCGATTTATAACAAGTTGGTAACAGACTGGCACCGTGCGTCTGAATAAAGGTTTAATTATGAGAACGCAGCTCTGAGTTGTGGTGTTAGTTATGGGAGCATGGGCTTCGTCAGGCCGTGGAAGAGGTGTGGATGTTTGTCATCTGTCTGCACCTTTGTGAGCCCAGAAACACACTGTTAGGCTTTGTGTTGGAGGCAGAGATGCGTCGCCGGGGCTCTGGACATTTTCAACTCCCAAGTCCACAGCGGCTCGTATTTACATCACGGGGCTTTTCCAGCAGAAGGGAAACAGATGCGCCGTAATGTCAACAGTCGATTACTCATGCAACATTGCGCGAAAATATGCGCCCCCGCAGCCTGGACGGACCGAGCGCTAAAGCCGGCCTCCTCCTCCTCTTCCTCTTCCTCTTCCTCTTCCTCCTCCTTTTCCATCCCTGTCAGACGGGCAGCAACCGAGGACTTGGCAGCTTCCTACTCAGCACCGCAGACAGAGAAACAGTCGGTCCACACCCACTCCTGGTCCACGTTAGCTGTCCAAACATAAAGACAGGTCCGCCGCCTACGCGTTATCAGGTTTAGCGCAGGTTGACTCGGTCGCGCCCGGGAGGCATTCGAGTGGTTATTGGATGAGATACGCTGTGAAAAGTCGCTATAAACAGCAGCTGAGCGCCGGCGTGTTGTTTGCCGAGGCTCAGGTGCAGCACAGCTCCCTGTTCTACTTTCCGTGGGAACTGCGTGTAATAACTTGCCTCATAAAGGGATCTCCAGGCCCTTTAAATCATCATCATTCTGACTGTTAAAGGCTGTGAGAGCAACACCCAGAGCAACCTTTGGAAACGTCTTATTAACTGCTGCTCTGAAAGGAATTTGTGGAATAAGTTATTCATGAACCTAAGCCCTAAGTCATGCGCAATTAGGCGTGATTAGTCTAATTAAATATCTAGCTACCAGCACAATCAAGGAGGGAATGCTGGAGTCTTAACTAATCAGCCTTATCCTGCCATTATAATTCACCACATGTGGATGAAACTCATCAGCAGATGTGTGCAATCAGGAGAGGTGTTGGTTGCTCCATCGCCCTTTGGGCCTCAGCTTCTACTCCGGTGCTGTGTAATCAGAAAAACAAATGCAAACATCTCACTGTAAGTGTCAGAGGCGGTGTCTGTGTGTCGACAAATGCCTCAGATTTGCCTCTGTGGATGTGCTGTGTGTGATGGACGGGTGCTGTCATCTCGGAGCACAGCTGCGCCGGTTGATGGTGAAATGGATTTGGGTGGAAAGCAGGAGGGCAGAGTGTTTGGTAGGAGAGATTGGTGCGAGAGAGGAGAGGCAGGAAGGGAAAGGGAGTAAGGAGGCGAGAGTGAGGTGGAGAGAACATGCCTGCTGGCCTCCTGTCTGGACACATTACATTTTCATAGGCTGATATCGCACCGGCACAGCTGAATATAGATAAATAGCACTCCTTGTTCTCCCCTGTCAACTTGAGTATCTGTCTCTGTTTCGCTTACATCACTGTATTTATAGATCGGGCACCAGCAGATAGATGTCCGTCTGATGACTAATATCTGCCTTTTGTGCAAACAAACAGTGTATACTCTACCTGTAGTATAATCTCGGATACAAGGCCAAATGAACCCGCTAGTGGAAAAGAAAAAAAATGAGCTGTGGGGTCCAAGCAGTATTCTTACGTTGGAGTAATGAGGAAGTATTTCTCTACAACATTAAATATTCATGCTTAGAAGTAAAAAAAGAAACATCTTTAGATATTAAATCTCAACCAAACTGCTTCATCAGGACTGTGTGGGTGCTGTTTTATTAGACTTTGACAGACAACAACCCACTAACTGTCAGCAGATTTTGAATCCAGATGTTGCTAAACCCCGGTCCGTGCCTGGCGGTACGTGACATCACGTTTTTCCAGATAAATCCCACCCACTTCAAACCGGCAAGATGAGCACGGGGAAAAAAGAAGTACATAAATAATTTCTCATGTGAAATCAGCAAAAGTGTTGGCAGAAATCTGTGTGGTCATGTTGGAACCCATCGCTCATTTAAGAAGCTGGCTGAGAAAATCTATTTCAGGGCCTTTAAAGGTATCAAACTAGATTTTTGCACCTAAAAGAAACAGTTCAATCTAAAATACGTATTATTCCCCCTTACCTGTAGTGCTGTTTATCCATGTAGATTGTTTTTGTGTGAGTTGCCACATTTTGGAGATGGCACTCAGTTTGTGGTGCTCAGAAGTGCCCAGAAAATACATTTGGAGAACTCAACAGCAGTGTCTCTTTCCAGAAATCATGACTCAAGATAATCCACAGACCTTGTTGAGAGCAGTTTCATGTAGGAACTACTTTCTTGCCGAGAAGGTAACGCGCACCTAAATAAGAGCCTAGCTAACCAAGCTGACTAAGCCAGCTAATGTTACAGCTCAGCTGAGGAGGATGCTGTTACAAGAACGAGCCTTTTGTCTACGAGTAGATGCAAGCTTGCTTCTGCGCAGTGATACGGTAGAAAGAAAATAGTTCCAACAGAAAACTGCTCACAACAAGGTCTGTGGATTATCTTGAGTAACCAGGTCATGGTTTCTGGAAAGAGACATTGCTGTTGAGTTTTTCAAATGTATTAGGTGCTTTGAGCACCACAGGCAAGTGCCATCTACTTCCATCATAGACATCTCTACGACTGATACATCCAAAACTCGGCAACTCACACCAAAACAATCTGGATGGATAAATAGCACTACAGGTAAAAGTAAAATATGTATTTTAGATTTTGGGGTGACCTGTCTCCTGAAGGACATATCAGTAATATCATATTTAGTGGTGCATATCACCAAACAAATGTGAAATGAATCATAAAACAACAAATATAATGTCAGGGAGAACCTGCGGCCTTCGTGGTCCCTGATAATCCAGCCTTGTATGGATAATAAATCTGGATTACATGTGTAATCTCTCAGTGAAATGAACATATTTACTCTATGGCTGTTTCTAAATGTCTAAACCATCTGCTTATCGTGTGCAGCATCGAGTTAATGCTCTCTCTTCTCTACTTTGTGTCCTGCCAGGTTGAGTGACAAGCCTGCTGTCCAATCGCCGCCATGATAGCCACAGGTGGCCTGCTGCGCATGAACAGGCGCCAGGACTCCCTCCGTTCTAAGAACCGGGCGGAAAACAAAAGGAAACGGAAATCCAAGAAAAAGAAGAAGAACGACGTGGTGATAGTGAAGGGGAAGCTCAATCTGTGCTCCCCAGCTGGTTTTGTGGCTGGAGTTGGAGTTGTAGTTCTCATGGTGGGGATTACCATGGCTGTGCTGGGCTACTGGCCCAGCGAGAACCAGCTGCAGTACCAGGAGCGCCGCAGGACTGGAGCCTACCACCCCAACAGGATGAACTACTCCAAGAGCCAGGCTGTTTCTGCTAATTTAACCCGCGATAAGCCTCCCGCTGGCCAGACAAATGTATTCAACCAGAGCCATTCTAACAGCAGCACCCCCGGCCCCTCCCGTCACTGTGGCTTCCTGTGTGACTTCCTGGATAATTATCTGTACTCGGACAATCTGAAAGTCTTCGGACCGCTGGTGATGGGTATCGGCATTTTCCTCTTCATCTGTGCCAATGCAGTCCTCCATGAAAACAGAGACAAGAAGACCAAAATCATCAACCTTAGGGATATCTACTCCACAGTTATAGATCTCCACAGCATTCGGTCAAAGGAGTACTCACCTCTAAATGGTTTGGTGAACTACACTCAGTCGAAGAATGCGGAAGGTCCGTCGGGCTCATTTCCTGCAAGCGGGATGCTTACTCGTAGCTCCTGGCCCTCCACTGGACTCGGTTTCCAGGGCGAATTAGGCGCGGATGAGGTGTTCAGACGCCAATCGTTGGCCAGCAGGCCTCGGAGCTGGTCTAGAGATGTCCAGACCTTCACGGACACTGTCTACAGCATCTACAAAGACTACAGCAATAGCAGCGAGCAGGCCCCACAGCCCCGACAGTGGGAGACCACCTCCATCGTCACCTCCTCTGTGAACGCTTTTACCCTCCCTGTGATAAAACTGAACAACTGTGAGGTGGAGGAGTCCGAGAGAGCGGAGGCAGAGGGGCACTCAGAGGAGGAGGTCGTTATTGAGGCTACTACTGAAACCATTACCGAGGAAGGACAAGCCAGCGGCGGCCAGACTGATGAGATGGTCGCCAAGGAGAAGGACGCCTCAACGACAGATTCCCCTCCACCCCATCAGAGCCATGACAACATAACCACAGACACAGCTTACCAACAGGGGGCGCCGCAGCCTCAGCCTCAACTGCAGTGGACCCAGCTGTTTCCTCCATCACCTGTTGCGAGGGCGATGGGGTCACGGCTGTCGCTCAACTCCCTCACAGATCAGCCCAGATCTGCACGGCGCTGCAGCCTGTCTGTGACTGTGTGCCGTCAAGGCGACAGAGCCAGGCGCTTCAGCTGCCCTCGTCTGGAGCGCTCCAACAGTAAGGGCTACATCAAACTGACTGACCTGGGGGGCGAGTCCTTCGAAGCCCCCGACACAGACACTTCTTTAGTGGCGACTGAACAGGAGGTAGCAACAGACACAGCATCAGGAGCAGCAGCGGCGGCGGGAGACGAAGCTCAGGGAGAGGAGGATCTGGTGACGCCCAGCACCTCTGCAGAATCCTAGACTAATTTTTTTTTTTTTTGCTGATGAGCCTCTGAAAACTCTTCGATGTCTTGTTCTTTGCTTCGTATCTTCTTCTCTGATCGCTGATGTGAAGCCGGCCATGAGAGGTGCAGGAAACATGGAGAGTAAGCAGCTAAAGGACTATTGAAACATAGCCATGAACACTCAAGAGCAAGGCTCTTTATAAATACCACATCCACAGCTCAATATCAGATGTAATTTTTCTATTTTTTCAATGTAGCAAGAGCAATACTAAAGACTTGTAAGAAGATTTAGTAAAGATTTGTAAAAAACAGAAAAAAGAAAAGAAAATCTGATCTGATGAGTTTCGACTTTTCTTTTTGTATAACAGTAGAGCAAACATTGTAGCTTGTAGAATTGCCAAAACTGTCACTGAGAACTACCGTCTGACATGTTGTACTGTAGCATCAACATATGCCACAGTAAACTAAAATAGTCTAGAATTGTTTCTCTACATTGTTCTGTGAATACCACGTGAAAAGGTGAACTGAATTGAATCTCAGGTAGACGTTTGGTTTAGGATCGGGACCTTGAGGACAAGGTCTTCCCTCTGTGCACACTTGTTTATATGAAACATTCATGGTTGAATAAACTTGACTGTAACACCTCCCGTCGGGTCTAGTAGGTGTCCTTGTGTGGTCTTAGCTTAAATGCAGCCAATGCAAACTAGTGCTTTTGCTCTGAAGAATTAAGAAAGTTACATTAAAACGATGAAAAACAGCTGATTGATTAACCTGCAGATGCTATAGATTTTGTTTTCCTGCACTTTAGCAGCCCTTCTCATTAGTGTGAAGGACTGCAGTGGTATTGATGCCACATTATCTGTGCTAACTGAGCTGAGACCAGTAACCTATAAGTGACCTTTACAACAGTCTTTCGAGTGATTGGCTTCACTATTAAATAAGGAAGATCCGCAGAGTCTCTTCTGCCAATTCAGATGAGTGAAAAATTAAACAATAAGTTCATCCAAAAATGAAAATTCAGTCATTATCTACTTACCACCACACTGATGTGTAGTCCGCAAAACATTTCTGGAGCTCTGCAGCAAAACTGTGTTGCAGCTTTCTCATGAACAACTGAAGTAGCTGGGGAAAACAACCAAAAGATAAATAAAATGGCTCCTTACAGCTTGTCCGGCTTAATCCAAGTCTCCAGAAGGCCGGAAATCCCAAGTTGATTTGAGAAGACGTGATTTACACCCTCAATGGGCGGTCGAGCTTGTGCACCCAGTTCAGATGGCATATGTGCTAACATTTTTAGCTTAGCAGCTACAGTGAAGAGTTCTTCTTAAAAAGGGTGTAAATAACGTCTTTTCAAATCAATTTTGAATTTTACAGCTTCTAGAGACTTGGATTACATCGTACAAGCTGTATGGAGCCATTTTAAGTTTTATTTCAGTTGTTTCTGAAACAAGTCCCCATCAACTTCAGTTGTTTGGGAGACTGCTGCAACACTGTTTTGCTGTAAAGCTCCAGAAACTTTTTTGCAGACTTTGAGACTTTACCTGACTTTCCATCGGCATGGGGGTGAGTATATAATGACTGAAATTTTATTTTTTAGGTAAACTGTTCCTATGAAGGAAAAACTTGGAAATACTGTGCCATAGCCAGGTGTTTGGCCAACATGAGCCAATAGGTTAACTTGCACTGTGCCATGGCATCGTCTTAACAAGTCTCTGGAACTTCAAATTCTTTCATTTAGTGTTCTGTTGATGGTTGTTGATGAGAACGCTAAAGATGCACGTTATTGGAGTTTTGCTGATACCTGATATGTTGATATTTTCCAATCAATGCTGATACTGATTTGTGCACTTTTTCCCCACCTGATTGCAGGGAGCATCAAATCTCTTCTGAGATGGAATTAAAATATTATTATAATGCCTACTCTTATTGTGATGGCCCACTGACAAATCCAGACACAATGCTTTTCAAGTTGACCACATTCACTTGGCAAAAAAGAAAAAAAAGCGTAATTTATTGGCCTGTTATATTAGCAGAAATGTTCATTTTGTGCCAATACGGACATCAGTTGAAAACCTTTATAAGCTGATACTGATGACGTGCTGATATAATCGTTAGGGATGCATGATAGCGATTCTTTTCAGACGATATCGATTACCAATAATCCCCTAATTCTCATGGCTGGTGCCAATAAGTTTTACTTTTTTCTATTTTAAAAAGAAGCTCCTAACCTGTAGTTTATGCCCACCTGAGAGTAAGAAAGCTTAGATGTAGTGAGAAAAGATGGATGATTTGATATCGCATAGCTCTAAAAAGATTACTTGTAGCTTTTCCCATCCAACCTGAAAGGTGCATACTGCCACCTACTGTATTGGAGTGTGTAGATGCTGTACTACTTAAGTCAGTGAAAGCAATTTGGCTTTGTATTATCGGCTCTATTTATCAGCTATAATTTCACTGATACCAATAAATAGCCATTGATATGAATTTCCCAATATTTGGCCTGATAATTTATCAGGCTGATATATATTGTACATCCTTAGCTGAGACCTGGTGACTGTCATGGAGACATGCATTTATTATGTTTCTTTTCTGACACCTGTTTGAATGTGTTCCTGGACTATTTTGTTTTACTCATTTTTAAGGTACTTGTCTTATGTATTTCCATTTTATGCTTCTTCATATTTACTCAATACATTTCAGAGTTTCAACTCCTCTACATTTATTTGACAACTATTACTAGTTGCTTTGCAGGTTAAAGGGGCTCTGTGGGACTTCTGTGTTGTGGTGGAAGCCAGTCGGTTAGTTTATGTTAGCTACTGTCGCTCTGTTAGCGGAGCACAGAGAGGCACTGAGACAAGGCACTCGAGAACATGCATAAAGTCACATCCTTTGGACTGTTTAGGAAATCTGAGTCCATCACAAAGAAATCCACAGTCCAGCAGCATTAAACAGCTTAAAGGTGCACTCTGTAGTTTTGGGGAAGAGAAAGATCTTCATTGACTGATTTTTTTAATGCCTAAACAAATTAAATAAACAAACTCTATTCATTTTCATGACTGAATAAACTGAATAAACAAACTGACCTACACAAGAACAACACAATTTCATACTGTTTTACTTTGTTTATATGTGGCGGACCCTGCCACCTTTCTACCTTCAAATAGTGTTCTGTGGAGCTTATTTTCCTCTGAGAACAGCTTGTTTATTCAGCTATGGAAAAAAATAAATATTTCTGAGTTTGTATTATTACCTCATTAATATTGTAAATACTCAAATTTTAGTTTAAATTTCTTCTCCAAAACTACATAGTGCTGCTTTAAACACATCGTCCGCAGGCTTTTTAGGCAACCAAGAAAGACAGAGGAGGTGTCATTTTTCATGTCACATTACAATCTGCTCACATATGGACAATAAAAATGAGATTGATACATTTAAATCGCTATAAATTGATAGATAAGGCCCCTTTAAGGTTTTACATACAAAATACACACAGTTTCCAGTGTTTTCGGTATGCTACACCTACAGTAGCATAAATGAAAGTAGTCATATCAACAATCTTACCTTCATAAAGCAGCCTCCAAATTGACCTTGAAGTTGAATCCTCCCTTAAACAGTTTCGGCACAAAATGAATCGTTCACGATGTTATTGCAGGTATTGCAGGAGGGTCATTCTTTGGAAACATCATTTGTTCTGTCCCTAGCCTTTACAGAAAAATGAAACCTTTTTTTCATATTTTATAACAAAACGACAGGTTGTTTGAACAATTACTGCCTCTTGGGTCATCGATTTGGCAATATTTGTGTTGTAATCAATTATTTAACATTCCAAGCACCACAGAACTACTTGTCCCCAGAGTCATGTGTAGAAGGAAAGTGCCGTATTTTGAGTTCAAAACCATGTTTTTCTGCCATTTAAAGTACAATAATGTATACATAGTTATCAAATATATGATAGAAATGACATTTTAAAAAATTCAAAATAAATATTATAAAATATATAATGAATGTCGTCACCCCCTGGAGTCACGTCACTGGTGTTACCGTGTGACAACATAAAATCACACTGATGACATCACTTTACTTCCTTTGACCTATTTCCTGAAGATCTATGAAGAAAGGACATGGTCAAGTCCGCTGTCTCTTTTCAATTATGAGACATTTTCAGTCAGTTGACGTCAGTAGTGTGACCTACTATTAGTGGGGAATTGTAAAAAGAGAAATAGAACACAAATGGATTGAATTACATGATTTGGTGAGTTTTACATGTCTGACAACATGTGGTTTGGTGCCCTATAGCAGCCTTTTTATAAAATGCAAATAGTGTGGTCTAATTTTAAATATTAAAGGGAGAAGGGAGTCAAGTTTTAGACAGTCTGCCTGTCCAAAAGTGGACGTTTCCGTAGAATGACCCAGGACTGTTGTATTAGATAACAGCATTACTATTTAAGCTAGGTATACCGAATAAACTGTCAATCTCAACCAGCTACAAATCAAAAATGCTGCTTGTTCATCAGTAATCATTGCATTACATCATTGCTTTTAACACTTTTATAATCCCTCTTTCCTTCACTACATACTAAAAGTCACAGTACATGTTCAGTTCAGTTTGCAGACTTACCACCAAGCATCTTACATGTACCTCAGCCTAACAAGGCCATCTAGTGGTCATGTGACACAGAGATTATGATCGAACACACCCCTCATCCTGCAGCCTACCACCAGGGGGCGCTGGGGCTTTGCTGGCCGCGTCGTCATCGTGGGCGTGCCCGTTTAGCAGCACTACGGGGGCCGTTTATGAGGCCGGAGGGGGGTGGGGTTAGGTCGGCCCGTCTCTGGGAAGGTTTGCCAAAGCAGGCGCTTACAGGTGTCTGGTCCTTTCCACCCGGACGAGCCCCGCGTCGGGATTCCTGTCTGCCGGTAACGCACACACACTGGTGTCAGCTGGTGTTCAGGGAGTTTTGTCCCCGCACAGAAGAGTCAGGTAAAGTGCTCAGCTGGGTTTACTTCACTTTGTGCGCACCGCACAACTTCTCCACTTTTTTAAACCGGTTGCTTGTCAGTGAATCAGCTGACTTTTGTGTAATTTTTGGCAGCATTGGCATATTCAAAAGGTGATTTCCACAACGTGTGTCCACTCACTAATGTTTTGTTTCATTTTCATGTGTCTTTCCGTTTCAATCATCGGGGTTTCCAAACGCACTGTCCCCTGCTGCTGTCCTCCTCACTTGGGAATGTGAAATGGTGAGTGCAAGCCTTCATTCACGAAAGCGGGAAGTATGACACATAACATCTGGCAGTTGACACATAGCAGACAAAGACATTGAATATATTTAAAGAGACATTAGTTTTAGCTTCTGCCATTAAGGCTGCAAAGGCCAGTGTGTCACTTCAAGGGTTAAAAGCAACCAGATGCATCCTAAAACCACCAGTTTTCTGTCCTGTCTGGTGTTAAAACTACTTATCTGAACTCTCAACTGTTCAGATTCCTCTGTGACATTTGCTCTGAGTCCATCTGAACATGCTGATTGTCTTCTGCTGTCATGAGATCTACATCAGCAGACTTCTTGGACAGTTTCTTAACTCATAACTGCTGAGCAAGCACGACTAGTTTTTTCCTCTCTCACACACACACTCACACACCTGATCAGAAGTTTGCTCGGCACAGACAGACATTTCGGAAATGGGAAGTCTTCACAGCGTGTGTTTCCTCTTATACTCTCCCTGAAATAGAAATGTGCCTGAATCAATGAAGGAAGAGCTCTTTGTTTTAATACTCCAGAGAGGTACTTAACTTTACTGCATGGTCATATTTTTGTAAATCTGTAATGTCCTGTAGTGCATATGGCTATGTGATTAAGTCTCATTTGAAATTTAGTGTTTTATACGCATATTTTTAAGGCGGGCCATTGCTTTTTATAGAGCCACATGGTCGTTCTTACAGTCCAACAGTTTAAACGGGTTTATGGGGTTGAATGATGGCGGTGAATGTGCAGGAGCAGGGAGATAAGGCTGGGCAAAGTCCGTGAGACTTGTCATGTTCATTGGCCGGTGGTGGCATGAACAGCACGTTTCTCTGTAAGGTGTTCATGAATGGGTGAACGGATGTGTTTGCTGAGCTGCTACTTTTGCTTGTCTTCAAGAGACCCTAGTACGGCAAGTGTAGTTGCTGTATGTCATACCATGTGGGCAGAGGAGGATGACAGTTGTTCTTCCATACTGGTTTCATGTAACATGCAATTTTCCATATTTAAAGAAAAGTGTTTGATTGCTCCTTGAAATTATAGTCAGACCTCTCACAAAGCCAGAAACCAAAGCTTATATGCGGTGCTCTAGAGGTAAAATAAAGTCAAACATATGTAATTTCTCCGACAATGCAACTGACAAGTGTGCAGCCCAATACAGAGGATTTGGGAGAAAGTTGTAAGTCGGTGCACGTGGTTGATGATGTACCAATCGTACACCAACCCAAAGCGTCAGTATTTGACAACTGAGTCAGAGACAACAGAGACTAAAGTCCTCATCGGAGCTACTGTAATGGTACATTTCCACATTCCCTGTTGTCAAACTGACCTCTGTCTGTCTCAAAGTCTGTGTTCGGTGCCTGTCCAGCCGTGTTCACTGGGAGGCTGCTGAGCCCGCCTCACTGCCTGATCGCCCAGCTCCAGTTTTGATGATCATTCCTCAAAAGCTCCTCCACCTAACAGTCCTGTGCTTGTGGTGTAAATACATTTCCCAAGGTTACTGCACGGCTAACTGAGCTAACTAGAAGCTACAATTAGCAGCAGTTAGCGACTTCTTTGGGACAAAAGAAAAAAATCTTTGTTGCAACCGTCCCCCGCATACTTTCATTCCAGCCCTAACAACAAGATGCGAAGACCGAATGGAGTGAGAGGGTTTTTTTTTTTTTAACTAATAAAACTCGTTCGACTTGTGCTTTTAAAGGTGCAATTTAGTTTAAAAACATTCAAAAATGAACCAAAATTATTAACAGAATGTGAAGATGTAACAGTTGACAACAAAGATGTGATAACTGAGCTAACGACCCAACATTAACTACAGTCATAAAACAGAATACAGTTAGTGGCAATTATCAATTACTCTGGTAATATGCTGCACATACTTATTGGCTGTAAGAATTCAACAGGTAGCCTCTAACTGTGTCAGGACAAAAGGTGTTTATATAGGATTCGGTCACTCCTCAATCAATCCTAAGAAACTGATCAGAAAAAATAATGTTCTGGGCCTCATAAAGATGACATCTCTATGTAGTAGACACGTGTGTTATTTCAAGAGGTTTCCTGGATGCTGCTGTTTCACAGCTAATTAGCTGGCAGCATACTACGGAAATGCACTGTTTGAAAGTTTGAATGTCAAAATCACACGACTGTCAATTTAAAATGGAAAGTTTGCACATACACATAGTAAACCGTGTCACACACACTGTAAATTGCGTGACACCAGCTGTTACATGGGAAAGTGTATATACATTTCGTGGGTGACCATGTTTCTTGCCTTGGTTTTTCCAAGCCGGGCCACTGGAACACAGGAAGGTTGTAATTATGGACAAGCAGCAGGGAATTTCCAAAATCTGACTTTGACTTGAATGCAGTGAGCACATGTGCCAGAACTGTGTATTACATCAGGTAATAACATCTGAAGATGTTTCACAGGCAGTATATTGAAAGGCCAGATTTGATGACCTACTGTAAAAATCATCTTGTGACCCCAGTGACCTTTGCTTAGAAACAAGGAATTTATTTCCTCCTAGATATTCCCTTCTGAATGTTATTTCATTCTCTACAGTCTCTCATGCACCTCTGCTCTTCACACAGGATGACAAAACAAGATTAAATCTCTCTTTGGCTCAGTGAGAGTCATTCATGTTCACAGTTATTATTTTCTGCTGCGGACATCTGAGGCTCTTACGGGCTCTACAGGAGACCTTTCCTACTGTTGTTTTCATGTTAATGTTGCCAGTGATAAAGACTCTCTCACTATCTCTCACCATTCGTCTTTGGTATTTAGATCAATACTACTCTCAGTTCAGGTCATGATCAATAGCGCTGGCATTGTACTGCAGGAGAACACATTATTTTAGCTGGTGCTGTTTAATGCTATGACTCATTGTGCTGTGTTTGACAAAATGAAGGATATGGAAGGGCCGTGTGTGAGTCAGAAATAAGGGTTAAAGGTTAAAAGGAATAGGCTGCAGATCTCTGCCGTTATCACGATTCAGTGATAAGGCATGCAAAGGTTGGAGTAGAGTAATTTCTGTAGACTTTCTTTGGAATAAAAGGCCTGAGCCGAGTATTGAGTTATTATCACATTACACCCACAACCTTCCCACGGTGCACAGACTGTATGATGGCTCCATTATTAAACTCCCAGTGGGATAAAAATTACTTCCTTGATGTCTGCAGATAATTGTTCATAGACTTTTTCCTTCCCTTTTAACAATAAATGTAAAAATAGTCATCTTTTTAAAAATTTTCTCACAATTCAAACCATATTATTTTCATCTCTTAATACGATATGCCATCTTGCAGACTGTTTTGTTTCATTCTCTGAGACGACCACAATAATCCAAATCAATTAGGGCTGCAGCTAACAATTATTTAAACATGTTGACTGTTAATCAAGTTATTGTTAATTGGTTTGTCTATAAACTGGAAAAAATCAAGTTAATATCCTCAAATCCTAAAATATTGTGTTTATTATAAATGATCAGGTTCAACAAAAGCATCAAATAGTCACATTTGACAAGCTGGAACCAGGGACATTTTTGTCATTTTTTCTTAATATGCATGAATTTTCATAACAGTTACCAATTAGTTTGATCTGGATGGCCTGATTGCTTAAAGGCTAATTGTTTCAGCTCTAAAATTGACAGCAATAGATTTTTTAACAATACGTGACAGGAATCTAATAATAACACCCGAAAATCCAGAAGTCTTTCCCCAAGACACCACATTTGCAACTGAACCGCTGGTACTCATTTATTTAGCTAAATTAAATGGAGAGAATCGAGTTGAAACAATTAAAATTAATTAAAATAATCAGCAACGCTTTTGATCATTGATTTCAAGGCATATTTTAAACTAAAAATGTCAGATATGTGCAGGCTCAAGCTTCTTAAATGTAAACACTGTCTGCTTTCATTTTCAACAAATCAGTGTTGATTGATTTTTAATTTTGGGTTTTGGGCCGTTTTGTCGAACAAATCAATCAATCAGAGGCAATCTGAAGATGTCACCTCAGGCCCTAAGACATTGTGACTGCTTTTTGACATTTCCTTGACTAAGCAATTACTTGAAAACATAATCGGCATAATCAGCAGATTCTTGCTATTTTTAGTGTAAAATGCAAATCAAACAATGAGCGCAGATTTCTTGCCCTCAGGTGTACAGTCATTCGCTGTCAGTTGATTTAAGCTGAGCTCTACACGTGACCACAGTGCTGCTCACGATCAGAGATCACACGTATGACTCAATCTTGTTGAGTGGAGAGATAAGCTTGTTGGGAGTCTCCTTATCTCCCCAGTGTTGCCTGATCACTTGAGAGCAGTATGGGCCTGTCTTTGCCTTATAAAGCTGCAGCTCCTGGGATGGCACCTTGACAGTCACAGGGTATTTATAGTGGAGAGTGGGTTAGCTTCAGACTGGGCTGTCTTTGAACTCCTCATCAAATGTGCTATTGTGAAGGGACTTTAGTTTTCCTGCCAAAAACTGTTACCAGTTTGCTTATTTTGCACTGAACATTGAGACACTGAGCTTCCTTTTGTCCCTGCTTAAGGACTAAAGGACAAGTCTGTCTGTTTTTTATTATAATATAACTAATCACAGAAAGGATACACAGGTTTGCCTCAAATCTAGGTTGGCATTTTTGTTTTTCAGTTTCTTGTTACTTGTATACGACGTATACACCTAAACGGTATATCTGCCAAGCTAACATCCATAGATATATTGGACTGGCCAATTTATCTGTTCAGTTATAGGTTGCATATCGCATAACAGGAAAGACATTTAATTCTAGGGATGTCAGTGTTGCTATAAAACTGGTACAGGGTTAGGTTTAGACATTCATGTCCCCTTCAGGATTAACTGCAGTTACTCTGGTGATCCTGACTTTTCCTCTAGAACCATCATTGGGCACAAACTTATACTGGTTTTTAACCAAATACCCGCTAAGCTAATGACATTCCCATCAGCCTCAGCTGTGCTTCGCGTTTAGTGCAAATTTAGCACCATTACTTTAAATTACAGTCCAGATTGCTCTGGGTTTGAACATTTGAGATAGTGTAAGTACACCTCTCAAGAAAATATATAACTAAGGTCTAGTTGTTTTTAGATGTATTGCATATTTTACCTCAGATGAAAACTGCATGCAACACAAACTATAGAGTCACAAAAAAGCCTGATTGAACACATTTTATGCTTTTTTGTTTGGGAAAAAAAAGGGACATGATCCAGTATCTTGGACTATGCTCTCTAAATGAAACCAATTAAAAGATGTTACTACCACAGACACTACATATTCTGCTGCTTGGATGTCAGGCTATTTAAATTGTTCTCCTGATATCCATACAAAGCTCCAAGGAGAAGAGTGATTCTAAATACTGCTGCAGTTTTTTTTTTTCCCCCAACCACACACTTCACATGTGCTGCCCCTCCCTTTCTCTAAAAATGCCTCGTCCGCAATCACTTGACGGGCACAATCACTGGCCTACCGCTTTCCAAAGGTTACAAACACAACACATTTACGATTCCTCAAGATAAGATGTGCTGGCTACATGCAAAAACACAAGAAGGGAGTGCTCCTCACTGTCTTGGTTGTAATCCCTTTTCATGTGCATGTTTCAATCTGCAGTATGTATCCTTGGCCTTACATGAAAGGGAGCCAAAGTTGAAAAGATTTTTCTAATAGAAGGTGTTGTGTGATGAGGGCGTGCTCGAGATAGGGGGCTGATTTGGGAGCCTTGGCACAGTTTGGAGTGTCAGAATCAGACTGTAATTTGGCATGTATGCTTACTGACCTGCAGCCCTTTGGGAGTGAAGGCGTTTACAGCTGAGTAGAGCCGGACAGCAGGGGACGGTGGCTTTGGTTAGTTAGGGGGTGAAGAAGAAAGCAGAGCTGGAGCCAATTCACTTTGAGGTCATTCAGTTCAAAGTGTAATAAGAAACAACGATTAGCATGACAGCCATAAAGTCTCCATTCTCAGTAATGGATTCATATATTGGACAGTGGAACTATTTTAGATTGAGAGTGCAATTAGGAATAATTTTATTTCAAGATCCATACAGAGCGGGCCATCCAGTGCAAAGTCACTTTCATGGTGTTTTCTCTGTGCAGAAGCCTGAAAACAAAATGAGAATGTGATTCTGTGTTTGGGCAGAGATCCTTTTAGACCAGCAATTATTTCCCTAAAACCCTGGGGATGGCAGGGAGTGCTGGCTGGCCCGGACTTGTTTTTTTAATTGGATCACATGGGTGATTTGCCATGTATTGTAAGGGACATGCTTCAATGTAATTACGTATCGATGAAGTGCCAGGTGGCTTGTTCTGACCGCAGCACTGTAAATTAGATTGCTGTAATGAGGTTCATAAGGTTACTGATTTTGAAGACTGAGTATATACACATATTCATACAAACTAGGATTTGCTGATTAAAATTTGAGAGGAATGTGTTTTTTCCCCTCAGTTTGACCTTGCAGGACGATACTAATTTTGAAATTTATTTCATGTAAGTTGAATTAAACTTTAATCACCAACGGCTGAATTGCTTTGTAACAAGGAGATTAGTCTAATGCAATCTTATGTTCCCCAATTATGCTAATACTTGTGAAAATTGTGAGAAAAGGCTGGATCGGGTTCAAGGCTAACTGAGTTCAAGGTGAGGCGTCAAAGCAGATGAGCCGCACAGGAACTGAGTGTCCGTACGCAGCAGAAAAAAGTGAAGAGTTAAGCAGCCACATAAGCTAAGTAGAGTCCAGAGATCACATGTTGTCTGTCTTGTGTGGTATTAATCATTCTGCTGAGCAAGGGCTGCTCTGGAGGGCCTGAGGAGTCACTCACACTTATCTGCAACTCGCTATACATACAGGGAGCGAGGAGTGACACACAGTAGAGTGTTTCCTTAAAGCGTTAATCATCAAGATTTATTCCACTGAATCCAAGTTTCCCTTTTGTCAGTCAAACACAGTGGGTAATATTATGATGTAAACACGTAACTCTCAGAATGTCATCATCAATGTTTTCCTAAGAAAATAAGGATTATAACTGAAAGCATGTGACGGCAGAGTTCAGTGCCTTTCGACTTGCATCAGGCAGGAAATAATAAAGCTGGTCAGCAGTAAGGCCCGAGCATGCTGCCTGTTTCGTATTACACATTGATTCAAATAATTGAAAAAAGAAGTGAAGTACTGCTTTTATATTTTTCTGCTTTGACTGCCATATTCCAGTGCGTTTGTTCACAGAAATGTTAAGTGGATTTATGTTCAATGACTAATCCAATCTACATGATGACTTTTCTTGGAATTAACAGTAAAGTCAGCCTACTCTCCATACTGTCTTTTATATATACAATCAGTAATTTGATTTCATAATGAGAATAATCATCTATAATAATCATTTATTTACTGAGCACTTTTTTAAAATACATGTTAAAGTGTGCTTCTCAAAGGCAGAAAAATAAAATTGATAAGTCCTAAAATCATCAGGTTTAAAAAACAAAGTTAAATCAGGAAAGGCTCTCTGGTAAAGTATATTTTAACAAAAGGATTTAAAGGAGATCATTGACTAATTTATAAACATTAAATCTTTTGTTTTTTTAAAAAAGCTTTGTTAGTGCTGCTGATCCCACTGGAAATCAACACTTCGCAGCTTTTTTCAGCTTCAGTCTGCTATTATTAGCTCATTGTTTTTGTGCTCCAGACTGAAAAAAAAAACAAAAAAAACACTGCCATTGATTTTAAGTGTGAACAACAGATTCCCAGCACAAGAGGTCAAACGAGTCAAATGCACACCAGCAAAAATGGATTAAAGCTGAAGTAAACGAATGACAGACACTGAATGTTATGCTGCGTTGGAGGTTGGAATTTCCTCGTCTAAATTTCCAACTTCGGACCTTCAGACGCTCCAGATGCATGATGTCAAGAGTGAACAAAAAATGTGGCTGACCTTGAATAAAATGATGTCTCTCTGGCAATTGTACACACTCAGCAGTGCTCCTTGCGTATATTAACGAAACAGAGGAGGGAAAACGACACAGATGGCATTATACATTTTATATAACAGCACTTTTATACTTGGAAATGTATCTAAGTATTCCATTAACTAGCCTAATACAAATACTGACATACACACATACATCATACCCCCTCCCAATGGGCGCTGCCATTGTCGTGTGACGTCAGACGACTGCTCCCTCAAGAAATCAGGGTAGACCGATGTGTAGTGAGTTTGCAAGTAGAAATTACAGCTTCTGAGTTGCGTTGCAATGTACTTTTTCTAGTAGGAGGTTGGACATTTTCAAGGTCAGAGTTGTCTGGAACACAGAATTAGACTTCAATTTTACAGGTGGTCAAAGAAGGATTTCCAGGAGTTGTCCATGTTGATCTGTTTTGTGCCAAAACCTGAAAGGCTGACAACTGAAAAACTGAAACGCCTCCTTTGTAGACGGGCTGTAAGGGGAAGACCTAAACAGGGTCGACACATCATTAATATTAGTTACACCTGGGATTTACCTGCTTTGATAATCAAAATGTCTGCTGTTAAATGGCCTGTTTGCTGAGAGTTGTTTTAAGCTTTTGAAGGTCACTCGATGCAGCCTTGAGGCAAAAAGCCACCTCAGTTTTTTTGTCATTAAGTTCATTAAGTTTTTTTTTTTTCTAAACAGTTATTAACCTTAAAGGGGGACAAATGCTGTTGGAGCCAAGTGCACTGGACTCTGCCAGGTTTGGTAGATACTAAAGGGCCTGTTGGTATAAGCTGTCTTTTGTCTTCTGTCTTTTGTCTTTTGTCTGTGCACCACTTCGCTCTTCATCAGCTAGACTTGGTTACATTAGGTTCGTCTTTGTAAAGCACCTTGACACTTTTGAGAGGAAGGTGAGTCAGAAATATACATCAAACTTTAAAAAAAAAAGGATACGTAAATTAAAGCTCTGCTTGAATTATCTGTTTTCAACAATGCCAGTACACTGATATTTCTTTTGGAGACAAGCTCGTGTGTAACCTTTCATTTCCCATCTGAGATTGTTTACTACATTACAGATGGACAGTCACCACCCACTGGCCAGACGGGCCGTGATGAGCAATGTCTCAGACGATCAGTCAGGTCATGACAGTCCTGCGCCAGACCTGCTCTAAATGTAGATAACTATTGTCTGGCTGTGAAGAGAGCGGTTAGTTTCATCCTGCTTATTGTACAGAATGTATTCTCAGAGAGACATGTCGTGGTTATGCTTGTGTCAGTTTGGTTTGGGACTCCGAGCTGTTAACATTTACAATGACGTCTGTGCTTTAACAAGAAATGAAGGAGGAAGTGAAAGAACCAAACTTTGGAGAAATGATACGAAAGTATGTGGAATTAATTTTGGATGGTAACAACAATCCACTTCATCATAGTGAAAACTGAACCTGTAGTGAGTAAGAACACATTTTTAGATACTGCTCTGAGTTATAATAGTGTCCTTGTGAGGAACAGCCCTCCTCAGCTATTATTCCTCCTCCCAGCATCGAGGGTTACAGGAATATTTAGTTACATCTATTGTTGGGCTCCTGCAGCTCTGAACTTCACTCTTCTTACTGACGGTTGCTTGTAGTTGGTGTTTTAGAAATTAAAACTTTAGCGAAATCATTTCAGATTGTAATGTGAATATTATGTAAAACATTCATCGCCATCATTGAGCTTGTTTCATGAGCCTTGCTACAATTAGCTCCCAGCTGAATGAGGAGCCAGCTGTCTGGCTGCTGTACATAAGAGTTGCCCTGTGTGTGTTATTACATTTAGCCTCCACTCTCTGCAAAGCATGCCTGCTATGCTTTCCGCCACTATTTAGGGAATTCATGTATGACTGCAGCAGAAAACTCTCCGAAGCCATGATGTGCAGGATTGTGTGTTTATATTTGCACAGTGTACAGTGAGTGTTGGCATGTGGTATATGACTTGAGCATGAAAGCAATTAGATGAAATAAAAGTCAAATGGGTGACCGAGTTGGGTCAAGTTCCCACCGGGAGGCGAAAACCCACAAATCCCCAGAGGGAACAACCCAGACACTAATTAAAAACTTGCTTTTATGTCTGCGTTTTATGTATTTGTGTATGCGGACCCACATGCATGCACCTACAATAGAGGAGGGCAGCAGATGTGTGTGTCAGTGTGTCTTGGATTATGTTTTTCAATTTGGAGAATGTTAAAGTTCTCCAGGCTCAGTAAGTATTTGAGATGTGTGTTTGAAATCCAGGAGCAACTCTAGTGTTTTGTGCTATATTCAGTTCAGTGATGGTAGAAGTATTCGGGTTCTTTACTGAAGTAAAAATGGTAATATCAGAAAATAGAATACTACATTTCAAGTAAAAATACATTGTACACATTGTACATTGTTTGGCAGCATTAGCAGCACATTTACTGAACGGATCAAATGTAAATGGACGGTAGTTTTATAATATATTACTAAATTATTTGAACTGACAACTTAACAGCATTTACCAATTGTGGCTTGTCAAGAATTACCTTATTTTACTGCTTTATACTGTTTGGTATCTTATCTATCATCACATTTTATTAGCTTATTATGGTAGTTAATAGTAAATAAAGGACAGCATTTCATTTTGGATTGTAGTGAAGTAAAAACATGCACAGTCAAGATCTGGTATTCTTCCTCCTTTTAAAAAAAATGTAAAGGCATGGATTGTGTGAGCTGTGTAATTTGGGAGAAATGGAAAGTTAGTCTGTTAACTTGTATAAGTTTGCATGAAATAGCTCAACAAAACACTGAAATATTGTTGTGGACAGATGAGCAAGAGTTTTTTTTCCAGTTTTATGTAGTGTATGCTTTGTCAGCGTTTTTTATTATATATATATATATATTTAAAATAATATCAGTTTGTTGATCTGAAATGACGACTATTTTGAACTAGTTTTCCTTATTTTTTGGACTTTTTGTATGGTTTTAAATGATTCACAGCAGTCTGTGAGCATCCAGCTTACATGAATGTGTAATGTGTATGACTGTACCTGACAGTTATGTCATTATTGATTAATCTGTTGATTACTTTCTTGATTAATTAATTAATCATTTGGTCTATAATGGGTGAGGAAATGTAAAGAAAAATCAATTTCAAAGGTATTAAGTTTTGGGTAGTGATGTCTCGAGACTAAAACTGATACCATACCTTGAAAAATATCGATATTTGATACACACGCAAAAAAACCAGGCCATTACATCTGAGATTTGTATGAAAAGATAAATACAACACAGCTTGTTTAGTGTGTGTCAACAACAACAGCATCCAAGTTGATTCATTTCTGGATGAGATTACTGCATGAAATTGTTATTTAAACATTTCAGAATTGATATGTTGTGATACTCAATATTTTTGTAAACACTAGTTTCGAGAGAAATAATCATAACTGATAAGCTTGAACCAGAGAATATTTATTTTGGCTTGAAAATTAGTTTTAATTAAACAAATATTAAAGGTACACTATGTAGTTTTGATCAGAAGCTAAAGATCTTCATTGACTGTTTTTTTCTTTTAATGCGCGAATAAACTGAATAAACAAACTGACCTTAAAGGACAACACAGTTTTATACTTTTTTACTTTACTGTTTATATGTGGCGGACCCTGCCACCTTTCTACCTTCAAACAGAAGTTTTGGGACCTTATTTTCCTCTGAGAACAGCTTGCTTACTCAGTTATGGAATAAAATATAATATTTCTGAGTTTGTATTATTACCTCATTAATATTGTTACTTTTAAAATTCTGAGTTTGAATTTCTCCTCAAGCTACATAGCGCCCCTTGAGGAACTTCATTCTGAATTATAATAAGAAGTAATAATATTGCATCCAGATGAGGTGTGATCATGAGCTGGGACTTTATCAGAGAAAATACAACATTAATTTCAGTTCAGCTCAAAGTATTTTGAAGTAATGCATCTGCCAAAAAAAAAAAAAAAAATCAGTTTGTAAGATAAGATAATCCTTTATATCAGAGACAATAAAACATCAACAGTGGTAATAAATAAGTAGAAAATATAAGTAAAAAAGCAGTAGAAACAATGTAAATATGTAGTATTATTACCTCATTAATATTGTACACTAATGAATTACACTAGTGCAAGTACAATGCCCCTTTAAACATTTTTCTTTTTGTTATCAACAAATCGATTAATCAACAAATCGATTAATCAACTCTTATTTCAGCTCTCCATTGACATGGAGCAGCATAAGTGCATCTAAACAGTCCTTCAGTACAGTATTTGAGTTATTGGACCTTTTTTTACATTCCACCACTGATTAAGTTTCATTTAATCACATTACATCGTGAATAGAGATTATCTGTAAAAAAAATAAAAATAAAACAACAAACCTCGTGCCATTAATTGCCATGCTCGGTGTGTGCGTATGTGTGTATGTTTATGTGTGTGTGTTGGGGGAGTGTGCTGCTAAAATAAAGCCCCGGCTGTCTTCATATCCCACAATTCTACTGTGAGCTGCATAGTGGAGTGTGATAGGCTGCTGGAGAGGGGGAACTGCAGCAGAGTAGCACCGCTGTCAGGAAACAGAAGCCCACTGCGAATGCAACTCGCATAACCAGCTGAACGAGGACGGTTTACCTGGTAATAAAACCATTTCTATTGCTGCTTTTTTTTTACCCCTCTTCTAATCTTTACACTACAGGCTTGTCTTGGCAAGAGATGCACGCTTCCCCTTGTTTGTAGCTCGCTGTGTTATTTCACCTCTTTTGCCTTTATTCTGCTCGTCTTGACCACAACACCCACCGGCCGATGACAGATAATTAACATTAAAATACTCCTCCGCTGTATTCAGTCGGGCGGAAAAGTCGAGGGGACGTGGCTGAGCTCCTTTTATCCGGCTGTGTGTTTTGTGTGTGTTTTGTAGCCTTGTGCGTAACATTGTAGCGACGTGATGTGTTTTTTTGCTGAATGAGCAGCGTGTAGCGGCTGTTATTGTGCCGCTAAAAGTGAGACATTTAGCGGATATTTCAGAGGAACAAGCCGCCGAAGGTACAGTCGGCTAACGTGCTGCATATGCGAGGCAGGAGAGTGGAAAATGGGTGAAACAGTGACGAGAGAGATGCTTTTTTTTCCCAGCACCATTGAACACAGCGCTGAGTCACCGGCACACACGGTTACATTTTGAAGACAGTGAATGGATTTAAAATTGTTGAACAGTCGCAGGCTGAGACGACATACTTGGGTGTTTTTGATCTGCAGTGCGGTAGGCGTGGTTAGAGGGGCAGGATGACACGGTCTGGATCCTCTTTTAGCATCCTCACATCCTTGAAGGAACCGAAAGCAATGGCCGGAGTCTGACTTGACAATTTAATTAAGATGCACAGTAAGCTGCTGTTGCAGCAGCAGCAGCAGCATTGTGGGGCCTTGTTCAGGCTGACTGAGAGTGAAGTATGATCACAGCCTCGGTTTGCACTGACCTGTTTACAGTGTGTTGGGGTGTTGAGGGTCCTCCTGGCCCAAATTTGCTAAAACAAAAACATAAAATTATTTATTTTTTAAATAAACTGCTGACAATCTTTAATATTCATGATAAAGATCAATATCAATTGTGTCGGAATACTGTTGCTTTACAGGAATCCGCTTTATTTCTACATCCCTAAATCACAAAATTGTCTGAGAAGGTTTTTTTCTCTTGATAAGGACAAAAAGCCAGAAACAAATAGATTTATGTCACTGTAAACTTACTGCTGAGCATCACAGAGTCACAGTGGGGTCATGTAAAGGTAAAAGGCAACACCCTCTTCTTATTGTTTTTGTCTGTAAAAGGTCAACCAGGGTGTTTTCTGATGGAGAAATATGCCATATAAGTAATATAACATCCACTCAGACTGCTTGTTGAAAGGAAGTATATGCCCCTACACAGAATGCAGGATATATATATTTTAAAGCTTCAACAGTTAGTTAATTAAAGGAAAAATTAGCAATTAATCATTTAAGTTCATTTCTAAAGCTGAAACTCAAACATTCTCTCGCTCTTAAATGTGAAGATTTGCTGCCTTTTTATGTTTTATATCTTTGTAAAATGAATATTTTTGTGTTGTCGACTGTTTGTCTGACAAATACAAGCACCTTATCGATGGTGTCACCTGAGGCAACTGAGGAAACTATTACCTCTAGGTGCAGGTCTGTATATGGGACAGATCCTTGAATTTTTTTCTTACTCTCTCAACATTGTAAGAGGGCATTTTTCTACATTTTCATTAATTTCTCGGGGATTAATGCATGGATATTGATAATAAAGGAGTATTTAGGTGGCTGGTATGTATAAGTGAGTACAATTTGATACAGGGCTATAGAGTTTGATATTGGATTGGCCTTAATTGAATTAAAGGGGATTGTCGGCCTTGGCGGAGGTATGTGTATTGCGATTTTGGAGTGTTTGTTGGACAGAACAAGCAATTTCAATATGTCAACTTGGGAAATTTGTGATGATTATCATTAGTTGCAACCTTATTTCAGTATTGTTCCTGTGGCAAGGCTTGAGTGTTTCCCTATGAGCTGCTGTCTAAAATAATAAGATGAGTGCAGGGTAGACATGTCCCACCTGATGTCAACAACCCAACATTATGGTCTCCTGAAGACATTATTGTTAATCAAGTCACAGCTGATTTACTGATTACCTGTAGCTAATCTCATAAAATGCCTAATCCCTATTGGCCCGTCTCAGCCTCTCTATAAGAAGTTATTAGCTCTCCATCAAGCTACCAAGATTTAGTTCTAATCTTTTACATCAACAGGGGATTTTCTCTTTGTCAGAAGGAGCTGTTGGACTGGATTGAGCTCTACTAACTGCAGTATAAGTGTTTTTCTGGAATAGTTTCCCTGTCAGACACATTGGCGATGGTTGTGCCTGGCCTTCAAGGAAACCAACCCTGGCCTTAAGCGGCTGCACGCCAACAAAGGCAACACTGATCGTGTCGCATAATGAAGTGCACAGTCAAATTGAGATAACAATAACAAGTTCGCTGGTCTGTCTGTTGTGTCCCTGAACGTCTTCACTGCTAGAGACAGTAATGCCAAGAATGTAAACGCAGCAAGCTGACAGGATTTATGGCCCCCTCAGCAAAAAATGCTCTCAGCTTGCAGTCACCTTCATGTTTTGAGTCTACCTTCGGCTGTTGAGGTGTGGACTGTCTCTTCCTGCTCAGTCTGTAAGCGTTCAAGTAAAAGAGTTTTGAAAATCAATAAGACGAGGACCGGATGAAACGGATACTAAATCAAATGTGGAAAGCCATTTTCATTTCCGTCATTTACGGTATGCAGTGGATGATATGAATGTCTCACACACAGTATTACCTTATACTGACAGGATGATTCAACACCTGTCTGTATCAAAACTGAACCTCCATCAAGGGGAGATTTATTGTAGAGCTGCTGTATTAGACTGCATTAGTTGTAGCTAGTTGTAACGAATAAACTGGCAACTGAATGTTTATGCAAAATGTGTCTTTATCTCAACATTCCTACAATAATAAGAATGTAATTAGATGTTTTGCTGACTCACTGATGTTGAGATTGTATGACATATTGTACCTTGTTAGGAACGTGTATAGTGTTGTTTATGGATTGTTTGACCCGTGTTTGCTGGCTCCCAAAATGAAATGGTCAGAACTGTCTCTGCTCTTTGTGTTTGTGTTGCTCTGGAGCTGGAGAATGTTCTGGCTGAACCCACTGAGGTAGAAAACAGATCTGGGTTGTTTAAATTTCTTGAATTGTTAAGGGCAGGACTGAACTGTACTAAGCTGCGAGATGTTATTGAGGAACATTTTACTGTATGTCTTGTGCCCTTTTCAACCTCCTGTTAAAACTTGTATTGTGAGCTTGTAGCTTGTTAGCTAAGTCAGTCACCTGTTATTGTTTCTCATTGAAAAAGAGTCTCAGTAGTGTCAGAATTGCTTGTGTTGTTTGTTACACCAGTTCAGGTGGAATGAAGATCAGATGAAGACATGATGGCTGGTGTCATACTGTTACCACATCTTCTACTGTCTACAGAAAATATCGTTTTCCAAAGAGCTCAGATTTAAAACAACTTATCATTGTGAAAAATGTCTCTCACAGTTTCTCAAAGTCAAAGGCGATGACCTCAAATAACTTGTTTCTTCGAATAACAATCCAGAATATGGTTGCAGCTAGTGAAATTTTTCATTATTGATTATTCTGCAGATAATTTTCACATTAGTGTTGTCAAAAATAGCAAAATATCAATACATATTGGAGTTCCAAGGCTTATTTTTCACAGTATTGACCAGCAGCAGCTGCACTTTCTCACTTTTTCTTCTCTCTGACAGCGAGTTGACACACGCACCACTGCTAAAATTGTTCTCATTCTTGTTCTTGTTGTTGCATCGTTTTTTCTCCATTGTAACATGGTGTCAAATATTGAGATTTTGGAAGGTATTGTATTAAAGTTAGATAATCCAACATCGTGACAACACTATTTCACGATAAATCAATTGTTTAGTCAATTGACATCTTTAAATACCCTAACCCAAAGACTCTCCATTTACTATCATAAATGACAAAGAAAAGTGGCAAATCTTTACGTTTAAGAAGTTGGAATCAGCAAATGTTTGACATTTTGCTTGAAAAATTGCAATCGATCGATTATCCAAATAATTTTCTTTCGATTTTCGATTTAATTGTTGAAGCTCTAGTCCAAAACCCAAAGAGATTAAATCTATTACAATGTAAGACAAGGAAAAGCAGCAGATCTTTACATTGCAGAAGCTGTAACCATGAAAATAATGCAACTCTTACTTGAAAAGTGACTTAAACCGTTTTACGATTATCAAAACTGTTGCTGAGTAAATCAATTTAACCTGTAAATTAGCTTTTCTTCCTTCACAAAAGTACTACAGACTACTGTTATTGTGACAGTACAGCTTCTCACCAGTGGTTGCCATTAATAGTCACACTCAATGCATGCAGAGCTGAAACTAATGTTGCATCTATCATAAGCCGCTGTGGTGAAAGTCTTCACTCTAATGTAAGTGTTATATGACAATGAATTTTGAAAATAGACATTTTGCCTTCAATGACGAAAACATATCAATAATTTTGTTGTTGTTTGGACATCAGGACTGTTGAAAGCTCTTCGGGGATCTGTAACCCCTCAGCAGAGGTGTCTTATTTAAGTGGCCAGACCAGCTACATGGTATCCTATTACAGTAGCTGCATTTGTGTGTGACAGCTGTCAGCCCTTCAGCCTTGTAGAGGGGTCGCATCATACGGCAGGCCGGCTCGGGATGGGCCCTGACGTGTCAAAAAACGCCAACCATTTCCCTCCATGTGACCTCCGTAAGTCTCCAGGGGGGTTATGGGTGTGTGGGGGCAGGGGTTGCAGGGATGGGCCCAGCTGTGGTACTCCGGCTAATGGCACTCAGCACAGATGGCTGTCCCTCATCCTCCCATGAGTGTGTGCGTGACTCGAATTGTGCAGGCCACTTTCCAACAGTGTGCATTACAATCACAAATGGACCTTAAAATGGGAGTGTGCATGCACGGGCAGCAACAGAGCATTTAGTGTCAGTGATCAATTATGTAATGTGGTGGCATACTGATAAACCTCCGCAGAGCTTTTAGCATGGATATGGACATCCACTGCAATGGTGTTGTCTCAGCAGTCTGTCTGAATGTGGTTTGATTTTTGATTTAAAGTGCTTGTTTAAAGGCAGACAGCAGGTTTGATTAACTGTGGGTAGGTTTGATTTATATTGGGAAGAAGAAATGGGTGTGTTTTATTAATGATGTAATTGTTCTTTGAGGAAGTTTTGTTTCTGGAAGAAGACAAGTAGATAGATGGTTCCTGCTTGTCCTTCGTAGAAGTCACATCATTAATTTTTATCTGCAGCTGTGACAAATGTGTGGTTTCCATCAGGTGGCAGATGAATGAGGAGCTGCTTTTTAATATGATAATGTGAGAGATAAATGATGATGTATTTGACAAAAAGTGCTAATGGTTGTAGTTTTGTGTGGCATTTTCTTCTTTTCAGTCATTCACTGTGTGACTCAAGTGCCGTGTTCTTTTTTCTTAATTCCTCAGATTTACTGATGCAAGAAACATATGCATCACCTCCTGTTAGGGCTTCATTTAGCAAAATACTCTGATTCATTAAGCTGCAATGCTAACAAATCTTTTATCAAATGTTCTAATCCAGCATCAATCTAACAGCACCATAAATTACATTTACGTAACCACAAAAACAAAAAACCTGTTTCGGCGCTAAATTATTGAAGTCGTTACGAAAAAACATTGTGAATTATCTGCATCGGCTTGGCTCTCTGAGCTCCATCGAGACGTCATCCCTTTATACCAGTAATGACTGTTGAAAGATGTCAATGAAATGGCCAGTTTGGATCTGTTATAGTCATCAAAGGAAGTTGATTTAATGAAAAAAGACTTAATTTATGTAATCTGATGAATCGCTTTATTCAAATTGAGAATTTTGTCCAAGGATTTTGAAATTTTATATAGGATGACGGACTTAAACTTAAATGTGATGACATACAAACACTCAAAGTTTCATTTGAAATCATCAATAGGTGCTTTGAGTGTTAAAAACAAGACATCGGCCACAGCCCTAATTTTGGCCTTTAGCTTCTTGCAAACGTTTTAAATGTAATGCTTACACAGGATTCAAAAAGGTTTTGAATTTTATTATTGGATCAGACAAAATGCTATCAGACCTCATCCCTTCTTCCTGCGAGCCTGAGGATTTTCCTGGTAAAACCTCACCAGACACCAGCTGTTTCTCACAACAAATGCTAAAGCTTTAATGACCTGAGAGGTTGAATCTCTGTGATCCAAAGATTAATCAGCAATACAGCAGCAAAGCGCATGTTTATATATTTGAAAGTGTTTAAGATGATAAGATTACAAAAGACTTTCAATCAATATGATTAGGCTTTATTGGTGCAATCAGCAAAATCTCCTGTATACTAGCAGTAATCCAGGGCTCTATGAGTTGTGAATACAGCTTTCTGAATGCATAATGTATGTGCCAGTCCATGGCGAGGGCCACACACAAGGCTACTGTGTGGGCTGTTGTGTGGCCCTGTGAAGAGTGCCTGTCACCAGTGACTGAACGTATTCTTCCTTCATTTCTATGGTGCAAAGATGTTCCTTTCCTCCCCTCCTACTATAGTTCCTGTTTCACAGCAGGGTTAAGAGAAGCAAAGGTTAGCTGTGCAGCCATCGCCTGTCAGCTGATTACTGATTAAAGATGCAGATGTTTAAAATCAGTGCTATATGACCAGAGAAAACAGAGATAAAGGGCTATGGTGTTCACTTTTGATAATAGGATAGAAAAGCTACAGAACGTGAATGCACAGCGCTGCACAGGACCAATAAACTCTCCGGCTGGTGGGTGACGACTGCGAGTTGGGAGGTGATAGTTATGGGGGCCTATTCAGAAACTTTCTTGTATTACAGCTAAACAGGTGACTAAAATATAGGGCTGTCGTTATTTCAATTTCTTTTTTCTCTTCACCGTCAACTACTTATACACATGTGAAGAAAAAAAAAAAGAAACACTTTCAAATAAACTATTTAAATTTGTCCATATGGTCTTAGTGGTACATTCATAAAATATAGCAGTTATATCACACTTGTGGCCTATCTTTGTCAAGAATGCATCTGTCACAGAATGTTAGATCGACAAAACAACACGGAGGCATGATGAGGGCATGGACTCCAGCTGCTAATAATCCAGCTATGTGCCTGCCAGTGCTGTTCACAGCAGGACACGTGGAGTTCGGCATTTCAGCCAAATTTAGTGCTTGAAAAAGCCTTCATGAATGTTGGAAGTTTTCTGACTGAGACAGGTTTTCCTTGTTACAAATTGTATAATACCATCACCCCCAAAAAGTGAATTCTTGCTCGGGGGGTTTAGAAATAATCAATACCTTGCGGTTTTCTTTTTGTTTTGCGATGCTTTGCTTTTAGAGTCATAGCTCTTCATTTTAATTGTTGCGCTTTTTCATTCAACACGTCAAAAGTTTTGGGGATCACCTCGGCCAACACTGTTGCTTTTGTTTTTGTCCCTGAGGTCTGAGATCCTCCCCCTGAATCCTCCCACCGTGGAGTAAACACACCCCTATAAATAGAGCTGAGGGAGACGCAGGCCAAAAGCAGAATGACAGGCATCTGTACTACAAACCCCAGACTCAGTGCAGCAGAGGCTCAGTGTTGCTGTCCCACACTACGCCCTCCAAACCCCACATCCCAATGTCGAGGCCTGTGGGTGCGGTTAGCACTGGGGCCCCCAGTGTGATCCGTCCTATCTGTCATCTTTGTTTTGCAAAACTGGCCATTAGATGTTTCCTCTCATTACCCAGTTTTAGGCCCTTGGGACCCCGTCTGTCGCTGGTATGCTGCTATTCAGAGAGGGAGAAGGTCATGCTATGAATGACATGTAGTGGTGCTGCTCGGATACTTTGGATGGTTGTGTGTAAATAGTCTGCAGAGTAACTAGGGGGGCATAAATACATTGAGCAACCTTGAGGAATTTTTTTGGTTATTATTACCATTAATAATCTTTTTCTGCTTAATTGGTCTGGAGCTGACAACATAACTTTGCCATCAACAGGCAACTATTTTGATAATTGATTTTGTCATTTTTTAAAACTGCAATGCAGGATAAATGTAGCTTCTCCGATGTGAGGATTTGCGCCTTTCTCTATTTTTTACTCAGGGACGGATCCAGGAATTTTTTCTCACATCGCGAGATAGGCCGTGTTTTCAACATTTTCATGAATTTCTCAGGGAATAATGCATGGATCTTGATGAAAAAATATTAGGCATATAGGCATATTTAGGTGGCTGGTATCTATGAGTGAGCACAATTTGATGTGGATCCAAGATCTGGTTAATTTAAATTATGATTAGGCAGTTTAGAGTGATACAGGGCTATCGAGTTTAATGTAGGATTAGGCTTGATTGAATTAAAGGGGGCTGTTGGGCCGAGGTGTAGGTGTGTGCTCTACTCAGTGTCTTTCTAGTTTTAATAGATGAATGAATCGCCACAGATATGTAGATGCTTTGACCACAGTGTGAACATGTAAAGCAATCAATCGGTCAATCAGCAGAAAATGTATCCATTTTTATAATGGATCAGCAGTTTTTTGTAGTTTTCCCACCAAAATGAGTCCTGCTTCTCTTGTGTGAGCATTGCTGTAGCTGCTTTTCTCTCTTTTACACCAATGTAAACTGAATATTTTACATTATGAATTTACTAATTTCTAAAATTTTGCAGACAAAATGATTAATAGAGAAAATAATTGTCAGATAATAAATATAATCCTTACCTGCAGCCCTAGATAAGAGTGTTTTGAAACAGTTTATGTGAAATGTCATACGCTTAATTGTATAATGTATTGTATATATCAGGGCACCAGCAGTCTAAGCCCTTTCCATTATCAGCTACTGACACTTGAGTGCATCTAAGCCACTTACATCAATTTCAGTTTTTATTCTGCTGTCAAACAATACCCTCATCTCTGCATTTGCATCAGAGCAGGAGCTTATCATCACACGGGCTGAAAAAGCGACGGTACATCAATTCATAACACGTCAGCTGACTCATCTAGTTTTCCCCTTTTTCCCCTCCTCTTCCCCACTCCAGCATGATTTACCATGACAACTGAATCAGGCGCAGACTCTGAGGCCAAGCAGCCACAGGAGAACAAGGAGAACGAGAAGGGGAAAGCTGCAGAACCCACATCGCCCCAGAACCAGCCGGAGCAGCTTCCTGCCGCCGCTGGACACAGCACCCCGGCCAGGAAAGAACAGGTGAGCCTCTTCATGACCACAGTAACAGGAGGAGGATCGAGCCAGTCGTCACTGACAGCTAGGTTTCAATTAAAACCATATACCATTTAACATGCTTCTATATTTTACCATGCTCGTACAAAAACACTTAAGTGATTGAATGATGTCAACATCATACATATCCATTCAGATCAGGCTTGAATTTGAGAAAACATTGCAAACCATTCATCCCACAGCCGGATGAATTGTGCCTTTGTGTGAAAAATGGAAATGAACAACAACAACAAACGATACTGACGACATGGCCTCAGTGTTCTCGATGGCATTTACAGCCCTGTAAACTTGTCTTTCAGTCAGCGCTTCATGCTTTTATTTTGGAAATGTGGTGAACCACAGATTGAGAAACCCCTGACGAAGTGTGGATGTTTTCATTCCCCACATTACGTCAGTCGATTGTACCGATTAACATAACGTCACACAGCTGTGGGGAGAGTGACTAAACTGAGCTACTGAAGTAAAACCTCATAGCTTTTAGCAGCTCATGGTTTGAGATCTCCAGTTGAGGGCTATGAAGTGAACATAAATAAATAGGGCTGCAACGCAGGAATTCTTGAGAAAGATAGTCGATTGTTTCTCATCTCATTCCCTGGTCGTCAAATATTAACGCTTTGTAATGATAATGCTAGTAGACTCACCCTGGTTGTAAAGCAATGTAGTTTCTGTTTTTTTGGCAGATAGTTTGATCTTAAAATTGTCACCACTTCAGCACATTAACAACCGCCATCTAATGATTATTTCCTGTTAAATACAAAGATTCCCTCCTCATGTCTGTTAAGGCATAAATAAAAAATCTCTCCTGTGTCTGACATGGTTTTACAGGAAAAAAAGTATACTTCCTAGATTACAATTCTTAAAATGGTATGCTGAATATTGGACCAGGATTGGCTTCAGAAATATTATCACATGTCACAAATCATGCTCGTTATGCGGCTTCTTAAAATTTAGAATAAAAAAATGATAATTGAAAACAGTCTTCTAGTGTCAAACTCTGCACATACACCATTGTGCTCAGTGGAGCCCAAACATTCAACTGTAGGAACAAAAAGAAAGACAGATTTTAGAACAACAATCATGATCCACCTGCAGGCTTGTGGATTGAACAGATCTTCTAACATTCTCGTGTAGAAAAAAAGAGTGAAAAACCTCCAGTTCAGTGTCTTTCTAAAACCAGTGATCTCTGTTCAGAAGAAGAGTTCAGCCAGCAGCCTGTACATTTTATGTCTGAGGCAGTCCAAGAAGCTACTAATGTTATCTGAACACTAAGTGCTTGTCTGCCAATTTTGGCCAGAGCAACCTTCAGGGCTCACTATCTTATCGATCTTCAGATTGAATTTCCAGTACTACCAAACTGCAGGACTGTCTAAGACTAAAGGAAGATTCCTGCGTATTCCTCAATTTACTAGTTGAAAGAAAAATAGTGCGACTAGCTGGACCAGTTTGTTGGCAGTCACTCGATTGGTGCTGATAGTTAAATTTTATCCCAAACAAATAACCTACATTTGAAGTTTGAATTACCTGCATCACCATTTCTCTTTCTGTGGCTATAACCTAAAGAGCAGGACATAATTTCAACATCTAAATGACAAAAATGTTATTAGAGGTTTGACTGATGTTTGCTATATGACAGTTCTCAGACCATATTAAGGTTTGGATTAGCTCTGAGCCATCGTGTCCTATCAATTTAACATTTATATGACATTTTTAGGTGTGTAGCTGCTGGTGTGATCTGAGAATTTAGGAAAAGGTCAACGCTGGATTCATTTTAAACTTGTAGATTTCTATCGGTTACAAGCAGCCGATATTAAGGGGTCCAAAGGTCACCACAGCCAGATGTGGACATGAAGAAACAGATGGTTATGAGAGGTTTTGCCTTATACGATCTGCTGCGTGTTAGAGCAAGCTCACACGTCTCCATTGACCTAACAGTGTTGCCTTTGTCGCAATGTGGGAAAGTGTAAGTATGGAAAATGGGGTGTTGGATGGGGAGGAGAAACAGAGCATGAGTTTACACGTGAATCATAATGGGCTGTAATGAGAGAGCAGCAGAAGCAGGGTGAGGTGATGGATAGATTCATTCTGTCCTGGGCTAGGCTATGTAGCAACAAATCATAACAGCATGTAATATTTTAACATTGGTTAAGAAGTGATGATACATACCCTCGGGTTTGTTGAAATTTATGAACATCAGACATTTTAAATTTAGTTTCCAGAAAATGTTCTGCACTTTATCAAGATAGATGTTTAGGTTGTAATATGAAATTATTCACATCATAAATCTACATTGCTCGCACCTACTGAATGTGAGTTATAGAAGGATATCTAAAGACCTTATGTTAATTCTTGATTCACATTTGGCATGTGTTTTACTGAAAGGAAAACACGACCGAGAGTTTCAGTAGAGCTGCAACGATAAGTCAATCAAAAGATTAATTGTTTCAGGTTTTTTTCAGGCACAAAAAGTCAAATCTGGCTGGTTCCAGCTTCTTAAATGTAAAGATTTGCTGCTTTTCTTTGTCATGTATGAGAAGAAATGTAGATTTTCACAACTTTTTGATATTTTATAAACTAAACTTGCTTGTTAGCACTAAACACAATGTATGGCTGAGGCTGATTGGAATGTCATGAGTTTTGCAGGCATTTAATCTTTCAGAAATGTTGACAATTATTACAGTTATTAATATTTGTCCACTTTATATCTGTGCACAGTTTCACGACCAGCACTAGTTGTTGAGATATTTCAACGGATACTAAAGTGATGAACCAACAGAACGACTCGAAAGAGGAATAGAGTTTTTCCATCCATGTGTCCTGGAAGATTTCCATGTCCCAGACAAATAGGAGGTATTCCAGTCAAATATTATCTGTTTGTTGAGCTTAAAAGCATTTCACGGAGACCGCTGATGCCCCGCAGTGTCAGCATCTGACGACCTGGGAATGAGACTCAACAATCAACTTTCTTTCTCTGGAATCACTGACAAAACCTAGTATGCAATTCATACTGTGCTTTGAGGAAGTTATTTTCACCAGACGTTATGACCAGAGAGATAGAAATATGTCAGACTTCTAAAGATTTTCCTGGTGGAATAAACGGCAATTATCAGATAACAGAAACTCTAGTGGCTTGGCTAAACATAATTTAATAAAACGAATAACTTCCACGTATCACTTTCAAGTGGATCCTTACCGTATCCCTTAAACCTTGTCTGTATTGGAGAGCCCACATCATGTCACAGTGAGGATGATGGATGATGCCCTGCCATTGTCAGAGCTGTGTGAATTGGCAGGAACAAGGCTGAGAGAAATCACAGCTCTCCGTCACAACACTGTCAGTCTTTCAGTGAGACGCATGCTCAGGCTGAGATATCTCTCTGCTCCAGCAGGGTGCACAAATGAATGAAGAGCCTCAGTTTACAGTTTTACTGCTGGGATTTCCTACATCTGCGGTGCTTATTTCTATTAGTCGCAAATCATCCATAAGTATTTGAAATACATCCTTTGGTATTTGTTGAATTGAACTAAATCAAATATAAATTCTACCTTCACTTTGATCTCCTTCTCCACAGAAAAGACTAGTCTGCATGAGCTACATTAGATATGCACAATGTGAGCGATATATCCTGAGGAACAAGATAAGAAAATGTTCAGTATAAAAATGAAAAGGGGCATTAAATCTACTTTGTGTGTGAGTAAGAAGGAAAAATGTCTGCAAGCCAAAGGCCTCTTTTTCAGCATGAAGTCAGTCAGGAAGGGCTTTGTTTTCAGCGAAGTGGAAAATTGGATTTTCTCTGTTTAAGACAAAATGGCAGTACACCTCTAGCTTTTCTCAGTGGGACCTGATTACATTCACTCAGGGTCTCAGTGTCTATTTTAAGGTTTTGAACATGTGACAGAACGGGCGGTTTTGCTAAAGATGACCACATTAAGAAACTGACATTTAGGAGAGGCAGTTGGGAGAGCAGAAGGTATTTTTTCATTTCTGGTCTCTGAACTCTTTCAACCTAAAAGATTTTCTATCAGAATGCTCTTCACACAGCAGAGGGACATCTGAATGCTTTGCCATGTTTAACAAAGAAAGCAGAGAAAATACAGTCCAGTAAACACATGGAAAACTTCAGTGTAATGTGTTGAATAATTCATTCATATTCATAATTGAAGTTACCCTTGTGTTCTTCCTCTCAGGAGCAGCAGGAGGACGACGTATCCCATAGGTCATCCACCAGTCGTCTGTCAAGGTCTCCTTTGAGAGGAGTGAAGAAGGTGAAGATCATGCAGTGTAAAATCACCCTGCTGGACGGCTCCGACTTCTCACTCAATGTAGAGGTGAGAGACTGCAGGAACAAAAGTCCTCTTTTCATAATAAGTGGTCTCAAAAGTTGTTTATAAAAGCTGCTGCATCGGCATTTTAACATCAAAACGACACTCTTTTTAAGATTATATAAGCCTTCAACAGCTTCCACACTACTAGGTCAATTTGCTTGAGTTTAACTGCACATTAATCTTAAAAGACTGTTACCTTAATGTCAACAGTTGGACCAAAGAAAATACTAAGAAAGAAAAGATCTAGGCACTGAGATTCTTTTCACTTTTTAATAAGTGCTTAAAGGGATAATTCAGTAGTAGTTTCAGTCTAAACTGATTATATAAGCGCTTTTCACTTAGATAGTTATTTGAAATTAAACTGTCGCTGCTGTATCACTTGGCCTTTTGAATTGCCTTTCAGTGATGCAGCAGCTCTAATGATATTTGCATCAGTCTGTAATGACTGTAATTACACCAAGACCAGAGTGTCTGTTTTTTTTTTTTTCAACCAATTTAATTTAGAGCAAGTATTCTTTATTTAATTTGCTGATTATAAGTAAAGAAGTTTTCATGATTTTTTTTCCTGTCTTCATGTAGAAATGTAAGTGCAGTCCATTTAACCCTCAGAGACCTAGAACAGTTTCTGGGGCGGCTGACTGTATTTATATTGTTATTCCTACTCCTATTCCTACAGTCAGCATCAAGTGCCATACATCATTTGATTCAGAAGAACCTTAAGTTTTAGTCTTTTTATTTTTAGTCTTTTTATTTTAATTCTGGTAAATTCATCCATTCTCAGACAAAGAAAAATCTAAAAATGAGACAATCGCAGTTTTGTTTTTTATTGTTAAGTCAGACAGAATCTCATGAAGTTTATTTTTTTATTATTAAAAGATGTACTTGGATGTTTTTGACTGGAATTTGAATTTCTGTCTACATATGACCGGTCCTAAGCAAGTTACAGCCATTTATTATAATGTTACTTGAGGCATTTTTCAGTGAAAAACAGGTGTAATCCTATATTTAATTTACTGACCATATAGATGTGTCCAAAAAATGTTTATAGAGTAAATAGAAAGGTTATTAAATCATAACAGAGGACAGAGAAGCACAAGAGACTTCAGAGACATATATCATCCATTGAACATAACCAACAAAAGAAGCTTGGCTACAGACATTGCCTATTGGCCCAGATGAAGAAAGCTCAATAACTCCGCTTTACATGAGTTTTTAAAGCATATGGATAGGATTAGTGGTTCAAAAGTTATTAAACATTTCAGAACTATAGTCATTTTTAGCCTCTGGCTGCTGTCCAGGTCTTTGAGGGTTAACAGGGACCGTACTGATAAATATTGTCACATGGGGAGGATGAATGCAACAGCTGTGATGTATAGGGCATCTATTTGAAGCAACATTTACAGCTCTTGTCCCTGCTGGTTAACATTTAATTTCAGATTCAAAAGGTTTTAAAGTTTGCAACTTTATTCATCTATCACTTTCTAATTGCAGTGGCAGTGTACTTTATCTAATCTGTCTGAGGTTTGCTGATGTTTTACTATGCTTATGGTGATACTTTGCAAAAACAGCACTTTAGGTTAAAAAGCTATATTCATTTCAATAAACAAATAATGCAACATGTGGCACCATTTAAGCCTTGATACCAAAACATTAAAATGGTGGTTGACAGATGACAGAAACTTTGATAAATGCATTTCTATGCAAAAACAAAAGTGTGTTGTCATTGTTATGAGTAGCACTTGTTCTTCCGCTGTACCTCGGATTTCTGGGTGTATCTGTCTTATGATTCTTGGCTTCTTGTATTAAAACACAAATAAACTGGACTACTTTGACAGCCCGTCTGAGAAGCAGGGATTTCATGGATTTCACTGCACATTTACATTTGCATTGTGTCAAATTGCTTTGTGGGATTTGTTTCCCCTCCAAAGCTTCTCTGTGTAGTCTTGAGAGAACAGTTCTTAAATGTTTAGTTCTCACTTCAAAGCTCATCTGCCTGTCTAGAAATAAACCCTAGGAGGAAGAAAGGAGGGCCAGCAATCAGTGAAAAACATGTGTTTCTGTGTTGTAAATGTGAAGCAGCAGTGTGGCTTTTATCATCATGTGGAAAAATTAAATATGGAAATGACATGTTACACGACGAAAGAAAATAGAGCATGAGTCGGTTGTTAATCATAACGGGTTGGAAATGAAAGAGGTGGCAGTGTTGGACGGATTCATGACCTTCTGTTGCCAGACAATGTAGCAAAAGAGTGATATCAGAAAGTGAACTGCTTCAAATTTAACTGAACAAGATGGAGTTGTATCACAATAGAGTGGAGCCAGGATAAAGGTAGGCTGATTTAGCAATCCGTCACATACTTGTCTTGTAAGGTTCTGGTGGATTACACCGCACGTTTGCTTTTAAGTCGTGTTGAATGCTTTGCTGCAGCGATATATGTTACAGAGGACTGAGTATGTATTTGCGCACTTACTGATGTTTTTTATTGATGTTTTTATTGTTCATATTTTAGGTGCATTTAATGACATATCTATTTATTTATTGAGCTATTTATTTCCTTTTGGTTTCGGCAGTTTCGGTCCTCCATACTATATAGCCTCGAGTGGGACAATTACTCTGATTATCCATTGTTTTAAATTTCCAGTATTCAGAAATAACCGCACAACTAGAGCCCGCATCAGTCGAAGAAAATATGTCAGCACTCCATAACATACAATGGCTCCTTCTTTCTTTTTCTTGGAACATTATGAATTCAGGAATAAATCTGAATAGTGAACTTATTTGACATTTCACTCTTAACAGTAACACGTTCAGCCTTTTCTCAAAGTTTTAAGACTTTCAACTTTGTACATTCCAAAAATGTGTCAGCGGGCTGAACAGGGAGTAGCAGACCCTCCTCCTCAAATCTTCTTTGAGCAGATTCCTTCCCACCAGGGGTTTGGACAGGGGGATTATCCAACTGTTTTGGTGGTGGTGAGGTGAGGGCTTCTGACTGTGAAATGGGAGCATTTGTTGGAGGGAATCAGTGTCATTGACTGTGTGTTGGCATGATTAATCATGTCCCACTGTGGCCAATGAGGGATTCTTAAGGACAGTGATGTGGAAATGGGGGTCAGTCTGGACTTCATGCCCTTGATACGGATGCAGAAAAGGTGCAGACAGTGCTGTTAATTTAGATGCATGAAGTGAAAGCGCTGCACAGAGTGCTTAAAGGAAATTACCCTTTTATCCAAATGTGAAATGAATGGGAGGACAGTATTTTAAAGCAGTTTTCCATCGATTAATAGCAGTACTGCACTTCCATGAAGTTGGAATTTAAAAAAGAATTGTCAAAATTAATGCAGCAAAAGCCGAAATACATTCTGACTTATAGTCCCTAATGTGAGTCAAGCTCCAAAAAACTCGATCCTACATTTCTCATAAGGCAACTTCCATAGCATCTGTCTTTAAACCCTTTTCTTTAAACTCCATGCAATCATTTTTAAAGGCTCTGATGACCCAAATCATCATTATCAAGGGTTGTTTTTCCAGACTTTACTAAGCTTCTCTAGAGCCACAGAAGACATTAAACCTCTGTTTTCACAGCAACTCAATCACAGTTAATATTGCTCTCAGGCATATTTTATGAAAAACTATCAGTTGAAAAAATGCTTATTTCATCCAGGAGTTAGATTCTTCAATTTTCTAGTTACTATCTTTAAATTTGTATGAGGGAAATATCAATAATTGGCCTTTGGAGTGCCTCTAATTATTATTTCAGTCTCAAGAAACACAAACTCTCACTTCCTCATTATCACTTTATTCAGTTGGGACCCCTTTGAAAGTGAGATGATTCATCTCAAGAGGTTTATCCTATGATAATATTACTAAATTGGCTAATCTCCGGTAGTGTGTAGCTCTGAAAATGAAATGTAAACACCACTTTTTACAGTGTGTATTTGTGTCCAATCACAAGCGTATTCTATAAACCATGTCCCATCTGTTTACTAGACTGTAATCTCCCCGTCCCCCTCCTGCTAAGACGGCCTGAGTTGAGGCTTCCCTGGCACAGGTCTCACCCCACCTCACTTTGTCCCAAGACTGACACCAAATAGAGGACAAATACTTATAGCTAAACTTGGATTAGAGTGCATTAGAGGGGACGTGAGCAGAAGGAACAAGCAGAGAAAGAAAGAAAATGCAGATATACTGAAATGATTGAGATATTTGTCCAGAAAACTCGGACGTGTTATCCCACATCATAAAGCAGCTCAATCACATTTTACTATTTCTTAATTTAGCTGTTGCAGGGGCTCATCATCCACTGAATCAAGCAAAACGAGTAAATCAACAGAAAATGAATAATTTTTTAAGTCGTTTATCAATCAAAAAATAACAAAATTCACATTCACGCTTTCAGCAGCTTGTGAAATCTAAAGAGATCTGAGGATCTGACGTCTTCCTTGGTCTATAATTACGTTTTTTATTTGCTGGTAACAACAAGGATATCGTGACACGTATGAATGTGATTAACTCGTCATTTTGCTATATACTGTATATCCCTCGATTCCTTCCCATGTTGGTTGAAAGGTCGCTCATAAAACTTCAAAAGAGCTGTGATTCCAGTGTGTGGGTGCTCTTAGGATTGCAGTATAATAGAAAAATAATTATAGAACAGAAGATTTTAAATAAATGCAGGTCTGCTATGTAAGTGCACTTTAAGAAGTCCTTGTGCTATCAGTTCCACATCGCTGTCAGAGCAACAGCCTCGTCTGCTTCTACACAAGGTTGTGACACAATCAGGCAGCTTTTTTAAAGAGCATTAGTACAATATCAAGCTGTGGTAATTGACGCAGTAGGGATGAGTTACACCTGCGTGGACAATACTCACAGTTACAAACCCATTCATTATAATAAAAAGCAAGAGACAACAAAAAGAGGGCTAATCAGTTGCTTGCTTGCCAGAGGAGTTGTCATAGCAACCAGAAAGGCACAATCATGACCAGTGGGAGTGCTTTCCTTGAAATTTAAAAGAAAAAATCTGTTATATGAAAGTGTCCTTACAGCTGAGGGTGAACCACAGCTCACACAAGCTAGGTCAGATTATAGTGTTGGACACAGTGATACAATTTAGGTCAGAGGGTCCTCGGATAATTGCCAAAGAGTCCTCCTCCTCCTCCCAATCCTATTTGAAACCAGAATGTCAAGATTTGACATTTTCATCCCCCTGACCTTGTAGTTTTCAAGCTCAACTCAGTTTCCTCCTGTGGGAAAAATGTCTCCGTTAATCGCTTCCTATCATTTTCTCTGACAGAGAACTGCTGAACCTCCTCCACTTCACTTCAGAGGGTGTTCAGTCTCAGCGGAGGGGGAGAAAAATCCCACATCTCACTCGGGGGTTGTTATAGATTATCCCACAGGGGGTCTGCAGAGTTGCTGCAGGTTTAATATTTTAATATATTTCAAAGAGTTATATGTGTCTGAAAAAGCACAACAGGAAGCCAACATATTGGCTAAGATAAATTTGTAAAATACTAAATTAAAAAAAACATTTAATTTACATAACATTGATGTTAGTCTGACCATGATTCCTTGTGCATATTGTCCATGATGGTGAACTGTCAGCTACCTATGTGTCTTTTTGGCAAATTTGGCCAGTTTCTGTATTATTTTCCCAAGTGTACGGTCAGTTTTGTGAGCCACACTGGTTTGTTTTGTAACTTATCGAGATTCAGACAAACCTTCCACCTCAAACCACCAAAGAAATCGCAGAAGGTGAAGCTAACGTGGTTAACATTAGTGAAAATGCTGCTGACTTGTTTATACATGGCACTGTCGGCCACCCTACACGCTACTGTGAGCTCAGTTTAATATTTAATAAAGTTTTTTACAATACATGAGCCACCTGTCCAAAGATATTAGGCGTATATTTGAAAATCATTCTAGTACTGGATTCACATCTTTATTCTTTTTGCTGGAAGCTGGTCGTTATGTTTATGTTAGTGGATTTCTCAACTAACGTTAGCTACTGTTGATCTCTGTTAGCAGAGCAGAGAGAGGCACTGAGACAAGGCAACCAATATCGTGCATATAGTTGGAATAGGCAGCAGAGAGAGACGGGAAGGTCTCATTTTTCATGTCACTTTACAATCTGCTCACATACAGCCAATAAAAAAGTGTTTAATACATGCAACTTATTAAAAAATTGTCACTGGAGCCCCTTTAACTGAAGCTGAAACAATGGGCCAACAGACAGGAAATGAATCTGCCTCCATTTTAATAATCAGTTAAAGTAATATTTTAGGCAGAAAGCCAAACATTCTCTACTTGCAGCTTTTCCAGTGTTGAGCTGGTTTTCTTTGTTTAAATTATTGTAAACATAAGACATGTTGATGTGAAAGGATTTTTTCTTTTTTTTCCAAGACCAATCCATTAATTGAGGAAATGGTCTGCAGATTTACAGCTAATGAAAATAATAACTAGTTGCAGCCGTACATTTAATACATGGTTTGATTGTTTGGTCACATACTCTAAACTCACTGCAGCTACTGCTGCTGTCAACTGTCTAAAATTAGACTACTGTATCTTGACATTGATCGAGATTTATGTTCTAATTTGAGATCAGTTTCCTTCAAATTTCCATCTCTTTTCTTTATCCTAAACAACCTCAGGGACAGACAGGATAGGAGCCAGATCAGTCAGTTGCATCTGTTAACATATTTTCCATCTCTCGAAGCAAAGGCTTACAGATCACAACCTTTTTTTGTCTCTGAGTGTTTGTATTTGTGGAGGTTTTGTCAGTAAAGCCAGACATTGAGAAGCCACTGTTGCAGCAAGGCAGCAATCGTCTGACATGACTCTGCTAATTCTCTCTGAGATGTTCTGGTAGGATTAACTCTCTGCCAACAGCGACTTCATCCTTCTGTTTAAAATCACACAGAGACACTGTATACTTCTCGTCTTAGAGAGGATGCTTCAAGAGATGAAACTGTGTGGGTGGATGCTCCTGTAAATGTTCCCTATGTGTTGAAGACTGCTACTCCTACTATTATACACCTGCCAGCTAGATGTGTGTGTTGTTTAATGTGTGAACTACTCTGCCGACATGTGAATGTGACAGATGCATAGGTGTGTGTAGAATAAGCTTTGGCGGTGGTTTTCGATAAATCCAGACATGAGGAGCTGACTCTGTGCAGGAAGGCGGCGTCTGTGTTGTGGCACCTGGATAAATGAGTCTGTGAAGTCGAGCCTCCTCCAGCGGGGGAGAGACGACAGAGCTCCAGCCGATGACACCCAGCACTTGGCTAGAGATGTGCAATCGATTTGGTTTTCAACATTTGCGTAGCTGATGTTCACCTTGAGCTCAGGAATGCGAAGGCGTATTTATACTTGTTCTTTTTATAGAAGGAATCGATCCAGAGCGGCCCAGCTGGCTAACTTCAGGGTTTCTCCATGAAGCAGTATAATGAGCTGCATCATTATGCTATTTGAGTAATCAAGAATTTTAATTTCATGTTGATGTTTTGTGGACGTGAGTTATCTTTGGTTTAATTATCTCAAGATAATGAAGAGAAAGAAGGAAAATGTAATCCAGTGGCATCATTAAACAGCCAGAGATTGTTACATTTTATAGGCACAGTTGTTTTCTCATTTTCTTTTCTGTTTATTGTTTGTTTATTCTCATATTATTGTTGTTGCTGTTTATTCTGTGTTGATAATTGTTGAATATGCTATAGGTTCACAAATGGCACGACTCATAACATTATTTATTAAATCTCAGGCAGTCTAGTTCAAATTGTTTAGGATTTAACAACCTGTGACATATAATCAACAAAAACAACAAAAGCAGTTGAAATATTGGAATATCACTTCATAATATAATCCTTTAAAAATGATGCTCTCTTTATCATAAAAGGTGTTTTTTTTAATTGTTAATATGGATCATTTCCATTGTATCCTTTTTTTTTTTTTTAAATGTGTGTTTTTTGTCACAGAAGCGAGCCAAGGGTCAAATGCTCTTTGATAAAGTATGTGAACACCTCAATCTACTGGAGAAGGACTACTTTGGCATCACATACAGAGATGTAGAGAATCAGAAGGTAAAGGAACATAAATAATATGCTGATAATCAGTTTGTATGGGGTTGTTAACTGGCAAAATGATTTCTGTATTTAAAACAAGAGAGAAATGTGCTAATGGAATTGAATTACACTAAATTTTTTAAAAATCGTTAATAAATAACAATGTTTGATTAATCTCCAGATTTTAAGGCAGGAGACTGTGACTATGTCCCACTTTAGAAAGTTTGATTCTCAGTCATTTTCCCCCATTTGTGGAGATTAATGCTTTTTGTCTGTTGCAGAATTGGCTAGACCCGTCCAAGGAGCTGAAGAAGCAGATCAGGAGTAAGTCTAATAATCTAATAAAGTCTCTCAAGTGTTTAGTCTTCAACAGCTAAATGGAGGTGTTTGCAATTATAAAATGCTCCTTTTTGATAATTCAATGTTCCTTTTTCGTCTCAGCCGGTCCCTGGAACTTTGCTTTCAACGTCAAGTTTTACCCCCCAGACCCCGCCCAGCTGACTGAGGACATCACAAGGTGAGTAATTAGCTAATTTACAACAGTTGCATGATCTTTGTCGGGAAAAAGAATTGTCTATTCATCTTATAAATAGACTTTCAGTTTCATTTTTATTTATTTGGATGCCTAAAATTGTGGTTTACTAAGGAAAATGAATGCAGGTTATTTGTATTAAATATCCAGATGTTGGATTTGAAGAAAAAACAGATTTTGACAGTTTTTGTTTTCTGTCTTAGGTACTACCTTTGTCTGCAGCTGAGAGATGATGTGGTTTCAGGCCGTCTGCCCTGCTCCTTTGCCACACACACGGTTCTGGGCTCCTACACAGTGCAGTCTGAACTGGGAGACTACGACCCCGAGGAACTGGGCAGCGACTACATCAGCGAGCTGCGCTTCGCACCCAACCAGACCAAAGAGCTAGAGGAGAAGGTCATGGAGCTCCACAAGACCTACAAGTTAGTCTCAGCATAATAACCTAAAGTCTTTGTAGACTGAGCTTTAACTGTTCTGGAGCTGACAGCAATTTACAATCCACTTATAAGTACAGCCTCTGAGAAAATACATGAATAATAAATCATTAAAGATTTAAAAGCAAACAACCCAGATTGTGATATGTTTTTGCTATAGCCTGTACTGACAGAATAATTAGATACAGAAGATGAGATGGAAAAGAGAGAGATATTTATCTCGTGAAAAAAAAAAAAAAACAGTTAAGCATTAACAGAAATTTTGACATCACATAAGACCTTGTTGCTCATAATATAAAGCTGATTGAGAAAATGGGTATTCAGGGTCTTTAAACCCTGAATCTGACAACTTTAAGCCCCTCAGTCAACCTGGTTGAATGTTTTACAGCCTGGAATAATAATCTGACCTGAAAGGCAGCATGACTCCAGATATTGGATTTGTGTTTTCCTGTAAATGGATGTAGCTGGCTGTCCTTTGTCTGAGCCCTTCATTCTGCCTGTATTAAAATGATTTGTGTGTAATTTGATGCGGTCCCTCCTTGTCCAGTGGATGGAGCAAGGCAATGACAGTGCAAAGATTAGAGTCTCTCTAAAGACCATCTCTGCTAAAAGTGGATGCACTCATGGTACTCTGTTAAAAGGTTCCATAAAAACAACCATTTTCAAAAGCTTTTACGCAATAAAACTGAATTATCCCTGTTTTCGATCTTATTGGACTCTGTCTAGTGTGTTGCATATTCACACTGGTGGGAAAGCATTACTTTTTTTTTTTTTGCCATACTTAAATTTGTTGACCTCGTCTGGTCTCTTTTATCAGGGGGATGACACCAGCTGATGCAGAGATTCACTTCCTGGAAAATGCCAAGAAGCTGTCCATGTATGGTGTGGACCTCCACCACGCTAAGGTAACAAGTCTCTAGTTTTTTTACTCCTCATATAGAGGTGACACCCAAATGTATTGTCTCTCACAATTAAACCTAAACCTAATGTCTCACTGTAGAGCATCCAAGCCGGTTAGGGCAAATTGTTTTGTTTGGAGACTGCCCATCATAGCTGTAGATGTCTCATAATAGCTGTAGACGTAAAGCTTCTGTTGTCTAGTTTGTTAATATAATGTTGATAAATCAGGATTTTTTCCTACCAAGTTCACAAGTTAGCATTGGCAAACGATTAAATTGTTTATAAAAATTCAGCTACATGTTGTGTGAGATCTTCGCTAATTCTAGGTGTCTCCGAGATATATTGAGAAATATGCAAATTAAATATTTAATGTACAGTTTTACATTACATTAGCTTTCTTGTCAAGGATGAAATGAGGAGATAGAAATCACTCTCCATTTTCTGGATGCTAAATATGAAGGTACGGTCATAAATTATTATCTTAGCATAACGACTACATATAGATAGATATACAGCTAGCCTGGCTCTGTCCAAAGGTGCCAGTACATAAAGTCCCCCTTCCAGCACGTTATATCTTGTTTGTTTAACCCTCAGAACCCTGACCAGTTTCTGGGCGTTTTTTGCTCCTGTCACATTTTTAGTCACTGTGAACTTCACTGTAGTATGTAAGTCCTACAGTATGTAAGTCCTGTACCTTTATAGAAACAAAACAATCGTAGTGTATACTGAAACAGTGTGCTGGAACCTGACTCCAGCAATGGTGGGTGTCTCCAAGATGCATCAAGAAATCTGCAGATTAAATGTTTGAAATAATTTTTTGTATTGTTTTTATGCAAGATGAGACTAATGCATTCCACTCACGCAGTCAACAGTGACGCTTGCTACCGCAACACCGCTGCTTCAAAAACATCACGGCTGCCACAGTAATGCCTCAGTCTAACATGCCACCGCTGTTTCGCTGATTGACTGACATTATGTCACCGCTGCCTCTGTGGATTTGGGGGCTGAAGGGATGGAGGGATGGGGGGATGGGGGGATGGAGGGGTGGCTGTGTGTAATCCACCAGCCAGATGGGATCAAACACGCCATTAGAACTCAGGCAGTAAAGAGAAGGCTAGATTACGGCTGCATGACCGCTGTCATCAGTCTTGATATCAATCAGTTATCAAAAGAGCTTTGAAAGTCAAAATGGGTTTAGGTGTGAACGTAAGAGAGGATATTGCCTTTGCAGATTTAGATCAGAAAGGAGGAGATGACAGAGATGAGGAAGCAGCGTTAATCAAACTGAGCCGACGTCGGTGCTCAGTGTTGGATTTGTGAGTCAGATTTGATACACAAGAAAAAAATATATATGTCTTCTCTCCTCTCTCATTAAATGCAAAGTTGGTAGGGAATCTCTATGAAAGCTTGGCTCCAGCTGAGGGAGAGGTAAGAGGCTGCATCTCATGTGCTTACCTGCGTGTGTGTGTAGTGTCTACTCGTGCATGGTTACATACCAAAGTAGTCATGTCAACTGTTAAGACTGATTGTTCCTGCTTTAGACCAGCTTCCCTCTCAAAACATCATCATTGGTTTCACCTGCTCATCTCATGCTTTGTGCAGTGAAGAGCATCATTTTGTGCTTCATCCACCATCTCCCAAGACTTCACTGTTGCTTTCGCAGCCTTGAGTCTGTAGTCAGCGTCACCACAGCCTGCGTAGAGCAGATAAGAGTATCATATGCCTGATTCCACTCTCCACCTGCCTGCTTTTCCCCGTTATTATCACACACTTGACTCTGTTGAATTCTACTTTACCCTGCTGCGCACTGGCTCCTGAACCTCCTGTATTTATCCTGTAGAGTTTATGTTGTGCAGAACACAAAAAGAAGAGCAGCTATGGTGGTCAGTGGCTTCTTCTTTGACGTCGTCAGGGATCTTGTGTTACCTAAGTGACGCACTGTGAAGGAGTTTCATTAATCTCATTTTTGTTTGTGCGTGTGTGTTGTTCCCAGGACTCTGAGGGTGTAGAGATCATGTTGGGAGTTTGTGCAAGTGGTCTGCTCATCTACAGAGACAGGTTGCGGATCAACAGGTTTGCTTGGCCGAAAATCCTAAAGATCTCCTACAAGAGGAACAACTTCTATATCAAAATCCGGCCTGGCGAGGTGAGAACAATGACATTATAGCTAATGATAATGAGATTTATTCACAGTTAAGTGAAGGCCTGATCTGCACAGCAGCCATCAAATAAGCTCCTGTTTGGCAAAATTTTATAAGTGCACCACACCTCATGAGTGCTCCTGTTGGTTAGAGAATTCAGTCTGACCCAACTAGGGTCGCAGCGATATACCAGTTTCAAGGTATATTTCTTTTCTACCACATTAGTGTTATTAAAAATATATATATTCAAAGTTCCTATAAGTTTTATGTCAGGAAATTTTGTGAAATTATACTAAAGCGTTTGTTCAACCAAAAAGACACTTCTATTTTCATTTCTTTAAGGACCATTTGTAACTGATAATAATAACGGTGTAATACCTTGATGCCATGATATTTTCTCAGAGGGTTATCGTGCCTTGAAAATATCATACCGTTGCAACCCTAGAGTCAATATCAATTCCTCTCTTTATGGATATTTCATCAGGAAATATTGTGATGATTCAGGAAATACTCTGATGCTGCAGATCTTATATAAACTGAACTAAAATATAAACATGTATTTGGGACGTGGAATCAGAGGATTATTAAATGAATCTTTTTGAGATCTGATTGAACAGTTGCACTTTTACAGTTGTGGATGTAAACAGCTAGTAAAATGTTATACATGTATACAAAAGGAATTCAACCTAAATGAATAAACAGGCGTTTCTGACCACAGTGTTTTGTCCCTGTTGCAGTTTGAGCAGTTTGAAAGCACAATCGGTTTCAAGCTTCCAAATCATCGCGCTGCCAAAAGGCTGTGGAAGGTCTGTGTTGAGCACCACACCTTCTTCAGGTAAGAAATACAGGAGCTGTGACTGTAATGAAAAACAGCTTTGAAGCTGCCATGGGGTATTTTATTAATTAAAAAAAACAAAACAAATATCCAGTTTGTCGGTTTAAGAGTTTGATTCGCCAACATGTGCTTCTTAATTTTCTCAAGTCCTTTGTTGTTGATTGATCACAGTCATGCCAGCCTTGTAAACATGAGTTTCCTGATAATTTGCGTGGAGGATTTCTTTGTGGTGAAATAGGAACAGTGTTCAGGCTGCTAGTCGTTGTTGCCATTTGGAAAAAATGCAAAACTGATTTGTGCTGCTTTAAGCACAAAATGATCTCTTGGGTTCTTTTGAGTAGCAAGCCAAGCCTGCAGGCTCTCTGGAGAATATTCAAATGAGTAGGAGTTTTAATCTTTAACAGTGCATAGCTTAAATCAGTGTTTTTATTTCTGGTGTGATTAATGTGAGTGTTTGTAACTTGTGACAGGCTCGTATCCCCTGAGGTGCCGCCGAAGAAGTTCCTGAGCCTCGGCTCCAAGTTTCGCTACAGCGGCAGAACGCAGGCTCAGACCCGCAGGGCCAGCTCTCAGATCATCAGACCTGCTCCGTTCTTTGAACGCTCCTCCAGCAAACGCTACAACATGTCCCGCAGCTTAGATGGAGGTCAGGAGCATTTGATTTTGATTAATGTCCAGCCACAAGTTCCACTGAAGTTAAAATGTCTAAAATGTTTCACTTATTTATCCAGTTTATTTTAATTAAGGGTAGTTTTAGAAGTTCCACTGAGTCATTGTGGCTGTTCCTAATTTTAAATATGATTATTTAGCGAGACTTTCTGAACGCGTGGGAAAGAGTTCTCTCTAAAAGCTGCTATTCTGCTTTTTGTGACAGGAAATGATGACAGAGACCTTTTGTAACGAGTTTCTATGAGTTTTTTTTGTTCCTATTTTTATTTCTTTCAAAAAGGAAGAAAAATGTGCTTTCCACCTGAAAGCCTGCAGAGCTAAAATGTCTGGCACACTTGCAATGCCGTGACAAAGCTACAATGTGCAGGAGCAAATAAACCCCTTTATTCCACTGCTCACATTTTTCCTTGAGTTAAAAACAGACCATTGGTGTCCATAAAACGTTACTGATTCCACGCTGTCACATCCATCTTTGTCCTCTGTCCTCCAGCACCTATCATGGAGAACCATGAGACTCTCATGAAGGACAGTGCTGCTGACGGAGCAGCCAAAGTCATCGCCAAGGGGGACATTATCACCACAGTAACGACAGAGAAGAAAGCAGAGGAAGAGAAGGCGGAGCAGGAGGACTCTCAGGTGGAGACGCCAGAACCTGCAACACCGCTCAGACAAGATACAAAGGTAAACCGCTGTCTAACAGGCAGAGCTGCTTTTAATTTGGGTGAAGGAACTTTTCTAGAGGCTTGAACTGTTTTTGGATTCGGTGATATAAACAAATGTTCCACCAGATTGTCAAAGACGCAGAGGATGTTTATTAGAACCTGCTGCAACTCTGTCTCCTTAAGCCATTTTTGAAATTTTAGTTTTGTTTTCTTTCTTAATAGACTTCTTAATGGCTGATGAGAATCTCCCAGTTGCTTTCAGCTTAACCCACTGCAGTAGACTAGGCCTAAGTGCTTCTCATCTTGTGTGCGCTTTACTAATTAGCTTTTCTTTTCTTGTCCTTCCTTTGACCCCACACTATACTCGTTTGTGTGTGTGCTCATGCGTATTCGCCCCCTTCCCCTTCACTCTTCTCCATTTACGCACACATCATCTTTTTCGTTCCCTCTATCAGTGCTCCCCTCGTGTACACACAACCGACCCCCTCCGCAATGAGCTCTCACTCCCCTCATCTCCTGTTACATCGACCAAATTACGGCGGAGGCGCAGGGAGAACGCGCGTAAACGGGCCTCGTCGGTCAGTCCAGGCAAGAGCAGCCCTGGCCGCCGCCGCCGGCAAGCACTCGCCGACCGCAAAGCAGCCCTGCTGGACGAGCAAGTGCTGCTGCTCTCGGCCCGCAAGCAGAGGCTGGAGCAGGGCAAGAGGCGCGGCGGCACGCTCTTCTCCTTCTCCTTGCACCTGCCCGACCTGTCCTCCTTCCTGGACGACGACGGCTACATCACCTTCCCCGATCTGTCGGAGATGCGCTTCCTCCCTGAGTGCGCTCAGAACTTCCTGCCCATTAAGTCCCCATCGCTCATCCCATGCTTCCTCTTCATCTTCTTCTTCCTGCTCTCCACCTCCTTCTCCGTCCCCTACGCCCTCACCCTCTCCTTCCCCCTGGCGCTGTGCCTCTGCTACCTGGAGCCCAAGGCAGCCTCCCTGACCGCCTCCATAGCCCAGGGCTACCATGACCATGACAGTTCAGAGGAAGAGGAGGTGTGTGTGTGTGCGTACGCCTGTATGTTCCAGTACCCGCCTCTGGCATAGAGTAACAGTTCATTATAACGGTTAACCCCTTATCCTGTCCTGTATCTCGCTCTGCTGTTTCACCAGTTCAGAGCCGACCTGGAGACTGTGTCTGTCCCAGTGTCTGTCAGTTCTCCTACTTTCAGAACCTCATCTCTGCCCGGTCACACTCTCATCCTGTAGACTACATCCTCATCAACATCACAAGTATACAGAGATGAACCTGCAAGTCTCGCCATTTCATGTTTGATCAGCTTGCATTTACTTTATGAGAGGGTTAGACACAAATATTGTGCACTATTTTACACTTTTTACTCACATCAGCCTGAAATTTGACTACTTTTGACATATTTTAGCACAAGCTTTATGCAGCATCACTAACAAATAACCATGAAGTAGTCTCTCTGTCATGCTGCAGTGTGAAACAGTTCATCATGAATATATTTTCACGTTTGACTGACCGTGTTTATTAGATATAATGAGGATTTGAAGAGGTCACCTTTCTTCATTTGGTCACTAATCTTTCAACAAACCTCATATTTAAAAACATAATTTGTGCCTAACCCCTCTCAGTGATAGTATCCACATTCATGGATTTACATTTTAGAAAGTGACTGCTACAAGATCAACACCAGCTGCATGGAAACACTTCCATATTTATCATTGCACTCAGTCTCTCTGCATTGCTATCTGAGTCAAGCAAAGCAGCACTAATTAACATTAAAAATTTAAATTGAAGTTCTGCTATAAAGGGCTAAAAGCAGCTTACAGTTGAGTGCCAAAATGAGATGTTTTTCCCCTGAAGCAACACCCCTTTTGAATCACAAGTGATCAGTGTAATGTAATGCATGCTGTGATGCAGAGAGACAGTTACTGTAGATGCATCCAGATCACCTCCAGTGTCAACATGCATGGAGAGGAGGGGGGAGGGCCTGAAAGTCAGGTTACTGTTCAAAATTGTCAAATCGAATTTTTTTTATTATCCAGTGTTGCTTGACCAGCAACAACACAGCAAATGTTTCACTGACTTGTAATGAATAAAAAAAAATATACCCAAGGACTGAGCCCTGTCCAAATCCAAAGCAAATTTACACGTCAAAGTGACTGACCGAAGGTTTAAACTTCCTCTGAGTCTGTTTTGCTTGCTTATTTTTCATTTGCTTTTTTGTTTCTTTTTGTTGTTCTTTTCCTAACCTTTTCTGTAGCGTAGTGTCTGATAACGTGTAGCTGACAGAAACGACCAGTGCATTTCCATTCGTTCCATTTGTGGTTATGAGGATCTCTGTTGACGATGAATGCATTTTCAAGGGTTTACAAGTTGGGTTCTTGTCGTTTTCTTTGTCTGCTGCTTGGAACGGTTTTGGTCTGTTTGTGAAAGCAGACTGACAGCGAACAAACTGACTTTGCCTTTGATGGAGAGATGACCGCCACAGAGGTTTGTACAGCGTGTAAAGACGTTTTATATATAAAGCATGAAAAAAGTCCTGACGTAGAAGAGGAAGAAAGTGATGCTGAGTCATAGGTGTAAAAAAACACATGAACTTGAAGTCCTGCATGTGACGCATGCCTTATTGTCTTTTTGTGCTCATTTAGTTATTGTTTTCGTCTTTGTCTGTAAAACACTTTATATGTATATCAACATGTCTTTTCCACCGGCTACACATTCAAATAGAGAGCCGAAGTCCCCTGACGTCATGTCAACAACTTGATGTAATCTTTCATTTAGAATTTCTTTAATTTTCCTTTCCTGGTGTTTACTTTCCATATATTAAGTTAAATCAGCATTGATTTTAACAAAGTTTAAGAACAGTCACTTTGTCAAGTCATTATTTCAACTTCCTACATATAATCTCTGCTGTCTTAAAGCTTTGAGCTAACTGCGACCCCTCAACTCACTCATTGACTTGCTTCTTCGGTTGAGCTGTCGAAGTCTAGGTCTGATTGCAAATAGTGTTTGTTAAGGACAGCTAAAAACATCAATATTGATTTAACAACAGTTTTATATCCTTCACTAAACATATCGTGGTGTGGGATTTTGAATGAGGTTTTCATCTGGAACAAAACCGAGAAGTTCTGGGTCTTGACTGTTCGCTAAACCTCGCCCTCCTAGTTAAAGTTGCTACACTTGTCAAGCTTTTTTTATTCTCACACAGCACATAATACAGTTTACATCATGGTGGCAGGGACTTTCAGACTAAGGTAGACAAAATCAGACTTCTCATTTTCAGCCAGTAACCTTTGATTTTCTAGTGAGAATCTTATGAAAGGTGTCGTAAATAGGCAGGTGAAGGCAACAAATATAATCTCGAACTTAAAGACTGAAGCTGCATGTGTCAGGCAAACGGTCTGTAAAGGCCATTGTGATTATTAAAAGGGGAAATGTACGATCAGACTGTAAGTTTATACTGACATAACCTTGTTTAGCCGCTTAGCTTACATACTTGCTTGTAATTTTCGAACAGTTTATTTTGCTTTAGATGGTTAGAAGGGTAGATCGTTTTAGGATGAGAACTTTTTTTGTAAAGATTGTGCCCATCTCTGGTAATGTTGGCTGTGGGTGTGGGAGTGTAAACATTACATTATTGGCGAGATAGAGCTGCCAACTTTAGCCTAAACTACACTACACCATTAACAGGATTTTAAAAGTCTAATGTAGTTATTTATTGCTGTACTATACTCGGCTTTAGAATTAACACTTGACTGTAGGAGGGAAGTTAATTAGCTTGAACAGTCAGCATCCTTGTATCATTGTAGGAAAGATGTAAGATCAGACTGTAATTTCATTCTAACATAGTCCTGTTTAGCTGTTTAGCTTGCATATTTGTTTGTATTTTCAAATGGTGTGACTATTCAGCAAAAGCAGCTCCATCTCTGGTAACATCAGCTGGGGTGGCTGAAGTGTAAACTTCCCCAAATAATGTTACAAATAAGAGCAAGATAGAGCTGCTAACATTAGTCTAGACTGACTTTTAAACAGTGTGGAACGACTACATGGTGGATGTGCTCTTCTTAAACTGTCTTGTTGGTTTTTTTTTTACACATCTTGTTACTGCAGAAAGTTGGATAATGACTGGCTTTGGAAGTACCACTCAACCACAGGTGGTAAATTAGCTGCAAATGAGTCGCAGCCTACGTTACAGCTGGCAGTCATGTTGTTGAATCTACTCCTTATACTTTTTCTTATGAAAAGGGATAAAGACACCCTCCATACTCAGAGTGTCACTTTTATTGTGACTCTATCACACCACTTCCACATGTGGAGAAGTTTAGCAGATGCTCAATTTCTGTCACAAAACTATTTACTTTCTTTATACAAGCACCATCCTTTTACCCCTTTCTTACTTGTCTGCTTGCTGCCCCTCCTTCCTCACTTTCTCTTTTCCCTTCACCTGATTTTGTGTCTCTTAATGAAACCCTTTTCCTCCTTATCTCATGTTCTCTTCTCCTCCTCCTCTTTACTCGCTGTCAGTCGGAAGCGGATGACGACTCTGAGATGCGGACTCAGGTACACTGGGCTCGCTTCATGGCCCAGCTCAGTGCATCACAACAACACTACCACCAGATGCACTGAGCTACTCAAACATCCGCCATCAGTCACTTTGTGCCGTCTCTCCGCCTTGGTTTGCCTGCTACTGCTTCTGTTGTTGACACTCACTATCACACCACACACCAGACTGACCATTCACTGTTGCCTGAATTCACTTCACAGACTGCTGCTGCAAAGCTGTCGCTGCTTCTAAACACGTCATTCCAGCTCATTTCTCAAGTGCTTTAGTGTGTAAATGGTGGAGTCGTGTTCATAATTCTGTTTCTGTTGGGGCTCCCAAGAGTCAGATTTCACAGTTTTCAGGGTTTTTCTAATCCATGGCTTTTATTGTGACTCTTAATTAAGTTGACTTATGCCACAATGTAGGAGACAAAGCTCCCAGATTCTCCTAACAAGAATTTAAATTTGACACAGCACAGTACCTTTAACTACAATTCCTCTCCCCTCTTTTGTCTTTACAGTATAGTTTCATAAGACGAGTTAAAGGGGAAAACGTTTTTATCAAGCATAGTAATCTGATGCTAGAGGTTGGTAAGAAAACAATGCATGACTGAGATATGCATGCAGGTGCTTCTTGTATGAAGATTCTTAAGTGATATCATATACATTTAACCTGCCAGTAAAGAGAGATTGCAATTTTATCTAACAGATTTTTTTGCTGTGAGCATCCAAATAAATCTTTGTGAGAAATAAAGCAACAGAAATTAAACTTAATTCAGTGGAGGTTTTAACTTCTAACCAGATTTGGGAGTGTTGTGTTTAACTAAACCTGTAAAACTAAATCTGTGAATCTATGCATGAAATCATTTGTTATCATTGGATTAAGCTAGTCCTAAATGCTTCCTTAGCATTTAAGTACGAGCTGCTACTCCTTTTCGTTGCAGCTGCAATGTTGGTGGACTTTTTTTGCTGTTGTGTTGCAGTTTGTGTGAGCTGTTGCACAGGAAGCCTGCACAGCCTCCTAAACAGGCCTGTTAACAAATGCAGTTGATTTAGGTCTGCATTGGTTGACCATTTCAGAACTGCATTTTTATTTTTTTTTGGTAATTCATTGGATATGCAAGCTACCGTTTCGTACATAAAGCATGGCCGTCGTTCCCTCCGCGCTGCTCCTGGCCTCATCTCCTTATGTCATGGTTGACCGGCTACTATAGGACACCGCGTCTCCGGCAGAGATGGTCAAGCACCAGACCAACATCAGCGAACTGAAGCGCTCCTTCCTGGAGACGGGCAGCAGCACGCCGGGCCTGACCGAATGGGAGAAGAGGCTCTCGTCGTCCCCTGTGCGCTCACCCAGAGCGGATGATGCACCGATGATAGAGCCACTGGAGCCGCAGGATGTAAGCTGCAGTCCACAGCAGACTGAGTGATGGCATGTGTGTGTGAAGCATGACATCACCAAGGAGATTTTGGCTTTGACAAAGACATCGATCTCAAGAGTGTTTGCTTTATGAGTCATAGTGCAGTAAATTAAATATTCATAATGGGGCTAGAGCCATATTTTCTACATTAAATTGGCTCTGGTGCGGTCTATTTTATATTCCAAAATGGATCTAGTGCATATTAAAGGAGAATATGGGCTCAGTAAATTAATCTGCAAAGTCATTCCAAGTTAGTGCGAGAGTAAGTCTATCACCTTATGTCTTCGTAAGATCTCATCAGCTGCTGATTAACATATTAATTTGTCTCGGTAATGGACGGTGCAGTCATTAATCATTAATACGATTGTTGTGCTCTGTGACATTACGTGCGTGAGTTCGAAGCAGTTTTATCAGCGTTTCTCCTTTTTACTTGTGTTTAGTAACCTAATCAGATGAACTCACCCGGGACAAATGAGCGGCACTAATTGAAGTCACTGAGGACTAATCACTGACATCAAAACATGTCTGACTGAAATTAAAAGAAGCTGATTTCTCTGCTTCAGGATCTGGATCGTGTCCATTTGAAGAGTCACGCTGGACATGTCCTTTCTTGTGGCAATCTCAATCTGTGTGAACTTTATTCATTTCTTTCTTTCTTCCTCTAGATTGAGCAGCCTGCAGAAGAAGAGACGGACAAGGTGGTGGAACCTAAAGCCACTGAGGTAAAGTGCTTCCACTTCCTTTTTTCACATGTTAAAATGAATATTTCGTGAGTGCAGTGTTGTGTTTTGCCCTTTGTTTCTACCTAGCTCCAGATGTAGCTGGACACTTGCACAGATTTTGGTATTTTGGTACTTTTTCTTATCTCTCTGAAACTTGAATCAAGGTTTGAAATGTCCTTTGTTGTCCAATTTTTAAAAAACGACCTAATTGTTGATGGTTTTTTAGCCCTTTTTAAAAATCAACATTTGAAAGTGTATTATCCCAAAAAGGCCATTAGTTTGATGCATGCAGCCACAAAATAAGATAAAATACATGGTGTAAATTAATCCATAACAGGAACCACATCAGTTTTGATAGATATTCAAGCTTCACTCTTAACTTTCACAGCTCTATTAGAGACAATACTACCATATCTGTGCAGCGAAACTATCTTAAATACTACTTCCAGACGCACCTTTGTCCAAGTACTTACGGAGCTCAGTCTGTTTATGTGTCATTTCTAGATTAACAGTCTCTTGAGCTTATCCTCAGCGTCTTGGCTGTGTGATGCCCTCTGTCTATTAACCCCAACAATCCATTTCCAATAAGCCAAGTGTCTCCCCAGGCGGCTGGATATCTGGTGAAATATGTGGTGGATAGCATTGGAACAGATTTGGCCACCTCCTCGGGGCCACACGGGATTAGTCTGTCAACCACTATGGACGACGACGTCTTCATGGACGGGACCCTCAGGGAGGTGGAAGAGAAGACACCCGACTCCCAGGAGGATGTGTCAGAGAGGTCGGTGTTGAAGGTCAGCCCCGGAGCTGTCAGACAGGAGGTGTCCCAGGCCATCAGTGACAAGAAAGGGACACTCATTATCTTGAAGGAGCCGGAGGATAGAGAAGAGGGCACAGAGACAAGTGCTGTGGGTGAAAAAGAGGAGCCTATAGTCCCCGAAGAGGCTGAAGAAGCTGAAGAGAATGAAATGTCTCCCTCTAAAGAGAAAGAAAATATTACAGACGACACTTCAGTTGTTATAGAAGCCAAAACTGAAGTAGTCAAGAGTCCGAAGATCGAGATAAAAACTGATGACATGACTCACATTAAAGGTATTGACTCGCCTAAAAAGGCCATGGCATCATGGATTTCTGAGGAAGTGAAGACGGAGGCTTCAGAGATCAATAACATGTCGACAAAGGAAGTGAAAGAGATGAAGACTTCTGACGCTCTGCAGCAGAAAACCGAAATCATCACATTTGAAGAGGAGCAGAAGTCCAACCTGACTCAGATCACAGTTTCTGAATCTTCAACTACATCCTTTGCAGTGGTACTGTATGAATACTAAAAGCAACAACTCGGTTTTGGCTGCCTCCCTCCATATCACCACCACCCTCAGCCTACCCCCATTGCCTTCCCTCCAGCAGCAGCAGCAGCCAAACCAGTCTAACAACAGTGTAAACAAGCGCTGTGCATGGCTAACGGTCCCTTAACACCCAGCGTTTACGCTCACACCTGCCAAACCGCCGGTTTCTGTTGCAATCGAGCCCGCTGCTTCTTTTTTGATACAACTGTTTTGAGTTTGTTGATAGCTAAAACAGCTCACCTTGCCTTAACAGCTGGCTCCCACAGCTGATAAGGGAAAGAAATCAGGGCTCTGGCTGGCTCTTGTTTGTTTTCTAACGTTTTTTGCTCAGCTGCTCCATTCCTTTATTTCAGCTCTTATCAGTTCCCTGAAAGCGGTGACTTCATAGCTCTGGCTCAGTGCCACCGCTGCAGCTTTCCCCACCTCATCCTCCAAAATCCCCTCTCTGCCTCCGTAACGAGTCAGGGAAAACAATTGTATGGCTCTACCTAAAAAGAGATTTTGCTCTTCTTAAGAAACTGTTTTTTCAAAAGCAGATTAGTGGGAAATGTGCTGCTGGTGGATTCAGCAATTCTAAAACCGGATTTTCGTTTGAGGTTTTAGGATTTCTTCATCTTGGCATTAGGTTCAGCGGATTTAATGAGCTACATAATGGTATTCCATACAATCCATACAATAATATTTACTTTTCAGACCTTTCATTTTTCCACCCTTTCTCCCTTTGCTCTTTGTCTGGTGCTCACTGTGACTTTTGACTGTCCTCTCTTTTCCTTTCTCTCCGTCCATCCTTCTGTCCCATCAGTCTACGCTGGGATGGGTTCCCTCCTCTGAAAAGGTGACCACTCCTCTCTGGTCCTTGCAGATTTCAAAATACCTTTCAAAACAGTTTTTGTCTGTAATTATGTGTGCCTATTACATGTAATTCTTACAGGTTTGTGCACAGTTGGAGTATGAAAATGAATAACCATCTCTCTCCAGTCGCTGTGATGTGGAACTGTCCTGTTTTTTTGTCACAGTGAAGCAAAAACATCATCTAATGGTGCAATTTTCGTTCACAGGCACCAGCCGAACCAGAGGAGAAAGCGGTGGTTGCCACAGAGACGGAGGCAGCACCAGCCAAATCAACAGGGCCAACGGTGAATATCCAGACCACAGAGGCTGCAAAGGCACAGCCAGTGCACACTGCAGCGGAGCTCACAGACAAAACAATATCTGCAGAGCCTGCAGAAGGGGAGCTAGATGATGTAGTGTTACAAGAGGATATGAGTGGCATTAGTTTAGGAGATACACAAAGTGATGCACCATCTGAACAGCTTCAGCAGTATAAATATGTGGAGCTGGTGGCAGAAAAAGAGCTGGCATCAACAAATTTAGGGTTGGATGAGAGCATGTCTGGCGGTAGTGCTTTGCCGGAGTCTGCAGTGCTGACCTTAATAGCAGAGAATGAAATTGAGGAAGTAATAGACGAGGAGGGAGAGGATGCAGGCGTGGAGGAGGAGGCAATGGCGTCAAAAGACAGATTCACTGTTGCTCCCACTTACATCAGAGATTATGAAAAGGAAGATAAGATGCCTTCAGCAGAGGAAGAGAACAGTGGAGGGGAAGCAGAAGAGACTTCTTTAGAGGCTTTGGAAGATGGAGTGGCAGATTTTAAAAACACAGGGGAGGGAACATACACAGAAGTAGATGGCAAAAGAGTCCAGTTCTCCAACGAAGTGCAGTATTTCCAGGAACAAGAGTTTTCAGCAGAGTTAGAAGATGATATTGAGGAGGTGGATGAAGAGATAGATGAATGTTCACCAGCAGAGGATGAAGCACAAAAGGCCGTTAAACCTTTGCCCTTTGAGAAAGAGAAGTACCACTATGCACAGACGGACAGCTCAGAAGATGAAATGGAGGGAACAGAGGAGGAAGAGGCAGATGGAAAGAGGGAAGAACTGGAGGAGGAATATGATGAAGAAGAACTGAAACTGGCAGAAGACGATGTTGACGAAAAGGCGTCAGCAGTGAGAGAAGATGGAATGGCATCAGAAGAAGAAATGGTCCAAACTGAAGAACTGGAAGAAGAAGTAGATGAACAAGACAAGACGTTCAGTCCACACGAAGTGGCCCAGACACACGAAGAGACCTCCGGTGCCTCGCTCACCCATCCACCTCCAGCTGTGTCTCAATCGGAGGTAACCATGCATCAGCTCCAGTGGCCTCCCCCTCGGCACTGTAACCTCACCTCCATCCTCCACTCCTGCCGACACAATCTACCACTAATAATCAAAGGCAAAACTCGACCAAAAGCATGGATTTGCGTCGCAACTTGCTAACTTCACAGTTTGTTGCAGAGCAGATCAGGGGACCTGTTTATAATGAGATGTGGTGCACACACTTAATCGAAACCTTGTGATTTGCATTCTCCAGTATCCTCTCCTTCACTGGATCGGGGACTCTAATGCATGACTGCATGCTCGTTTAGAGATTTAAGCCCTTCAATGACAGGCTTTGGCTTAGTTTATTAGCATGTGGGATTTATTTATGTCAATTTGATCAGTGTGGAGCTATTTCAAGAACAAAGACGCACAGTTAACAGTGAACACCTCCAACAATTTGTTTCAGACATGGAAGCTAATTTAACAAGAGCACAGATGGCGTTGGTGCTGCTGTTCTCCCTCTGCATGCACTCATTTATACTTACTCTTCCTTTTTGTCTATTAGAGTCCTGATGCCGTCGATGCGAGTACCAAAGAGACGCCTGTGATCCACACAGAGACAAAAACTATCACCTATGAGTCTGCAGAGGTATGTATGAACTCAAACGTGAGATTACCTCAATTTTACATCTTGCAGCATTTTCAGAAATGTGATAAAATATTGTAATTAAGGAATAGTGTCTGTGATAGGCTTCTTTTTTTTTTTTCAAGCAGCATTAACTAATATTTTTGGCCACTTGGGGACAGCAGAAATAATCTGTGAATACACATTGACATATAATCACCTTTTTAAGTGGATATGTCGAAGATGTCGGCTATAATTGCTTATTTACACAAGCAGCAGATACAGAGAGATGTTGGCATTAGTTTAGAGTTGTGTTAGTTCACAACTGATGAATCTTACATCAATATTCACTCTCCTCTTTGTGCTGCTCTCCTGTGTTCACCAGCTAGTTGCTAACTTTGGCGGTCTTCTTCTTCATTCTGAACATTGACATTTGACATTAACAATGAGCTGAAGCACACTATAACCCCAACCCATAGCATGCAGCTGACCTGCAGGTGATAATTGTCAGGGACTTTTTGACATTGCACCTAAAACATTAAAAATATTGACCATAGCCACTTTAAAGCTGTACTAATCCAAAAACTGTAAGGGTAGGAGTGCTTCCTGGAGTCAAATTAAGTTTGTTAGAGGAAGGAAATTTGGATAGGGAAATGTATTATACACTAGTTAAATGGCTTTATTCTCACGACATGGTCATGTTAGACCGTAAAAACAAACTTGTTGAAGAGGCTGTGATAAAACCCTCTCATGACCAAACAGCTGACACAGTGAGCAACTAGCTGGTGAATACAGTGCAGCTTTTAGCAGCTGAAGTGAAAGCCACCACAATGCTTTTGCTGCTCTTTATCTGCCTGATTGTGTAAATAGGTAATTGTTATCTAACATGACAGCCATTATGTACATGTAAGATGTTTTCAGCTTGTTGAGGATTTGCTCTGCAGTGAATTAATGCAGCTTTGAGGCGACCGCTGATTAGTGCTGAATAGCATTTGATAGGAACTCGATAAATCTTTTGTAGTGGGTAGATTAACGTTATCTAGAGCACAGATACAAAATGCAGTTTCAAAATGGAGCTTTTTCTTTATCTTCAGGTTGACACTAATGGTGACATTGACCCCGGGGTGCTGCTGAGTGCTCAGACCATCACCTCTGAAACCACCAGCACCACCACGACCACACACATCACAAAGGTCAGAGTTCATCTGTTGTCCCTTTGTTCTTTTAACACTCCAACATGACCACAGCTTTAGCCTTTTCACTGCAGGATTTAAAACAAAGACAGTAGTTAAAAAGTGGAGAAAGGAAGCATATCTTTGTAGTACAGAGACTCATCCCCCTCTTTGACATACATTTTTATACATTCTAACCAAACACGGCAGCTTTAGTTTGATTAGACTGATTAGATTTTTTTTAAAACAGAGAAGAAATAGATCTGAGTTGCAACTAATGATTATTTTCATTAATGAATATTTTCTCAATAAATCATTTGGTGCCTTAAATGTTAGAATACATTGGAGAAAAAAAAACATTACAACTTCTCAAATTCAACTTCTCAAATGACTGGAACCAGTCATTTTTTGCCATTTTTGCTTTAAAAACTGCTCAATCAATAAATCAATTGTCAAAAAGTTCCAGATTTTTTTTTGTCAACCCACTTAAACAATCAATCATGAGGGTGGAGAACTTTTACGTTTGTATTTACACAAACCTTCTGTTATCTGTGGCGGATGTTAAGGATTTAGACTGTTTAGAAAAGGGCACTCTTTATTTATTATTTATTGTTTATTGTTTGTGTGCGCACTGATTTGAAGTCCTCTCTCTGCTCACTGTCGGTCAGACGGTAAAAGGGGGAATATCAGAGACGAGAATCGAGAAACGGATCGTCATCACAGGAGATGCAGACATCGATCATGACGAGGTGTCTTAGCTTTTCTATTTTCATGCCATTCATCACTACCCTCATTATTTTTCTTTGCCTGTTAAGTCAATAATTGGATTTGAGCACAAAGTAAAATGCTAGTGACCTGAGTGGCCCCTCAGGACCTTAACCACATGATACAGAGTGTGACATTTTAAACAAAACATTATTAACTCGTGATGTGACTGGAAGTATGACAAATGTAACTAAAATTGGCTTCCCTGTTGGCAACATCCCTGCTCCCTCCCCGCCTTCCCCATTTTCTGTCTCCCCCTCGTGATCCCTCCTGGCACTGCACTCCCGTATATAGGCTCTTGCTCAGGCCATAAAGGAGGCTAAAGAACAGCATCCTGACATGTCAGTGACCAAAGTAGTGGTACATAAAGAGACAGAGATCACGCCAGAGGAGGGGGAGGACTGACCCAGGTAAGACATTGAGGTCCCCAGTCCTGGTCCCGGTTCTGTCCGTTTTAGTCTGGTTTGGATTTAGTAGGACTGGTCTCCATTCTTGGGCATGCTGCTTTCCCATCAGCACTTCTTCTCACTGGTTACAGACAGCCCTGCTTCTGTAGCACTTACAGCTAATGCATCACACTGTTGTCATCCCAGCTCCACTCCCCCCCTGCAGGGAAAAGGTCGGCCGATGCGTGCTTGCACACAGACCGGATATTATAGTCTCAGCGCGTAATGACAAGGCTTAAAAACCTTAACAGTAATGCTCCTGGCAGTCTCATGCAATCGCTTGTAATTTCGCTGCAACACTCCCCCCTGCTGGACAGAAACACAACACATTTTGACACGGAATATGACACTTAAAAAATCTAAATTGCAACACTCATCTTCTCCTGAATATGTGCTGCCTAAATAAGAACATGTGGTGGAAAACAAATCATGTTGGAGTAGTTGTACCTGCATGTCGTGCAATATTTTGCAAAAACATTCTGCACACGTTGTTTTGTCTACATTGTGAAGCCTCACAAAGGACACCGGCAGTGATGAGCGATTAAATACCAGCTGAACCGGCTTCTGCTCCTCAGAGCGCTCAGGCTGGATTGACTGAAATCTGATCTTGAGGGAACACAGAGCTGCTTCGACCTATTTTTCAACTCTGTTCTAACAAGAAAAATCATAAACCAATAACTGAACAGCTCCTTAAATGACCAATTATATCAATTTTATGAATTACATCTGCAGTAAAACATGAATTTATGCACAAATGCATGCATGGCTTTTATACTAATCTACCTGATCTTTTATACAATTAAGATTGATATCGGATGAGTCATTAATATCAACATTATTCTGCATGTACACGACTCAAAATGAGTTGGGGGTATTGGGATATTTTACTTGATTGTTAATACTGTGGCATTTTGGTCCCCAAAAATAATGCAACACATTTCATTTGACTTTTATTCCATATCCTTGCACATGTATACATGCACCCATATCCCAATATCCCTAACTAATTTTGACTAGTGTAAAAGATGCTATCCGACTGTGTTTGCATTATTATCATTAGTATAGACTCCATAATAAATCAAACTCAGGCTGCAACTAAGGATTAGATTATTTTCTCAATTAACCGATCAGTTGTTTGGTCTATAAAATGTCAGAAAATCATAAAAAAAAATTGATCAGTGTTTCCCAAAGCTCAAGATGATGTCTTCAAGTGTCTAATTCTGTTCAAAACCCAAAGATATTCAGTTTACTGTGATAGAGGAGGAAATAAACCAGAAAATACTCACTTTTAAGAAGCTTGAATCAGAGAATTTTGACTTTTTTCTTCAAAAATTACTCAAACCAATTATCAAAATAGTTCACAATTCATTTAAAAGCCAACAACTAATCCAATAACCGCTGCAGCTCAATATCAAACAGGCTTTCAATAAAGATAATAACAATAGTTTTTCTAGAAGGAAATGTTTATGCATGGGGTGAAAGCATGCTTTCTGCTCAAGCTGTGTTTTTGGGACACTTACATCAGAAACTGACATACTGCTCCTTTCAGTTGCACTTTTCCTTCTGTTTGGGGTAAAAATAAATTGGGTCGGCAGTCCTTGTGGCAGCGTTTCTGCAAACTCTCACAAATGCAGCCATTTGTGTTTCAACTTGTTTGCCGTCAGTGTTGTGAGGATTATTTCAGGTGTGGAGCTGCATAAGGGAAACCTCTCATTCCATCGCACCGCAGCATGTCGTTCGAGCCTCGCCACCTTTTCTCTCAAACATTTCGTCTGTAGAAACTGTCCAGTTTATTCTAATTCACCTTCTTGGCTCTGAAGCTTGTTATTCACTAGCTTCTGACTGAAACGATCCCAAGGCGCAGGGTTTGGGATGAGCGAGTGTGCATGTGTGTACTTGCGTGACTCACCAGATGGGAATGCTTGGCTTTGTTTCTGCGGCCTTGCCCTCAGTCCTGTGTGTATGTGTGTGAGTGTGCTGTCTAATATCTGTGCGTCAGACAGGCTCTGTTTCTGACTATTAACATGATACTAAGTGTTTCTTCTCTGCTCTTTTTGGATGCTCAAGTCTTTCCACAGTAGATACACACAGATTGTTGTAGCATTTTCAACACTGTTAAAATTAAAATTCAACAAATTCTGACTTCACTGAGGTGCAGACCAGTGTGAGCTTGAAAAGAGGAAGTCCTTCAGAATTAAAATGCATCGCTCAACTCTTCTTCTGCACACCACGCTATATTCACCAAACATTTTAGGCCATCCTGCCTCTATCAGGGCGGAGTCGAGAGTGACTTCACTGTACTGTACACAATCAGTTGATCAGTAAAAAATTACCATAGATGTCATGTATGCAGAAAACAAGTGTTACGATTCTGAAACCGATACAAACATCCACAGTCTTGCAGCGCCCCCACTACGTCACAACTTCATCGCTCCTACTTTCAGTTTTTATCTGACTCGCATGTAAAAAAAAAAAACATCAGTCCTGTCCCCAACAGGACAAAAACGGTTAAAGGTTGATTTCTAAAACTTTTTTTTTTTGTTTTGTCAGACTGTCTGACCGTGAACGGCTGACTTGCTTCTGTCAACTGACTGCGCTTACATGGTGCGTTCAGGGCCTGTTTGTAAAGTTGATCTACCTTCACTGTGTTTTTGATATTCCAAATTGTAGATGATCCATCACAACATACAGGCCAAGAGTTTTATTTAAGAATCTACAAAAAATTCCATAAAATAGATTCAGGTCTAATTCCTCATCTTGAGCCCAATTTAGAAATCCAGAACACCTCTGTCTTCAGAAACTATTCCTCCCACTCTCCGTCTCTCTTTGATGAAGGCAAAAAAGCAGATTCTTTTTCAGGACAGCGTGGTGTGTGTGACATGTTTTAATTTTGATGGACTTAAAATTAAATTTAAAACCACGTTTACAGATTGAGAATGATGGTTTTTCTTTTGTGGTTTTTCAGTTGTGACAGCAGCCTTTCTGACTCACTGCTTGTGTTCCCAGTCCTAATAGATACTACAATAGTTGGCATCTATTTTGGGGGGAAGCATTGTTAGTTATAGCCAGAAAGTGCTCAAGAAAGAAGCCTGTGTGTATCTATGTTGTGTTTGTGCATTTTTGTAACCCAGTAGTCCCTCGGTGCATCTATTTACGGGGGCAAAACTGCCATAACCTTTTATGAGGCTCATTTTTAGTCTTTGGCCGGGTGCAGTGTGTCACTGAAGGTTCAGATGTGATTAAATATGCAGGGTGGGACTAACTGCTGTTCCCTCTGTTCCTCCAGGAGTAACAACTGAGGGCTGTTTTCTGTTCAACCTCCCAGAATCCAACTACATCCAGAACTCCACATATTCCTCCGGGACTCTCAGAAGATTAGAAAGGCTCCTTACTCTCCAAATGCTGCAGCTCGCCGCTAGTCGCAAACCATCACCTGCAAAACAAATAAATGCATTTTGCATGAGAAGGACGCAATGTTGCATTATCAAACAAAACAGCAAAGATTATACTGAAAACTGTACGATTTTAAAAATGGTTCTCGATCTCATCTGCACGCCGAATCCCCGTGTGCAGCAAGCAGACCTGTTGCTTTCACTGCCTTATTATGACTTTGATGCATTTTTATGATTATTGAGAATAATTATTGTAGCAACGTTTTATTTATGAAATAAAGCCATCACTCCAGAAACCTAAATCGCTGTAGGCTGTATATGTTAGGGAGCATACACTATTTAACCTTGCTGTAGAAGTGCCAACCTCATTTGCCAGCGAGCATTGCCTCCGTCACTCCAACAACACAAGCCGATGATTCTCCGTCAGGTATGCCACTACAGAAATCACTACAGCCCTGTTCTGTACATATCGGAGCTTTCCTAGGACAATAGCAAATTATCTTCCACAGTTGATTTTTGTCGCGTCTACTTGAATTGCATTTTCCTTTTTATGATCATTATTCAGTATTTTATCGTTTCTCATCGATTGATTCCACCACTTCAACACTTTTACGAGGGCAAAAATTGCCAAGGAATCAAGATTTCTGTGCAAGAAGAAGTAGATTTTAATGTGCCTGTGCAGGCTTTGAATGTTTCCCAGGGTAGATGATCGGCAGTCCCAGGTTTGTGTGAGTGTGAGGCAAAGGGCTCAGACTGCCGAGCTCTGCCCGAATTAGACGCAAAGCCAAGAGAGATCTGTCAAACCCTCCGCCACCACCCACACTACTACCGCCACCACCCTCACCCTAAACACGTCAACTGTACTTCCCTCATCTGTTCAACTGTATCTGAATAACCAATTCCTGTTCGTGTACAGCCATGTTTTCCTCAGAATGGTGAAATAAAAGTGGCAAATGCATTTGTTTTAATTTGCTGTTTTCTTCTCAAATAATAAAATGTTGAACACAGCGCTGAAACGTGTCACCTTGGACAATGATTATTGATTTGATGTATTGTAACACTGAGATATCGAGTCTGACCTAAGTTCTCTGATAATTCAGATGAGAGATTGCTGATTTTATTTTATAAGTTACAAGTGATGAGTTATCACGCTATGGTACATAAACCCATTAATGGATTGATCAGAATCTTTAAAATGCCGGTTTACATTTGAAAAAATATATATATTAAATCTTTTTTGAAAAATATTGAAATAAAACAATCAACAAACATAAATGTTAAACTGCATGTGCCTGAGCAATAAGAGACTAAACAGAATTCTTATCCTCGGGCATTAAAATAACCTGATGAACGTGATCATTAAAATATTTAATAAGTTTAAAGTCTGGCTAAATAAATAAATATATATGGAGCTGTAAACTGTAGTCGATCAATGTATTATTCATGAGGCCAAATGCTCTAAACACTTAATGTATCTGCTAAAAGAAATAGCCTCGGGTCGTTCAGACTGGGTTTTTACTGCTTCAGGTAATTATGTTGGAGGCACGCAGGCTGCTGAAGCCCCGCCCCGCTGTGTACGTGCGTGTGTGTCAGAGAGACGCAAAAGGTAAGAGGTCTCACTCTGTTTCTGTTGCTGGGTGCACAAAAAAAAGGAGGCTCTTCTTAAACATTTGCTGGTGTCTCATATCTTTATTCCCCAAATAATCTCAACTCTGTTTTGACTTATTGAAGAGACTACATGGAGACCTACTGTGTTAGTAATGGTTATTTTACTACATTTAGGGCATGTGTAGTCGGCTAGTATGCCTGTGTGTTATATTGAAATTGTAGGTTTTAATATGCTGCCAGTATTTAATTAAAATGATCAAAGGCTACAGCTTGATTTAAAATAAAAAGAAGTCTTGAAGACATATTATCTCAATCATCTTTTTAACAAGTGATAGGATCCTACATGGAGCAAACTTTCTGTAATTCTGGTTATTTAAGATGAGGGATTTATCTCTGTGCCGTTCTTATTGGTTTATAAGTGGAGCCGGCTTTCAAATGGTGATGTACATATTTCTCAGTACCAGTCAGGATTTAGCATTACCTGTCACCAAATCTGATGACAGTGGAGTTTGTTGCTTGTGTTGCCACTGACAATTCAATTGGAACAAATTGCACCTGATGAAGCAGATTATTAGAGAGAATTACTGAAGTTATCGGGGGATTTAAGACATTTCTAGTCAAAGTTGAATATTCAGCTACTCAATGAAGGAAAGACATTGTTTTATATTTATATTTTATATTAATCAGAATCAGCTTTATTGGCCAAGCAGCCTATGAGTAGCCTACACATACAGGGGGTTTGAACAAACATTTAACCATAACGTACATACAAGTAGGCAAAAAACAGTTTCTATAAATATATTGGAAATAAACTGTGAACAAGAATACAATTGTGAAATGGTGCAAAGAGTGCTGTAATGACCATTTATTCGGTTATTTATGTGAGCCATGTTAAGTGAATTTCAGTGTCTCAATTTAAAAATACATGTATTTTTACAGAGAGCCAACCCACTGACAAACCCTGTATGTTTTTATTTATTTAACTTTTTTTTTTTCAATACAATGAGGAACAGCTCTGGAGGCGGAGTGAGTCATCCTCTCGCTCATAGAGGATCTGCGCGGAGTACCTGCTCCGGTGCTGTAGGTGGCAGCAGAACAGCGACACATTTCCTGTGGAGCCCAACAGTCACAACAAGAGGAGGAAGAGGAAAAACGACAGCTCTGGATCGTCGTCGACTGCCTTGCGTGACAACACAGGGATCGCGTTCAGGCTTCGGGTATTAAACATTTTCTGTTTTCTCTTTGTCGCCGCGAGCAACGCGGAAAAAGACGCGGCGTTGAGCGGCCGTCGGCCCGCCTTGCCGCCGCCGTGTTCTCCGCCGCCTGTTAACTGCTTTAAAGACACCAGAAACATGCCAATGGAGGCTTGCTGACCAAAATGGCTGGGCGCAGTGAAATGTGAAATATTCTTGCTAAGGTTATCCTTTCCTCACGCAACGCGACTGTCACGCCAGCACGGCGGTTAAAGCGCTTTAGTTGAGTTGAGAAAAGTGCGTGTGTTTGTTTCTGTTTGCGGTTTATCCTTTTTATTAGCTTTACTGCGGCTTTCACTGCTGTCGGGCCCGCCGTGTTTTTTCTCAAGGATTTCTGCATGATTGATTCGGCTACTTTTGTTTACGCGCTGCATTTTTAACCATCATCTGTAAACAAATGTGATAATGACTGATTGCATGTTTGTCCTTTAATAACGTGCGAGTGTTTGTTCTGTACTCGACCTGCACGGATTCTCCTATCAGGCATGCAAATAGAGCTCCACCCCTCAGCTGTGCAGCTTAACTTCATGCCCGATGTGTTGTGGAAACCACAAGATTTGACCCTTGCCTCCTTTCCCTCCTGCAGGTTGCTCCACTTTGACCTGCAACATGTCTGATTTACTGAGATATATCGACTATGACCACAAAGCCACCTTCCTGAAGATGCTCAACCAGCAGAGGATGGAAGGCGAGCACTGTGATGTGGTGGTGGTGGTGGAGAACATCGAGTTCAGGGCTCACCGCTGTGTCTTAGCAGCCTGCAGCAACTACTTCAAAAAGCTCTTCAAGAAGCAGAGCGACGAGGACAACTCCATCGTGGAGCTGGACTTCATCCGCTCCGACATCTTCGAAGAGGTGCTCAATTACATGTACACAGCCCGACTCGCTGTGAGGAAGAAGGACATCAATATGATGATGTCATCCGGGCAGATCTTGGGGATCAACTTCCTGGATAACCTGTGCACGCAGAAACGCGAGCTGACCAACATGAAGACCCGGGAGAACCAGGCTCCAGGTGACCACGGGATGCGAGCTCAGGACGCCATCCTGAAGGAGCTGGCCATGGAGGAGGTGAGGAAGAACAGCTTTTATGATCAGGGGATGGATAGCATGGGGCCCGGCGGCTCCCACGTGTCCCAGCCGCACAACTACAACACCAACATGAGCAAAGATCCTCACAGCCACGGCTGGGGCTCCTCTTCCACCAGCGACATGAAGCTGGAGTACCTGCTGTACGGCCACCGCGACCACGGCTCCTGCCAGAGCACGGGCGCCAAGCCCATGGACCACAACGCCAAAAAGGAGCGGCTGCTCACCGCCAACCGCCCCTACGGCTGCGAGCACTGCCCCAAAGCCTTCACCACCGCCGCCCACCTCAAGGAGCACCTGAAGATCCACTCCGGCTTCAAGCCTCACCGCTGCGTCGTGTGCGGCAAGGCCTTCATCAGGGGCCCCGACCTGAAGAGGCACGAGAGGGTCCACAGCAACGAGAGGCCCTTCGCATGTCAAATGTGCGAAAAGGCCTTCAAGCACAAGTCCCACCTGAAAGACCACGAACGGCAGCATCGGGGCGAGCGGCCATTCAACTGCGGCTCCTGCGACAAAGCCTTCATCAAAGCGTCGGATCTGAAGCGCCACTGGAACACCATGCACAGCGGCAACCCCCGCAGACAGATGTCCCTGTCTCCCGCCGCCTCCCAGCACGGCCAGGCAGAAGCCGCCGACCAGAGAGACTGGAAAATGGAGACCGGGCCACACTCGCACAACTCAGGGGACTGTTGAGCCTGCACACACACACACACACACCAAACCACACTCTGACACACAGACACACACACACATCCAGAGCAGTCACTCAAAAACATGTACACACACTGACACAACCACAACCCTGTGACAGGCTGAGGGCCTGAGATCACACGGACAATGATCGGAGTGAGTAACAGAGTTCATAGCATGTTCATAAGACTGTGGGGCTGTATTATTATTCTAAAGAGTTATGTCAAAAAGCGATGTTTTCTTTCCACCTGTAAATGTTTAGTTCACTCTACTATACATCTATTTTTCACAAAGCATCGTTACTATCTAGACTGGGGGTTCTCATAACATTATTCTCTTTTACTTTTATGGGATATGTAACATTTAAATGTTTGTTTAACCTTTACTGGATTTTATGGAGATAAAAAAGAGAGAAACAGAGTTGGCGGGGGGGGAGATTTTTCTGCATAACATTTGTTGCATTGAGTATATTCATGTGGATGTTTTTAATGGATGTGTTTAGTTGTATTGATTGATATTACACTGTAAGAGTAAGAGTCACCATTTTGCATTTGATGCAGATGATACCAAAGTCTTGGGCCCGTGAGGGGATTGTCTGTGACGGCTGTCCTGCCCAAGCAACCGGCCAACTAGATTTACTGTTATACAGTATAACTGTCATCCAGCTATCAACAGTTAATGATAGATGTCTGTATATACTGTAGCTTAGTTTGTTGCACAATTAGAGTACACAATAATGAATTATGCACATATAACATTGTCCTACTCCTACACTTTGACAATAAACACCATTTGCTGTGTTTTATTGGTTTTTGAAAAGTTTGGTTTCTGTTGACAAGCATTCGGGAAGCAGGATCTGTATCCTGAAGGTTTATTTATACAGCTGAGGTGCCAGTGACACATGAGCCTGAAAGCACCTGTAATCCTGGTTCCACATCTTTTTAAAATGTGAAAAATTTAGAAAGATACAACCAACAGCCAAAGTTAATTTTAAAAAAAAGAGAGAAAAAAACATGTGGGTTGGATATAGCACCAATATCAAAGTCTTCCTCAGTCACCACATTGGTTCAGTTGGTGTATTTGGTTTGTGTGCGGCTCCAAGGTGTGACAATTTTGGTTTTACATAACACCAAAAATCTGTTGAGTGCGACATTTTCATTGGTGGCACCGGTGTATTTTACATTCAGCAGATCAGGTGAAAAAAAAAAACGTAGCCTTCAAAAAAAAATTGGGTGTGACAGTTTGTGTTTGACTGAGAATGGAAAAACATTTGCACCATTTACACAATTTGTTAAGCTAAATTAAAATGTATTCCTGCGTGCACCTACAAGAAAAAGTAAGGTGCACCAGTGCGAGCAGTGTGAAACAGTCTGGAGCCTTGTTGTGATGGTCGCATTAAAAAAGTTAATTTTCCACCTTTAAGAACAAAGTGATCTACCTGTGATATATGTACAGTGAGACCATAACAATTGCTCAATGCAAGACGAAGTTTAAACATTCTGTATTTAAAATCAATTTTTAAAAAACCCTCAATTTTAACTCCTAAAAGGTTCAAAATGATGTGTAAACAGTCAACAGTCATGCCAGAGGGGGGCTGCAGGTGTGTGCAGGAACATGATTTTGCTAAAACCGACTATTTGACTCACAATTGCGAATGTTAAAGTGTTTCAAATGTAAAAAAGGGACGTTTTGAGAGACATGCTGCTTGTAAAGCTCCTGTATTTGATGGTGTTTTGTCTGCATAATGACAACTTCAGGACAAAGACGTACCAGGGACAAGAGAACAAGTAGGGCAGCAGCTGATGATTATTCAACCAATAAATTGTTTGCCTGTGAAAATTTCAGAAAAAAGTGAAAAATGTCCCAGTTTCCAGAAATCAAGGTGACAGCTTCAAATGTCTTGTTTTGTCCAACCAGCTGTGTTAAAGATAAAACAAAGATGTTCAGAGAAAATCAGAAAATTCAAACATTTTTTGCTTAAAAAATTACCCAAAATAGTTGCAGATAATTTTTTTGTCAGCTGATAACAACAGAGATGCTGAGAATTAGTGGTTACAGATGTTGATTGGCTAAAAAATGACTACGCAGCCATATTGAAACACTGATTACATGTTGTCATTTTTCCGGCAAAAAAATCCTGATTTTCTCTGGTTCCAGCGTCTTTATTGCGATCATTTTCTGTGTTTCTTTGTTTTATGTGATAATCCACTGCTGATTGGATCAAACGAGCAATTTGAAGACTTGTGATGGGTTTTTTTTCTGAATTTTTCCACATTGAATATGAATGAAATTATTAGATGATCAAGAAAGAAATTGATATTTAAGAATAAACCTTCAAGTTGAAACTTGCCTCCATTCTGAGACGCAGCACAGCCTCAGGATTCGGGTTGTGTAAAAGCCTGGACTGTGCAAACAATCACATCTGCTGCCTCCACCCCCCTCACCACCACCAACCCTTAAAGTCCACTGCACCTTTGGGCTCCTTCAGCTCTGCTTCGGCTCTTTAGTTTAGCTCTGAATATAAAACCAACCACTCCGTTTAACGAGGGTGAAAACACTTAAAGCCAGCAGACACACACCCAACATGGCTGTGTGTCAGTGTCAAGAAAAACTTCTGAGCAGCTCTCTCATACTCTGCATGCAACACTAGATGGTGCCCTGTTCATAGTGATTGACCTGTTGCTGCCCAATCTGACCCGCTCATGTCGACTGTCCAGAACTGACAGAGTGCTGAAAGACACTGATGGCACAGTGGGATAAGAGTTGGTGGGGAGCTGAGCTTACTGTGAAGCACATATGGTGACTGTGTGAAATGTATGCGCTCTCACACCTCAGTGTTTTCCATATATTTACATACATCCGAGTGTAGTGGTTGGAGGGAGGCCAGTGGTGTATCAGGGTTTCACAGTCTCCGCTCTGTTTGCAATGACAGTCAGATGGAGATACTGTAGATGGATGGTCTTTACCTGTTGGTGACCTCACTGTGTGGAGGGAGGACATCCTCAGAAGCATCTCACACTGATCAACAACAGAGGAAGAGTTTGATCGCCTGTAATTTGGGGCGAAACAGTTTGGTGGAAAACTGACGTCAGTGTCTCATGGAAAAGGCAGACCTTGCCTCACTGATGTCAGTAGATGCCCGAGATCTGTTTTCTGCATTTCGTGTGTGTGTGTGTGTGTGTGTGTGTGTGTGTGTGTGTGTGTGTGTGTGGAGGGTATGGTTCTGTATCACACTGTTGGACTGATTGGAGCTGGGTGTGTGTCGTGACTGCCTGTGCTTGTTTGTGTGTATTTGTCAGAGAGGTTTGTTATGTGATGTGTGCATGAATTATATCGGTGCGTGCGCGCATGTGTGTTCGTGCCAAGGGATTTGAGTGATGAGGGCTTATTGTGTGTTTGTATGTGTGTGCTCAAGCATGTGCCTAAGCGCATTTGTATGTGTGCGCACGCATGTGTGCGTGTGCTGGCATGTATAATGAGCGGGGAGGGGGTAGTGGTGGTGGTGGTGGTGGAGAGTGTGCATGCGTGCATCATTCTGTGTGCGCTATATGCATCTATAATGAGTTCTGTGTGTGTGCACGCACATCCGGGGGTGAGTGACGGTGTGCAATCATGCATGTGCCTCTCTGCGTGTACTCATCCGTGCCTGTGCGTGAGGACTGTGCATCAGTATGGATGAGATTGTGTGTGTGTGTGTGTGTGTGTGTGTGTGTGTGTGTGTGTGTGTGTGTGTGTGTGTGTGTGTGTGTCAGTCCTTATTTGTTTTTATGTATGCATGAGCCTGCACGCATGTATGTGCATGCAAATGCACACATCATCACTATTTAGGGAATTCACGTGTCAGCAGGCTGAGTTCTATAATGCAGGTAGTCACATGAATGAATATGTGTTTGAGTTTGTGTGTGTGTGTGTGTGTGTGTGTGATTGTGTGTGTGTGTGTGTGTGTGTGTGTGGTATACATTAATATTGTGGGGGCTGTGCATTCAGATTCATGTCTGCATAACTTTATGTGGCTTTCCGTGTGTGTTTATTCTCTCTTCAGCTTCGGTTTATGTGTGTGTGTGTGTGTGTGTGTGTGTGTGTGTGTGTGTGTGTGTGGGCGCAAGTGTGTGTTTGCATGTATGTGTGTATGTGTACAGTGAACACCCGGTTTCCATTACCCCGGCCGGCGTGGCTCCCTCAGCCAGACCACAAACCTCCTGTCTCCACTCTGGCTCCACCCAGTGCTGCCACAGGCTTCCCAGAAAAGAACAGCGTCTAATTAAAAAACTTTAATTACATTCATCTCATCTCTTTCTCTCTCTCTCTCTCTCTCTCACACACAGACACACACACACACACACACACACACACACACACATACACACTTGGGGAGAATAAAACAACTGTATACAAACAATCCCATATGATAAATGGGCATGAAAGGCAAAGCCAGCAGTTTTTTTCTCCCAAGCCGAATGGCTTTTAATCAGAGTTGCTGACATTCATGAGCCTTATAGTCTCCTGTGATGTCGTCCTCCTCTTGAGCACCATCTGGAATTTCTTCACATTTAAGGACTTCAGGATCATGGTGTCTCTCTGTCCTCCACTGTCTTCTCATGAAACGTTTGATGTGATCTCAGAGGCGTCTTAAACCTAAGAAAGAAAAAGCATAAATCATCTAACAACTGTGTATCTCCAGTTACTGTGTAAACACTCTCATTCAGGTCATCAAACTGATTTGTAGGGCAGCTCACAACTGTGAAATAACACTCGATTAACGGCTCATCTTCACATTAACGCCAGGAGCATCTCTGAGGAATGTTCCCTGGGGGGTTGCACTCATCACCTTGAGCACAGGAGCTCCTATCCTGACCAGCTTCCTCCTTTCAGGCCACATAAAAGCAGTTTTATTAACTGTGACCCGCTGTGTCCGCAGACAAGGTGCGTCTTTGTTGATCACGCTGACCTGCAGAGTCCGACCTGCAGAGGTGGGTTATCTGGCCATCTCCTAAGGCCCGAGAGAGCCGGCCGGATCGCTGCGATCTGCCTGCAGGAGTCATTGTTCAGGGCTGGACCAGATGTTCCAGCTGAGAGATTACCATCGCATCACTCCTCAGAGGGGAGTCCAGGCCTGGTCCTCCTCTCATCTCCTTACCTTTCCCACCTGCTCTGTTTCTTCTACATCCTCGCCCTCTCTCAGTTCCTTCTTCCTCATCTCTCCTCCCTTTTCCCCTCTCCTCTATTTTCCCTGCCCTCCCCTCCTCCAGCTCTTTCATTTCCTTTGCTCTTCTCTTTTCTCATTTTCCTCTACTCCCAACTATTATCCTACTCCTACTACTATCCTTTTTCTAACCCTACCTTGTGCTCCCCTTTTCTTCCTCTGTCCTCCTCTTTGCTTTCCTATCCTCTCCTCTCCTTTATCCACCATCCTCCCTCATCATTTCCTTTCTCCTGCCCTCTGTTTTGTCTCCCCTTTCCTTTTCCTTTTTATTATCTCTCCCCTCCTCTGTCCTACTTGTCTTCTTTTGTTCCTTCTCCACTCTCATTTTCTTTCCGTTCCATTCCTTTCCTTTCTTCCTTTCCTCCCTTTCCCTTTCTTTCTTCTATTCCTTTCCTTTGCCTCCCTCTCCTCCCCTGTCCTTCCTTCCTGTTCCTCTCATTTTCTTTTCTTCCTCTCATCTCCTTCTCTTCCTTTCCTTTTCTCCCTTTCCTATTCTTTCCTCTCCTCTCCTTTATCTCCCCCTCCCCTACCATTCTCTCTTATCCTTTCCACTCCTCCTGTCTCTCCCCACTCTGTTCTCCTCTACTCTCCCCCTCTCCTTTTCCTCACCTCTCCTCCTTCTCCCTCTATCTTCACTTTCCCCCTCACCTCCTCTCTATTTTTCTCATTTGACCTCCCCTGCTTCCTTCCATCTCTTCTCCTCTCCCCTCTATCTCCTCCTCCTCCTCATCACCCAGCACTGATAACAACTGAGGGCTGTCTTTAGTCAAACACAGCGCACGCTGTTCTCCTCCCTCCCTCCCTCCCCTCCTTCCTCCCACCCCTCCTTCCTCCCACCCTCCTCTGCTGTTATCAGTCTCAGTCATGGAGGTCTCACTCTAATGAAATTCCCTCAGCGATCATACTGACGATCTAAAGGCAGCGTTTGTTTGGAGACCACATCTGGGGAGTCGCTGAGGGCATGAAAAGGAAAAGCAGCTGTAATCTGATTATAAAAAATGTTACCTGTAATCTGCCCCAATCTGGAACGTGTTACTCAGACAAACGCATTCAGGAGAACACCTTACAGATAAGCTCAAAATTACATATATTTATTTAGGGTCATTGCAGAGATGTGTTAGGGCAAAGTCAGCTAATACAACCGCCACCTGCATGGTTAACTGAGTTTAGCTAACTGCAGCTACAGTTACCAGCAGTTAGCGGCTACTCTGACCTACTCTTACCATTATATTTTCATACGTCCACTTCCATGTTTGAACAGACCTTTTTAGAGCAGGTGGCACACATCTGAGACACAAAGGTACCATATAATTAATTCATCTTAGTTTTGAGAGTTTTCTTTCAAGTAAGCCAAAGCTGTCAAAAGTATTTCAACTGAAACTTGGAGAGAATCCCCCAGTACAGCGTTTAACCCGACACATAAACACAGTGACTTTAACCAATCATAGGATGTGAGTGATTGCCCCTTCGACCTCACACTGCAGTCAGTTTCGAAAGACTCTTGTGCTCCGTGTAGACAGCCTTGATTTACTCGCATGACACAAGAAATGATACAAATTGCATTTCACTTTTAAGCTTCTTGGAAGAGTCAGATCTTCCTAATCGTCTCCAGACATAAGTCGGGGTAAAAAAAAAAAAAACAGCCCACTTTCTCGTCTTCTCCCACCTCCCAGATCACGACTCCAACATCACAACTTACTCTGTGGTTTCTCCGAGAGGGGAAGAGTGCACCAGCGTCTGAAAGAGAGTCAACATCTTACTTAAGATTCACATGTGTGTTTAAGAAGGGTACGTCAACCTGGACGGTATTATCACAAAGGCCTGTCAAAGCAGAGATGGAGGTGAAGCAAACATCTCATTCAGCTGAATTTTAAGTGAATCCTCTGTGGTTGGGAAACGGAGAACAATAGCTGTATGTGAAGTCGAGAACCTCGCTGTCCTCTTTCCTCAGCAGGTGCTCAGATATCAATTATCAGTGGTTGTTTCTTCAGTCTGCGTCTCCAGGAGGGCTTTTTATTTTGGTGTTTAATCTGAGGATGTCCCCGCTGAGGGAAAATAAATGATAAAAGGTATCGCTTAGATTTCTGTCCGCTTGGCCTCTCCTTGTCTCGTCTGTGTCTGAGCGTGGAGGCGAACTTTGATGTCAGCCAGCCATGTTGGGGTCTGGTGTTCATGAGAGGGGCCTCTGTTTTCTTGTGCCAGACACTCAGACCGCAGGACCCTCACTGGGCCAGGCAGCACACAAGGTCAGAGGGAGTCCATGCAAATATTGACCTATCACTAGAGGCACGCTTCTTTGGAATCTGATATGAAAACACGTGCGTTACATGCATATGTCTGTTTTTTTATATATATTAAGTTAACATGTACGACAACATAACCTCTTTATCTTCATCACGTTCACATTTATTCACTTTCTGTGATCAGCGGCCACAGCCTTATTCAACTTTTATTCAACCAGAAAGACAAATGCTTAAACCAGGTAAATCAGTAGCATAATTATGAGAGTGTCATCAAATTATTTAGTTGATCAAATTATTTAGTTGATGTATATAGCATTAGCAAACAATAGCCACCATTAGCTCCTGGTCACACCAAACCAAGTAAGTCTACAGCAGCAGTAGAGTGTAGTAAAATGACCAAATGTGTTTGAATAAAAAAAATGTATTTTCTAATTCCGGTTTCAGATTATAAAATACCAGCCTGATTTTAGCCCAATGCAGCACACGTAGGGCTTCTGGCCGTCTGCCCAAAAATAGTTAATTTAACCCGTGTAGTGTGTCATAGTGGTTGATAACCAATGCCGCATCTGGGATGCTTTACGACGTCCCAGCAAAAAAAGCATGTCAGAATCTTTTTGCCTTCTAAGACGTGTTCCAAAGGTTGACCAATAGGAGCACAGAGAACTTACACATGGCAAAAGGAAAGAGGAATGATGTGGTGTGTGAAACAGAGGATAGGTCACTGTTGCCATTGTTCGCTTACATCATTATTCCAGGAAGCTGTATTCATCACGCGTGTTGTGAAAAAACAGCAAGTGATGATTTGTCAAGAGCAACATGTAGTCTCTTGTTTCACTCAAGACACAGCAAGAATGCATGACTCTGTAACTCAAACTAAAACTATAAATCTGACACAGTGACCATCTTAACAGACCATCTTGTAATGCTCCATTTTTTGCTCTAACGTAATTTAACCCATAAACACAATCCTCACCCTGCTTGGCCCTGTTTCATTTTCACCCATTAAAGTGTGTGGTCACCAAATAAAGCAAGAAAGTCAGTTATACATAGAAAACTCCATGTCATTTGATTTGAATACATTTACATTTTGATACTCGCTGATTGGCATAAAACAATAATGATTTGATTCGACTGTACTTTGTAAACTCTGTTTTAAAGTGTACTATTATTATTATTATTATTATTATCATTATTATTATTATTATTATTATTATTATTATTATTATTATTATAACTAGGAGTAACAACTTTATATACATACTATAATACATGGTCATTTGATCCATTTAATATTCAGCTGCCCACAATGCACCTGGTTGCCTGTCACAATATTTTGCAAATTCTGCTTGTTCTGAAGAGACAAACCAAGAGAGATGTAAGACCTTTTAAACATTAACATACGTTCCTGTCAACATTAAAACCATTTTATCTTCTCAGGAAATAAGTCTCTGTTTGACAAGCGATTGCTGAGAAGTGTGGTGAAAAAAACCCCACCACAGCAATGACCGCTCAGCGCCACAGATGTCGCCAAAATCAAAGCAACAGGAATCTGGAGATTACCACTTTGAACTTCAACCTCAATGCGTCTGCTTTCATCCCGTCACACATGACTCGAATCAGTCCAGAGCCGGCGTTATCAGCAGCTGAAGCATCCTCCGTCTGTCCTCGTCCACACAGAGCTGCTCCATGAACAGTGGAGGCCTTGTCTCACAACCATCACAAGTGGTCAACAGCACCGCAGCCAAAGGTTTTGAACTCATTATCTGGCAACAACCACCCAACATCATGTAATGTGGGAGTTCAGCAGAGGTGGTTAAGTGGTTTTTCGATGTTGCGGCTGATTTTTTCAAAAGAAGTCTCCTAATTTTCCAGATAGTGGCTGCCAGCCCACTGACTGATTGAAATAGAACAAAGAGAGCAGTGGAAAGATATGAGCAGTTTGCATTTGTTACATGCACATACTCCCTGGGAAATCATCTGAAGCCACGTTTATCACGATCAGACCAGAAGTCCCTTTGAGCTCTTTACACTTAAAGACTCAAACAGGGATGAAAGGTGGACATTTCTCTGCCGTATTCCCACAATCTAAGATTTCAATCCTCGGCTTAGCGATGGTAGGCACTCCGGCAAGAGGAATGACGGGACTTTTGAGTGTGGGATCCTGGCAGGGGGGGGTCACATAGCTCAAGTGCCTAAAATCTGACCTGCTGCTATAAACACCTCGTAGGGAGAAGGTCGGCAAGCCGCTTTCAGAGGGATTTAAACCCCCGTCCAGCCCAACAGTTGCTGTTTCGGCACAAAATGGACGCACTGTGTAGAGAACAGGTGGAGCGGCGATGACATTACCACTACGAGAGGCTAAAATGGAGTGCCATGTGCTCAAGAGTGGTGACCTATTTCTCTACACATCTGCGAGACACTAAAGCTACAGATAATGCTGCTTAAAGGGAAGGTTCACTCAAAAATGAAAATTAATTCATTATCTACTTACCACCATGCCGATTAAAAGTCGGATGAAGTTTTGTAGTCCACAAAACATTTCTGGAGCTTCACAGCAAAACAGCATTCAAGCATTTTCCGAAACAACTGAAGTTGATGGGGATGTTAAAAAAAAAACACAAAATGGCCTCATACAGTTTGGGGGGTGAGTAGATTATGATATCATTGTCATTTTTGGATGAACTTTTACCTCTAAGAGCAACAAAAGAAAGATACAAGTGGACGTTAGCTTGACTTATACCCAACTACAAACTAGCAACAACTTATGGGAGTGGAGCGTGTGAATGTAAACAGGATACGTTGCTGACTCTAATTCTATACACACACTCACTTAGCGCATGCCTTTCCCTGTAGAGTACACACACCTATGACACGGCCCTGTTGGCTGCCGGGCCTCCTGAAAGGTTAAATAAACTGGGATGATTAAATATCTCCCCGCGGTGAATAATTCACCAGCTCGATAAAGTTGATGCGAGTCAAGGGCTCAAAACTGGAGGCGAGTGGATTATACTTCCTGCTCACCCATCACCGCCGCCTTGCACACACAAAGACACACACTCGCTCACATAAGTTAAACATGTGTATAGGTGTTGGGCAACGGATCTTATATCTCAGGCACTTTAAACATAAACACGTGATCTCAAGTGTTTCCTATCCATCATGTCATGGACGCAGAGGGATGAAGAGGACGGGGGGAGGGGTGTGATTTATTGACAACCTCTTTATGACTCTCCCCACCTTCACTTCTGATGTGAGACTATTGCTTTTTCCCAAGGTAAAGTAGAGGAAACTGCCTCTCCTGAGATGAATGTGCGTTATCTTTTATCCTTTGACACTGACAAATTTGTTCCTGTCGCAAGGAAAAGGCTGGTCAGTGTAACCAAAGTGAACAAGTTAATGATTAATTGTGTTAGTCATTGTTATTTTATTAGTTCTTTTATCAGTCTACTCTAATCCATTACAGCCCAGGAGCTGAGTTCTGACAGTTTCTACAATCAACATGTTAAAAAGTCAATAGCTGTCTTTAACCTTTGCTGGACATGTGAAACTGTGTGACTACATGAACACTTGTGATGTTGGGAAGGTGACGTGCAATGATGCAAATAACAAGAATAAATAATTCCCCTTAAATGCATTAAAACTGAAGTAATGAGCCTGTTTTGAAAATGATATTTGTGTTAAAATGTAGGGAGTAAAAGTAAAAAGTTACGTAAAAATAAATACTCAAGTGAAGTACGTTTTCTTGTAATAACAGGTTAATTTATCTTGTTATCTCGAGATAATGATATCAATTTGTCTGTTATCACGAAAACTCTATGGTTTCTATGCAGCGGTAATCACAAGGCAAAGCAGCAAACAGGAGGATCAGGATCAGACAGGACCGCCTCTTTATGGAGTTCTCTGTCCTGATTGGATAAAGTGGGCAGGGATACCATAAAAAATGGATAAAATGAGACACAGGTTACTGACCAAACACTCTATAACGGTGATTACTGTTGGAATACCAAGCTATTTAACACTTATTTTACTAAGAAAAGATCACTTACAGCAGCTTTAATCATAAGTAAATTATTACGTTGTCTTGAGATAATGACATTTAAAAAGTAATTGTACCTTTGGCCTTCATGGGCTTCCGTATTTTTTCCTTTCGTGCTTTCAAAGCAAATGTCTTTGTGACAGAGGTTGTGGTGCTCATACCGCTTTTGACCACAGGGGCCGCCAGAATCAACAAAATGAAAGTTCCTTGAAGCAGCTTTAACATTCAGCCCTGGTCGTGTCTGGCCGTGCAGATGCTTTTGGTTGTATCTGCTGAGGTTTTGAGATTGTCATCTTGTTTGGATGTGGGAAGAACTACTATCTTACAAAAGAAGTAGCTCCTATGAAACTGCAACAACAATTTTGCAGGTTCATTGCACGTCACGCGGTGCAAGATGGGTCTAATTAAATCTTGGTCACGATCTGTGTCAGCCTGTGAGAGATCAATTTTGAGGAATGTCAGATTGTGTGATGAATGTGTGGTGAAGAAAAAAGCAAGCAGAGACATGTCATCAAGTTGTATCATCCATCTGCAGCGCTCTGTTGTTTATATGGTACTGGAAATGTTCTGTGTTTTCCTGTTGTTTGGTTTGTAGACGTGAATTGAAGGAACAGCTACATCCTGAAAACTGCCCTAAATGACATTTTCAGAATTTTGATGCAGGCTGTTGTTGATCCAGTAGGATTTTGGATAACTATTTTGGATTGACAACGAAAGATTTCATCAACTTTATCTCACATTTATCAACTTTTGTCTGTGACAACTCAATATTGCTCAGTGTGTGGGCCCTCAACTTGCACATGGTTCCTGAAAAGACACATTATTGTTGAATTTTTCGCATCTTTCTCACTGTTGTTTCGAATGATTTCAGAGATCTCTCGAATCTTTGGCAAGTAAAACCAAAGCTGAACCAAAACCAAAAATGAGAATATATGATTTTCAGTGTTTTAGGTGAACAAACCCTTTGATCGATGTATTTAATTATCTGTAACTGATCTTCACTGTACAACAAGGATCAGTTTGATTTAAATCCTGTGACACATCCTGTTACATTCAGATCTAAACCCGTTCAGACACACTGGAAACATTAAGGGATTGAGGCCTTTTTGTTTTTTTTCTGGAGAGGGTTCGAAAAGCGAACGCCCACTCCAATCTGCATCTGCGGGTTGCTGGTTCACATCGAGGCAGCCATCTAATGAGAAGCATTCCTGCCTGAGAGAGGAAAAGATGGCCGGTCTGCAAGTCCTTTAATTTTCAAGATTTGTTCCTTTGATTTGGCCTCCCCCTAATCACCCCACTCCGACGACAGCAGGTTCCCTCTTTATGTGTGCGTGTGTGTGTGTGTGTGTGTGTGTGTGTGTGTGTGTGTGTGTGTGTGTGTGTGTGTGTGAGGGGAGGGGGGGGGGGGGAGAGGGGATTCACACACATGTGGTTTTGGGTAGTCTTCAAGAGCAGGCCACATGTTACTGGAGTTGCTATCTGTTTGGCAAAGGTGGTGCTGAGGATGAAATGTGATAGGTGGTGTTTTCTCTGCCTCTGTCCCACAGTGAGGAATGCAGACAGGGGTCTGTCATTACTCCCAAACACAGAGAAATCTAGTGTTGTCATTACTGATGTTGATGACGTCTGGCTCCTGTGTGCCATATCGTATGATCGCACACAGGTCGATCCAGAGCCGTAAATAAGACTTACACACCTTTTTCTGAGGCTTCAAACTTCAAAAGGAAAGAAGAAGAAGAAGAAGAAGAAGATCGAAAGGTAAAATAACAGTCCAGCCAGCAGAACAAATTGTTGGCATTGTACGTTTCTGCAAACCATGGATATGATGAATGTCTACGCATCATCTGTACATAAACACTTCTATGTGACAAAAACATCATATGACATATATATGAGCCGACTTCCTGGTCAAGACCACCTCGAGACCACCATTTGCAGCTGCTTTTCTGGCGACAAAAGTTGTGTTTTTTTAAGCAAGACGTTGGGAAATTTAGGCAAGACGTTTTTCTGAAAACGCAAGTGGGTGTGTCTCAGCAAGACATCAGAACATTTGCAGACGATTTTCTGACAACAAAGCCAGATCATTTTCAGTTGCATTTTCAAGGCATTTTTCTGGCAACAAAAGCGTGCATGTTTTGGTGAGATGTCAATAAATTTTGCGTCTGCTTTGCTGGGAACAAAATCAGGTATTTAACCAAAACCGTTATGTTTTCATAACCCTAACCAAGTGGTTTGTGTGCCTAAACCTAACCAGACCTTAACCACAGTGTTGTCAAAATATAAAATTTAGGTGTAGAGATTCAACATATCTGTGGTTTGCAGAAACGTATCATGCCAAAGCATTTTTTGGGAGATTGGGTTGAAAATAAATCTGAGATCATTTTTACTAGTGGTACTTGGTAGACACATCCAATGTAGCTCCACAAGGATGTTTCCATATTGTTAGTAACATACAAGGCAGTCCAAATGTAGCACTTAAGTAGGCCAACTTTAAAGTAAAAGACAAAGTCCACACTGTAAAGTGTCCTTGGTCCAACACTTAATCAAAGTGTTTCTGTGGCTGCACCAGATGTCTTGTGCATCATTTTATGCTCATATCCTATAATTTTATCTGACGTATTTGGTATCCTTGGAAATTTTGAGATCCCCACAAGAATAAAAACTTCACATCTTGGGTTTGGACAATGTGTGGCCACAAAACATCAGTTAAATATATACTCATAAAATGTCCCCTGATGAATATATGCCAATAATACGATTACCAGGGTAAGAAATACTGTGAACTATTATTACTTTTACTGTATCACTGTATATTTTGGGGGTAAAATAACATCTGAACACATAAAATAGTGATATCATCCTGAAATTTGTAAAATTATCTTAAAAGCAAACAAAGAACTAATAAAACCACCTCAGTACATATTTTACATGACAAATGGGGATCTGGTTGAATCTCCCTTTTATCTTCTTAACACCATCCGATATAAATCTCTGATGTTTAATACATTTTCAAAGTCATTCTCTGCTGAGCTGCTCAACTACTTCATAAACTTTCCCCAAACCTGCTCTGATTCTGTCCATCTTAGATTGTAAACATCCTACACTTCCCAGAATGCAGTTTGCACAAGTTCACTACATTCAGCTGTGGGCTGCAGGTGTTTTCCAATCAAGTCATACCAGAGGAACTCAAAACACAACAGGTCTTGTGCGCTGCATTGCATCAAGGTAAATTCTGCCTTCTGTGAACCTTCTGCCTGAAGGTTCACAACTGAATGTTGTCTTTGAAGATGCAGTTTCTGTCTGATTCTGAGCAAAGACACAATTTAAACGTTGTTTTCATTTGGCTGTTTTGCAAAGATAAAAGATAAAAGCATCACAGAAAGGCTAAATGGAGACAGGAAGGATGTGTCCGCAGTACACTGGTAGACAAAACAATGTCACCTCAAGGTTAGAAGCACTTACAGAGCTGTCTATCATGATTTTCTCTTCTTCTTCACAGCTACTTAATGGATATTTATGTGAGACTGCTTTGTCCACTGCTAAAGAATGAAAGATTTGCAATGTATCAATAAGATTTCTCCTTTTTCCACCTCCATCATACATTCCAACTCATGGTCTACTCACTAGCTTTTACTGCAGCTTTCAACTCTTTCATATGGTCTTCATCTGCAGATCAAGTTTGCTCAGTGTCTCGGAGATGGATCTGTTGTCAACCAAGTTCAGCAACATGGCACTTATAGACCTCCTAATAGGTGTTGGCTTAAGAATCTTATCATGAGGTCCACTTACTATGAGAAAGGGAAAAAAAAGTAAGTGGACTTGAGTTGGAGATGTTTTGTCATCTGAGGTGAAGACTTAACTTTACTTCTTAATTGCCTGTGTATCTAAAAAAAGTCTTAAAGGCAGTGAATGTTGTCCTCTTAGTTATTTCTGTGTGGCATCATACTGTAAAAGTCTACCTGCTCAGTACTTTGTAGAAAAAAACCATCTGGGCTCACTTGTTTGAGCAAGTAGTATCTCGATAGATTTCATCAGATCTGGAATATTTGGCAGCCAAAAAAGATTTTCTGTAGCTCGTCTTTATTCAAACGTTTGTGTCTGTTTTGTTTGCCAAGATTAAGGCTTTTACGGATTGAAGTATTTCAGGCCTGAACTTGTTTTTAAAGTTTGTGTGTGACTTTAGTTTGATCTCTGTAGGCGCAAACTGAAAGCAGTAGTAACTGAATTTTTATCAACTGTAAAAGTTGATATGGTGAATATTAGCAGTTGTCTAGTTGTTTATAGAGCTTTTTATATGAAAATAACTGCCTGCCGCAACTGGAGATGAAACTTAATATAAGTGACCCTTTGTCTGACTGTTAACTGGTGCAGCTTCAAGTTGGAACAGGAAAATATCTTTGATTTGTGTTCAACAGAGAGAGCTGCAGTTTTAAAGACAGCAAGATTAATTGATGGCATATTTCAAGGACGCTGCTTCATATCCAACAAAAAAATAGGACTTTATTTTCCTCCTTGAAGACTACTGTTTAGCAAAAAGCATTGTTCATCTGGATTAAAATGAAAAAAAACTCTACTGAGGCCATGACATTCGCTTTTGCAGTCTCATAAAATCAGACTTTTTGGAAGCAACATCAGCCTCCACAACCAACAAATGACAGTATATCTCTCCAAGTTGCTTTGTCAACTAAATTTACCAGAGAGGTTCTTCGTCCAAACACTGAGTAGTAACAATTTTACCAATCTCTGGGTAAGTGTTCGGTGTTTACTGCTTGGTGAAGCAGCCGGCAGAGCGAGACTCCTGCGGGTCAGAAGCCTCAGAGCTGTGGAACAGATGCACACGATTAACTCAGGCTACTTCAGATTAGTCGCCTTTTGAAGTTCAAGTTCCTTTTTTGTGACATTTTCTTTTGGAGACCAGCGATGCCTTGTAACTCGAGACAGAGGGGAGGGATGGGTGAGCTGGGAGAGAGCGGGGGAGGCAGCGTGAGGGTCTTTTTGGGTGGTCTGCTCCAGAAAGAGGAATGCTGAAAGTTTGCCTTTGAGCTCGTACAGATTGCTCTGTCGCTCAGTATCTGATGTGGCCCCCCGAGACCCAAACCTCACCACCTGCAAACATGCAGGATTGTCCTTTAAAATCTGGCCTTTGAAAATCATTATAAATAAAAGCATAGGATCTTGGAAACTATATTGTGTAAATGAATATGCTAAATATCTTTATTGTATTTGTTTTGTGGGTTTATGTGATGGCAAAATCATCGGTTTGGATCTCCCACCTCCACTTACTGTTCAAATTTTATCTCATATTATCAATGCTAGTGTCGGGAGAAAAAGTTTTATTAGAATACCAAGTGTAAATCAGTTTTATTATGCATTTCAAATATGAATCTCTCAAGTGTACATTGGCCTTGTCGGACCCAGACCTTTACATGCTCTCGATTTATCATTTCACCCACCTCTTCTTTGATGTAAGACCACCACATATGTGGATGTCAAGCACCCCTGAAATACAGCATGATGACAGGGTGAATGCCTGTCCAACTTTTGGTCAGTATGTCAGTACCCTGCAGCAGTCAGGGTGTGTTTGCAGAGGCCTGCTGGCCACAAGACAGAGAAGCCTTTAGCAAAGTACATAAGCGGCTGTGATCAGGATGTATACAGCTTTGTAAATGATCAAGGAGCTCTCTGCATAATAGTTCTTATGCAAAATCCAGCTTAGTGATTTTCCTGCAGGTTATGTAGAGGTATTATAGTTTGGTGGTGGTAGTGGTGAACTTTGCATGAGCCTTATAAACAATGTGCAGCGGGGACACACTCCCAAGCTGTGTGTTTGGCTATTCAGTCCACCAAATAATACGTGTTGCCTTTTTTCAATCTCTTCTACAATCTCGTCCTCCCAAAAGTTCGATTTTCTCTTTTGTTCACGGCTATTCCTAACTGAACCCTTATTTGTGCTGGCATCACAAAAGGGAAAATTGTGAGGCAGACGCTGTCAATTTAAGTTTATTTGAGATTTATAGATCTCAGGACCTGCTCTTAGAACCTGTTCAAACAAGCTTTTTTCATTTTTTCATTTTTTCGGCATCTTCTAAGAATCGTCGGAAATTATGTTCAGACTTACTTCAAGTATAAATCTAGAACATTGTTGTTAATGAGGCCCATGATGTGGATCATAACTTGCGATAAAGTTGCAGTTTCCATCCTTTTTGAACCTGATTTTCCTCTAACTTTTACCAGATGGTTCATCAGTGTTTATTGTGACGAAACTGGGGAAATAGCTTCTTCAGTTCATGCTATTATCAAATAATCTTGCCGCATTGAAGAAGTGTCAATTTCACTTTATTCAAATCCACAACATTGTGCATATATCGTCTGTATTTCAGAGATTTTGGATGAAATTTGAAATCTTTTGAGAGTGAAGTGCACACAAAGAGTAATTATGATAAGAATACAGCTTTGTAAATAAATATGAAGGAAAATGTTTGACATACAGACTCAGAAACAATGTCTGGAGCCAATATTGAATTATGTTCTTGATTACAGCATGCATGCAAAGGAGCGAGACTGGTGGAGCTTGCAGTTCACAAATGTTGGGGACTCATTTGTCCTTTACATAAACCTGATATTCACTTATGAAATGGAAACCAAATGTTTATAAGTGATTAATTACTTGGCTTAATCCACTTGCATATGTGTCATAGAATGTGTTTTCTTTTTCCTGCTCCGTGCAACCAACTGCACGCAACAGACAAAGCATCAACAGTTACGTCTTTATCTGCACGGTATCGGATCGGCCTCATAAATTAAAGAGCAAAAGAAGTGAGGGATGATGATGTAACGCCACATGAAAATAATAACACAATTTCTCCATAAAACCTGATGAAAACAGTACTGCATTCATCTAAAGAAGCCCTCTATTAATAGTGTAAAGAGAAACAAATGTGAGGGGATTATTTTTGCCCTGCAGTGATAATGATGTGGGTTAACAGAGCTGAAATAGCATTAATCCAAATATTTGTATTTTATTTATTTGTTTATTTGACAGGAACAGCACACAACTTCTAATCTGTACCAGAATTGGCTATAAGCTAATTTACATCCCTGGGCAAGAGACGGAGACATACACAACGGTATAAAAAATGTTACAAGACAATAAATAATCACTATACAACAACAACAGGAAGGCTGCCAGGATATAATGTTAGCAGTTACCATTTCTGCAGACAACGGATACATCCAAGGTTAACATTCGTACCAAACGTGGCATCATGGTCACATTAAAGATGGAAGGGGCAGTGGTGGCCTCATTACAAGACAACAAAGCTGCCAAACAGCTGACCACAATGCAACTCACACCACTGGGTATTTGTATGGACACCTGGGGACATTTCCAGCCAAAACTGGCTATTTTTTACAAGACGTCAGACCATCGCCATCCGTGATCGTTGCGAACCAAACAGATATTCTAAGCCAAACAATGACTATTTCCCAACCCTAACCAGGTGGTTTTTGTGTGGCTTTGAGTTGCAGCACAAAGAAACGTTCAGTTTTAATCTGTGGTTTTGCACAAACGTACTTAGCTAACATTTATTCTGCCGATTGGGTTGGAAAGAGTAAAATAAGATTGGTTATTTAAAACCAGAAACAAAACAGACTAAGTACTGCCTTGTAAGTTTTCACATACAAAGACAGTGAATTGTTATATTGCTGCATAACAATAAAATATATCAATAAAATAATATAATAAATAAACAGTACAAAAAATATGTTAAAAAAAAAGTTTAAGCTTATGAACAATGAGCTTGGCTTTTTTCTGAAGAGTGAGGAAAACACAAAGTTGAAACTGCACACATTTTACTGATGTTATATCTGTCCTAGTGAAAAATGTGAGTGTAGGACAAAATAATGAACACAGGAAGAACACAGTTCTGTAAATAAATATGAAGGCAGATGTCTGATATACAGACTCAGTAACGCTGCTCGCAGCGCACAGTTTTCCTTCAAGAATTATTATTTATGAGAAGAAGTGTTTATTAAAATCTGCAGCTGCACTGTTGGGTCCTTTACAAAATCAAGATCACAGGCACTTTGACAGATTATGAGGCAAGTGTTCGAGAGAGTTTAGATATTGACAGACATTTTCCTCACTCCTCCCATCTGTTTCCAACCTGCTGGAGGGACCAGACAAAAGCGCCTTGCCAAGAGATGGAGTCAGTGAAATGTTTGAAAATCCATTGCCTCGCAACTCATCAGTAATGAAGTGTTTGAAACAGTGCGAGCCGGAGAGGAGGAGGGGAGGAGTGAGACGGTTTCAGGCTCTGTGACAAATCCTCAGCAGGTTCCTAATGGCTGAAAGAGTCATACAACACTTTGGCCTGGTGATTAATAAACTCCAGTCTGAGGCTCGGAGACTTAATCAGTGTCTTCTAAAAAAGACGTTCAGACTTAATATTTCACTTTAGATGGTGACGGTGAAGGAATCACATCTGGACTCTCTGGTCGGCGGACAATGTTAGGTTGCTAAAGTAAACCCGGAGATGTCTTGCAGTAGAAATTAAAATGGACCCACCAGGGTTAAAACACTGTTGGTACGTGTATTCATACCAAACTGTCAGGGACCAGAGGATACAGTCCGGTCCGTGCAGCACGCAGACTACATGGTTCAACATGTTCTCATGCCCAACTTATGACTTTTGTACTGTTAATAAAGTAAGAAATGGTCACGGTTAGGTTTAGGCACAAAAATACTTGGTTAGGGTTAGGAAACAAAACCCTAACCAAGTATTTTTGGTGCCTGCTTTGTCAGGTTGAGGAAGAGATCATATTTTGGGTTAAAACAACTAGGTTCACTCTCGTAACTCACGTAACATAATTGCTGTAAATTGCGTCATTTACATCCGTCACTTGGTCGGTGCCCAGACCGTGGCCCGCCATTTGGTGATTGCCTGTTGTAGGGCATGTGAATGTAAAACATATCATATATATGATATGACACTGGGGATGATATATATATATATATATATATATATATATATATATATATATATCATCCCCAGTGGTTTTCGGAGCAACTTGAAGTTCAGTGTCTTGCCCAAGGACATTTCGACATGTGGACAAGAGGGTCAAACTGCCAAGCTTATGATTAGTAGACAACCGACACTTCCTCCTGAGCCACAGTCGTGCCCTCCTTTGCTAATTAATCATGATGGTTCATTATTGAAAAAGAAAGTCATTTGAAATGTTTATGTACTCATGGGCAGATGAAAACCACCATGTGCTTAAAAAAAAGCTCAGACAACAAGTCACAAAACCTGTGAGTCCAGATCAATGGGGCTTTTATTTTATGTCCTCTACAAACACACACACACACACACACACACACACACACACACTGCTTCTGCTTCACGTTCAATTTTCAATGCACCGAGCAGCACATACCCCACAGTAATGCATAAAAGAATGATGATTGTCTTTTTCAGTTTTACCAAGCCCTTGATGTTATGCAAAGAAGATGGAGTGAAGAGGAAAAAATCCGGTTAGTTGGACACCATGGAATCTATTTCTTAAACCCAGAATAGCGAGATCTGTCAGCCTTTAAGTCCTAATGTAGTGCAGCTGATCCCCCCAGCTTTCACAGCCTCATTCCAGCTTTCAATCATCGGATTATAACAGTTTCTTAATGGGACACAGACTCCACATTCCCTGAGTCTGTAAAGGCCTACAGGCATCCCAAATCATATTGTTCACATTCAGCTTGAAACAATCTGAAGATGACAAAAAGTCTGTGACACACAGAGACACACACACACACAGACACACACTGTTCTCATCAGGCTATGGCCAGGAGGAGAGTGAGGTGATGATCTGCACATTGTGCTCTCAGCTCCACTAAAGACTATGAGCCTTAAGGAGCACATCAGAGATGGGGAAGGATGTTTGTTTGTGATATTTGGTTTGATATTTACCCTGAGAAAACAAGGTTAGATTCCACCCACACTGTAATTATAAATCAGTTTCACCATTAGACAAATTGTCAGTGTATCTTGGTCTTTGTAAATAAACCCACCCTTGATTTGGCTGCTGAAGTCTCTTATTAGCTTTGGCTATTGCACAAGTACTGTGAATTTGTCCCCCATTTCTTTAACCACTTTTACACCGACATTAGTCTGTATGTGTGGGTTTATTAAACGCAGATAAACCTGCCATAAATAGGCATTTGCATATCTCTTGTGTGTTACATTTGCGATCACGAAAACGCTGTTAAGTAAAGTTGCTGAGGAGTGAGATATCTTGCTTCTTTCTCATCACTGTTGAGAGCTGCACATGCTCAGTATCGATCAGGCAGATGACGAGCACAGAAGCCACTGACAATACTTAATAATAATATATTTTACTCCAGTCTCTCTCTCTCTCTCTGTCTCTCTCTCTGTCTTCTTCTTCTTCTTCGTCTTCTTCTTCTTCTTCTTCTGCACTGCCATGTCTTCTCGTCCCTGAAGTTACAGTCCTGGTTGGAGCTGCTGTAAATCACCTCTGTACTGTATTTCCTGTCTTCAAACTGTTTTCCATTGGTCTCAGAGGCTGTGTTTGGTACCAGTCTTGCTGATTGGTAGGTGATTGGTAGGAGCTGAACTGGACTGCGGGATGATTCCGGTCAGCTAATAGGGCCACTAGCTCCACAGCTAACTGAGCTAATTAACTAACAGCAGCTAGCTACAGCCAAAGATAGCTAGCAAGGAGTACTGAGCAGCAGTTTTCAGAGATGCTGCCTTTTATAATCAAGGAGCTACCTTCGAATTCTGACCATATCTTAAAGATAGAGATGTAAAGGAGTGTTTGGTCCTTATCTAGACATATGAAGTTAGTTATTTGTGTTTTTTCAAGTGTCAAGGCGATTTTGAATGAGGTTTTTCATAGGTTTGGCTCTCTATGACAGTAACTGATTACCCCTGCCCTCTAGTGTTACTATCAGAACAGATATAGTGTAAACAGGCCTACTCTTGCCTATAAATGTGTTGGGACCGTGCTACTTAAACTGTTGGATTGGTGCGATTTTTGTTTTATGATTTAAAAGGAACACACAGTATTTATTAAAAAATAGTTGGTAGAAAGTTTTATGCAAGAATGATTTTTCCAGAAGAAGGACTATGTGCCATAAGCTTCGTCCCTTCTCTGAGCCAAAGAAAAAAGCCTAGCCTTAGCTTCTAATCATCTGTTGGGCAAACACGAGGGGCTCCACAGTGACCTAAGAGCGCAGCATTTAAAGATGTTTTCTGGGTCACTGAAGCAGAACTCAACACTCACACACAGTCACACACACACCTGCGGGTAAAACAAGGAGTAGCATAGATTGAGTATCACTCCAAAACTATAAGATTTCTACAAACATGGCCTTCATGCACAAACACACACACAGAGGGAAAACTGAGAAAGGTTTGTGGAGCTTTGTGGGGTTGAATTACACACACATGCACCCAAAACTGCAAACAGGCATGCGTGCACATCCGCAGTGACTTATTGGAGAGTCAGACACTGCTGAGTGGTTGCATTGTTGATGACAAGCGTCCGTGAAGGAAGGACAGGCTTCCTGTCTGTGATCTTGTCGTCGTGGAGACAGCAGGGCCCAGTCAAATAGATTAGCCCGGACGCTTTGATCTTTAAGAGGGAAACCAAAGAGGATCCTTAAATTGGCACCGCTTTTCCACATTAAACAAACCACTGGCATAGTTTGGGAGTTTTTCTGTCAACGACTTTTCGTCTGACTCGACACTCGCTGGAAAAATCTGCATTTTAAAACTCGTAAACTGGCATCTTGTTAGTTTGGGAGCACAACAATCTGTCTGAGCCAAAGAACCACTCTTTATAGGGACATGATCGTTACATGGCGAGCTCGAGGAGCCAACAAGAACTGTGGTTACACTCTAAATAATAATATTCATTTATTTGTCATTCACTCATGAACATGGCATTCGTGTGGCACGTTTGAATATGAAAGGCTTAAATGCAGTGTGTCATTTTTGCCATTAGAGCACCCTCAATCAAAACAAAGCAAATGATGAAAGTAGCGCGGGATCATTAAGACATGGGAACTTGTGGTCTTCATCGTTAAACAACCACCATTACTGATGAAAATTCACCGACTTACTTCCTCGTGTATTTATTGCGTATACACATGTTGTTTTTTCTCCATTTTAAAGAAGCCTGTACAACACGTTGATATTTGGGAGGTGTCTGTGTAAGGTCTTCTGTGGGCCTCCTTTACCTGCAATAACACAAGCATCCCTTCATTCCCTACATTTATGTGTATCTTCATGGAAGTTTGATTCTGGCCATCACAGGGCTAAACTACTACTCTTTACAAATAACCTGAAGTAATTAGTATTTTAATTATATGGTGGTTGATCTCATCCTCTGCTCTGAGGACGTTGCTGTTCTACTTCTTCGAGTTGGCTGCTAACTGCTGCTAGCTGCTTTTTAAACCCCCAGTTGTGTTTTGCCCACACTACATGTCATCAAAACGTCACAGATAACGACTGAGTGCTGATGTTCGGAGGCGGAACAATAATGACCTCCCTTTCCGTCTTCGGACCTTTTGCACAGAACTGCGAGGTGGACTAAAGGCACAGCGGTCCTGTCTTGAACGAGCTGTGTGAAAAGGGGCTGATGTCAACTTGCACTGATTCAAAACTTTATACATATTGTATCTAGAAAATGTGTGTTTCTTGGTATCCTAAAAACACACTTCATCACAACATCCTGACTGGGGACATTTGTTGCATGTCTCTTTCTCTCTATGTCTCTAGTTTGTCTCTATGTGATGTCATGTGGTCTTTCTACCAGTAAGTCAGGTTATGTTGTAAATTTCCAAGTTGTCAATACGCCTCTGCACCAATGTCAACAAGGCAAACTCTGCCGTGTTTATTGCACTTGGCGATTAAAGTCATTCTGATCCTGCAGCTCATTTAAAACCTCCTGAAATTCCCCGGCAGCGGGCTCAAACACTTGTCACTCACCAAACTGCTGCTCTCTGTATTTGTCTTCATCTTTAATAAACAAAATCAACTCTTAGTCCTTTCTGTTTATTCTCTGCCGGGTTCGATTGCCCTCCAATCAAAACAGTTGGATCGTTTCATTGTATTTAGCATCCAGCATCCGTTACCCTGCCATTTGTATTGCCCTGTTCTGGTTTACTGCATAAACAGTTATTTGACATATAAGATAAACACTTCATGTCATGGCTGCCTCACAGAGAGACGGACAGAGAAACAGAGAGAGGAAGCAGATGAAGAAAGTATAGAATGATGGTGGAAAGACTGACTTTATTTCTGCCGCAATCCTTCCTTCCTCTCCAGGCAGACAGAGATGAGAGAGCATTTTTTTAAAGAGGTCAGATTAATCTCACTGTCTGTGGTTTTCGTCGCTTTTCATGTCTTCTCAGCTACATTAACGTCCCTGGTGACCGGCGACCCGAGGGAAATTCTTAATGCTCGCCTATATGTTTGTTGTGGTCAAAGCCAAAGACGGAGCTGCGTAGGCTTCCCGCCAAACTCTACAGTGTCACTGGAGGGTCATAAATCAAAACTATTATGAGGTTTGTGTAATGGTACAGTACGGGCGGTTATGGAGATTCGATTCAGCTTGTGTTCTGTCATCCTGCTGATGCTGGGGTGGTTGTTGGTGGCCTGGTGGTCAGACAGATTGTCCTTCAAAACACAGTATCAGGGTACAAACCTGCTGTGTCAGCAAATAGTCTGCTGGAGTGTCCTGAAAGGAAAAGTCAACCTGGAAAAACATTCATTTAAACGACCGTGGGCGATGTACAGTAGAGTTATTTTTCTTATTATGGTAAGTGCCCAAAAGTTAAGATAACAGGAAACAATCGAGTTTAAAATTAGAAGTAGGCCTATTCTTAAAGGTCCTGACGCTGGGGTGAGTAAGACCGGACAAACCAGCAGGAGCAAGCTACATTCTGATAGTATCCAACTGAAGAAGTCCCACCCCCTCCCTTCAAGCCTCCGTCCAAAGGCTCCGCTTCAAAACACACGAACACACACCACTCCAGCTCTCACTGGACAGCTGAGAGATGTGTTAGCGGCTAGGTCGCTACGTTCAACGAGCTCCCTTTGCTTTTTTTAGTCTGATAAATTCATAAACAACTGTGTTAAAGGAGCAATTTATCAGATCTGGATTAACGTAGTGTGAGGAAACAACAGTGTTGACGTTATGTCAAAGACTTCTATGTATTGTGTTGCTGTTGTTAGTATTCACCGTTGTCAAGCTAGCATGTTAGTATTAGGAAATTTGAGTTTCAGTTTCTATTCTATTCTTTTGCAACTAGCTTGCTAATAGATTTAGCAGTATAACCACCTCAGAGGCAGAGTGTGTGCATGCAGGCAGGTAGTCTTTCAGGTCATTTCATACAGGCTGAAAAAAACTATTGGATGGGCTTGTTAGAGGCCTGAGACAGACACAGATACTTGTTTTTTTCTTTCTTTTAATTTACACAGCATTTGATTTATTAATTGCTGTCAGAATGTTAAGAGATTTTCTACAAATATAACAAAAACATGCTTTCACCAACCCTAGCTTTCAACACAAACATATAAACTTTAGGTTCATCTCCCTTCTAGAAATTCATGAGAAAAGAGGCAACAAGACCATTTCCTCCATGGACCGTAGTCTCAGTATATACCACAAGTCTGTCTATGCAGTAAAGCAACAACAAACAACAAAACATGCTGCGTTTTGTGTAACAACCACAACATTTTCCCCCGTTTTGGGACCAGAATAACTCTTGCTGTCTTGCTTTCACTGCCATCATCACTCCCTCCACCTACACAGCAAAACCCACAGCTGAAAGGAAGCAAGTTCAGGCATGTTCTTTGGGTGTTGTCACAAGTAATTCTGGGAAATGTAGGAAATTGAAGAAGACGAACAAGAGGCAGGTCAATCAAAACACTTACTTACAAATAAACGTTAACTTAAGGTGAAAATGTCAGTGTGAATGGCTGTGTAAATGTCATGGTCTTGTGATTCTGAGCTGGCTTTTCATCAGGATCTGGATTTCATCCTCGTCATTAAATCACGATCCAGGATATTAAATAGAACAGTTTTCCTCAATAAAAATTCTTCTTCTGTCTGTCAAAATCTGACTCATGACTTACATAAATCTGACTCACATGTTTTTGTGATGAGAGATACTATCTGATTTTTATTGTTGTCACATCTTACTCAATATTCAGCAAATTTTTTTTTAAGGTAGATCATGTCATCAACTGTTGATACTAAATACTTAGTACGTACAGTAAAAAAATAAAAAAAGATCTTTGTCATTGAGAATTTCTGGTGTGTGCATGCAAATACATAGAGATAAAGACTTTTTTTGGTCACAGGGTCTACTGAACTGAGGAAGTCGCACACCAAAATGAATCTTCTGTACCGAACAATATAGTTACAGTACATGTTTCCTGTAGGCAATCGTCGTGGATATTGATTTGCATTTACAGCAACACTTAATGTGCATTTCCCAACAGAATACCTACCTACCTAACGGCTTCTTTGCCACTGTTGGGCCATATGCTGGACTTGGTATGTCCCCCTTTTCAACCAAGGTGGTGCCTACTCTGTAACCATTTCTTAGCGTTACAGCAGTGAAAGAACGGGCTCTCGGCCAGGAAAACTGGTTCCAGAACGGCACCCACACTTTGCTAGTCTACAACAAAGAACCGCTTACGTCAGGGGGCAAGTTTATTGTGACCAAGGACCAACGCTTATTACCACCAAATCCAGAGGTAGTGTAGCGTGTTCTGACTTCACAGGAGACTAAACAAGAGAGGCGTCCATAGTGAAAATTGCAACAGTGGGCCGAGGACCGGTCTTGTTTGGATGCCAGTGTAGGCATGCAAAGCCTGGAGCAACACTGGTAAAGAGTCGATGTAGGTTTCCGGGCAATGCTGGGAAATTGGAGACCTACGCAGTGACTGAAGGATGTGACTCTATGGTGGCAATCATGCCCGCAGAAAAGCAACCAGAAACAGCAGTAGCACCAGCCCAGAACCAGCACTCGGTTCGCTTTGGTCGAAAGAGATATAACATCGATTTTGACTTCATGCAAACTTTCTTTGTCCATTCGTGTTCATCTCTGCTGTTTTCTGTCGACAGTCACCCCGCCAAGACACCCTCCTCTGTCTGTTTCAATGCAGGAAACTTTACAGTAAACTCGGCTGGCATGAAGACAGCCCCCCCGTAGCCCTGCACCCATCTTCTCTCTCTCTTTTTTTTTTTTATTTATATATATGCCTCTGCGCACCACAAGCCAGTCCAAAGAGCATCTGGTTCCTCTTGGGCCTGCGGTCACAACACTGAGAGAGTGCCACATCAAAGCTCCCTCCATCCAGCCCGCAGAGAAGAGAGGAGAGCAAAGAGGGAGGAAGAAGAAGAGAGAAAATCTGGGACAAATTCTGTTTCACACACACACCGCAAATCTGTCTTTGCTCATGGAAAAATTGCAGCGCACATCTGTGGTGTTGCGTTGAGAATCCATCAATCTCCGTGCCCTGACCGCTTCAGTCGCGCAGATAGTCTGACTTTGGCTCCCACGCTCATCTTTTTACTGCTTCGGAGGCTTTGGCAAGACGTTTTTATGCTCTAAAGTTTGTTGTCAGTTGCTATTCTATTAGCGTTGCATCAGTTTTTATACAATTATGTCAATGAAACTGTGATGGCCTGACTTAGCCTCCACCTCTGTCTTCTGTGTGTGCTCCCTGAACAAACAGATCCGCACCGTGAAAGAGATTACTGGGATCAAAAATACTCTTAATGCCTTTCCTGTCTTCAGGCTAGGGCACGTACACACACAAACTCTCTCTCTCACACACACACACACAGAAAGCAGATCAAATGTTGAGGCGTGTGATGGTACGTTTTTGAAATGTGACCCTGTAGCAATTTCCCCATCACTCAAAGGCTCCAAAACACAAACATGAGCGTACCTGTCGCTTCCTGCTGCTCTTTGTGCTCGGCAGCTGAAGACTTAAAAGAACAGTTTTCTCCCTGCACGGACACGTTTTGACAAATGATGTGAACAGTAATGAATTACCATTAAATTACATTTTGTCTCTGCTGTAAAGCATCTAAATTAGTAACAGATGAAAGTATTGTGAAAGCCAGGAGGGTGGAGTGCTGCAGTGCTGCGAGGCAAGAACACCTCTTCACTTACCAACATAGATGAGCTTTTTAACCCCGAAAGAGCTCTCCCTTTGTGTGCACAATCCCCAAAATGACATCATAAAACAGCAGTCATGGAAGTATTTAAATGAATTTACCCAAGTATTGTCCTTAAGTACAAATTTAAGGTTCTTGTGCTCGACTGAAACAAGTATCTGGTAAGGATATTGTACTTTTTGCGATTATCATCATAAAACGCCTACATGCACGTATCCTCTTTGGGTAACTTGTTCTGTAAATAGTTCTCTTACTCTTGTGATCAAAAACATTGATCTAAAGCTTGTTGATTCTGTAATAACTAATATAGCAACTTCTGATCACCCAGCACCACCTGAGTAGAGTTTTCCTTTCAAGCCACATAATATTTCAACAGTTATTTAACAGCCTCAGACAGCAGTGGTAGTTACAAAACAACAGCTGAAACGACGGGCTGGTTAATCGCTCGACAGAAAGCTACTTGGCAACTATTTTTATAATCGTTAGGTTAGTTTCATGTGAAAATACAGTGCCAGGTTCTCAAATGTGAACATTTGCTGCTTGTCCTTTTAATTATTTCAATGATTTTTCAGGTTCTTTTTCTTGCTTTGAGTACTTTTACTTTTAATACTTTAAGTACATTTTCCTGATTATACTTGCGTACTTATACGTAAGCAACATTTTCAATGCAAGAGTACGTACAGAGTATTTTTAAAGGGTACTCACACTCAATTAAAGGAGTAAACCACTGTAAAATAGTACCTGATCTTGAATCAATGTAATTACAGTGATTACAGTGATTTCTAAATTTGTTTCAGAAATGTGCAAAAGAAACCAGCTTAGTAGAAATGTGACCTTGTTTCCTCAAATGTTTTTGACTTACCATTAGGAAACTGTTGTTTCAGTGATGTTGGGTTTGGATTTGTGCTTTTAAAATTGTAATAGTCAGTGTTTTTCAGTCATTGTATTGCGATGAATAGTCTTAGGGTGTTTTTATTATAACAGCTGTCCTTTAACATGTCCAGTCTCTTTCCACCTTGAGTGATTTCCTCCCAGAATGCCTTTCGACAATCTCCAGAGAAGAGCTCTGATTTGATCCTGAAAAAATGTAATGACCAGAAACATAGCAACACAATATGATGAAAAGCGAAGTATGTGTTGCAGCTGCAGCGCTGCGGTGTGAAATAAATATGCCGGCCACACAACTGGCCACAAACTGTTGACCTCATCACTCTGACAATCCAGCGAAGGGTCACAATCACTCCTGCTCTGGGCTATAGCGAGAAAAACTGTGAGTGCAGAGGTCAAATCCACCTGTCAGTCCACAGAGGGAGGAGCTGCAGCTCAAAGGATCTCGCGAACAAACTGATCCAAAATCCCATAAATACAAACAGAAGCAGAAACATTCACTCAGAAAATATAAAGGAGAAACAGCCATGGGTTGGTTATTCTAAATGTTTTACATAAAAGTAGATACAAAATCAGGACATTATTCTCAGTTCAGCACACCACCGCATCTTCTGTTGTATTATTGTTCAAACCGTCATATATTTAACCTTTAACAAAAGAAGCTAACTACTGTTTCCAGGGTCAGGAATTACATTTCAATCTCAGTTTTGAAGTTAAAATGGACGAGAAGCCCTTAAAGTGAACAGCTACACTACAATGATATTATCAAAAGCTCCAAAACGGCTTCTAAACTTATGATATTTTTGCTTTAAAGACACAATGTACGCTGTGGCCTCTTGTGTTGCAAACAGCTTACATAATCATACAAAGCAACACTTTGTGTGCAGCGTAAGATAGAGGGACCATTCATTCAATTATAAAACCTTTATTAAATGGCACTTTCTGTCAAAACAGGCATTATCATATTATTTATATGAAATGTTCTTAATACTACTTTGAACTTCCCATTTCCCAAAAGCCACGTCATAAATATGATTGTCATCAACTTGTCTGGATTAAAAACATAGTTGACAACATGGCACAACTTGAGATGACGATGATAAATGTGTTTCATCCTCCAGCGCCATCGCAGTCCTCTGTGAGACGTCTGATTTGCGAGGCTGCTCTCCCGTCATCTTCCTGCCACCTGTGTGCAGCTGGCTGGTCAGGAAGCGTTTCACAGCTCTCTGTTCCTCCTCCTCAGACTCATGCCAGAGTCTTTGATGCATGCAGCTGCCTGTCACACCCAGGGGAAAACCACTTGGACAGAAATAAAATAAAATCTCGACTTTGTGGCGACCCTTCTACAGAATTGTGATGTATTGTTATTCCTTTTTCATGTTTAGTTCGCAAGATGACAACTGGTGCGATGAACAAATGCTATTAACACGTCTTATTATATTATATAATATAAGGCTGGGACCACATCTGCTATCTGTATCTTTTTGTGAAAGTCGGACATGTTGGAGAGAGGCAGTGTGAGCACACCACCAAGTCACAAAACTGACATTTAACCAGTTTTGTTCTCCAGAAATCAAGTGAAAATGTCGATGCCGTTCTGAAATATCAAAAACAATAAATACTACATTTGGCAAACAGGTTTCTATTTAATTTTGCCCTCAAACATTTAAAAAATGGCAGCAAGTATTAGTTTTTGCCTGATATCTCATTACCTTTGAGCTTGACTTGATTTTCCTGCCATTTTGAGCACTTTAAAAAACTTTTTTTTGCTTCTGATCCTTCATATTTCCTTAAGTCTTTACTGAGCCTGATATTTACTAAATATTTTGGATATTAACTGCCGTTTTTCTGTGATTGGTTACCAAAGGCTGCATACAGGGCAGGACGATGTCGAGTCAGACTGTGTGTCCACCGAGCAGCTGCCACCACGGAGGACAAACACGGGGCCCGTCAGAGAAAGCCAAAGGCCGCTTTATGGTCCAGAGTCCACAAAAACCACAAGAATCCTGACTCTGGCACCGTAGAGCAACAACCTCATTTGGTTTAGTGTGGTGCTGCATCATGGATGTCTGTGAATTTGAAGGATTTTATCTTTTTTTGGCTCATGACGGTAATAAAACTTCTCCCTTTCTTTCCATTTTTATCATTTGTTGTTTTTCTTCCTTTAGAAGGAGCCATTTGCTGCTCATTCCTGTCCACTGCGCAGAACAACCGCAACAGCCCTGCAAATCGCCTACAGTAAACAATCCGTCACAGAAAACATGACAGCTTATTGGTTCTGTCAGTGTTTTAGGTTTTATCATTATGCCTCTGTGCCGAGCCGAGTGTTTTCATATCAGCGCTGCATCATGTTACGCTCTGCTTACTGTCGATCACCTCACACCCGCAGGAAGACCTGGAGGTCTACTGGAGGAAGCAATCACTCAAAAGCTTGTTTCCTTATAAAAGTTCCTGTAACATCTGGGTCTTCCTGCAGGATGGGTGGGTTTTTTTTAAGCTACTGTGAAAGCCTGGATTTGTAAATGATTGAAAAATTGGTGGAGGGGGAAAAGAAAAATAAGATGGTGACAGTAAGAACTGTGTTTCTTCAGCCTCTGCATGTTCTCTCTTGAATACTGTCCCTTTATTTCCCTCTTGTTTCTGGGATTTTGTTTTTCAGAGACAGTTTCTCCTTGACCCTGCAGGCTGCTTTATTTCAGAGAAGCTCTACACAATGGGGTCTCTCATTGCTCATTGGAGTATTTACCAATGCAACACAGATGAAATAACCTCCCTCCCCTCAACTCCTACACCTCCTCTCTGCTTTTTCCCCCTCTCTGTCTCCCTAATTCCCGCTCGTGGTCTGGATTGATTTAACTGTACCGTTTCAATTGTCTCTGCAGCAGCAGATGGCGGCCATATTGGAACCAAACTTGGAGTCAGGCCTTCTCAACTGGGCTCAGGGCTACCTCTCATGTTTGACTCATTTTCTAAATATCACAGTCGTCCATCTGCAGTTGGATCAAACGCAGGTCGAGTACAGTCGTGTTTGCAGATATATTTCATTTGTTTAATATCACCTTTAAGGGCCACTTGGCTTATTTTACACACAAAGATCCTCTTGAAAGGTTCCACTCGGCTTGTGAAAACAGTTGTACAATGAATGAGGTGAGTCTGGAGAAGCTTTCCAATGTCTGAGAAAGTAAAGGGATGTAACGTGGATGTCATCATGCTCATTTAGATGTGTACCAAACTGTCCAAAGAAACTGGTTTTTAAGTCATTGTTGAGAATCGTAGGATCCAGTGTTTTTCAAGCTTAACCCAAACAAGAGACTAAAAGCTGATGCATCCTCTGCTGCACAGACAACCCAGTACCACGCCAAACCGGGTAGCCGAATAGACCTCATTTGACCTTGCCATAGCAGTAACAGACATGCTACATCTGGTTACACTTTCAAAATAAAGTCAAAATAAAAGCATTAGGAAAAGCTCTTGGTCCTTCCTTCGAACAGTCACTATTCATTTGCTCCACACAGGTCTCAAACCCCAGTCACTTGTCCCAGTGTCCTCCTTGGCAGGTCTTATACATGCTTTGATTTGAGACTGGAATGCCACAGATTTTGACCATTTCCCCCAACTTTATGGAAGTGAAATATTAAATTACTGGAGTATTATTTTAAAGCAACAAAATGTAACTTCCTAGAGTAAGATAGTTGATTGTTGAGTTTTATCACAAGGTTGTCAAATACTGGCGCCCCTAAAGTCTTACTGGGACTGAGGTGTTCTTGCTGGCTGGACTCTTATAGAATACAGAAGGAGAATAATGAAACAGTACAAATTATATAAAGGCCTCACCCCTGTTTGAGCCGTGTCTAATGACTGGTGCAAAAAATGTAAACAGATTGACAGTGGCGCAACAGGAACATAGTATTGATTTGAAAGCAAAGTTCTTCTCAGCTGTACGGAGCATTTTAGCATCTCTCAGATGGTTGCTTTTATTTTACAGCTTGCAACTTTGCTGTTTTGGTTCACACTCACCACTCTCATCAGGCAACAGCAGTAAGAAGCTCTAAGAAACCCACTGCAAGCTACCTACACAGCACTAAACAGCTGACAGACAAAGTTAGCACTCAGGTAGCGCTAAAGAGCCAAATATTTTTGGTGGTCACTGAAAACGGAGCTGTAGCAAGACTGATGTTCTTCAGGTGGAACAGAAATAATAATTTCAATGTTTCCCAGTATATGCTTGATATGTAAATATGCAGATGTTGGCTAACAAGTCTCACCATGTCAACCCATGTCAAAACGTGATAACGTGTCGGCGTTGTGTTTACAACTTTTTCTCTGCTGCACCCGAGTGGACAAAATATGTGTTTATGCCGGTTTAAGTAGCCGCTAGGGTGTCAAAATCATCACCACACCAGCTCTTCATTGAACTAGATGTTTTTACAGTGAATTAAACAGTTAGAATTGTTTGGCTGCAAAATTCCACTAGTATTTTATTCCCACTATCTTTGAGTTCAGCCTGACATGTTTAATATATTCAGGAACTTAAATCATAAAATCCTGTGGTGTTTGAGAAAACAGGCTGTGCAGCTGGACACCAGAAAATCAGCAGGGTTGAAGAAGTTAAGCTCAAGATGATGGCAAGAACATCTCAGTGAGAACACATTACTGTTACTGTCAGTAATCTAAGTCAGTGACTCCTCGGGGCCAGTAACAAACAATAAACAGTTAAACAATTAACATCCCATAACTCAGTGTGAGTTTTATGTTCATTGTGCGCCACTCCCCTCTCATTCCACTCTTTACAACACTCTCCAGAAATGACACAAACGTCTACTGGGAGACATGAGGAAAAAAAAGAGGCAAACAGAAAACAGCGCAGTCATCCAGCTCTTCAGAACACGGCCTTAATGAGAAACAGAGAGACAGCAACTTTGAAATGTCCCCAACCACATTCATCTGCTCTGACATGTTTAGGGACACTGATGATAAAGGCTTAATGCAAAAAACATGTGAGAAAAATCCTTGATGGTTGAAATAGAGAATAACAAGTTTCAGCATTAACAGGAAAAAGTTTTATAATAATATCAACACTCTCCATAGGGAACGTCTTTCACTGTCCCGTTGAGCCTTTTCAAATCAAAGCAGTCTTATTTGCACCTCTCATAGATCACATTCCTGCAGCGACACAAAGAGGGTGCAGCGATGCTTTGATTAGCCACACAGGACAACGCAGGGGTCAACACACCAGAACAAGCCTCCCAGTTTCACCTCCCTGCCTCCAGCCTCTCCTCTATACAGACTTCGTATTAATACCCCTTCCGGCCTTCTTCTTGCAAATCCCATCAGTCTGTTTGTCCGGATCTCGCTCGGCGGCTTTTCCAGATCCAGAGAAAAGAAGGAATTGAGAGAGAGAGAGAGGAGGGCTGGAGTTACTCTCCCAGAGCGTGGATCCAGGATTAGAGGAAAAAGAGCAAATACCATGGAGCGTATAGAAGGAGGCAGCCTTGAGGGTTAAGACTGCAGACAATAGAAATTAATTAGAAACTCCCTCAGTGGAGGATTGCTCTGCTGATTAAGGATTGGAGGATTATTGGATAAGCACATGAAATACTGTTTTTGTGCACGGCAGGGCCTCCTTCACTATCATCCCTACTTATGTGAAAGCATGGATGTAAACTTTACACTGCAAAAAGAATATATTTGGGTGAACATATCCTTTAAGGTTGAAACATTATCTTATTCCAGCATCGTAAAGATTCTGAGCTGGCATGACTGAGAAAAACCTACAATCTTCTTTAGTTGGGGATGTGATGCTTTTCTCGGTAAATTGCAGAAACAAAGGTAATTTAATTGTGACACCGGTGAGCTTGTGAACAATTCCTCACTATTTTCTGACATTATATTGACTAAATGGTCAACAAATATTTCTTAAATCAGATGTGCAAAGTAAAGGTGGAGTTTTAACAGGATCTTATTCTCTATCTGCTAAATCAAATGAAACAAGAAGATGTAATGTACGCTGTGCTGTGTCCCGTGATGTTCTTTTAAGTCAAAAATGGTTAACTCATAAAAGTCGTAAGTTGTGAGGCTGATAATCAGTAAATGTAAGCTGAAATAGTCAGAAAATAGGGCATCATAAAAGAGAAAAAAAATGAGTTGGGTGCTTCTATGCAGATGTAATCAGTGTCCAAAGGCGGTTACAACACAGTTGGCTCAGTGTCGGAGCGGCTGGGTGAATGAATGAAGGGGAGCTGAAGACTCCCGCCTCAGGGTCAAAAGATCAGAGAGACGACAGCAAAGAAACGAGTTGAAAAGAGACAGAGTCAGAAACTCAAGGCCAAGGTCTCTCTCTCTCTCTCTCTCTCTCACACACACACACACACACACACAGGTGTCTGTGAACGTCTGTTGCTGTTCCCCGCTCCAGGCAGGCAGGCCATGATGAGAGGGTGAATAATTTGAGAGCGACATTCAAGAAGAATGTGCAGCATTCATCACTGACGATGACAAGCAGGATGTCGGACACTAATGGAATGAATGAAACCTCCTGGGTAGTCCTGGGACAACTTAATCCCTCTCCTTTATCCTCAACATTCTGCATTTATCTGATCGCTCCTTCACTTTTCTATCTGTGTCGACTATTTTAACATCTCAACATCGATGCGACCGCAGCCGCTTATTTTGAAACAGGACTGAGTACAAAAACCCTTTCATGTTGCCATGTTTAGTGTCAGGTTCATTCTGGCTTCTCGTTTGTGCCCCAGTGACCTTTCAGAAGAGGCCAGAATCAAGACTGAAATCTGAAGAGTTCAAGAATAATAACCTTTTTATTTTGGGTTTGTCATTTTGGAGCTTTTGCACAATAAGGTGTCCTAGATAAAGTAGTCTAAAGTCCTATTCTTACAGTAATCTTTTTGAGAATCATGATTTTGCAACACATTTATGTTTCGAGATAATTAGGAGGATATGTCTTGGTCCAAGTCTCAAAGTAGTCCCAAGTCATTTTTTCTTGGGCAAATCAAGTCACAGGTTGTGTCAAGTCAATTTCAAGTTGAGTCCTAGTTAAAGCTCCTGTTGGTAAGATAGTAATACTGATACTTTGTAGGTCGGGTCGGCCACCAATCCGAAGGCATCAGTATTTGACGAGTTGGGATCGAGACTCAAACATCAAACTTTCTTACAAACAAGAGCTTTAAGAAGTCAATTACTTTATACAAGTTATTTAATCTTAATTTCTTCTCAATCAAATTAATATTCCCTCTCCATGACTTTCAAAGGTGCAATACATGAGAATTTGCTACGTCTTGAATTCATACTCAGCATTTCACCAGAGTAACAGCTACCTGCTGCTAACTGTAGCTAGTTAGCTCAGCTAGCCACACAGCTAGCAGTCCAGAATGTGAGCTCTGAGTGGTATTACGGTATTTTTTTTTTTATTTCTGAACAAAAATTCTAACATATTGCACCTTTAAACAATGAAATACTGACAGCCAGACTAAAAAACAAAAACAAAGCTGAAAACATAAAATGAGCATAGACAAGTGATTACAGTCATGTCTCAGTGTCCAAGTTGACTCAAGTCATTTATTTTCAAGTTGCAAGTCATCAAAACAGAGACTCCAGCAGACTCCAGTCTGTCTCTGGAGGAAGTAAGAAGAAAGAAACCATTGACCCGATGAAAGGATGCCTTCACTGCAGAAAAAATGAGTCTAACGTTGAGTACAAATCTGGTTTTCTTCAAACCCAGAAGTAAAAGTTTAAAGATGTTACTTGTAAAGTCTCATTTTAAGGGGGTTTACTTGAAAATAATGTTAAAAAACAGATCTAGATGTGGCACTATGATGTTGTGATGACACAATGGTGGTGCTGGTTTGCAAATTTGCATTAGAGAAATTCAAACCATTTCAATCATTTTGACATATTTTTAAGACTCCAAACATCTACAGGTGCAGCATTTGTGAACATGGGTGACTTTTTGCAGCGTGCACCTCACGGGAGAAAACTTCACCACACACTCCACGCCCATAAAACCTCTCCAGAGGAAGAGGAGGAGGAGGAGGAGGAGGCGGGTGGGGGGCGTTGAGTCCAGTCCGGTGTCTGAACAGACGTACAAACACTCCTCCAGGACGCAGGACGCACGGAGGACGCGCGTAAAAGCAACCGAGCTGCTCCAGTTCAACAGTGAACGATAACGTTTGAACTCCTGCAGTGGAGTTTGGACTTGACTGTGCGATTCTTTGTCTTGAACCTCAGGTGCAGCAGGTTTTCTTTTTTTAAAAAACTCTCTTAGCGAACCAGAGGTGTGTTTCCTATGATGCTCGGACATCAGAGGAGTGTTCCCTCCACGCTTTGGATACATAATGTGAGCATTTGTGTCGGAATAAACAAGGACGCTGCGTAAAAGGAAACCTTCTCAGTGTGACCAGTTTGGACCCTGCCTGAAGTGCGGAATGGGGCCATCTGCGCTGCTCCTCATTGCTTTTTTGGGTAAGAAACAAACACGAAGTGACTTTGATCCATGTGGTGAAGCAAGTGTTCAGTGTCTTGAGAGACTTTGTGTTTCCAAAATGACTGAAAAACGTGTTTTGCTGCACATGTGCGCGGAAAACAAAATGCTTTTACAGGCTAGGAAAGAAGTCTTTTGTACAAAATGTAGCCTAACATGAAAACATAAGGAGATCATCTAAATTCTGTCTGTAACTGTGAATGTTTCCTTCTGCTTCAGTTGCCTCTCTTCACCTCTGCACACCTGTTTGCCCTCATGGCTGTGTGTGTTTGTGTGTGTGTGTGTGTGTGTGTGTGTGTGTGTCCAACAGGAGTAGCAATAATGATATTTTCTGGCTAAGTTATCACTCTAGCCCCGGTGATGAACATGTTTGAAGACTAAAAGGCAATAAAAAGCTTCCCCGGGGCTGCCGGACAGATGAAAGCACTGAGAGAGTTAAGAGCCACTTAAAACATCCATTCCTGATGAAAACCCTGTCTGAGCAGCAGAGGATTATGGGACTGCAGTTGACCCAATCCATCTGCTGCCAGTGACAGTGGAAGGCAACATTTGGCAGCAACATCAAATGAGCGGGTTGAGATAAAACGATATTTTGGAGTCCACTTATCCTTAAGTGTGTTTAAGTGCATCTAACATTCAATTAGGTGGTGTGTTATTGCAGCCTTTCGTAGTGGAAATGAAAATGCACTGTCAGTCTACATTAGTGTGCGCTGTAAATTTGCTGGGGGGAGAAAAACCTCAGCGAGTCTTCAGAGAGTTGAACAGGAAAGTTAAGAAAAGACAGAAACATGGAGCTGCTTATATTTCACCTTTTTATCCAGATATGAATCCAGTGAGACTTCTGCCCGGCCTCAGCAGGGTCTTGAAGTTTTATTGCATCTGTAAATATTCAACACTTTGCAGGATTGCAATGGAAGACGGCAACTCAACTGTTTGTTCAAGTAGTAGCTCGTCCTACAACTTTTAATGTGTGTGTTTGTGCATTTCAGACACATCAGTATAAAATAATAAGTGCATACAATAAAAGGACAACAGTACAAAACAGAAATATAATAATTAAAGTGTATGTGGTCATACTAATGATAAAAACGGATACAGACATCTGTTGAGGAATACCTCGGGTCACTTTTTGTGAGTTCAGTTGTCATGATTTGATTGTTTTCAATCAATTATTTTACTATTCTGTCACGATATTCAAGATAACTGTAATATTAAAAAGTGACATTTACATTGTTTTAATAATACACACATGGTTATATTGTGTGTGTAATACAGCGAAGATGTTTGGACTTGTGCATCTTTTGTTAATGAGTTCATTTTGTTGCCTTTTCACCAGTAAATGAGTGTAATTGTACTTTTTGTGCAGTTGTGGTCACAGACTCTCTCTCTTCTACACAAGCCCTAAATGGCCGTGAGTCAAACATATAATTTTCCAGTGATAACGAGTTATTTGTGTCAAGTGTTGTTTTCCTCAGATAATAAGATAAATTAATCCATTATCAAAAGAAAACAAAAGATTGTTTCCTCTCATTCCTTAAAGCTTAACGTTTGTTCCATCAGCAGTGCCAAGCCAGCATGAACACATGGCATCTTAACAAGTGTAGCAACTGATTTAAGCTGGAAGTGTCAGGGAGATCAAGGAGTGCTCATTATTAATGCCCACAGAGCAGTGTGTATGGATGGCCCAGTCTTACGAAACTTATGAAGTGATTTTCTCTTGATCATTTATTATCTCATGATAATCTCCAGATAAACAAAGTTTGTTTTCTGGAGATCTCAAGAAAATGATCTTGTTATCTCTGGAAAAATGTGTTTTACCGTCATAATGACACTAATCACACGTGAACAAATACAGTTGAACTTGTTATCACAGGACAATGGACAATGTTTATGACCGTTTAGGGCTTCCGTACTTCAATACTACGCTCGTATTTTAAGGACAATTTATTTGCCGACAAAACACACAGTAAACAGGTTTGGTAGAAGTTTTTTTTTTTTTATTTCTGTGGCTATCGTAATGATATCGTTATCGTGAGTTTGTTAAGCCACAATAGTTGTGTCGTGAAAATCAGATATGGTGACATCTCAAATTTGTCCAAAAATTCCTCAACAAGGCATAAAAGTTGGGAACGCTACGAGTCACAAACGTATGGCTCGCACTTGTCCATCTGAGTGCATTGTTATCGAAGCCACCTGAAGCCTTTTTTCAATTTTGCCTTACTATAACTCTTCGTCTTGATGTTGAATGTTGAAGTTTTTTTATTTTTCCCGTTTGGTGGAAAACTTGGATGGCAAATATGTGGAGATGTGTGTGAGTCTCACACATTTTGGTCACTGCAGGAAGTAGACTAAATTGCCAAACTATCCAAACACTTCATTAAAAAAGACATTTAGCCATTTTAATCACAGCTACGATTTAGATCTTGACCGATGTTTCATCTCTGAGGCGGAAACCAATATTTATATTTGAGACGTAAAGAAGAATTTTGAACAATGCTCACTCAAATGTGGTTATGAAGGAGCTTTGACGTGTACTGATGCATGATATTTGACAGTTAGATGATCAAAGGTAAAGGTAAATTTACGGTAAATATAAAAGTAAACTTCATTGGAAATTGAATTAATTAATCCTCATAAGTGATTTGTTAATTCCGAACACACAAATACAGAAACATATTTGAATTCAGAGAAATGAGTCAAAAATATATAAAAATGCACCCCATCAAACACTTACATACTCAGTTAATATATCATTTTTGAGTTTATATGCTTGCGATCAAACTGTATACACACATATGACATATAAGCAGCTATATAAATTTCATTTATTTGTTTATTTACCAGGGACAACACACATTAATCAACATTTACATTTACACATCGATGTAAATGTGCCGCTTCAGCTAACGAGCTTATTTTCATCTGTAGTCTCTATGTATTTACGCTGCATACATAAAGTATAGCAAACAAATTATAATATCCTCCTATCCATCCTTTGATGATGTTTGAGTTTTCAAAGCAACATGAGAAAACAAACAGAAAGCCAGAAGCACCGAGTGGTGCCTCCAGAGTCATCAGTCAGAATTCAAATCTAATATCAAGGGGAAACATCCTGAGAAATCATTTCAGACAACAGAGACAAACTGCATCAACAAGTGGGAGAGGGCGGCCAAACGTTCTGACAGGCCAACAGGGGAAAGATGGAGGAAACAGAGATGCAGGAGATACAAATGATGCTAATCTCCCTGCATCCCAGCATCTCCCTCCTCTGTATGAGCAGGTTTCAGTGGTGGAGGAGAAAGTTGGCAGAAAATTCAGTCCTGCATGAGACACTGATGGTGAAGGATGGACCCTTAACGTAACAATCTCCGCTAATGGTCCATTTAGTAGCTCTTGTAGAGCTTCCAATTATATTTCATGATCTTCATCAACAAATGGAGTCTGTCATGGACATATACATGTTCAAGTATCTGACCACTTGGAGGACTTTGTTGGTCCATGTTTGCTTAAAAATTGAGCATCAAATGTCACTCTTCACCCTAAAAACAGAAAGCCTCACCCCTAGGTTCCACCAGATACGTGTCTGCTGCGTTACGGCTCCGCCACGGCAGCAGAGCTGATCGGTTTCACTCTAGTCTATGTGTTAACTTCCACCGGGTCCGCTGCGCTACGTGTCTGCTGCGTCCCAGCTCCGGCAGTCCGCAGCCCTCCGGAGCAGATACACAGGATTTCTATATCTGGTGTCAGAAAAGCCGCTAATATATCGGGACATTTTTGCTCCATTGTTTTGTGATTGTGCACTTTCAGTTATGTCTGAAATGATTGTCATGAAGCTCTTTCTGACCTCTTCCTTAACATATTCATGATTCTTAGCCATGCTAGCGGTGCAGCTGAAGATATGGCAAATCAGTCAGTCAGTCCGGCACTTTGCTCAGGTCTGAAATATCTTAACAACTATTAGATGGATTGCCTTTTAAATGTGGTAGAGATGTTCATGATCTTCAGAGGATGAATGCTTCTGACTTTGGTGATTCATCTTTACTTCTAGTGCCACCATGAGGTCAACATTTTAGTTTTTGGTGGAATGTTGCGACACCTCTTGGTTGGATTTCCATAAAAAATGATACAGATATCCATGATGCCCAAAGGATGAGCCCTAAAGACTCAAAATGTGTAATTATCCAGTAAAATGTTCTCAACATATTCTGGTGGATTGGCACAAAACTTTGTAGAGACATTCACGTTCCCCAGAGGATGAATTCTACGGACTTTAGTGACGCCCTGTATTTTTCCTCTAGTGCCACCATAAGGTTTACGTTTCTTACTTACAGTGAAATGTCCTGAACAGTTGAGTGAATTGTCATGAAATTTGGTACATACATTCATGTCCCCCACCGGATGATCTTAAGCGATCTCTTAACTTCATGTAATGCAACATTAGACCAAAAATATAATTTGTCCAATACTTTGGTTTATGGCCAAATAACTTCTTTGTGTTTAGCGCTGATTGACAAATGTCAGCATGCTAGCGCACTAAACTAAGATGATAAACATGCCTGCTAAACATCACCTGTTAGCACTGTCCCTGTGCAACCTGATATCATGTGTGTAATAGACCCACTAGTGCTCCATGTCCGTGTGACGTTTTGCCTGGCCTAAGCGTAAAAAATTACACATTCTCATTCATTAGGCTGGATTCAGTCACCAAACCTAGCTACTTGCTAAGGTGTAGAAAACACTTGCGTCATAACTTCAGCTCAGCTTTTTGTTTGTGTGAGTACATTTTCCCTATTCTCATATCTGCTCTTTTCTTTGACCCTCTGCTGCATGTTAGCATTTAGCTCAAAGCTCCACTTTGCTTAAGTACTTGGCAACTGAGCCACTAGCGTGGATGTAGACTCTTGTCGTCCAACATAAACAATATCTTGTGACTTTACTTCATGCTGAATGTTAAACCTGCACAAACTCGATACCCACAGCTGTCAGATAAATGTGTGCCGGATTTTAAAAAAAAGTGCCATATTTCCCACTGAATTCCAGTGACGTAGAAGTAGAAAGTCTTCCAAAATAAAACTACTCAAGCACCAGTACTTTCTCAAGTGTTACTTTCTCTGCCTAGTTTAAGTCCTACATGGTCGCTGCCAAATGCTAAGATAACACAAAGAACAGTCCTTTGTCTGGTCTTTGCTCTGGCACTTGTGGATTTTTCTCTTCCCATAAACGATGTGGAGTCTCTCGGCTTGTCAGGGGTCCCAGTGCTGTTACCTCACCAGTGGGATCAAGCCAACTGGAAATGTTCTGTGTGGTTTGGGGCTCTGGGAGTTTTGTGGGCGCTTTGATTTAGATAGAGTGCAGCAGTTTGGGAAAGCAGCAGCAGCAAGGGACCGGAGAGGGTTCGAGTCCAGTCGCTGTGATTATTGCCGTAATGAGGGGAGAGTTTTTCTTTCTTTCTTTTTTTAAAGCTATTGGAAGAAAGTCCCACCACTCACATATTCAACACTCATTCGATGTGCAGAGAAGTCGTACGAGTCCAAATTTACAAACAGGCTAACCTCTTTTTAATAATTTCCTCATTTGTTTCCCCGTAAGCATGTTTTCCATTTTGAGATCCCATTTGGCTTTGAAGTAATAAAACACTCTGTAAAAAAAAAAAGAAAAAGAAAATGTAACTGTGTTTAAAATTAGTCTGAATAAAACTCGTGTTTCATTATTATTCTGATATTTCCACAAAACCACAAATGTTTAACAAGTCTTGCTCTGTTTCATTTTAGTTTTTCAGTTTCTGGATTCTTTATTTACCCACATCTGGGACCAAAAACAGCCAAATTAGATGCATCCTAGACCTTCCTTTCAACATTACACGCCATTTTAAGTGAGGAGAAAGTGGAAAGTCCCAGATCTATTTTGAAGCTGGGAAAGAAACTCGATAGATATTGAATGAACATGAGCATTTGCAAACTAAATTACCAAAAATGGTTCATATGTATCCAAAGTATTCCTCAACATAAGGCATACATTACCCAGAATCCCTTGAAAGCTGCAGCAGGATGTCAGGAGATAATTCACCACTTTACCATCAGCTTCTGTAACGTTTCCATATTATCTGTACTACAGTTTATATCAAGTGGTATTTTAATCCGACATGACTGATCCTTGGGAGCTTTCGGCTGTAGCGTCGAGTTTTCTGTCCCACCTCAAGTTTACCTTCTTCTGCTCCTCTCATCTTCCTATTGTTGCGTAAATACATACCAAAACCCTTCACACTTATGGTTAGATGTAAGTGGATTTTATCTTTTTTTAAATTTTTTTTTATCAGTTGCTAGGAATCAAGACCAAACCAAAATCATTAAAAAATCAGCATCACCTCCATATAAAAGAGTAATATCCAACAAAGAGACCATCTGATATGTTTCTGTTTCATAACAGTGTGACCAGTTTTTAAAGTTGGGACAGATTTAAAAATGTTAAAACGGGTTTGGTTTAAGGCCGAAGACCAGACCAGACCGGTAATACCTCATTTTACCACTAGATGTCACACGAGACCCGGCCGCTCCCAAAAGCAACATAATGAGAGCGTATCAGAACTACAGTCCATCAGGGCAACTGTGACACATCATGCTTTTATTTCATTTTATCTGAAATATAATAGAAGATGAAGAAAATCAGCAAATATCCACATTTGAGAAGCTGGAACTTGTGAGTTTTGGGTATTTTTACTTTAGAAATGCCAAATGATTTTCATAAGAGATCCATAATGTCATGAAAATCAGTGAATATTCGTCCAGCTCTAGTTATGTGTGGATTTGTCCTTTAAATACTTTGCTTTGTGTTGTTTTTCTTGCATGCACAGGTTTATATTTGTCTTCTGTCACCTACTCTTAAACCCGAGATGCTACTTTACCAGTGGAAACCTTTAGTGAAGTTAAAAATGTGTTTGCATTACACATCTCCTCAGGTTTCCTTTTCATTTCTCACGCACACTTGTTGGTTTCAGCTCTGTTAATTGTTAAACAAAGTGTTTGCAGCCACTCTTCCATGTTTCTGGCCTGACTGCAGGTGCAAAAAAAAGCCTCACACGCACATCACACATAAACACACATTCACACATAAAATGCAGCAAACTGTGAAGGCTTTTCTTTGATTTTTACCACAGCTCCAGCCAGCAGAGCAGCGTTACTAATGCCACCAGCTGAGTCGGGGGATCGAGTCTCCCCACTGTCCAGTGTTTCCACTGAGCAGCGCTGTGATGTGGTGATTTACACACAAGCCTCGGCTAAGACACGTAGTTGCTGCCTCACTGGGTGTAAAACAACTGGATGGAGCTTTGTTCTTCATGGAGCTTTTGGCTGCTTTTAATCAGATGTTTTCGTTCCTCCCTCTGTGTTATTGGTCTCAAATTAAAGCACTGAGGCGACCGCAGAGGCATTCCAAGGCGTTAAATGATATTGCCAAGCAAGTCGGGTCCAATAGAAAGAATTTAAGGCAAAGTCTTCATATTTCAAGGTAGATTTTGATGATATTTAGAGTATTATATGGAATAAATCCTCGCTGGAATGTGAGCTTGAAGGCTTTTCTTTGGCTGCAGGCTTTGAAAATGCTTTCATTTCCGATATTTTATCCCCTTAAGCTCGGCCCATTGTTGAAGGTATTGTTATTTCATGTGGTGCGTCGAGGGGACGCGCGCAGGGTGGGAACTGAGAGTTTTCAAATATCAATGCTTCTCTTGTCCTTTTTTTAGCTTTTGTTTGTTGCTTGATTTCAGAGTTTGTTATAGTTTTTGTGGTACCAGAAAGCCAACAATCACTTTTTCATTTTGGATACCTAAGCTTTGCCTTTTCATTGCATGTTCGGTTTATGTCAACCTAGAAAGACTCCACTCATACCAGGTGTTGCGGGTCACTGATAAAGCCCTGTAATCCCTTGGTGATGACATGACTTAAAATGACTAAATAAAACCCTGTAAAGACTTCAAAGAGGCCCGGCTGATTGAATAAGCAAAGTGAAAGCATGAGAGCCAAACTTCAAACTAACAAGAAAACTTCTTTTCTTTTTGATCCGAGTGTAACTAACTGCCTTTTAAAAGTAGTTGTGCTTCATTTATAAGGATGTAAAGATCTAAAAGAAACCAGCCCTGCCAAGCTAAACTCATTCTTTAAGTGGTTTATTCACCATTTCAAGCTCAGTGAGGAAAGTCTGAGGTTCAAACCTCACTTAATAACACTTGCAGAATCAATTTTGTGTCCAAATCTTTTCAGTTTTGCATGTTTCTTTCTTTTTGTTGCATATCTGTTCAGGATTTCAGTATAATAATGACCTTAAACCTGTTCAGAACAAAAAATATTGTTATGATGGATTTCTACGGCACTCATTAAAAAAAAGTATCAATTAAAAACTTAATTTGTTCATTTTTTCTGTCAAATCCATTGGATGAAGAATCTAACGCTGGAACCACCTAATAGTAAAAATTAGAGTTAAATACTCTTAAAGGAAAAGTTCACCCTAACATGAAAATTCAGTCATTATCTGCACATTTCCATACCGATGGAAAGCTGGGTGAAGTTGTGTAGTCCACAGAACATTTCTGGAGCTTCACAGAAAAACTGTGTTGCAGCGTTCTCCTAAACAACTGACGTAAGGATGCATTATAAGATAATTAGATTAATATGAGAATGTGATTTAGGGATAAAAATGACCATTACGCCTCCTCATTGCATCGTGGTCCACAACACTTTGCTGAAGAAGGGGTTGTAGCACTGCTGCAGTCCACATTAGATGATGTGGTACTCTGTGACTTTTAGACATCCAGTCAAATAGATTTGTGCATTTGGGTGTAGTCAGAAAATAATTATAGATCTTGACAGTCCAAGAAAATTATGTGAATGGTTTGATTACTCAAACAATAAACTGTTTGAATCCTGAAATTTTCCCTTTTGAGACGAAAAGCTTTGTTTTGATTTATTTATATTTCATTTTTCCCCAAAAAACTTAATGAAGAGTAAGTAAATGAATAATGGTGAAATCTCCTCAAAGATAAACCTGTGGTGTCCCTCTTGTTCCCGCAGTCTGGGCTGAAGGTTCCTCTCTTCACTACTCCGATGGTCGGTCCAGCCGACTCTCCATGGAGAAAACCTTCGGGCGGTTGGTCAAAGACTCTCAGTGCCATCACATGTTGAAGCACCTTCACAATGGAGCCCGAATCACTGTGCAGATGCCTCCAAACGTAGAGGGTCACTGGGTGTCCACGAGGTAAACAACTTTGGCCTTAATGGCCTCATGTTTTATGCATCTTTTTTTTATAGGAAGGCAGACACACAAAATCCATTCAACTATCCCTACATTTTTAAATATGGGCATTAAAACATTGACATGTAGCCTAAAATAGTTTAGATGATTTGTTATTGGTGGCACATCCCCAATAGACAATACTGGTGTTTTGCATGTTCTGTTTTTAAAAGCTGAGTTTATGCAGTTTCAACTAGTGATTACTTCTACATCATGCCTGCACAGCTTCCTGTTCATGTTAGCCTTTTGTCTTCTATTTAAAGGAAAAAATCATAGCTTGTAAAAATAATGCTTTGCTTCGGCCAAATCATAAATCCTGAATTTCTGAGTGTCCTTGAATGTGACATAGTATTTTTATAATTCATTTCCTGCTTGCATCTACATTACGACACAAACAAAACTTAACTTTGACCATAAAACAGTGATTTAAAATTTTATTCAAGCAAGTTTTCAAGTAAATTGACATTATAATTACAGTACACGGGAATGAACCGAAACCTTTGGCTGCCTGGAAGGTAAAAACAAAAACAATATTTGTAGAAGTTGGTATACTTTGCCCAGACGCAATATAATGTCTACACTGGAGTAAAACCACCAGATTGGCCCTGTAGGTCAGAAGCTTAGGACCCATATCATGCCCATTTTCAGGTTCATACTTTTATTTTGGATGTCTACTCGAAAAAGTTCACACGCTTTGATGTTAAATAAACACATTATTTTTCTCACACTGTCCACTGCTGCAGCACCTCTGTCTGAATGCTCCGTTTTAGTGCCTTTGCCTTTAAGACACCCTTTCTGAAAAGCCCACTCTGCTGTGATTGGTCAGCTCTCACAGGCCTGAGCAGGCACCACCTACCTTGTTTACACATCAGCTCTGCGGGTGTTTACGCAACCACAACTGTGCTGGGGCCATAGCTGAGGGCTGTGACTGTATAGTTGTGACTAGGGATGATAATTTTAAGGAATTTCTTTAATTGATAGTCATCTGCCTTAACAATCAATCATCGGTTAATCATTAATAATATATTGAAAAGAGTATGTTGGCTGCACCTTCTTATGGTAGATGTTATCCGCACCATAATTTAAAACACCTTAAAATTGCTAAATGACCTTATTTTTAGTATCAGTATTTTAACAGCAGCATGAAACTGTGTAAACACAATAAATGCAAAAGAAACAAAAAAAAAATAAGGAAAGAGCACACGTAAACACTCAGCTCTGGACCAACTTTAAATGTCTTTTTATTTATTAAAACATGTTCTACAAGTAGTCTTGCATGGTTTTTATCCGGAGTTCATCTGAAACCTCTGTTTTCTGTTGCAGCTGTGAGGTGAGACCAGGCCCGGAGTTCCTGACGCGCTCCTACAGCTTCTTCTCCAACAACACCTTCCAGGCTCACCAGTTCTACTACGAGGACAACCACTGCACCAAACCCACCTACACTCTGGTGATCCGCGGCCGTCTGCGCCTACGCCAGGCCTCCTGGATCATCCGCGGCGGCACAGAGGCGGAGTACCACCTCCACCGCGTCCAGATGGTTTGTCACACTGCCACCGTGGCCAAAGAGCTCAGCCAGAGGTTCAACCGCAGCTGCAGGGGGGCCGTGAAGGGCCCCTGGGAGCCCAACGTGATCTACGAGCTGTGGAGCGAGGAGGGCGGCTTCGACTGCTCCAGGGAGCTGAACTTCGCCATGCACGAGCTGCAGCTGCTGAGGGTGGAGAGGCAGTACCTGCATCACAACCTGGATCACCTGGTGGAGGAGCTGTTCCTGGGAGACATCCACACCGAGCCGTCCCAGAGGCTGTACTACAAACCGTCCAGCTACCAGATGGCCCTGCAGAACGCCAAGGTACGTCCTAATGATCGTCTATTAGGGATGAGGAGAAGCTAGGCTGCTCTGTTGAAGGAAAACATTGGTTTATTTAGAGCTGCTATTATGCTGTAGATTAGTAGTTCTCTCTCATGAGAGCTCACAAGATAAATATGAAGTTGTTCCCAGTGCTTTAAAATTTAATTCTAGCAATTTTTCAAGCAAACTGAGGTTCATACTGTACTGGACTGGACTGATCTAAAACCGATGGCTGCCTGGAAGGTATAGACAAAAACAATATTTGTAGAAGTTGGTATACTTTGGCCCGAAATAGTCAGAGAAGAAAAAAACAATCTTCTCAGAGGCCATAGATGTTATGCCACCTGTGACAGAGTGGTGCAGGTGAAAGTTTCTTTGCAATCATTTGATAAAGGTGGGGTGAGCGGTTCTGGAGAAAGATAGATGATTGTTTAGTCTCGTTCCCAGGTTGTCGAATACAGACGATCTGAGACTCAACAATCAACTCTCATCCTTCTCCAGAGATTCTCACCTCACTTTAAATTAAAGCATCCGAATGATTAGCTGTATCTGTAGAGGTCTTTCCCTCTACATCGCAGATCTCGTCACTGTTAACCGGGGGGGGCGGGGGGGGCGGCTTCCCCTCCGCAAACGCAGCGTTTTTGTATTTTTTGGAATGCAGGATGAAGCCTGGGGAAGAGTTTTGTTTTCTGTCCTGAGCGTGCAGCTCGGTGCTGAACTGGACTCCCGCTGTGTCGACCTAAAGACCACACGCACATCAGAAACAGCATGAACTGACCTTAAGAACTGTAATCTTGTATGAGAGTTTATCTTAGCATAGTCTACACAAGGCTGTGATGATGCCTGGGTGAAATGGCATTTGAAGGTAAAGGCTGCAAGCTTTGTTAATGAGGCAACAGAGTGTTTAATGATTAATGCTTGAATGTCAGATTATTGTAATTTTCTGACAGCTTGTGATACAATCTGCCACCTGTCAGTGGAAGCAAACATCCATCCAAGACAAATACTGTTTAATCCAAATCTGATTTCTGATCAGTGTGTGTGTGTGTGTGTGTGTGTGTCAACAATCCTGCCCTTATATGCTAAACATTTGCACTGCTAGAAACTAGATCCTCTGTACATACTGATTTCATCTCTCAAATCTAACATCAAGAAAGAGCTCTTTCTTTCCTCCACTGGGCTTACGGGATGTAATTTCTCTATTTACACTGCTGAGCAGCAGTTTCCCCCGCTGACTGAAACCCTAGAGTGATGTTTTCACTGTCACCCTGCACAGAGATTACAATGAAATCCTGTTCAGGTCGGCCGTCTAAATAAACATCCATTTGTACGGGGATGATGGGGCTCGGTGTTGCTGATCAGAAGGTAAACAGAGTGTGGAGTGAGGAGCTGTGATCAGACTAGCTCCCCTGTGGCACTGTAATGACCAGAGCTGCTCTCCTTGAGCCCCTCTGGCCCGCGGAGGCGCAATGTGAAACCCGGCCTATCTCTGGGAGCGATCGACATGTGGTATTCCTAGAATTTGGAATCATGCGGCCGTATGAATTATTCCAGCGAACGCATACCAGGTCTGATTTCATGCATGCCTGAGGCTCAAATCAAAGTTGTGCTCGTGCTCATTTTTCCTCCTCAATCTTTTCTGAATGAAAAGAAAGAAGGGGTGTCGGCCGAGCTTTGATTCACTCTTAGCTGCACTTCCAAAGTTGCAGTAAGTCAAACTTAATTACAGCGTCTCGCCATGCAGAACGACTTGGCAAGATTTTGAGAGACCTGTTTTTCTGCTGATAACTCGGTAGAAAAGAGGTGAATGGAATGCTGATTGTAGTGCTTTGAAACATGAATTACAAAATTTGCGTTCCTAATGATCCCCTAAAAGATTGTTTTTGTAATACTCAATTTGACCACAAGAGGCTGAAGTGCACCACTACCTCGTATTCTAGTTAGGACTAAAAGCGTTTTTTTCTTCTTCTACAGGAGTTTTAATTTGTCGGTGCACACTAAACATAAGATACATCTATTGTGTGTTAGCAGGTTATTTAATATTACTGTCATGTCCTACTTTTGGCGAGGAATGTGTTATAATTGACACTAATCTGCCAATTCAGGTCAAGCAGTAACATTTAATGGCCTCATTGTGATATATGAGCCTTTTCATTTTACGTCGTAGCTTATGGTTATAATGGTTACTGTTAGCTGCAGCAGTTAGTGTTCAGTACTTTTTTGTTTTCTTGTTCATGTAGTAGTAGTAGTAGTAGTAGTAGTAGTAGTAGTAGTAGTAGTAGTAGTAGTAGTAGTAGTAGTAGTAGTAGTAGTAGTAGTAACCAGGGGGCTCCAGCAGAGGGAGCATACAACTGTTGAGCTGCGCAAAAAATGAGCGCGGTCTCACATGAGGTAAAAAAAAATGTTTTACTCGGTTTCACACATGAAAAACTCACGACTTGCCCCTCAGGGCTTCTGTATATGCTGTATGTGTGGCGGCAAATCCAAAAAACAGTTTTTCTCAAAACTTCGGCACTCAGATTGCGAGATAAATGTTGAAATATTGTATAATATGAGTGAACTGACCCTTTAAGCTTGGTAATGTGCTTCTAAAATAATACAAGTCTGCGTTATAGGCATTTTTGAACATTGTAAATGTTGACTAATTTGATGGCTTTGGCCAATTTTGGGCCCCACTGCCCATCAGCTATGCACATACAGTAAATTAGGTTTTTTGGTGAAGCAGTTGTAGAGAATGCCTCACTCCTTCCTACACACAGAGTACTAAATCTGACCATCTCTTGAGGTTGTAATGGTTTCTTTTCGAGGACTTTTTACTGCCATGGTGACGATCCAATCCATTAATCTTAAGCGGTGTACCCAGAGCTGGTCCCGGTCCAGAAGCTCTGCTGGTGCCAGCATGTTCATTTGTGGTTATTGGGTGGATCTCAGCAGTGATGCAAGAGCGAGGCAGCAGACTTTGTTTTAAAGTTTGTTTCTTCTGTTTGCTGTCGCCTGGATCACTGCTGCGTCACTGAGGCAGAGAAATGACCGCTTGATAATGATTCTTGTTAAGATGGATGAGTTTTTTTATTTTGTGTTTCGGTGGCTATCGTGTTTTGACACGTCTCCCTCATGCAGAGACTCCATTGTGATGTTGTGTTATGCATTCCTGAGTTTGATTTATGTTATTCTTTGATACTTGTTTGTAAGCCCGTAAACCCACAAAATACATCTAAAACTTGAGTAATGAAGCTATTCGGTCTAAGATAAGGCTCTTATTATGAATTCCTGGGAGGTCATCCCACAGGAAAGATGCTGGTCTGGCTCGTAGGATGCCAGAAACATGGGTATAGTGGTTTTGATATCAAACGTCTTGTTTTTTTAAAAGTCTGCCATAGTTTCTGTTCCTCGTAAAATGTTTGCTTCTGGACATCATCTTCCCCTGAAGCCTGGTGGTAATCCTCCAAATGCTGCCAAACAAAGTGCAATTCAGTTCTAGCTCCGCTCGATCTGCTGTGGTTTGGATTCATTCATCTGTTGGTTCAGAGAAAAGTGACCGCCAAACGCAGTAGTATAAAATGTAATTAATAAATCTCATTTCTATGAAGCGAGGGCAGTAATATCCTTCCTCATTTCCTCATTTTTTCTTCAATTCCAGTAAGAGTATAAAATGTTTTGCTTCTATTGTGAAGAGCCAACAAGTTATTGCAACACAAGCCTGTACAAGTTGGACATTGTGTGTGCTGCATGGCAAAGACACCGAGCCACAAATGTATTTTAAAGTTTGTGAACCTGAAGCTGTCATTGTTGGTTCATTTAAAATCCTTGAAATGAAAATTATATCGTTATAACGAGATATTTTTCAAGTTCTATTTATGACTATGTAATTAAGTTTTCGTGTTTTAACATGAAGCTTTACAATATAAATATTATATTTTTAGCAAAAGAAAAGTTTCTATCTTGATATAACATTAAAGATGTCTTGTTATAACAATAACATTTTATGTTATAACATGATGGTGATCCATTTATCTTTTTCTGGTGTGGCAGCAATGTGCTTCCGTACTTATTGGACGTGAGGGCTCCTCAGTTTCAACTTGAGTGGATCCCTTTAAGCGTTGAGACTTTCAGTCGGTTGACAAAAAAATAATCAACTATTTCGATTATCCTTCAAGTCATCTTTATGTCTCTGTGCTGGCAGTAGCTGTGGCATTATATTTTCAGGTCGTCCGTCCGTCTATCCCATTCTTGTGAACAGGATATGTCGAGAATACTTTGTGCCAAATTTAAGAGAAATTTCCTCAAACGCCCACTTGGATTTGAGGGTAAACTGTTTAGATGATGGTCCATCATGACCTCATGCGTCCCATTCTTGTGAACATGACATCTCAGAGGCACATCACGGAATTTCTTTCAAATTTGGCACAAATGTCCACTTGGACTCGAGGATGAATTGATTAGATTTCGGCTGTCAGACGTCACTGTGACCTCACAAAACACATTTTTGGCCATTACTCAATAAGATTCATATGGCCGTGCCAAAATGTTGCACAAATGTCTGATTGGATAAAATGATGAACTGATGACATTTGATAAGCAAAAGGTCAACTCCAGTGTAACATCATAATATTCTGTCTGTAATTCAACACCAGAGCTCAGGAACAGCAACTTGACTGGTGCATGGAGGAGTTCAACCGCAAGTTCAAGTCAGTCTGAGCTGAATATTTTGAGGCTTTGGTTTGATGTCTGGGGAAGACGAGCAGTTAGAAAATTGTGAGAATAATCGCTTATCAATCATTCGTTGTAGGCCTGTGCCCGTGTTTACTCACTAACAACCATTTCTTTAACATCTCATGTGATCACAAAGAAGCTCACTGATGTTAGGTGTCCTCATCTGGAACTGAATCCACCGCTGGAGTTCGGTTTAGCACTTGTAACCGTCTTGGCTGTTGTCGAAAACCCAAACTTGGACAGTGAGCTGCAGCTGAGGTCAGGTTAGGCAAGCAAATGGCAGCTACTGCAGCCAAGAGAAACTTGTTAACCAAGGCAAACACACCCTGTGAGACGAGAAAGAAATGGTTTGAGATCTGGGGAAATTTGGGCCTTGTTGCTTGGAGTTCGATGAGCTGATTGATGCCACTCTCATGTAAATATGGTACAAAAAAAGGGAGAACATTTTTAATTTGTGTTTTTACTTGGAGCCTTGGCAGGCTAATTAAGATCATACATACAAGTTATAATGTGTTAGTGGGCTTTAGATTCGCTGTTGGGTAGATTTTGTTACTTTCTTGAGAAGTTTCCCCCGTTTTCGTTGCTGCTGGCTGTAGCTGCATCTTATAACGGATATAGCAGTATCGACCTTCTCTCGTAACTCTGCAAGAAAGCATATTTCCTAACGAGGCTTAACTTTATCTTAATATACTGTATACATGATGTTTAGACACTGTATAGAAGATGTGTTTATTCTTATACATAATGATAGAAATCAGTGTTCGTCTTTATTTTGACATGTTTTGACTCCAGGTCTGTGCAAGAAACAAGAAAAGCTTATATGTCCAATATGAAGGATTTGCAGGGATCTGTAGGCATTAGTGGAATATAAGAGTTTCTTCATTGCCTTAGACGGAGCCTTTTATATCTACAGTGATATCCTCTCCCCCAGAGTCTGTTATGTTGCACCGCCAGGTTTCTACAGTAGCCCAGAACGGACAAACCAAACACTGACTCCATAGAAAGGGCCTTTCCCGTTTTAGTGTTTTTAGCGGCCAGTGTGTGGGAGGGCGAGACGAGGTGTGGTTAACTGGTTTCAATCTGCAGCCTCACCACTAGATGCCACTAAATCTTACAGACTGGGCCTTTAAATACCCATCCAGTAAAAGCCATCAATTTGTTTTAATCATTATTTTGAATGTTCGAGATAAGTGTGGTGTCACGACACCAGTAAAAGGTTTACTCACAACCTGGAAGTAATTGTACAAGTGTTGGGTTGTATGAAGCTCGCCTCAGGCTCCTCTGGATTGGCTTTAACACTCAGCTGCAGTGATTACTGCCTGATTACAAACATATTAACCTTTTTATGAGCTGCACTCACTTTTCACTTTTATTGTTGCAGGTTGATTTTCTGACTGAACTCTCTTTAGAACATTGTGCTCTTATTGTCACGATGGCAGAAGAGGGGAGTCGATCAAAATGTTGACATGCTCATCAGAACCACCTTTAGTTTAGTTATTTAAGTGCACCCCTGAACAAGAAGCTTAAAGGGTAACTCCACCAGTTTTACACATTACAGTGTGTTTACAGGTCTTGGGGAGTACTACTGCATATGTGAAAAAAGTGTTAAAAAACCATTTGTGGCTCCAGAGGAAGCTGCATGTAATCTGATAAATTGCCTCCAGGATGTCACACAGTGGCTAAGATGCATTGTGGGTAATGTAGGCGCCAGGATTTGAAAAAGGAAGATTTTGATGATTTTGTTTTTAAACCGTCCATAAGGAGTCCAACAGTGTTATAAGAGTGCAATGCTAGACCAGTGGACTGCTTTTCAAAACATGGTGCCTACATTACCCACAATGCAACTTAGCCACTGTGTGACATCCTGGAGGCAATTTAGCAGACTGCATAATGAGACACATATGAATACACATACACTTACTTCATGTACTCGCAGAAAGAAATACTGTACAGGCGCGTACTGTATCTACACACACCTACATGTAACTCATACATGTAGATATATGGCTACTCCCTTACATAGTAGTATTTTGGTTTACACAGACAAAAGGAAAAAGATTATACAAACAAACGTTTACATCCATTTGAACTTATCCACTTCGGAAAAATCAATCAAGCAGTAATCAAGCAGTAATCAAACTCCAGCCTCCAGATTCATGCATTATTCCTTGTCCCTTTATCCAGATCCGCACATAAACTTAAAGGGGTCTATTCTGGTCCAAGACTGATCCTCCATCCAAGTTTAGTGGAAATCCGTTCAGTAGTTTTTGTGTAATCCATCTGACAAACCAACCAACAAACATAACCTCCTTGGCAGTGGTATTAAATATTTCTTGCAAAAGCATGTTTAGTTCTTTGTCCCTCACTTACATGAAACCAAACCTGTAATTTATTGCCTGAGATGAAAAAGGTGAGCGATCCATAGAAACACTCAGACCTGCCCAGTCTGTGTTTTATGGTCTCAAAGTTCCTGCAGATGTGGAACATGTTCTCCACACCTGCAACAGAAACTCGCCAAACTTCTGCTTTTTCGAGTCTCCTCGCATAAATATGTTAAACTATGCGTACATACATTAATTCTCTTTCTATTTATTTCTTTTTCCGTGCTACATATGTTTCTCACTCGTATGCACAAGCGCTGAGACGCACAGAGTTGGATTCACAGGAGGCTTCACTTCCAGTCGTCCCATTAACCTCTCACTCTGAGGCGGTTATGGAGCTGCACTGGGATTATCTCATCTCCAACATGTAGTGATACTCCTGTTTTCTCCCGTTCTTTTTTTCTTTCTAACTCCCCATAAATCCCGTGCGGACGCAGCTTTGTCTGGGAAAAAGACTGATTGTTTCGGGGAGGTTAGGTCTTAAATTTTGACCACCCTCAAATAACAAAAACTCCACTGCCTCCCTGGAGTTTGGTCTTTGGAAGAGATTTTGTTGAATACATTGTGACGACTTCCAGCTCCGAATCTGTCTGGCCCTCCAGTCTTTTCTCCAGCCAGAGCCCCACAGCTGTCCTGTCTGTGGATACTGTGATCACATGCAGCTCCGGGGCTCCACTCAGGCAGACTTGTACATGATTGATAGTCACTTGCAGACTTACAAACCCTTTTTTTTCAATATGAGGGTGAATAAAAGACGTCCCGCTGTTGTTTATAAGTAGCATGAAAGTTCAGCCTGCTGTTCGCTGTGTGACTTCCTGTTGTCACGGCTCTACTTTGACCAGACATCTGTCTTTTACGGTAAAATGATGTGATCACCCTGAGAAAATGTTGGAACCTTGTCAGGCTTCCAACACTGAAGGGGAAATAGTTTTTCCTCCTTCAGCTCCGAGTCCCTTTATGTGGATTTCATGATACAATATTCTGATGATGGATTAAAAAAGCTCTCGGCGCTGACAGATTTCATTATGACTGACTTAAATAGGGACATTTTCAGTGGGAACGTTAGCTCCCAGTTTGTAATAATTTTCAGCATCATCAGCTGATTCATTTTATCATATGAAAGCTTCATCGCTAAATTGGGTTTGTGTTACTTCACCTGTAAAAATTTGCTTTTACACCATTTCTACAAATGCTGTACCTATGGAAGCCCTGAGGGGCAAGTGAGGAATGAATTTTTTTCTAACGATCCATTTTCTAAGTGTTTTCTCTGCTGTGTTTATGACTTGAGAACTGGCAGGGGAAAAAAAGTTTTGACAGGATAATCTTTCCTTAATTAAGTTAATTAATAAAAAATGTTCATCTGTGAAAACGCATGAAAAAATATTTCAGAAGACTTCTTTTTCTTGTGAAACCAAGTGAAAAACATTTCAGAGGAAAAATGCGAGTAAAAGAAAAACTTTCAGGATAAATACTTTTTTCATTTCTGAAACTGAGTGAAGTTTTTTTTTTTTTTTTCATGTGGGAAGCCAAGTGGAAAAAAAATTCAAGAGGGGAAAAAAAATTCATGTGTGGAAAAAAATACTTTTTTTTCATAAGTCAAACACAGCTCAAAAGTCGAGCACTCCTCCTGCTGGAGCCCCCTGGTAACTACTACTGTTGGTGTTATAAAGACATTTTGAACATAAAACATGAGAACATACCAAAGTACTGAACTGTAACTGCTGCAACTGACAATAATCATTATAACCATAAACTATGATGTAACATGAAATATTCACTCAGTTTCACACATGAAAAAATGTTTTTCTTTCACGCGTTTTCACAAAAAAAGAATAATTAAGGAAACAAAACATTTTTATTCCACCCGTCCACAAGTCATAAACACAGGAGAGAAAACAATTTAGATCAGACTTAGACGATGGTTCCTGCGGAAAAAAATGTCCTCACTTGCCTCTCGGGGCTTCCGCATGTGCCTACTGGAGCCCAACCGACATTATCAGCTGAGATTAGTTTATTGCCGGTATATTAATATAATCATAACATAGTCTCTCCACCAGAGAGCAGTGACTAGTTTATTTTTATGCCTTAGGTTGTCCAACCATCACATTCTTGTGATTGTGGTGGTCAAAGGTTGAGGTCAGTGTGACGTCACAAAACACATTTTTAGCCACAACACAAGAATGTCAAAAATTTCCAATAGTAGTCATATAGGAATCAAATGATGAAATTTTATATTTAATAGGTCAAAGGTCAACTTCACGGTGAGAAGTGCAAAAGCATTTTTTCACAATGATGCAACATCCAATCATGAACTTTAAAGCCTCACTTGGTTCTTTTTGTTTGAATAAATGATGACAAGGGGGCACTTATGAGCTGTTCTTGATGTTACATTAAGTTTTATTCTTTCAGGTACTTGAAGTGACAATTTGCTTAATTTTGAACTTTAAACCTTAAATTTCTTCAAGGATCTCTTTTTAAATTTTCTGTATTTCATCATCAAACCTTTCCCTTATGTTTATTTCCAGAATCATGACCACGGCTGTATCGCCTGCCGTATCATCTACCGCTCTGATGAGTTCCACCCTCCCATCCTGCCGCCGCGGGCCGACCTGACTGTCGGGCTGTACGGTCAGTGGGTGAGTCAGCGCTGCGAGGTTCGTCCTGAGGTCCTCTTCCTCACCCGTCACTTCATCTTCCACGACAACAACCACACCTGGGAGGGCCACTACTACCACTACTCTGACCCCGTCTGTAAACACCCCACCTTCACCATCTACGCCCGCGGACGCTACAGCCGAGGCCTTCACTCCACCCGCGTCATGGGCGGGACGGACTTTGTCTTCAAAGGTAACTGGTTGATACGTTTGTCTTACAGCTGCGGTTTTCTTCAAAGGTTTAACACCAACAATTCAGAGAATACATTTGTGTCCTTACTCTCATTCAATGGATTTAATACTCAGTTTGTGATTTGACTTGAATTCTTATTTAAGATGTCAGGCTGTTTTCTGCATTCAGACGTTACACTTTGGTTTTTATTCCTATTAAGTCATCGTTTCTATCTGTAGTCACCAAAAATGATGACATCACTGAAAAGAAGTTAGTCAGGGCAAGAAAGAGGAGCAGTCATATGATCAGATATTGTATTTACTATAAAGGGATCATTACCTACATTTCTTGTACTTTAATTAAAGTTCAGTCAAAATAAAATGGTTTAGAGAATCCGGCTAAACTGTTGGTTTGGTTACTTGTTCACTCATTTTCCCAGATCTCTGTAATTATCTTGGTGAGTTACCGTAACAGAAACTACGGTATGGCCAAAATGACAAAAATAAGACCCAAGTTGGAACAACAAGCAGAGAGTCGTTGTTCAAATAAGCCAGTTGGAAGTTTAGAGTCTGTTGCGCCTGGGGGACTATTTACCACACCCTGACACGTGATGTTCAGCTGACAGATCTTGTGTCTTCCCCCTCTAGTGAACCACATGAGAGTAACTCCCATGGACTTGGCCACCACCTCCCTCCTCAACGTCTTCAACGGTAATGAGTGTGGAGTGCAGGGGTCCTGGCAGGCCGGGGTGGAGCAGGACGTCACCGTGACCAACGGCTGCGTGGCACTTGGCATCCGGCTCCCGCACACAGAGTACGAGCTTTTCCGCATGGAGCAGGACGCCCACGGTCGCTACCTGCTCTACAACGGCCAGCGTCCCAGTGACGGCTCCAGCCCGGACCGGCCCGAGAAGCGGGCCACCTCCTACCAGATGCCCCTGGTGCAATGCTCGGCCAGCAGCCTGCCGTCTGACCGCAGCATAGCGGACGGCAGCGACAGGCCTCTGCTGCACCACAATGACTGCACAGGATGGCACAGAGGCAGCCAGACACACGTCAAGGTGGCTCTCGCTGCATTTGTCACGTCTCTGCTTATTTGCTGGCAAAGCTAGAGAGCTTTTTCTACACACAAACAAGAGTGTGGATTACAAGACTGCTTGTTAAACCAGCAAATTCAAACTTCTCTTATGTGACCGAGGATGAAAACTGGTGCTCCTGATCCTCCCAACTACCAAAGACTCGACACTGCTGCACCACAGAAACTGCACTTTACAGTGGAACCAAAGACTAACCTGTCCGTGTTTCCACAACTATACAAAGATGTCTATATATCCACACAGACCTGAGAGTATGTTTTATACAGTGTATTTACCTACAACTAGCAAATCATTTCTTGGTACTGCAAAAGGACACGATTTTAAGTGTGAAAACTTTTTCTATGATTTCTTGACAAGAAGCTCCCGTCTGGAGGAGATGTGCTTGTGGACAGTCAGTGTTTACAGTAAAAGGGAACTACACTTCTAATGTTAAATGATTTTCTTTAAATATTACCTAACTCAACTCTGCAATCTTTTCCACATTAAGATCAGGTTATTTTGGAAACAAACAACAACAATCTGCAGCCAATTACCTTCCATTATAAAGACACATTTTTGTTCCATCACTGATCAGATAGTTGCTTCCTCACTGGACGACACTTGACCTTGTTTCCATTGGGGCTATTTTGAATTAATGTCACGTTCAAATTGTTGAGGACGCTCAATCTAATTTTCCAGCAATTGACTTTATTAGGACTGGGCAAAGTGGCTAAATTTAATAACTATTAATATAATATTGTATGAAATCACTAAATAATCAAATTAATGCAATAAACTGTGTTCCACTGTTGAAACTGAAACAAAAAATGCTTCACGTGTGTAAAATGTATTAATTCTTAATGACAATTAGCTTGGAATCACTTAATAAGCAGCAGACATTTTGCAGAACTGTCGGATATTTTGGTCTTGTGCGCAATTTTTAGCTGCAACATTACAATAACAATATATTTTATAAAAGAGCTTTACTTTTATATAAAAAAAGGCTCCTTAAGATTGATCAAAATTCGCACTTGAGCATCGACTGCTTCAGTGTTCACAGTGAACAGAGACCATGCAAAAGGACCCCAATACATACATTTGTGTCCTCTGACTGAAATGTTAGAACGTCATGAAATATCTGCATTGGCCAGAAATGAATATGTCTTGATTATACATGCTTATGCCACACATAAACAGGTATTTTTGGAAACATGGGTTTTATAAATATATCTCCCTCCAGATGAGCGTTTTAGCTCAAAACACTTCTCGTGGCCAGTCATGTACACTGGCATGCGCGTGCCGTTGTAAACAGGAAGCAGACTGTATATTCCATTTTTTGTCTCTTTTTCATCATTGTATTATCAATAGCGTCAAATAATATGGCTAACAGTCACTGTCCACACCTCAAACACCATGTATGGAAGGCCAAAACGCATAGAAAAGCATAGAAATAACATAACATGTGGACAGGGCCTAAGTAGATTTCTTAATTGGACAAGTGAATGTGCAAACTTTAAAAAGCATTGTGTGTCTGCCATCACAGTAAGATGGTGCTTATATACATATTGGCAATCGGCTCTAATGTGTGGGAAAATATTGGCATATCAGATATCAGCAAAGCCTTTGTAGTAATTACCTGTGCAGATTGTGTAACACCTTTTTAAAAAGACTTTCAGTGAGGAACCTGTAAAAAACCATACAAAAAAAGATTTGTGTTAATGCTATCAAGGTCATTTTCTAGGCTTGAGAGCGGAATAAATTCAAAATACTTTCCATGGGATAAAGGTCATCAGGCATGGCGCAGTATCAGCAGCACCCTACGATGTCATCATCAGTCTAAAGATGTCGTCTCTGCCGTCACCCTCTGGATCGTGGACCATTACCTGGTTGGGAACGTACTAGCATTCTTCTACTGAACCAAAATGTTCAGACTGTGTTCAGCAGAGAAAGGACAGCGTACTGTTATATCTTTGAAGCCAGTTTTTGTTATCTTTAAAAAAGGTGCAGAATCTTGTTCCCGGACTGAAGAACCTGCATTAGGCTCCAAGAAATGTCTTTGTAACTGGATACTTGATTAAAGGTTTGATACTCTTCAATGCTGATCTATAATGTATTTGTTTAAGGTTACGTGTTCATTATGGCAGATTTGTATATTGTACATAGATAATCCAGCCAGACAGAAACATCCTGGATCGTCCCTTTACCGGATCCACACCAAAAGATAATGAGGTCTATTCTGGGCCGAGACCCATCCTCCATCCATGTTTCATGGAAAACTGTTTAGTAGTTTTTGTGTAATTTTGATGACAAACCAACTAATCAACAAATGGACGGAGGTAATTATTTCCACTACTGCCTGACTAACATCAGATTTTGAGGCTGAAATGGAAAAAATTTAAAAACCTGTTAACAATTTAGTATCTACCAACATTAGTTTTTCTTAGTAATAAACAAATACAGTATGTAGATAAAGATCCTTTGATTTCATAATACTTTATAACTACATTTAAAATGTAATAAGTGACCAAATAAACTTGTCAGTGCTCTGTGGTGAACAGTTTGTACAGGAATTTTGGCACAATAACTGCCAACTTCTTTGACTTTTCTCTACTACAGTTTCTAATACCGATTATCTGTGATTAGCCGATTTTCAACTTTTTCTTCTTCCAGATGCAAGAGCTGGCAGCTCTGAGCCAACTCGCAGCTCCTCTGTTGCCTTATATTTACAGCGATGTAACATTCAGTTGGCCTCACACTATCTCTTTATATAGTCCCAGCAAAGCTTGTAACATGTTATTCTCCCTCTCTCTCCTGCCAAGTAGAAAACACAAAATAAACCCAGTGGACTTTTCCCACGCTACCCTGTCCTGCACGAGTCAGTATGAATCATATTACTTTACATTTTAATAAAATGATTGCAGGTTTCACTTCTGGAGGGAAAATAAGCATCTTGTAAAGAAGGTTCTGTTTTTTAGCCATCATGCTGAAATGACCACTGCGCATTTTACCATACTGTACCAAATTATCTCAGCAGAACTACCGCCAATAAACTGAGTGACAGCCCTTGTTTGAGTAAGATTAAATCATCTGAATGTATAAGAATTGCCTCCCTTTCCTGACTTAATTCAGTATATAAAGCATGTAGAATAACTTCACACAGAATTTTCATTTCGACCTCGTAGCAGAGCAGATGTCTGAGGTTGAGAAGCATTCTCTACTTTTGTGAAAGCCAAATACAAATAGCTGGAATGTCAAGTTTAATTAAAACACGTGGTTAGCTCACAAACTGTACTCTGTACTTGTAGTAAGCAAAAAAGCACCCGATACACAGTGTTGGCAACAAAACTGACGGAAAATTTGGCGCACAGTATTTTGTGGGTGTATCAATGGAGGGGGAGACACAGGAAAAGACGGCTATCAAAACCACATTTTTTCATTTTTATTTTTTCAATGCTTAATACCATGGGACAGGATTTTAAGAATGGAGATCTTATTTCAGTCAATATTTGCCTCAGAAGGAATATATGATTTGTATAATAATAATAATAACAATAATAATAATAATAATAATAATAATATAAAGTCTGCATTGGTGTTGTGAGGAAAAGGAAAGGACAGAAATGTACAAGAAGGAGGCACCTATATCCCAGCTGGACCTGAACATTCCGAACAAGAAGTAGAAATTACAAACTGAACAAATTTACTTCAGAGGCAATCCAGCAACAGGTAGCAAGGTCTTTTTGATGGAAGTTCTTTCCTTTTCTGTTTAAAAGGATTTAAAACAACATTTACAAGACACCTAACATCCCATTCGATTCCTATTAAAAACAACCGAGAGGGGGGGGGGGGGAGAGAGAGAGAGAGAGAGAGGGGAGGGGGGGGGAGCGAGAGAGAGAGAGAGAGAGAGAGGGGAGGGGGGGAGAGAGGGGGGAGCGAGAGAGCGAGAGAGAGAGAGAGAGAGAGAGAGAGAGAGAGAGAGAGAGGAGAGAGGGGAGAGGGGGGGAGGGGGGGAGAGGGGGGAGGGGGGGGGGGAGAGAGGGAGAGAGAGAGAGAGGGGGAGAGAAAATCTAATCTTTTGACTGCCTCTAACCCATGGTTCACTCTAGGTGCATCTTCCATGTTGACTGATAGTATACAACTTTCATTGTCCCGGCACATTACCTGTATAATCCAGCCATCAAAAAACAGAAAACAAAAAAGGGAGCAATCACTTTTTTTTGTCGCCTTTCTTTTCTCATCTCTCTGTGTGTACTAACCGTGTGAGATTGTAAAAAGGCGACGCCTTCGAATGATGCTGTACAGATGTGTTCACTGTAGGCCACACTACCAATGATATGGCAAAGTCAACAGAAAGACTTCTCGGTTTTTCCAGGCCTGTTTTTATTCCGGAGCCGGGGGGGGGGGGGGGGCGGGGGATACGGCTGGCATGCATCTCCCAGTCTACAAGATGAACTTCCCTAGGAAGAATCCGATGAAGATGGCTGCTATGACGACGAGGAGGGAGGGCAGGGAGGCGGTGCTGGCTTCTCGGCCGAGGAGGCTAGTTGAGTTCGATGTCATGTGGTCTGAGCGGGGTACCTTTCTCATTCTAAGACCTTCGTCCTGAAACAGAGGAAGAGGAGGAATGAAGGACAGATCAGAACAATACAGGTCTCTTTCTTGATCACATCTGCCACTTTAAACAACTGAGTCAATAATGTCACTAAAGTTTCTCTGAAGCCAAATCTTCTCTGTAAGAATGTGTGATATGTTTAGTTGAAACATTCAAAAATTAACTCACATTATCAACAGAACGTGAATAACAATCTGACATATAACATCTGTGTATTGCGCTGCAACTTCTGTACTTCTTACGTACTGCACCTTTAAGTGCAAACTAGCAGAGTGACTTTAGATTTTAAGGTCTAATAAGATTAGTTGCTTCATCAGATGAAGCTCCAGCTAGCTGTCAGCTACCCTCAGTTTAATGAGTGTCAATTTGGTGTCACATCGTCATCACAATACTGGACAATGTTACTGCACATCAAAGTTTTTCGTCACATGCAGTCCTCTCGTCTGGCCAACATGTTCAAAGGTCAGTAAATGCAACCTTTTAAGACTAAATACTCTACTAAATAAGAGCAGTGTGACATCAGTTTTCTGACCTTTGATTTAGAGTAATTAACTCAGAGTCAATTATTTTTTTCATTGGGGATTTCTGCTATACAACAGGGTCCACTGAGTCATATTTGGTTTTACTTTCATCCTTTGTAAAATGCTTCAGAATGAAACGCAAAAACAATGTTTCATCATGGTATGAATATCATTTGTCAGCACATCTAACCTTTAATTGCCGGTTCTCCTCAGCCAGCTTGTTCAGCTCAGCTTGCTGCCTCTTGCACTTCTCCAGCACTCTCTTCAACTCGGAATCGTCCAGTGAGGCAGAGACAGGCACCGTGGCTGCTGTTGAGTCGCCCTTCGCAGAGTTCATCACCGGGGCTGCTTTGGTCGCCTCCACGTCATTCTGCCCGACAAGCAGAGGGAGAGAACCACTGAAGTGAAATCCAGCATGCCCTGAGCTAAGTAGGGAGGTTAGCCTCTAGACGGGAACCCGTGCCAAAGAAAGGCAGCCTTGTCCGAGGCCCAGAAGCTCACAGTGCCAGATCAAAGAGACCAGGGAGGAAATGCGTCCCTCCAGAAGTCATGTTTGATGTGGCTTTGTTTTGAGGGAGAGACTACATGACGGCATGGGGAAATGAAGGGCTTTGTAATGGAAATACAACTACTGTATTGTAGTCTTAGGTTTACAAATCAATACATGGGCAGGATATGAGGTTATCATCATCTGTGCCACAATCCAAATTATATAGAAGCCCTTTCAGGCCCAGGTAATTTTTGAACCGAATGATACAAAGTAAGTCAGTGTTTCCCACACATAGACCTAACTTGGTTGGTCCTCTTCGGTATATTAATGGCTGCTCAAGTATAGTTGCAATGTCATTCGATGCATGTTGTTTTTGATCTGCTACATAATTAACTACATGCTGCGGAGTCGTGTGAGAAAATATCCTAAACGCTCGCCGTGTTTCCTGGGCGTCTTTATAAAACTTGCTGCTGATGAAGAAAGCAGATAAATGTTGCTGGTAGAGAGAAACAGAAAGGAGAGAGAAACAGATATGCAAGGCAAGCCAGTGTGCTTGTATTAAGGTGGACAACTGAAAAAGTGAATGTGAGAGTCTCATTCTCAGGTCGTCAAATACCAACACCGCACAGGGTCGAGCAGATAATTAATCCTTATTTTTGGCTGAACATCCTTTAAATTACATTATAAACATGAGCAGTCATGCAAGAACTGTGTTATTTAGGCGAATATTAATTAAAACCGCAAGCCATCAGATCTACACAGAGGTAAGCAAGATACTGAATATGACCACATATTTGATTCGGTTCTACTACTTCTGAAAGTAAAAAAAACCCCGCACACAATTAATTGTTTGTGCTCACTGCATTTACAACATTTGTCCTCAGACCTTCAGAGATAAAAGTAGTGGTGGACAGTGTGGGCATGTTTTTTTGGTTCTTTCATCATGTTTTTGACCTGATGCACCTGTTTAATTGCCACTGGCTTTGAGTACTTCGATACTCGGTGCTACACACATTACGTTGGCAGTAAAAACACATCAGGGTTTGATACCCAGCTCTTCTTTCACACTATAAAAACGCATTTCTGCATTATAACATTACATTTTATACTACGTCTCCATCCTACTTAACACGTTTTCACAAAACATACGTGCTTACACGTGCCAAAGCGGAGAGCAGACACAGTGCTGACTCAACAGTCCACTTATCCACACTGTAGCTTCTTAGTGTAAGCTAAATCTGGCCTTGGTGGCACTTTCACCTGAAGTATGCGGGAATGCTAAGCTGTCCAGCAGCGATGCTTATCTAAATCCTGATTACACTGAAGGCTCATTAATACATGCTCCCAGAGTGTTCAGAGCCGCAGGTTTATTGAGTACAAGCTTATGCAATCCATCACAATAGCCCTGTAATATAATCTTTCTTTGTACAGCCTATAATATTCAGTTTGTTGTCACTCTGACAATACATTGGAAACAATTTTCTGAAGTCCAATACAACACTTCTACTTGAGTCGTACTGAGAGCCATGCTGAGGTCTCCAGTTATTGTACTGGCAAACAACAATGTTTGATGCTTAACTGTAAGCAAACACCCACACCATTCAAGCTGTTCATCTGTCAGAGCTCTTCGCTCACCTTGAAATGGTTTCACAGCAGCTACACTTAGTATTCACAGCGGAGCACTTGGGTTTGATGTAGGCGGCATAGGTGACGTTAACCACTAAAATGCTAAATGCAGTGCAAAAGGCACCTGCAGGCTGAGGTTCTTTAGCTCCACAACCATCAGATGCAGGTTAATAATCTGTGCATCCCACAACAGAACATTTACATATGTTATGTTAAAGAATATCAAAGTTGTTTGCAAAAACATTTTCACTTGCACAGGTATGTGCAGTGTAAACATGAAACATATTTCTCTGAGGAGGTATATTTATCCTGACCCATCACTGTACCATGCTTTAATTATATCTTTGCATAAGCACTTTTTTGGCCGTCAGGTTGGAGTAGTTTAACAGGTACACACCATTTTTCAATATCAAGTGACGACCTTCAGCATATACCAGTTACAATTAAAAGGTCAATGCACCTTTATTTGATATTTGTGGTAGGTGTTCCTTTGTTTCTGCATTTTCTAAATATACCTTTGTATTAAAAAAAAATGTTAGTGTCATGATTTAGAATAAAAATCTAATGTAACTACAATTTACTCAGGTAACATTTCAAGTCACTTTGCTTAAGTATTTCCATTTTCTGCTACTTACTTTACTTTTACTCCACTACATTTATTAGATAACTTTACTTACAAGTGACTTTGCAGATTCAGATTTATCAGTGTTGATAGGCTATTACTTGTGAAGTGTAACCTATAAGGCTTTGTTAAATCAATTTATTTTGAGGACAACTGAACACAAAAACACCAATATGGATGATAAGAAAATTGCTGACAATCAGTCTACACCTAATAGAGATTGAGCAAGAATGATGCACATGAGGGGGGAAGAAAAACTTAGGAAGCCAAAGTTTTGTATATTTTTGCACCTGGGACAAGGCCTTGAAACAGCACTCTCTACTAATTTGACATTATAGGATTTTTTCGAAAGTTTTTGCTTCTATGGAAAGCTATGGCATTCTGGAAATGTCCAAACCAAGTCCTTCAGTGACAAAAAACATAGTTCAGGTTATAATATAAATTCTGTGGAAATAAGCTGTTTTTAATGCGCAGCAGAGCCTCTTACCACTTTATCGTTTTCAGAAGGCAGCTCGAAGACACATCTCAGCTTGGAATCCATGAGATCATCGGGTTTTGCATCTTTCCACTGGTGGAGATGAAAAATTGGCATGTTATTCATCAATTTAAACTGCTAGCAGCTGGATTCCATCCACACACACTTCAACCCAGTTCATGCTATTCACATGCAACGCAGCCTTGAATCTATGGACATTACATAAACATTAAACATGCACAGCTTCATTTGAAAAACTGTAATAAGCCCTTCCTCGTTTTCCTATACAAAATAGCCACAAACTGTCACAAATGTACAGTTTTTCCACTGGCTTTAGGTCTGCATTTAAGAATGACAAATTTCCACAAGGTCAGCTCCTTTACCGAGACATTTTTTTTGTGAATTTATACACTTACTCAGAGAAAAGGGCTCATAACGCTCAGAACTGCTGTAAATAATCTGTGTGATAAGTGAAAGCTACAGCACAGAAATGCAAAGGGCTTGGGTAATGCCATGGAACCAGTTTATCTGATAAAACAATAACCTTATTAGATTCCCCTTTACTTATCAGAACCAGTCAGACCTTTGTTCCCCTAAAATTCCTGGACTTTACTAAAGACAAGTCAGTTCATGAACAAGACTACAAGGAATGTGCATGTTTTACTGACTGACAAAGTCTTTGCTGCCATCTGGTGGATAACTGGAGAATGCATCTTAGTTTGTTTGATGTTTTTGCCATATTTGTGCAAGGAGAGAGCTTTGCATGGCAAGCAACTCTGCAGAAGGCATCCATCATCCATAATTGATGATCAAATCTAAATTTTTCTAAGTAAGCATAAATTTGTGGTGGACTATTGATGATCAAAAATCAATGATGGCAGGTTTTCAAGTCCTGTAGAATATTTCATGAAGACAGTTAAGGGCCTTTAATTCTCAGGGTTAAGAATGTATGCATATGACTCTACCACAGCAAGAGCACATTTTTGTTCTCCCCTATTTTGCTGTTCACTTTCTTTAATGCGAAACATATTCTGAGCTGTCCAAGCTGTAAGAACCTAGTTTACTGTAAACTGTGGTGAACAGTATCTTAATGAAGCAGGATACAATATCTTTTGCTTACATGGTGACTGAAATCCACCTGGAATCATTAGACTCATTCTCTGAAATAATCTCTTACACTCTTACTCTTCACTTGTTTGTTGAAATTGCAACTGGTTTGGGTTGTTTATTTTGGTGTGGGCTGGCTGAGTGACACGGCAAATACAATGGAGTCCAACTAGAGAATCCCAAGCAAACTGGTTTCTTACACAAGAAAGAGTATAAGTTTCTTTCATACAGTGTAATCTATGCATGAAAACATCCTCATTTCTGATGGTATGTGGATTTCCCCAACATGAAAATGGCAGGTGAATCAACAACTAACTGTTGTGAAATGTAAAGCAGGTGCTAAAAAAGTGTATTTTGGTATTCTCATTTTAAAAACAATACCTTCTTCTAAAAGTCAATAAAAAATAATAATAATCATCACTTACCAATGAATCCATGTCAGAAACATTTGGCGGGGCAAAAATCGTCTGCACCATGAATTTATGTTTACTCTTTTCATTGGGGTCATAGTCAAAGGGCTGTAGCATGACTGTAAAGAAAGATGAACAATGTTAGAACATTTGAGCAAAGACAGTTCCACACAGAAAACTAATAAATATTCTAAATATTGAGCAAAATACCCGAAACATCTATTCTGAAATCTAATTTGCCAGAATGTTATGTTCTCCATGTAATGTGGCAATCTCAAGTTCAAATATTTGGCCCACACTAAATGCCAAATGTTGACGTCTAACCAACGTCATGTCGTTGTCTTTTTCTTTCACTGGTTTATTATACCATCGTCTATCCAATTTCAAGAGTTCAACAGTATCAAACAAACAATCTCTCCTGTGTGGTTTGATGGTTGGCTGCTCCAGAGGACAGCAATTGTAGTCAGGTTAAATTAATGTCACTTATAGAGTATAATGTAGTTATGTAGACATTTAATTGCAGCTACAAATCCATGTCAAAATCAAAGAAATTAACAAAAAAAACCAAAACAAAAAACAAGATAATCTATGCATCATCTATCTTGCACAGACGAGATCCCATGATCATAGTCTCAATCATCACAACATGCTACTTTCACTGCAACAAGCAACAAGTTGGTTAAGTTAGCCTACTTCTAAATGCTGTAGAGTGCTGCTCACTTCACAACGGGAACTTTGCAGATTTTCAACCAGATTTGTATCACTACAATATTGGTAGTGTATGCAAATGAACAATTTTAAACTTCTGCACCCACAAAAATCGACCAAATTATTAAAAATGCATGGATTTTGGATGGATTTTAGGGCTGTTGTATTGAATCCAGATTGTACTTCCTCATTTTTCAATGCATGCATTCACAGATACAAAAGAATATAGTCGGATTTCCAGAGAGAACAAGACGCCCCTCTCTCTCTGATCGATCTCAAGCAATCTGCCCATTTACCTACTACTATTTATTTACTACTCATCTAAAGTGTTTTCAGAAACATATTTTAGTTGCATAAGAGAGAGTTTGTAAACCAGAAGTGGTTGCTACTGTCAGTACTGTGAAAACAGGGGCTGAAAAAACCTATGTAAAACAAGGCAGTGCTGATCAGATATTAACCATGATCCTGTTCATTGTCCATTTCTCACCTTAAATTTTTTCAAAAATATATTTTATTGTAGTGTTTAACTATAATTTGATGTTGTTTGTTACCAGCCAGCTGTCTCACCGTTTCCCGTTTCAAAACGGCTGACGAGCCAAAAACAAGCACTGCCCAACTAACAGTATGTCACCCATCAGCGGAAGTGTTTGTTGCTCCAGTGCGACGCAATGCATTCTGGTTGTTGTAGATTGTCTACTTTTTGAGCAAAAGGGAATACCAGAGCCCTATTTCTCCATTTTCTCCAGTCATCTAACACCAGTTTCAAAAACGTTTACATTTTTCTCTGCATAGACTGCCCAGTTTATGCAAGGGCCATTTTTCTCGTTGTGAAACACTTCTTCAAGTCATTAAAACATACTCGCAGTAGAGGTCTGTATTATTGAAATAACCTGACATGGTGTCTGAGGCGGAGCTACCATGAAGAAACCGAGCCCTAATAGGACTGGTATTATTGACACGAGACAGTAATCGAATAAACCAGCAAACCTTAGTGTCAACTGTCATTACCACATAAGAGAAGTGTGTTCACTATAACCAACTGCAACTGATTATTTTATGCTTCTGACATGTTTCATGTCTGTATTATATTTTCAACTGAAATTTTCTGTAGATATCACAAGTACTTAAGCCTAGAAATAACCAATAATAATCGGCATAGTAATAATCGACAAAAGATATCCATATATGTTTAATGGACTGTCCCGTCCTCTGGCGTGTGAAGCTGAAATGAGGAGCAACTGAAAAGTTTGGGGATTTTTTCCTCCAGTGGCCCTTAAACAAAAGGACAGAAGAAATCCAACGATGATAAATGAAAAAGTGATTATTATATCCTCCAACTTTCACGAGAAAAAACAAAACAACAAAACTAAAATCAGAAAAACAGAATCTGCAGGGATGACTATGGTGACCGTGTTATTGCAGACATGCCGTTATTGTCAGTTACACACAACAATGTCAAAAAACACACATTGTAATGTGACCACCCGTGGATCCCAGAGACTCACTACATAATAATCACTAATGGTAATATGTACTCAAAGCAGGCGGTGAATCACTATACTGATCTGCAATCAAGCAACATATCTAAGCAGTGCATTTATCAATCTTCTGAAGAAAATATTTGGAACATAGCAGGAGATATTTGAGGTGAGGTGAAAAAGTACCAACGACAATTTGGGCGAGGCAGCTATCCTTAATAGATCCCATGATGCACCAGCCAACTTTGTTACAAAAAACATATTTAGGCTAATTTGAAGGGCAGACTGAAAATCTAATTTTGCCATCAGCTCCAATTACAATATTAAGATGGATTGCTCGTATGAATATTCCCTGTATATCATAAAAGTCATTTTACATCTACGACCAGATATTTTCTAGCATGGCATTACTGTGGCAGGCCCTTGTGACAATCCTTCAGTGACTACTGCATGAAAAAGCAGTTTCCTTTAAGAGCACATTTTTAAGTTGACAGTTTGCTGTAGGACTAGGACTAAGCATGCTCGGATCAGGATTTTTGGGGCTGATCACGAATTACCGATTCCTAGAAGCAGTATCCACTGCTAATGATGAAAAGGATGTTTCTTTACTTTTTGTCATCTATAGTATAGCTTAAACATCATTAAAATGTTGAGGAAATAAATAATATGTATTTGGATCGATTCAAAGAAATAGTTTTAAACAAAATGAAAAGTTAACTGTAAACTGTAAAAAACAGACTTAAGAAAAAAAAAATATGACACTCATTTGTTTTGTTCAAAGAGAAAGATAGTTTTCTTTCTCTACAGTGCATCCTTTTTGGAAATGGGCCTCATCTCTGCAAGATACATCAAGTAGCATATGTTTCCATAGCCTTAGGCTACATAAGTTGGTATTTGTTAATACTAAAATACTGCACGCTAATACCCACTTGCAATATATGACCAATCAGGTGAATATATTGTGCAACTCTTAAAGAGAGTTGTTTGCATGCAACTATATTTGGCAATGTAAGTGTTCACTGATGGTATAGTGGTTACAGTGGTCAGTTTCTGTCCACATTCAACATGTGCATTACATTGGCCACAAGTGGATGTGGACTATGTGGACTTGTTTGGGTAAAAACTGCTTCCACATATCACAGCCTGGGGTTTTGACACCTCAGCTTCAACCTAGTATGTGGCCTTGTCAAGCTACAACCAAATCGTGCTATATTTCCCTAAACTTGTTTCCCTCTCAGGTTTCCCACTGTCTCTCTCAATCAGCAACAACATTTTGTGCACTAAAGAGGAGTCCGTACACTAAACATAAATGAAAAACTAATAGCCATTACTTGAAAACTTACCAGAGATTATGACAGTTGCCCCGGGATCGATGACACCGCTGTTTGGCCGTACACAGTACCTGCGCGGCGCAGTCGTCTTCACTTTGAAACATACTTTTTTGTCAGAAGGGTTCTTCAGTTTGAGGTTGGTGGTGACTACATCTGTGAAAGGACCTGGTGAAAAGGCAAACACAAGCACATCATTGTTTTATTTCTGCATTTAGAGTACACTTTTCTCCTGTGGGTATACCACTACAGCACGGCTGCAAATGGAAATAAAAGCTACAAATAATATTCTTGTAGCTATATTTCTCAATGAAAGAATTATAAGAAGTGGTGCAGTTCTTTACTTTAACCGTCAAAGCGAAGTTTCTGCTACACCATGAAACTACAAGGGAGTTTATATCAGACGATGACGGGTAAACATGTTGTTTACAGCAGAACTGCAGAAACAGGGGAAATTCAATATTTCCAGTTACACCTCATCTGTGGAAGACGCATAGGGCTGCAGTGTTTGCGTGCCAAATTTAAATAAGAACTTTAAAAAGATTAGCTGAAAAATACTTCAAGTCTACAACTAGATTAGGCCTACAAGACTCCACCACTAATCGAATACTGACTTCTTGGCTTGAACCTGGAGAATATTTTTACCATAAGTATTTTAGAAACAAGGAATAGATGTACAAGCAGGAAGCAATAAAACACCAAGATATTACCAGTTTACTTCAATACATATTAATCATGACTTGCGATATATTTTCTAGAATATAAAAAATGTCAGCTAATACCTAGGATTTGCTTGGTTGGAGGATTACATCAGACTTTCCAGCTACCTTTTAGTGCGTAGCTTGAAAGTACAACGATACAGTCCTGATAGAGGAGTACAATTACCTACAAATGCAAAGCTTAGCATGAGACATTCAGGAAGATAAGGACTTTCAAAAGGTTCCTGCACTCCTTTCATGGCATGTCTCCAGAGGAGAAAGGCCAAACCACCTGATTCAAATTAGATTCTTTTCCACACTGATTTCATATAGATGTCCCATGCTCATATTTGAATTTTTAGTCCTGCCATCCTCAGGTCATATATCCAGAGATCAATAGTTTATCTATCTTGTGACAGAGCTTGCTTCAAATTAGGTCCCTAACCATGGTCAGCACCATCCAGCTTTGTCGAAAAACGCTACTGGAGGCCAAGTCAAAGATACCCAAAATTCGATCAGCACAATCAGTCTGGGAGTCAGTAAACAAATGTGTCCCTTGATGAAAGGTTAGCAGACATCATAGTATGGGCACCTGGGATTTATAAATTGTCGAGTGTTGAAGGTAAACTACTTATGATAAACAGATTCGCTCTCAGATCCTTTGAGGGACTAGGCCTGGTTGATAAAATGATAGCAATATTTATCGATGATAGACACGCCGTTGAGCAATAAGGAAATAGTTCGGCAAAATGTTCAATAGTTTCACGTGAACGCATTAAATGTAAACCAACATAACAGCACATAGCGAATATGCCCTGGCTTACTAACATCCTATCATATCTTTTGATATGAGTGACACGCGAACAGTCAATCATTTATCAGCTGTGTAGTTCGGTTGCACCATCGCCACGTGACAACAGGAGAGCATGTAAGATGCGTTACTATGGACCGTATTTGTCACAAGACCACCCTGCTTTTCTTGTGGGCTGATACCGCCTATGAGCCGCAGCCATGCCAGCAAACATACTGACCAGTTCGGCCTTTGACCAAGTCTTCCGCTGCTCTTCTCTGTGTTATTCATCCTCCAGAGCTACTCTTCGTGTTGGAGTGTCTCAAGGATAGTTAGGTAAAGCGGATACGCCGGCTCTGGCCGCTGCTCCGCAACCCAGCCTGTTTGTTCTACCTACGAACCCTGAAACAAGTGGTCGGCAGGATCATCACGGCAACTACGACTCACAATCTGTCACACCAGCTCCTCCGCTGACCAAGTGTTTTACAAGCCAACCGCAAGAAAAACACAAGCACAACACAAGCAGGTCAGCTCGCCAGTATGGCAGTATCTTTGTTTATTTGTGTATTTTCCATTGCTGTGTTAACATAATTATAAACTGTGTGCCTTGAGTTGCCTAAAGAGTTAACTTCAACCTTTTTCGCTTGGTCATTAAAAATTATCAAGAATTATCGATATCGGCCGATATGAAACTTCACTATCGGACTTTTTGGCCCCATCCCCCAGGCCTACGAGGGTCACATCTTTAGCAGATGCAAATTTAATCCTGGGCATTGGAACAGAACTGTAGTTTAATATTTTCTCAACAGACAGTCACAAGGTGTACTCATGCCATCATGTTATGCAGGGCAAAAGGGAAATTATCAGGTCATGGAGAATCACAGAGGCTGCTCAGACCTGGTATCAGCATGTCTGAGTGATCCGATCACGAGTGGACAGCTCTAAATACAGGTGTGAAGGCCCCTAAAACATAATGAGGATGCATTTGAGATCCGATCACTCAGACCACATTCGGCGGCGGTCTGGGCCACATTCTTTTAGCAGTGTGACCCAGTGTGTGTCCTGGGCCACATGGAAGGACTACCTTCTCAACTGACATCCTCCGTGAAGCAAGAAGAAGCCTCAACAACAACATTCAGGATGAATTACACACCGTCAGTTTATCATGAAGTTCATTGAATATAAAGGGCTCTCTTTACCTGCCAATGTTAGCAACAGATTTCTGCTTCAACCTATTGAACAAGTGACCGCAATATCCCCAGATTTCCTTAAAGTTGAGAGTTGTTGAGTGAGGAGAAACGTTATAAACTTTGTGCCATGCCATCGATGACTAATTCTAAATCATCTGTGCCTTCTTGAATATTCGGTGTTAAATGTAATACATCAAGTTGTTTCTTTCCTTGTCAGTTTGTCACGGCATCACTGTACAAGCCTGTCTGCTTCCATGTCTAAAGTGTGTCCTACCTGCTAATATGTAGCAGCTGGTTGAACTCACCGTTTCAACCGATTTCACCAGTTACACTAAATTTATGAAAGAAGACAACATTGTATTTGACAGTAAACATTTCAAAGTTAACAAAAGCAGTAAAGAGTAACCAATATAGTCTACTTCTTTCTGGGAGAAAGTCCGCTGGCTCCCTTAGAAATTGCTCAGTTTTGTAAGTTGTTGAGTTAGGAGAAACTTTATAAACGTTGTGAAACGCTGTCTCTGAAAAATTCTTAATAATTTGGGCCTTCTTGTGAATTTAGCAAATGTTATACATCAAGTTCTTTCTTTGTGTTAAATACACTGTGTCTGTTTGTCCCAGTGATATAAATGCTTATTTGCATGTAGCGCAAGGAAGTGGAATCAGATCACAAGTGCTCACTCAATAAATGTCGAGACGCGTTATAATGCCAGGTATGAACTGTGACTTGGAGCTGTCCACTTGTCATTGGATCACTCAGGACCGATGTTAATACCATTATCTTGAGCTGAAATATGAGGTTATACCGTTTTGTTTTTGTTTTTTTACATGCCTTGTATGTATCCTGAAAAGTCATTAAACATGTCACAATTTTTGTGCAAAAATTACTTCATGTGATGCCCAGTAACTGTGGGGTTCAAATGTTTGAAATGCACTTATTCAATTTCTCTTTTTAAGCTGATATTACGATATTTCAAAATAAACTCCTGATTGTCAGGTTGCCAGGTCCCTCCCCTGCTTGGCAAGTTGGACAAAAACAAACACATAATACATCAGCGTTGACAGATTCAGAACACAAATGGTGATTTGCCCAAAGTTTTGACTCCTTTGAATTGTTTTCATACATAAAACATTGAAAAACATGAAAAATATTCTTTCTACTTTCCATATTGTTTTTGTTTTTTTACAGCTTGGCTGCAGCTAAAGTTCACAAAGCCTACATTCAGCCTTTCCTCCACACCAAGTACTCAGATAAGAAGCAATGCATGACCAGATTGGAGTGGCTCCACCCAGCTAAAGCTAACACGTAAAGTTATGGTGATGACTGGGGCGTTGTTTTCAACAAAAGGTGCATCACAAAGGAATTCCTACAAACCTGAAAAACCTCATCACTGGCACTGTGTCTACAACATCTGATATCCCTTTATACAACGTGTGCTTCAAACATCATAGTTTTTCCTGAATAGCCTTCAGCAGCAAGTGGCAGAGAACGTCAGGTGGCTCCTGATGAGGCCGCGCCCAGTTATTGTAAGAAATTGGCAACTGCAAAGTGTGATCGGTCATCATAACTGACAATAATGGTGATTGATAGCAAAGTTATGTTCATAAGGCTTAGTCAGAGCAGTAATGCGAGTCCATTTCTTATGATGTTTGGCACAGTTCAAAAGTGTATAAGCAGGCATGACAAATACAGCTTGTCAACCATTCCTCCTGACTTTGCACATGCCTGATGGCTTTCTGATGTCCTTTACCTGCTGATGGGACAAACAGGAAACAGACACTTTTGACTAATGCACCATACATACCAAATTATCAAGAGCAGCAGCTGCTCTTTAAATGAGAAGGATTAAGGAGGTTAAAACCATGACTCAGATGATTTATCAAAACCCTCTTCTGGCACACAGACTCAATAAAAAACACACAGGCCTAAGACAACTGAGTAACCGCTCCTGCGAAAAGGCATTTAAGGTTGACTGAGATACATTTCTACACGGTTTGTGTTTTATACACTGTAAGCATCACAGAAACCAAGACTGAAACAGTTAAAACATTGGAAAGCAGTTGTGCGCATCAGATATACACCCACATAGCCTGCATCTATTGCCTAACTCTGAGATGCCACCTTTGCTCAAGCAACGTTAGCACTGTCTCTCTCATCTCTTGTATGTATGCTGAGTTAGGGTCCCCCAGGCCAGTCCTATTCTAAAAATACCAGCCAAGGAAAGGAGGGCTGCCCCCTCTAGCTTGCTGGAGGAATCCCAGCAGAGGCTCTAAAACAGACCAGCTCTCAGATACAAGCAGACCGATTTAGCTCGGCCTCTGTGACAGTAACGGAGCTGTGGTCATCTTCCCTCTCCTCATATTGCTTCTCAAAGACGGAATAGGTACCATTTCATTTCCCACTGCGTTCCTCCAATAATACAGAAAACCTACAATCTGAGTGATCCTTTCTCTTTCAAAATATTGATTTGGATCAGGTTTAACAATCTAATATCATGCTGGTTTATATTGGGGAGACAATTAGTTGGAAGGAACAAAAACCAAACTCTTATAATAAATCTTTGTATCCAGACTCAGGCCTGAATACACAAGGTTAAAAATCAAGACTATTCAAATTGTACTAGAGCAGATGCAGCACTCATTTAGCTCTAAGTCAACTTGCTAGTTGTTCTCCTACTAAGATACCAAATACCAATATATTTGCAACTATTTTGCATTTTGATTTGAATTTCTTCCTCATGCCTAGACACATTTTTTTCTTAGTGCAACAGAATCTGACTTGTTTGATTATTAATAAATGATCATCAGTATCGACATCACCTTTATCATAGCTTTGCAATTTGAACTTGCATTCATTCCAGTATTCAAAGGGTAAAGGTTTAATCTGAGGACAGAAAATGTTAACCGTGTGACTGATCAGTAATCAGAACAAGTCTAATTAGAGCAGAATTTCTTAATCTGGTAAAATGAGGCCCGTGATGAGATTATGATGTACCATGTCTCCCCCATCAGACTAACTATCGATATCAACTCAAGGTTCAGCTGAGGGACAAAAACATTTATGTATTTTGGTTTAACTGTCTTGACCACATTAATCATACCTTTATGTATCCAAAACAAACGGACTGGACTGACCAGTGCAGCACATCTACTCTCAGATTTTTCAACCTTGTGACTGAAGAACAGTATAAAACATAATAAAATATATCAACCTATCGTTTCTGGGTATTTGAAATGCTACTCATTTTATGCACCATCACACTCTTTTTTTTGACAGGGATTTGACACGCGCATTATTTTTGAGGCTTAATCAAAATGGGAAACAAATGTTTCTTCAAAATTGTGATATCTATCGTTACTACAGTCTCTCTGCTGCTCTCTGCTACTATCCATGAAAATAACATGTGTATCTCACTGCATATTATTGCTTTGTTATATTTATCTTTGAATATCTACAATTTTATGCCTTCAAAGTTGTGTCAATTTTTCCCTGTAGTATCGAAAATAGTATTGAATATTGATATTTTTCAGGGTATTGTATCAAGGTTGGAAATGTTCATATTGTGACAACACTTGACCATTAATGCACCAGTAACCTGTTGCACAAGCTGAACATAAGTTTAATCAGATGCTCCCAATTAATGTCAACTGCTACATTTTACCTGACCAGTTTTTAATTGATTTTCAGCTGTATACCCTTGCAATTTCATTGACTGGCATGCCTGTATGTAAAGCTGTGCATCTTGCAGGAAGGCTCTATTAACCACAAGCCATGCATGCACCGAATAACTGCAGTCACAGGCATAACTGAAGCAGAGACAACGCTCTGATTTAAACAAAAAAGTTGACCATTTCAGTAACTAATGAATGCCTGAACGATACTGAAAAAGAAGCATTCAAATTGAAATTATTTCGACAGAAACTGTGTGTCACGATTTTAGCTGGAATGGTGATTTTGGCAGCATGATTTTCACTGTAAGAAATATCTATTTAAAAAATATGATGGTGTGATTTTTGCTGGGGACTGTACATCTGGAGAATATCATTTGTAGGCCGGGGTCATTTCTGTAGCACCACTATGATTCATTTATGATGGCATGTTTTCCACATTTTGCCTTTATCAAACAATTGCAGCTCCTGGAATATGGATATAGCACTTAGCCATATTTTGATTAACTTTTCAGCCCAATTTTGGGGGTAAACATGAGGCTTTTTTTGTTCTTGCATCTTGTCCGCCTGTCGTATCACCAGGCGTAGAATTCCAAACTGTGTAAAGGTGTATAAACATGTGACTAAAATCGGTTACACATTGGACACCTCATCACCAAAACATCTCAATGACTTTACCCCACCCAACAGTACTCTGTGGGTCTGGTATTTGACCTGGTGACATCTCTAACAATGCTGTCAAGTCCAGGCTACAACCAACATCCACTCATACCTAGTGCTGACCAACAATCAGCCTCTTAGGAACAGCAAGACAATGGGCTGAAAGATTCTTGGTTCTCAATGACAGTGGCAAATTCAGCAACAATATAAAACAGTGTCCCATTGACAATAATGCCTGCAGCAGAGACAGAGTAGTATCTGGGACAAATACAAGAAATGCAGAGAAGAGTTCTGGGTCACAATGAATAATAGTCATAATAAATAGCTCAACAGCTGGGATTGCTTTACAGTGCTATGGCCTTGGCAGACTAGCAATAATGAAACTTGTAGTTACATCAGCACAATGCAGTTTTACTGCTAGCTGTTATCTAAATCACTTGTAATGGTCACCTAATCGCAAGAGCTTAAATCATACAAAAGTCACAAGCCTAGACTACAGCCGGGAGACGAGACTGATACGTGTCCAAGTGGCAAAACAAGGCAGGTTGTTGTTGGAGAGCAGCTAAAAATGAAGCTGGATAACAACTTGGACATTAGCAAGCTAGCCTAGCTATCATTAGCCAACGCTTAACTGACACATCATTGAACGTTATCACTGCAGGGCTAAGAAATCTGTGGCAACCTTATGTATTGATTACTTTGGTTTCTCCTCGTGAATGGGGTGTGAAAACAATGTGGGCCGTTGACATATTTTACTGAACATAAAGAGCTAACTGGTTAGTACCGTGAGGGGAAACGAACTAACGTGAACCAAATGTTGCTGTAATTTGTGCCTGGGGGTTGTTAACGTGAGTTAGCCAAGTTTGTCACTCCAACAGTCAGTCACTTTACAAGCTTGACATGGCAAAGTGTCTGCCAGAGGTGTGTCAGGATAGACTCTACATTTGACGCTTAAAAAGAGTTAATTTCCTTCTACAATACGTCCGGGTTGTGACTGGTAAGCATTTCAGGGAATAGGCTGAGCCCCGAGGAAACAACAGTTTGCTGTTGCTAACGCCACTAGCAACAGCAGACGGTGAGTAGCTCACGTTGCTGCTAAAGTCACTTGCAAATACGGAGCCTTCTGCGCTCACTTTAATTCAGCTTCACACCATCTGACAGCTGCCCCACACTCTTCCACCTCTTTGCTAGGTGTTGTCATGAATGGCAGGCGGTCAAGATGCACGCCACGCCGGCTATCAACGTCACTACAGTGCGGGGATACAGCGGCCCGTCTCTTCCCCGGCTAACTTAAAATGGCGGTGAATGCTAGCTAGCTCGCTAGCAACGAAATTCGGCTTGAGGGAGTGTGAAATCTTTTCAGTCAGGTAATTCTCCACCACTACTCGCTGGACATCTCGCACGTCAAGAGATTTGGATTCACCTACCTTTAAATTTGAGGTCGGAGGGAGGGTCAAGGACAAGGATCTGATCCAACTTTGACATTTTAGCTGTGGGGATGCACTTGGTTTCGGTATCGGGGAGTAACTGACAAGTGGAAATCCTAGATCCCCTGCCACCACTGAGTCAAACGCTGACTGAGCGCTGCGAACGAGCATGTGGGTACAAATACTTGAACGCGCGAGCGCACAACCCTGTTGCGCGCCCTCGTGCCTCAGCGGCTGATGTGATTATGGTACAGGCATAAAGTAGTTATACTGCGAGTACACGGAAGTATTGTGGAGGTAAAAACAGATTTATAAAATGAGTGCAGTCCTGACTTGCCCCTTAACTAGTTAGATGTAAGTTACATGGTCTGTGGGTGAGAAAGTGAACATGGATCTTTCAATTCTAACACTTAAAGGGGCACTATGTAGTTTTGGAGAAGACATTCAAACTCAGAATTTTAAAGGTGCATATGGTAAGTTATTGTGTAAGGTATAGAAAATAAGTAGTTATGAGGGAGGTCCCGCCCAATATAACATAGTCACCATGTGTTGATGACTTGATTTTAAAGGCGCACTATGTAGTTTTGAAGAAGAAATTAAAAATTTAACATTTACAAAGTACAGTAATATTTATTTATTTATAGAGTGGTATAATTTGTAGTCCTAAAACCAAGAATTCATTAACATTTTTGCACATCCCGTTCCCTCCCGTCAAAGTCAATGGGTTTTCTTTTAATTGGTTTTCAGTTAAATGTCTGAAATGATGGTTGTCAATTTAGAAGATTATTTTTCAAGAAAGTCACAGTTGGTCGTAATTAAAGTCAAATATCATCTAGTTTTGTGTTAAATCGCTCTACATCGTCTCGCTCAACACACGTCACTAACACCAACATGGCCGCCAACTCGGCACAGAAAAGGTAATAACAAGATGAAAATCACAATAAATCTGGTCATATTGACAATTGCAGTTATGTGAAAGGGTAGTTCGTCAATGTTGTGAGCTGCTAATATACAGGAGCAGCTCTACAATGTTAAAGTTACGGGTTTTGGTGTCCATTCAACAAGACGATGTCGCTATCTGTTGGCTGTGTCGTCTTATATTTCATTAGTTTTACACAAACTGAGACTTTCTTGACTTGGACTTTTATCTTTTAAACTGACAAACATCTTATGTGTAGTTCATGACGCAATTCAAAGAGGATCAAAAATGATTTGTCTCTCTCCATTCACTACTGGCTCTCCATAAAACAAGCTGCCCTCAGAGGAAAATAAGGTCCCCAGTGTTTGAAGTTGAAAAGGTGGCAGGGTCCGCCAATATAAACAGTATGAAATTGTGTTGTCCTTTAAGGTCAGTTTGTTTATTCGGTTTATTCAGTCAGGAAAACTAAGAGAGTTTTGTTTATTTAGTTTGTTTAGGCATAAAAAATCAGGAAATGAAGATCTTTCTCTTCTGATTAAAATTTCTTTCCCAAAACTACATAGTGCACCTTTAAAATCACATCATCAACACACGGTGACTATTCTATGTTGGCCTGGGCCTTCCTCATAACCATTTATTGTCTATAACCTACACAATAAAGATAAACCTCAAAATATATCATTTTCAAAATCCAATATATTCTTGCAATAGGGCCACTCCTGTCGGAACAATTACATGTTATGTGGGATTATGGGGCAAAGTCCGTTCTCACAAGAATACTTTTTGAAATACAATTTATTATCGGAATAATACATATATAATATATATAATATAATCATAAGTTAAGTTTCTCATGAACATCATCCATCCCCGCTTTTTTCTCCACACATTAAGTTAGCTATTATTAACTGTGTTCACCCTCTTATAAGTGCTATAGACCGACTGTCAATTTCAAACAGCACATTATCACCACAGTATTATTTTAATGTTCTTCAGATGGCACAAATTATGTAGAACTCACCAACAAAGATGGCTGTTTTTATGTAATAATTAAATGTAGGTGTAGGATTTAATAGAGCCTTTGCCATTATTAAGCAGGTCAAACTGCAGGGTCACTGTCAGATCTGTCTAGACATAGCCACAAAGAATCCTGCTGGGTCTGAATGCTAAAGTCAGTGCAGAAAAGCATCAAGGCACAGTTTCTCTAATAGGGGCTAGTCTGGCTGCAAGGCACCTCTGACTGGAATGAAGTGAAACAAAAATCTTTTTGGTTGATGATGATGTGAGTCCTTAGAAAGAAGAATATTTAAAAGAAAAGAAAATCAGAAATAAATTGTTAAAGATATTTATGGATAGGAATGCTGATGTCTCAGACAGTGTGTTTGCCCTCTTTGCTCTCTTAGAGACCATTGACAACTGTCAGCTATGGTTAAATCCATCTCCGTGACAAGAAGTGTAGACCTCCCCTCTGTAAGCTGCTGAAGGAATAATCCATTGCTGTGTACTGAATAGGGCTCTGTAGTATGCTCCACTCTGCGTGTAATTTGTGCAGTTCACAGCTTTTAAAAGATCATGTGAACCATGTATGTGCAAAACTAACACAAGACGAATTTGTTAAGCGTTTCTTCTTTTGGGGTTGAAGTAAACAGGTTATGTGAGAGAAATACCACTTTTACAAAGTCGGAGCTTCTTATAAGAGTTAGGAAGCAAGCAAAAATTTTAATTTCAATAAACCACGGTGCACTGTTCCCACTGTTCTCACGTACTGTGTCTGCAGTGACTGGACCAAAAGCTTCATCTCATACTGTGCAACCAAATAGTGTCATTTTCACATGACGCCCGGAGGTTAATCCAAGTCACGACCTTTTCTTAATGAATCCCCTCGTCTCTCAATCATCTGTCAACAAAACTTTAAACATGCAAACATGAATGAGCAGCTATATTGTAATCCTTTAAGAGGGTTCTGGTGTCTTTAATATTTAGAAACACACACCTTTTCGTCAAGTAACCCAAAGACAAAACAGAAAAATATAATAATCACTACTTTATTACATTGATTAATATACAAAGTTAATCTGACCTACAGAGGATACAGGGAAGCATGACTTATGCATACATTATAAAGATGGCTGCAGATAATTGGCAGTTTCAAAGTTGACTGTTATACATACAATTCCTCTGTACTGGTTAAGTCAAGTCATTCATGCATTATTCTAGCAGTATGCACTTTTTAGCCATGTCATACATTTGTTTAGAAAAACATTTAAAAAAGGCACTTGTGTGACGACGAATATAATCACTGAAAATCTCTTCACAATGTCAATATTTAACCTAATAAAATATGTGCTGCAATATGTAATTTTTTTTCTCTTGTAAGGAGGTAATGTCATGCCAAACTGCCTTTAAATATCTCTGTTTTGTGACATTTAGATCAGTCTGCTCGTAAATTTGACCTCAAGCAGTTCCTAAATCAGTTTCCACCGTCAATTTCAATCTCATCACTGTGTTACATTTTAGTGGAAAATTCTACTGATATGTCTGATGTAACCTTGAAGTTACACATCCTTGTTGAATATATGCAACACACATTTTCCCGTGGGAACTCAGGATTCAGATCAAGTCAGGTTACATCACTTTCTGGTAGGTTATGTACTGTATGTTTAGTTACAGTAAGCAAAGCTACATTAACTGGCAGATTTTTGAAGGGAGTTTGGCATGACTTTACATTAAAGAGAGAATGATACATATTAGGGGTGGGAATCTGTAGGGACCTCAAAGATTCAATTTGATTTGAGTCAGGAGGTCCACAACGCGATTATAAAATGATTATCAGTGCATCTTGAGGAATCGAAACTTTTGATTTGTATGCATGATCTATTTTTTCTCACTGTTTGACTCCTTGCCACTTTTAAAAGTTAGTGTATTTGTAATGATCCATAATTAAAATAAGCGTGACACATGTTTGCGTCCATTACATTTAATTTTTAAAGGAAGATAAGCATGAAGTAGTGACGCCTATGCTTTACTGTACGTCTGTTACATTTCACTATCCACTTGGCTCAACTAAGAGGAACGTACTGCCGGGTCTTACATCATTTTTACAGATGATGATAATGTTGAGAATTGGTTTTTAAATTTCCACTTATTTACTTTTCTGCATCGAGAAAGATCGCAAAACATCTACGAATTCATTTTTCCCCCCACCCCTAGTACATATCAGTAAATTAGACTGTAATTGCAATACAAATTACAAATGCAACCTCACTACCTCTTCATACATGTTTTAATTTAGATTTTTACAAACATAAACATGTTTTTTAAGCTAAGGAAATTTAAAACAAGAAATACTCATTGTATATCTAGGTCAACGTTCATGGCTACTCAACGCTCTTATCAAAAAATACTGTTCAGGAGTAGTGTAACTGTTTCAACACTTAACACGTAAATCCAAATGAATACTATTTTAAATGTATGCAAAAGTGCTGTTATCAATTTCTCAAGTGGTCAAATCCAAAGGCACGACTGCCGCAGAAACAGCAGCAAACAATGTGCATAATCTTAGTTTACACAACAGGGCAAAGGACTATTTTCACTTTAACCCTTTTTCCACTTTTCCACGCCACTTGCAAGCTAAAATTAATTGGTTTAGGACTAAATTCCCATATTTTTCTTAAGAGTTTGGTTAGTATATAGAACACAGCCCTTTTGGCACAAAGAGTAAAATACATGCAGGTCAGGACAGTATAAATGTAACTCATTTTCAGGTTCAACCTCATGTTTGGCAGTCATCATTCCCTGTAGTGAAATCTCACACAACACATACTTTCAGCATGTAGAAAACATCTTCAACAAATCACTATGTAAACAATTCTAGTATTGGTCACAGTGTTTCAACAGGGGGTGTCATACCGTAATTACGATTTAGGCCTCTAAGCTGTCCATTCTGCAACAGTACAGTTGTCCCTTATACAGCAAATGTGTGTGAAAACACATGACAGAGTGGAATGTAAAGCCGCTGCATTTGAGCTACAGAACTGAATGCTCGTCTAGGGTTCGACATCGACAACCTCTTATTCAAATATTCTAATTTAATTCTATACATGAGTGATACATACTTGTACATAAAAGCTCGATGGAGGAAAGGTGTTGCCTTAATAAAGGTTTTTAAAAAATTACATTTTAATGTGTGCGATTTAAGAGCCACGGTGCGATGAAAATCTAAAGAGCAGTCGACTCTTAAAACGAAGATGCAGTTGCATCAAAACCCGCCTTTAGAAAGCACATCAGCTAGATCACTTGTTGTCAATTTAAGGATTTAAACTACTATGGAAAATGGGAATAACTGCCTCTTTGTAGTGGTCTGAAGACAGAAGACAGAAATCTTAATGTAATTCATGTAAAACACCACCTGAGGGGGACAAACTGAAGGCTTTCTGCTTCCTGACTTCATCAAAGCCAAAACTGCTACAAATAAATGAAATAATATTATGTGCAATGACACATGTAATACTGATGGCAGGTTTTTTCTGTCATGTTGCAGTTGACCACACCTGCAAGCTGACCTCTGTCTGTCCACTGTCTTGTCTTTACCAGGAGTAAGACACTGTGTGCATTGTGGACTGTGTGCTGTGCTGGTGGAGTCCGTCTTTGTGCTGTGGGAAGTAATCTCATCCGCCACCGTTGGTACTAGCAGCACCTCCTGGTGGACGGAGGAGGCTGCCTGGTGAGTTTGAAGGAATCGTTGCTGTCCACCTCAGGGTTTTCAAGGGGTGGTATCTGTTTGCCTACACACACAGAACAGGGTGTTGTATTATTACTACTGCAGTGTATATGGCAGTGCATCCTGGTTAACATCCACTACACACAGCCTTTAAATATATGCTGGCCACAGTGCCATATAAATACATAACACAATACCAGGGATACTGCTTTTCTTAATACAGTTCATACTGAAAAAACAAAACATGCCAACAGCTAATCACATGAAAGAGATTTATTTCTAGAACGTCATTAATTAAAATAAGTAATTTGAGATGTCAAAAACAAATATAATGGACTGTGTCTGCCATACATCATGACAGAAACATGCTTAAAACTTACAAAGTTGAAGAAATGAAAGCAGAAGGAGGCACGATTACTAAAATGTCAAAAGTTTTTAGAAACATGAACAGTAAATGAGTCATATTAGGTTAGAAAAATTACAAATTTTTCAACTTTTTGGTTTCATACCAGAGCCCAACTGATATATCAGTTGGCTGATATTACTGGCCTATCACAGATATATCAGTATCAGTGTATACGTTGTTTGATATGCAGCGTTACAATATAATAATGCAGAAAAAAATATGCTTAGGGTAGTTTATAATTATTACATTCTCATTGATGGCTCCTGTTTCATTGCACTGATTTCATTTTGGACAATAATGATTGTGGTTAAACTGTAAAGAATAGTCGGCCTCCTTTACATATCTATGTCAGATTGTGTTTGATAACAGCATTCGAGGGAACATGGCTAACATTAAGTCCACAATCAGTTGGCCTCTATTTCATACCGTCAGATTAGTCCATCCAATGTTAGATTACAGGACACAACAGCTTAAGGTTGCATACTAAAGGCTTCTCCAGCATTTCTTTGAGTATACCAGCCTTCTTCTGAATAATACAGTTCAGTGTTATCATGACACTGGAATTTCTAATTTCGATACAATACCTCGAAAAATAGATTTTTGATACCATGGGGAAAAATTGGCACAACATTGAGGAAACAACATCTTAATTTTTTAATTAAAGCTTGTGTACTGTCTGTTAAGCAGATCAGCATCTAAGTGAATTTACTTCTGATCACAGCAGTGCGTGTGAGGGAGAGCAAGAAAGTGCAGCTGGTACATGTGAATCAACACTGCAGATCATGAGTACTTAAACCATTTCAAATATTCAGGATGTATCGACACTAGTACAGTATACACAGACGCACATGATGCAGACACAACATACAGGAAAGGCATTAAACCTACTGATTTTCTGAAAGAGCTCCTCAACGTTGACAGCATTTCTGGCACTAGTCTCGATGAAAATAGCTGCAATAGATTCAGCAAACTCCTTAGCTTCCTTCATAGGAACTTCCCTGTAAAGGAGAAGGAGACTACAGTAAGTGAGGATGTAAGGGTCCCATCATGGCAAATCAACATTTTAATCATCAATCACTTTCATCCATTTCATCTCTAACTAGTTTCTGTGAAAGTCTGCGGGAGATGAAGATATAAGGAAGAAGGATAAGGGTGTTTTGGATAATAATGTAAGGTAACTTATTTTACAGACATTTTCAGAGGCTGTTCTTCCTCCTTGTGTTGTCCTGCTCCTGATAGCTGCTTTTTAAAATCACACAGTTGTTGGTTGCACACAAAGCATAACATTTTGACGTTGGTTATGTCAAAATGTCACACGCCTTTACCATCCTGCCCGCTAACTTTTCTGTATAAACATTAATTTAGCATTACTACCTCTGTTGCCACCTCATAGGAAGAACAACTCCCGTCTTTTCGTACTTTATATACAGAAAAGCGAAGCAGAATAAAGGCCTTGAACTGCCTGAAAAGAAAAAAGAAACAAAACTCACCTGATGTCTCCTAAATCATTCTTGTTCCCTGCTATGGCTACAACAATGTCCTCTGGACCGTGTTCCTTCAGCTCCTTCACCCACTTCTTCAGTGTCTGGAAAGAGTCCTGAACAACAAGAACACACCACGGTCACCTCTGGGATGGGCTCTTTATGAGAATGTGGCCCAACATTTTTTACAACTTGTGTCATACATTCATCACATTAGATGATGTTTTTCAGACAAGTTTCCATTAACAGACGAGGAAAGAATGACATTTGTAGGTCATGGAAACAAGGCATCCCAGAGTGATGGAAAAGTAATTGAATTTTACGTCAAGTGTGAGACCAGCCTCTTCTCTGCTACAGTGGGACAGTTTGGGGTGAAGGGCATTGCTCGAGCCCCTCAAGAATTGGCAGGCAAGTCAGAAGTGTTGTTGGTAACTCACTTTTTCATCTTGGTTATGGATTTGGGACCACTAACCATGTCACCACCCAACCCAAGTTTAACTGTTATTCTTACCAGTTTAGTAATGTCATAGACAATGACGGCAGCAGCTGATCCTCGGTAGTACATAGGAGCTAATGAGTGGAACTGAAAAAACAACATATTTAAAGAAGTTAGCATGATCAATCAATATATCAAATTACATCTTATGTGTATAGCAGAGTTGTGCAGATATGTAAGTGTTTTATAAAGATGACTTCAAAAACAGTCTATGGCCATTTAACACAGTCTTTAATATGGATCATTAAACATGCTGGGTTAACCCATAAAGACAGAGCATACTGTACTGTGAGTAGACTATGCCCATACATTCTTAAGTGATGAGTGGCTGATGGAAAGTGTTATTATGTAGCTCCTAACTATGAAGGTTTCTCCAGTGTTTAAAGGAATGTTCATAGAGAGAACTGTTTACAGCCTTGACATACAATTTCCAAACTGTTTTCAAATATCCCTTCAATGGTTCTGATTGAAAACAGTTTTGTTTACACCAAAATCCAATATTTGCATCCTTAAGACCCTAGCAAACATGGTGAATGCATTATCTTCCACAAAAGCATCCAAATCTTTATTTTAATGTTTTCATAACCTGCTACATCGCAATGTTGTCTTCTTTCTACTGGCACACTATGCTCCCCACCTTTGGAACATGCTTCCCAAATATCTGAGGTCTGCTAAAACTGTTCATTTAAATTCAGGGCTTCAAAAAGTATTGTTTACTGCAGCTGTCAAATAAATCAGATATCTTTAACTATATATTTGCTTGTCTTTGGATTTGTTTTTATCGTCTCTTAAATACATTTTAAATATGTTTCTTCAGGTCTTATTTTTTAATGGATTTCTATGCCCCTGTAAAAGCACTTTGAATTGCTTTGTTTTTGAATGCTGCTATATAATTAACCATATAAATAAACTGTTGATACACATTACCACCAACTGCAGTCAGCAGAAATGAAAAGAAACAGTAAGGAGGTCCCCTCATCAAGAGCCCCATTTACACTGCACTATTATTTCGCCTTGCTGTGTGTATAAAAGGTACAGAGGTGGAAAGTGGGGACAGTCTCGTTCTGCCTCCGATTCGCCAGCAGAAGTAGTAACAGAGCCGTAACAGACTGGGGCTGTGTTTTGCAGGCGCTGGTCCTTTCAGTATAAAAAAACAAAGGCAAGCCTTCGTTACAGCACTATTACAGAATCTCTGTGCACTTTGCTTCTTGGTTGTACTAATTTTGGATTTCTGACAGTCAAAAGTGACAATTGTAATGTTATACCCACAGATAAAGAGGACTTTAAACCACGGAGAAACACAGGTTTCAAGGTATCATTTCACACACTTACTTGTTTTTCAGTGCTGTGTGCATGTTTGACAAGCCTCAACTAAACACAGCATCCCCTCCTCCATAAAATGAATCACCGTGAAGATACCAGTCATGTGACCTTTGAACTCCACGTGAATCATCCTGTTTCACACCTAATAATATCTTTATGTCATGAGGACCTCTGACAGTGAAATGATTGTGTCACTGCCAGCTTCCTGGTGCAATATGTCACGGAAAATTAACTTCTGAAAAAACGTGATTCATACAGTCATGTGTGTTAACTTAAAGCTAATAGTTAATAATTGAGGAATTTCTGTTGTTGATGCGCTCACCCTTTCCTGTCCGGCTGTATCCCAGATCAGAAATTTGTGCAGTTCATTTCCAGACGGCACTGTTTTGGTTAGGAATGATGCTCTGTGGATGATAAGGAGCATTTCACAACAATGCTTCGAAGCGTGTTCTTTAAAAAGGCACAGGAAACAAATCAGTACAAGTCAGCAGGAAACAAATAAGATGTTTGTCACTGAAACCATGTTGCCTGGAAGCACTGAGGCCCACAAAGCAACCATCAAAAAGGAAAGAGCCAACACAGTGCGAGGAGTGATAACAGTGGGCTCAAACATTTTTCTAGATATGACTTAATAACTTAATTAATCACTAACTTTTAAAAGATCCATCTCAGTTTATGGCAGTTATTTGGTCTATGAAATGTCTCAAAATATTTTGTTTTTTCCACAACACAAAGATTGTCAGTTTACCGTCATAAATGAGTAAAGAAACCAGAAGCTATTCACATTTAATTAGCTTGACTTTCTTAATAAAAGTACCCTAACTGATTAATCAATCAAAGAAATAGTTTGTGATTATTTAAGAGTTGAGGACTAATCAATTAATCGTTGCAGCTATAATGTCTAAAAAATCCTAGTAATTGGCCATAAACATCTGCTAATTCTTATTTTATAGTCTTTTTTTTTTCTTCTATAAAGACATGGTAATCATTTTTCTGATAGCAGACTTAATATTAGTCCCTCTGTTAATCAAACTGTTCTAAGAGTTTAAGTACTGAGGATTTGCTCTGATTTCTATGATCAGTTATACTATAATCAGCTATATGTCAGCTGACTTCACCAAGTATAGAATAGTATTTATAGAATATTTGATCAGAAATATGTATTTATTGTGTAAAAGTGGCTTGAGTTAATACTGCATGCACTCAAACTGAAATAGATCGTAGCCCATTCAGACTTTGAACTTGATTTGATATCAAACCCGGACTTTATTTGGGACTACAAAAAGTGTTGAGCAAAGATGGCTGAAGCTGATATATATATATATATATATATATATATATATATATATATATATATATATATATATATATATATATAAATAATCTCTTGTAGGACTGTACAATTAATGGCAATCCAAATCAAAATTGCAATATGGCAAAGTGCAGGAAGCTGCAATTTTTTGACAAAAGTAAAATGTGTGCAGAAATAGCGTTATTATGCAGTGCTGTCGTGTTTACCAGATGTAAAAAAACATTTGTTTGGTAAATACCCCGACAAATAGTAGCTAGCAGCCTTAATCTCTTGTTGATGATTTGTTTGTCTCTGTCTTTCTATGATTTGTAACAATGCACTCACCCTATTGTGGGACTTATGTTGTGGTCAAAATGATCCTGAACGAATCGGCACACAATGCTGGATTTCCCAACTCCAGTGTCCTGAAAAAGTAATGTAGCACATTAGTCACAGCACTCCCAACACACACATACACAGAGTCACAGGTCACTATTGACCCCTATTGATTAGGCAACTGTCTGGTCACATGCACACCCCATCAGATAGGTTCAGATTAGTCCACGAATTCCACAACTAGCTCTGAATTTATGGTCAATATTACTTATTTGTGCAAGACAATACATCTCCTAAAGCTAAGCTAAATTAACATGAAAACATTAAAGGTACACTGTGCAGTTTTGGAGAAGAATTTCAAACTAAGAATTTTAATATTGATAATATTAATTAGGTAATAATGCAAACTCTTTTTTTCCCCCCATAACTGAATAAACAAGATGTTCTTCACAAAGTTAAACAGTGTGGTGTAGCGATGACGTTTTATTGCAAGTAAGCACATTAACATTCAATTGTGGAACATTTAATGATGTATTTTATGTCGTAGAGCAAAACGTGTAAATATCTTCAGCCTGTGGTACCCACAGACCTTATTTCAGGCATTGGCTTTGAAACGAGGGAAGCGGATGTGCAAAAATGCTGACTGATTTCAGGGTTTTAGGACTACAGACTGTACCACTCTACTGTGTTGTCCTTTAAGAGTCGGTCATGAACACGAAGAGACTTTGTTTATCTAGTTTGTTTAGGCATAATAAAATCAGTAAATGAAGCTATTTCTCTTCTGATTAAAATGTGTTCCCTAAAAATACATAATGCACCTTTAAAAGCTTCTTTGGCTGCATGTTATTTATACTCAATGCCCTTTGAGTGATCCAAGCATTAAGACAGCTCTTATCCTGGCTTTAAATAGTTAAAGCTTGAGTAAAATGATCCCATGGATCACACAGATGGTCATGTCTACCTCTCCGAGCAGAGGGGTAACCAAAAAATGGTGAGGACAGACTGTGGTCGGCTAATAAAATGCTTGGTGAGCATGTCAGTGGCCTGTGGAGGAATGCACAGGCCTGGTAAACGTTAATACAGCTCCTAGAGGTCTCCAATTCCCCTTTACTTCATTGATAGACTCCCACTTTGTAGTCCAAAATGTCTGTGGACATCCCTGTCACCGTCTATAAACAGGGACTGCTGTGTTTTGCTAGCGCAGCAGGAAATCGAACGTCTTGTAGCGGTCGGTCTGATGATGACGTAATGGATGCTACACTGTCAGACCGTTAAAAAATAAAGACAGACACATGCAGTAAACTACATTTAGTCGATTTAAAAGTGGAAAACAGACGTACACGATGAGGAAACGGGTGGAAAGGGACTGCTGCGCCCACCGGTCGATTAGCTATCGGTTTTCAGTCAACTAGCTAACAAAATAAGAGTTAAATCTTCAAGTTTTCAGACGACGATAAAGTAGCCAAAGGACGTTAAGCTAACCGACATTTCGCGTTAAAGCTAGCTAGGTATCTCTCCGTTAACGTAAAATAATGTTTACTCGCAGCAGACAGAAGGAATTTTCCCCAAAGTGGATCCACAAAAACATCTGCCACTTACCCCTAAAAGGCAAACTTTGAGCTCCCTTATAGCCATGGTAAGTTCTGGAAGTTTTTAAATCATAATTTGTCAGAGTTCATCAGTGTCTTTGTTCCGTCATGCTTGAAAATCAGATTTTTTTTCTCTCTCTCTCTTCTTGGATAAAAGAGAAACCCAGCCCCTGAGACAGACAGGCTGACCATCTACTTTCAACTATCTGTGAAGCTATGTACATGACAATCACAACTTCCGGAGGTGATTTTCTAAATAAAACCGGCGTAGCCCTGTGCACTGCATAGTAGAAGAAGAAGAAGAAGAAGAAAAGGGAGAAGAAGAAGAAGGAAGGAAGGAGGAGAAGAAGGAGAAGAAGAAGTACATCTTTTACAGAGAAATTCATTTTTTTCACTCTGTTGTTATTTCTTTTTTGCCTACACAGGCCCGAAATACACACACATGCACAAACTATATATATAATTGATTATTGCAGATTTCCTCTGTCTTGGAAAGTGATGTTTTATTTACAAAAAAATAAAGTATCATGTTTTAAACCCAAAATATATAGTATACTCATTTCCCTCATTATTTTAACATTGAGCTCATAGTCACAAGTCCTCTCATCATGTATGTGCACAATCCTTAAAGCCTTAAGTTGTTAAAACACCACACTTGTGTGCAAGCAGTGTTGTATTAAGTATAAAAACGTTATACTTGAGTAAAATTACAGATATCATGTTAAAATATTACTTTGGTAAAAGTGAAAGTCACCCATGCGATTGGGTAAAAGTCTTAAAGTATCTGATATTAACTGTACTTAAATATCAAAAGTAATATTTTGCTAATAATGTACTTTAGTATTAAAAGTACAAGTAAAAGTAAATAATACATATATTTACATGTATATATATACTGTATCCTATGAGTCGACTGATTATCGGATCCCATGTACAGCATTTTTTTGATTATGAGAATCAGTGTGTTGTTTATCCGATTGTCGATAGAATAAATTAATTTAAAAATGTGCTACTTTGGCTCTGATGCATCATGTAATCTGAAAAGTGTCTTGAAACTAATGTCATTGAATTCATGTAGGAATTGAAGTACCATAAATGTTCCCCTTTCAGGAAAGGGATGTGAAAACTGCCTTCAGATAGTGATACATAAGTTAAGACAAAACAAAACAACTAATCTCCAGCCTGGTGAACACATTTCTATCAAGCTAAAGATACTTTTATTTTGAAAGCAGTTTTACGCATATCCGGCCCCCTTCTAGCCGTTTTTATCCTACTTGACACAACTACTTTCCAAATCGGAAATGAGTTTTTAAAGGAAAAAAAAGTCGGGTGGTTCCACTATCTCTTAGGTATTAAGTCTTAATTCTGGTTCATAACCCAGCAAATACAAGAAAAAAAAACTTCACTTCCTCAAAATGGATGCAAAAGTTTTATTAACAAGCTCATTAGGCTTGGAGAGGTAAAAGTATTCAGAGACTGTGTAATGGAAAATAGGAATCACTCAATATGGACCACACTTCCAGCCAACATAGCTGAGTAAAAAGGTAGGTAGGCTGTGTGTCAGAGAAAGAGGCAGAGACTCAGATAAATTATTTGGATCGACACTTTATTCTTCACAGCATTATTTTGTCTGCAACAATAAGCTACAAAAGCTTAGAACAATATGAAAATAACCTCATGAGAAGCTTCTGAGCCCAATCAAGCATTTATCTGTTTCGGTCACAGGATTAATAACAACACATTGAATCAAGAGTCCAGATGAGATTGCTTTGATTTGCCCGTGACCAAAGCAGGGGCAGTCACACTAGCATACTCCATACAGGTCATTAATAATAAAAAAAAAGAACATGTGACAAAACATAAGAGCTGAAAATACAGTATGTTTGCAATTTTACAATAATATACACAAACGTTAAGTAAGTCAGGCCATGCCTTTGCTTTAAATATCACTGAACAATGACAGTACTTTGCAATAGTCATGGATCAGATGTGAAATGAAATGATTGACTTGTAATCTTGAGGGTTTTTCTTTTTACTCACTTCCAACTGATGCCATGAATAACTCCGCACATCAAGAGTTAAAAAAAAAGAATCAGATGCACAGCAAAACTAAACGCCTCCTGCGCGTCTCTGCACACATTTTGGCGACAAGAATCATCACTACAGATTTGTTATTCCATATAAAACTGGACAAATGTTTGTGCAAGAGAGTTAGAGATAACAGAAGACGATTGCACTACAGAGCCAAGTGTGACTGTCACAACGCTGCCTCCAGCTCTGATGAATATACTTTTGTTGCGTATTTGTTGTCCGTTCATGTTTTCATGCACTGGTCAGTCGCGCGATACAACAGCCACTGTGTTTATGTGCATCTGCTGTTCAAAGAAAAGAAAGCATCTACAATATATTTATACATATATTCATATATTACTAAAAAGCTCAAATTTAAAATCAATGTATTTCTTGGATAGTCATCCGTATTCTTCAGAATACTACTTAAATATATAATATATAGATAGACCAATCATAGATTTCTTCATTATTCAAAGAGCTTTTAGTGGTTCTCTGGGGAAACGTATCCAGGTCTGGCATCTTCAGTTATGGCACAGTGGTCTCTATCCTAACATGTCAAATTTGCATCTAGGTGAGCAACATAGTGAGATACAGGGGCTGAGATTATCTGGTTTATAAGCGTTTCTTGAGCCCTTACCAGCGAAAAATAAACTTTATGTCCTAAACTGGCATGACGCTCTCCACTGAACCTCTTTTCCTTCATACAGGCTTGGCACTGTGAGTTTGAAAATATGGTCCACCTAGTGTATCTCAGCAGCAGCCAGTTGTCCGCTACAGAAGCTACTCGATTTCTTTTTGTTTGTGTTTTGCATGGGAAAATAAGAAACAAGGTATTTTATTTCTGCTAAAAGAGTCAAAGACAGTAACAGATTTTTCCATGGCTGCCACTTGGTGGGCACATTTACTACTAAATTCATGGATCCAGCAAATCTCCAGTGGATGAGTGACACTACAGGACAACTGAGCCACCATGACATCTCACATGTTGGCATCCCTCCTGTCTTTGCTCGGTGAAGGCTTCGAAGGATCCTTAGCTACCTTGCCATTGGCCGAGGCAGCGGCGTCAGCACCAGCGGCCGCCGGGACGACGGAGCGTTTGTTTTGCTCCTCGCTGCGCGGCTCTGGGCTCGGCTGCGGGGGCGGGGCCTGCTCGACCGGCGGCTGGACGGTCAGTTCCTGCTGCAGTTTGTGGCTCTGCAGGAGGCGAAGCTGGACACGGAGCTCCAAGATTGCTTCCTGCTCCTCATGGATGGCCTGATTCAGGTGTGTGTTTTTGTTCTACAGGGCGACAAAAGCGGTGCTTTGAAACAAAGTAGTTCTTCTCTGACAATATTTACAGAGAAAATATTTATTCTATATTGATCACATCCTTAGTCAAAAGAAAATCATACCTGAAATGAATGAGTATGATTTCAGACTTAATTCTGTCCAGACTCAACACACTTAAGGGACAGTTCACCCCAAAATCAAAAATACATATTTTTCCACTCATCTGTAGTGCTTTTAATCCATCTAAACTCTCCAGGTTTTGGAGATATCAGCCATAGAGATGTCTGCCTTGTATTGTATACAATGGAACTAGATGGCACTTGGCTTGCGTTGCTCAAAGCCCCCAAAAATACATTTGAAAAACTCAACACCATTGTCTCTTTGCACAAATCATGACCCGCTTACTCAAGAGATCCACAGAACTTGTTTTGAGCAATTTCACGTGGGAACTATTTTCTTTATACCGAACTACTCTAACAAACCGTATCACTGCGCAGAGGGAAGCGTACACCTACTCATGGACAAGAGGGTCATGCTCGTGACAGCGCGGGATGTAAACACTAATGGCGTCCTCTTTGACTGAGCTGTCAGGTTAGCTAGTTAGCTAGCCTCTTGTCCATGAGAAGATGCACACTTCCTTCTGCATAGTCATACAAAAAGATAGTTCCCATATGAAACTGGTCACAACAAGGTCTGTGGGTTATCATGAGCAACTTGGTCATGCTTTCTGGAAAGAGACAAATCTGTTGAGTTTTAAAAATATAATTTCTTTGGCGTTTTGAGCAGCACAAGCAGAGTGCCACCTTGTTATATTACATTCGAGATAAGGCAGGTATCTTACAGTGATATCTCTAAAACTCTGCAGCTCACACCAAAAAAATCCAGAAGAATAAATAGCACAACAGGTAAGAAGGAAAATATGTCTATTTGATTTTGGGGTGAACTTACCCTTTAAGTCAAACTTTAAGGTGTGGGCTGAATGCTCTTCTCACCTCCAGTTCCTCATTTTGCTTCTGCAGGTCTTCAAGAATCATCTGCAGCTCTTCCTCATCTTCACTCTCACTTTCACTGTCTGACGAATATTCCTCTGTCTCACTGCGACCCTGCTGCCGACTGAGGAACACAATACTCAGTTACAGCTGAGACCTTTCGTGCACACTATGACATCACATTACATCATATTTACTACCTAGAATGGTTTCAGTCTCGGTTTACCTCTGTATGTCTGCAATCTCCGCTCGCAGTCTCTCAATTTCTTCCTTCTCTGTTGCAATCTGTCTGCGAAGAACCTGCTCAAGAGAGATCAGCTCCTCCTGCTCTGTTAGGATCTCATTTTCCTGATAGTGGAGAGGAAGTGAGGGAAAACACATACTCATTCTATCACAGGGTTATACACGAGGTTTAGTCAGAGTAAAACGTGGATGAGTGGAAGATTTTTAAAACCAATGTCTAGTTTTTAGACACATATCTAGTGGTATTTGTTGGTCTGAGTACACTTTATAAAAGTATTCGTTTGTGTGATTGAATGACTCACCTGTGCTAAGAGGAGGTTGATGACTTCCTCTTCATTCTCAGTCATTTCCTCTTTTGAAACATCCTCCTTTGAGAGACTAGCTATCTCCTGGGCGATCTTACTCTCACACTCCTAAAAGGCAAAAGGAGGAAAGAGTCAATAGACAATAGTCAAACAAGTGAACCTTGGTCCTTAAAAAGAGCAGCTAACCATCATGTTTTTGTGCATTAGCCATCTTTAAATTAAGAACAAGCACTAGAAATTTACATTAGTGCTCTAACTGAGCAGGCAACCGCTCTGAATATGTTGGTACGATTGTCCTTGTTCTTGTTAAATAAAATATAAAACCATACATTTACGAACATACAGTATCCAGACACAACCCACCTGACGTTTGGCCTCCCTCAGTTTGCGTTTTAGAGCGGTCAGGATTCTCTGAACCTCCCACAGCCGCTCCTCTTTAGATAAATCCTTCACCCCTGCCTGCAGGTCCCTGTGCAGGCAGTTCAGCAGGAACTCCTAAAACACATTTTTATTAAATTTCAGAAGTTTGTTGACACTTTCTAGATACAGCACCTAGATTTACCATGACCTGGATGACTGAGAACCTTAATCAACATTAATAACAGTTATACATGAAACTTGTCATCCTTGAATGATGATCATTAAAAAATTAAGTACAGGAATCCGCTGAAGAAAGAAGAAAGTCAGCACATCTGCCAAAAACTTTAGAGACATCCCTCATTACTAGAAACATATGTATGGATGTCTAATATGCAAACATCTTATTTCCAATGCAATATTTCTTGCGAAAGGTGGAGGAGACAGAAGCCTTTTCACTGAGATGACATTCAAGAGCCTTGTAAGGTATTTTTTAACACCTTTCTTATATTAGCAACTTTCACAAAGTTGCTAATATTAAAGTGAACATGTCTTCCGTTTATGTTTATTTTACAGTGCGATGCATCGACATTAAATGGCAGGAACTTTTGGCACATGATGACAAAAGATCAAGTGCAGGCACACTAAGAAACAGGCAAAGATACAAAAACTTCTGCACTGCTGACTAAACAATGCAATATAAATAGAAGCTGCTTACTTTGCTAGATTCCTGCTGCATTACTACATATCTACCATGTAAGACTTGGCCCCTGCTTAGAGTGGGGACAATGTATCTTTTGTTTACTGACAATGAGATATGTAAATATTTAAGAGAACAGCAAAATACCTGATGAACTAATTTTACATATTTTTTAAAAAGACGATTATCATCATCCATTCATTTTGTGGAAAAGTGAGCACATCACCAAAGAGATATCCTAGAATAGCAAGTACAAGTAAGTACAAGTAAAAACAGGAATTCTCACAATTAAGAAGGTGAAACTGATGGATATTTGGCATTTCTGCTCGGTGAATGACCAAACAAACCCCATTTAATATGAGTTGGAGTGAGGAGACAGTAAACTTAGCTTAGTATAAACAACAGAAATGGGAAAACAGCTACTTTGGCTCTGTCCAATGGAAAATAATCCACTTAATACCACCTTTAAACATTACTAATGTACATATTACATCTGATTGGTTTAATCCTTGAAAAAACACAATGTAAAAATGACAAGTTGCAGTTTTATGGAGGGTTATGTGCGGGATATTAAACAGACAGACATGAGAGCGGTACCTCTCTCCCAAAATCAAACTATTCCTTTAAGTTCCATCCATCAATTTTCTCAATAAAATAATTGACAAAAACGAACAAATTGTCTGCAGTGGGACTGAACCCACCTGTCGTCGGATCTCCTCTTTGATGCTCTCCTGGGTCTCGGGCAGCGCCGGCATCGTAGCCATGTTGGACCAGCGGAGTGGCCGCACCACCGGCTTCAGGACCACGTCTCCAAACAGCTCCCTCACATGTGTGAAGAACATGTAGAGAACACGGTTCCCGATCTGAACAAATAAGTGAAGACAAAGCACAAAGTGCATCTAGTGTCAGACCTTATAATAAAACTGAATCATCTCTGCTTCACCTTCTCCGCATCACAAATTCCTGCATATTTACTCAGCCTGATTAAACTGACCCTGGGCTCCGCTCATTAATTGAAGAAAGTGTTTATTTAACAGTGTTGTGGCTACTGCTGCTGTTAGTTCAGAATAAGTGGAGCAGCCACAGAGATGGGGTTCCTATGGGGATAAATTAGCTTCACTAAACTGGGCCAGGGTTTTAGAACTGACTGTTTGATCCAATAAAAACTCGGTTGGGTTGTTGCTAAGGGGAGGTTTCTTATCTTTGAGGTACACAGCCTGAGCCCAATACCCATTTTTCTCTTTGATGTTTAGTTTGCCTGTTGCTGCTCTCTGCTCTCTCTGTACCATTTCCTTCCTTTGTTATCTTTTCCCATGAATCTCAAATTCTATTTACTCAGCATGATCCATCCTCTCTGACCTGTATGGTTGGGTTAAGGACGATGGAGATGTTCTGGATATTCATCTTGGTGTCCGCCTCCCTGGCGATGACGTGGTCCATGTGCGTGACGAGCCAGGAGAGAATAAGTCGGCTCTCCGCCGGCACCTCGGCCAGCAGCCTCTGGAACTCCGACACCTTCTCGGCCTCCACTTGACGTCCGCAGGCGTCCTCGAAGCGCTGGGCCAGATCCCGGCCTAGCAAGTTCTCAGGCAGCTCGCGGAGGTACTGCTTCAGCAGACTGGCAACCGTGTGGGGGTCATACTCCTCCAGGCAGGGGCACTCCTCACGGTCATACGCTGCTTTCAGTTCATCCACTTTGGACTTCATACCTGAGAGGGAGAGAAACTGATGTGAGTACCAATCAGACATACAAATACTACTCTAATTTTTACAATTTGGTTGGATAAAGTTTCTCTACCTGACACCCGGTAGATGCCTTCACACTTCATGCCATAACTTTCGATGTAGTCCACACATTCTCTAAAGATGGCTGGCAGCTGGATACCATCATACAGAGCCGTCCTCTTGACAGCTTCAGCCAGAGGTGCTCCAAAGATGGGCCTGAAGGTGGGGATCTCCACTGGGACTGGCTCTGCCTCTGTTGTCGGTTTCTTCTTCTTCTTCTTCTCCTTCCACTGTTTGACCACATCTGCAGCCGTCAGGTCCTTAGATTTCTTATCCTTGGCCTTGTCCTCCTTTGGGCCCTTCTCCTTCACCTTGAAGTCCTTTTCCTTCTTCTTAGAGAAACTCGGCTTCTTGAACACATGGATTCCTTTAGAGCGCTTCATCTTGGATGGGCTCTCTGCTTCGTCTGCAGAACTGTCCTCCTGGAAGGCGGCGTAGCCCTCCGCTGTGACAGTAAAGAAAGAGTAGGGAGAGGCAAAAATAGGGTTAGATCTGAGTGGAGAAACACCCCTGGTTTCTTATCCTCCTCTTACGACAGAACCATAATAGCAGTGAAATAGAAACAGGAAGAGGGATGTGTGAGAGAGAGAAGATAGCAAAGGAGGGGGAGAATGGGGACTTAGAAAAGAGGTCAGCCACCGATTTAGCATAGCTCCCACTGCACCTTACGCCTCTCCGCTCTAGAACAGGCTCAGTTAAAATATTATTCCTCAGAGCAAACAGCTTCAGGAAAAACTCAAAGAGTGGCCTCTTCACAGTTTTTGTCTCCTCTAATCATCTCTCTCTGGGTTACCCCTCCAACAGACCCCGTTTATCACACTACTGCCCGAGACACACCTTCACTGGGTGTGCTCTGAATCTGTCCATCTCTTCCTGTCTCCCACCATACACTGGTGTAAGAGCTAAATACAGACATGGAAAAAGCCTCATACTAACTGAGCCCGACAATCACTCATACTCCTTTTCCACAAACATGGAACAGGTTCAATTGAAGTTCGCTTCTGGCTGAAGCATTTCAACCAAAATAAAGGTGGTTCGGAACTCGAGAAGTTCAGCAGTAACCAAATAATAGCAGGTTTCCCTGACCTGAAGTGTGAACATGACAACATTGGTGGCCGTGTCAGATTCTGCAGGTTGGAAAGAGTGGATGGAGAAGACCATTGGTCCTTTACTTAATCGTCTTCATCATCTTCTTATCATTACCTCCGCCCAGGAGGATACATTTTCACCTGTGTTTATTTATTTGTTGGTTGGTTTGTCAGCAGGATTACACGAAATCTCCTGAACAGATTTCCACAAAACTTGGACGGAGGATGGGTCTCAGCCCAGAATAGACCAAATTAGCTTTTGGTGCAGACCCAGATAAAGGGACGGATCCAGGAATTTCGTTCTCACTCTCTTTAACATTGCAAGATAAGGTGCATTTCAACAATTTCTCAGGGAACAATGCATGGATCTTTACAATAATGAGGTGGCTGGTATCTACGAGTGAGTACAATTTCATGCGGATAAAGGGGACTGTTGGGCCTTTGCGAAGGTATGAGTGCCATTGGTATTTGTATCTAAAATGATAGAATAAAAGCTTGCAGGTAATCAGTGCAATCTGCCATCTTGCTACTACTGTTTGCTTTCGTTGTGCAACTTCTTCTGTTAATAATGCATCTTTGATTACAATGGTTCCACTCAAAACTGGTGGAAATGTGGGCTGGTTTGCAGGATAGGACCGAGGTTCCACAGGTATCAACAGCCAGCAGGAAAGAAAAGAAGGACGCTCTCTTTAGTCAACAACTTCTGCTGAGGAGACATTCAGAAACATTACAATGTTATTCAGTCCTCTGCTGCACTAAAGCTGGAGCTCAGTGGCCTGCAGTAAATGAAGTAGATGGAGATATTCTACATTTTTCATATTTTCAACAAATCCCCTGAAAATAGCCTTATGTGGTTGAAAACACTTTGATAACACAGCAAGAACTCTTTCTTCAGGCACTGCCCGTTACGCAATTGCATGCCAACCATATAGTGACCAAGTATTATTATGAGATATTAGACCAAGGTGCTACTTAAGTATATTACCGTGTGAAAACACAGCAGAAACAAGCAATTAGTGATGAGCAAAAAACCCCAAATATATCCCAAAGTACGATTTACATTTTGTAACGTTTTACATAACAAACATTTTTACTAGAAGTGTCCTTGTTTTGTTTTGTTATAGTTATAAAGACTTACTAATAAGTCAGATGAAATATTAAAGGATTGGTTTAACAAACATCGTAGCACAAAGCCATTTTCAGAGCAATTAGCCGTTTCCTGTAGTTTTTACAAAGCACAGACAATGGCTAAATCGCAAAATGTCCAGTAAGTGACCTTGTGTCCAGTAAGTCAGTCAAACTTTTCCAAGGTAAATAATACACCATCAATCTTAAATCACAGGATCACTTCTTACTCCTTTTCTCCTTCTTCTTGAACTTGTTCTTCTTCTTGCTGTGCTCTTTGTCGTCATCTGAGACGTAGGCGTCTGGTGCCTCGTGGTGGTGGCCATCGTGAGGCGGCGACGGTTCCCCAGTGCGGTACAAGCCTGGGAACTTGGTGGGACTGATCTCCTCAGAGCTGGGGGTGCGGGCCACGCCCCCTGGGTGCTCAGCCCTCCGCTGCTCTGCAGGGCTGCTGCTGGGGGGCAGGAAGCACTCAGTCATGGCTGCTCTGGCCTAATCACTCCTCTGACTGGCACATCACCTCTCCATCACACCTGCAGTGGGCAGAAACACGAGATGCTAACACATTGCAACCCTGCATTCAACTTTGAGATTATTTAATTATTCATTCTGCCTGTTATCCATGTGTTATCTGCCCCTTACTTAAGTGACAGGCAGTGGTAAGGTCTCTGAGTTTTATTTTTAATTATATTTGGATGGAAATTATTAGATCTGATCTGATTATTTTTGTTATTGAGGTTCAAGGTCAGATTAATTATCATTTTACAACATACAAAGAAATGCAAGTTGTAGTCCCCAAGAAACAAATTTGTTTTTATGGTGGAGTGTTGTGTGTCAGTTAATTAGTTATTTGTTATTTTGTTTAAATTATTTTAACTAGTTTTTAGTAATCCATTAGATTAGTCAATTAATTAATTAACTGAATGAATCATTTAGTCTATAAGTGACAAATTGCTTCTTTTGTCCCACTTAAAGTCCAAAGCCCAGACTATTCATTTACCATCATAAATGACATAGAAAAGCAGCAAATCCTAACATTTCAGAAGCTGAAACCAACAGATGTTTGACATTTTTTCTTTAACAAAATGACTGAAAAAATTAATCAATTACTCAAATAGTTGGCTTTTTTTTTCTCGAAAGACTAATCATTGCCGTTTGAAAAATAAATAGTTGCCAGGACTTGAAGAAGCTGGTTTACAGGACTTTTCACCATATAGATTTAATGAGTTAATAAAGGATTTTAAAACTACAATCGTACATGTGCCTGAACGATGTTGCAGTATGTCCTCTCTCTGTCCATTTCCCCTTGTTGAACTGAGGAAACAATTGAGTCACAATGAGTTTATCTGATTAAATAAAGGTTACACAAACATTTTTGCCGGAGCAAAACTAAACAGTTACTAAGATCCGCTTAGCAAAGCAGAAGCAGCTTATAACTATGTAAGAGCACATTATAGCAACAAAAATTAGCAACGACAACAAGATAAGCACCACCAAATGGCAATCTATTAGAAAACATGTCAGACCAAGTGGACAAGATGTACAATATAGCTGTAACATATTTTAAATAATTTAACTATTAAAAACTTAAGGCTAAGCTACAATAAGCACACATTTTTTCTTCAGGAAAGCTGTGACAATGTAGTTAAAAATATGTTTTTTCCATCTAGACTAACATTTAAAAATCTGTAGCAGATCTAAGGCTGCATGATATTGTAAAAATGAAAACATGTTATTATTTTTTGACAGATATTCAATTGTAATATGACTAAGATTAGTGGGCATGATCAATTTTGCATCACTACTTTGATTTTCACTGAAAAAACTACTAAAATCATGATGATGTGACATTTGTTGATTTCTGTATCATCTTCTGGAGAACAAGATTTGCAGGCTAGGACATCTCTGCTGCACTAAACAATCACTATAACACTGTTCGTCAAACATTTTACCTTGTTCAAAAATGTGCAGCTTCTTGCAATCTTGTTATATTTCGATTAATTGTGCAGCCCTTATAACAATGTAAGGGCGCATTATCACAACACAAATGTACATTAGTGACGATAACGAGATAAGCACCACAGTTTATGCACCAACTAAATGGTATTTCATAATTTGGCTTTAGATTTAGAAACCATGTCAAACCAAGTGGACAAAGTGCATAACACAGCTGTAATACATTTCAAATAATTAGACAAAAAACCTAAAGCTAAGATATAATTAACATTAACAACAGATTATTTCTTCAGTTAAACTGTGATAATGTACACAAAATAAGTTATTTTCCATCCCGACTAAGATTCAAAATCTGTAGCAGACCTATTGATCTGTAAACCAAACCCAAACACTGTGTAAACAGAGAGGTTAAAGCACATTAAATCAAGCTTCCTGTATCTTCTTTCTGTCTTTCCTGAATCTTTCAGTGATCGATGTACGAACAGGACAGCTGCAACAGTAATGTCCACCCACCAGATGGGGCTCTGCTATATGAGCAATCACATCCTCCATGTCCTGCTTCTATCAACATGCCAGTTCTGACATCCACAGTCAACAAAATCAAAACTGCAGTCATCAACCATGGAAACTGTGTCTGTAGATCAGCAGATATGGGTTCATTTAATGAGCTGAATGTTTGGACGATCAATTGAAACAACAGTGAGACTGTCTGCATTGTTTATGTTCAATTAAGCACAAACTCCTCTGCAGTCAGGTTTTAGGAAGTAGATTAAATTACGTTATAACTGGAAGGATGTTGTGTGTTTAAAAGAGATATGTCCTACTTATTACTGTGAGATGTTTCTCAAACTGACAGCAGGTTATACACGTCTTCTCCTGTTACATATTATTACTATATACAAGTTTAAGTTTCTCCATGAAAATACGCTGACTACAGAGTAGACAGATGTAATAAATGATGCACCACAACAGCTTTACGTTCCCTAACACTGTCTTGATTAAAGTCTGGAGACAAAAACTATTAATAAAGCCTGTTTGTTTGTCTGACTGACATCTTAATCTTTCTTCGCTGTGGGCAGATTATCCTCACTATTTCCTGTTTCCACATGAAAACTAATCAAGCACAACCAGTCAGACATCATCAACTTGCTGTTAAAGTACCAAGGTTACTTTCTGTATAAATGAATTTAAGCATATGTACATTAAAAGCAGCCAGAAAGTAGAAGCTCTCCTCTGAATGGAGGGGCCCATATGCTAACGTACGTTCAGCTAGCTGCCAACCCGCTAAGCTAGCTGATTAGCCAGCCCCACCGTCACAATTAAAGCTGCCGTTTCCTCCAAACAAAACCTACGTGAGATATATGGTTAGCTACATGTGCTAAACTATGTTCTGCAACCGCTGTACTGTCGTTGAACACGTAAAACACAAAAGACAACAAACTTTACCAAGAACTATCCCGTTCGGTCAATTTCAGAGTGGAGCTTCCGGATGTCTCTATACTAAATAAACCCATCTGCGCTTGCGCGGTAGCCAAGATGCACACTGGGAAATGTGGTTCGAAAGAGGATGAGTCAATTCCTGGGAAATTTTACCACAAATGTATAGTCTATGTAGGGTTTTATTTTGGTCAGAGAATGATCTGGAATTAATGAGGCATGTTTAGGCTGTGGTATCACTCTGATCTTAAAACACAAGTCCACTGTTATATAACTGTAAAAATAAACTGTCAAACAATGTTTTGAAAAGCAACTTTAATCTAAATTTGGTGAAACCACTTGCTACTCTGAATCATGTGTACTTTCCCAAACGCTGCGGTTGTGCTAAGAGGGCTGGTGGTCATCCCGACATATGCAACACATTAGGCCTCTGATCTTTGTTGGCACCGTCCGCTCCAAACCCACAGCTGCAATGGCGAATTGAGGTCGTGATTCAATATCATAAAAACAGACAAACAAGGTCTCATTGTTCGTCTGGTACATTAGTCTGTGCAAACTGCTGTTGCATGCCAATTGGGAACAGAATCAGTGATAGGGCACCCTGCTGCCTTTTGAAAATGCACCGGCTTTACAAAGAGCATTTGTGTGTGGCGGTGAGAGATTGGCATCGGTAAACGTTCCCTTTCCCCTCCGCTCGCATGAGACGGTCACTGAGCACTGGAACACCTGTGGACCAGAATGGTATAATAACAACTTTGTTTCCCCAGGAAATGATGCGTTTCCTGACTCTGGCAACACTAGGCTAAGATTAGAGCAGGAACACCACCAACATTTACTATTCCACTCATGCTATGCACTTTTCACACTATACTGAAGGGAAGAAAATATTTTAAAATCAGACAAAACAATCCATGTCACCAAACTTTTATTTGGCATGAGACTGGGATTTAGCAGACCATAATTGTAAAAATACATTATTCATATACACCTCTAGTAAAAAACACTATGGAAAACATATCTAAAAATATACAGTGAAACATAACAGCAGAATAAAAACAATTTGCGGGGGTAGGAGGAGGGGTGTGGGGGGTATTTTACAAGGTAACTGAGGAATGCTATCACATAACAGTCATAGTTTCCTCTGCCCTCAGTCCTCTGGTTTGGCCCAGACATTTGGTACCAATGTGTGCCCGCACTTCAGAAGAGACAGTTCATGCACTTCACAGCCTTGCTGCCGTAGTCCACGCACTCAGGTCCGATGCACTGGCAGCAGGCGTTGTGAAACCAGCGGTACTTGGATCCTCCCATTGACTCACAGTATTGTTTACACTGACGGATAGACACGCAGTCGTCGAAGTAGACCACCGTGCACATGTTTTCTGGAATTAAAACAGGACAGGCGAAGAGAAAGGCGTGAGTCACAGATCCAGTGTAAAAACAAGCACCATTTTAAAGTAATTACCTTTAACCCTCAATGTTCCTACTTTTACAGGAGGGGTGAAATTAATTTGCTGCAGCTAAGTGCGACCATATGTTTTGGTGAGCTTAATGAGTTAACTGCTCGGCTCTGTGGGAACGAACCTATTATGAGTGTGTCTTTATAGCAAATAGTATTGGCTTAGAGGTAGACAGCCAAAACAGCCACAAGTGAGAATTAAAAAATGGCAACAGAGCAACACTTTTAGTTACAATTCCCGAAACGAGAGGTCGTTTTGGCCTCTGAAACCTGACCAAACCCGAGCTGGTCTTAATTCAAGACTTTGTAGTCGACTTCAGCTCTGGGTTGGGCCTGATTTTATTACCACGGCTCTTAGTGAGCGTGCAGAAATACAAATGAAAAATGTGACTGGACCTGACAGGACCAGAACACTATGTAATAAAGCATGTGAGCAAAACGTGCTTTCTTTTAAGTAGTGTTACTTATTGAAAAACTTTCAGCACAAGCACTCTACAAAAGCTTGAAACCAACACGAGGCAACAAATTATTATTATCTAACGCTTGGTGACGAACCACACTTTCTTGATTCAGGTCTGTCACGAACACTGAATGATTTCTCTCCAATAGAGCTGTGACCAACAATTATTGTTAATCTGTCTTAAAATTACCATCACAATAGTCAGTGATGGAATGTTACTAAGTAGAAGTACTCAAGTACTGTGCTTAAGTATAATTGTGTGGTACTTGTACTTTACTTGAGTATTTGTTTTTTGTTTTCCACTCCACTTTGGAGGCAAATATTGTACTTTTTACTCCATTACATTTATGTGACAACCAGCGTTGCGGATAACGCTTTACAGTAATATATTACTTTAAGCAGTAACAGCATAATATAACGCGTTTCTTATAAGATTTGCTGTAATATTGTTACAGTTACTAAGTCTGGTAATGTGTTACCACGGTGTCACTGGTGACCCGTTTAAACTTGTTCAAAGAGGCTCATAATGATACTCAGAATTAGGATACTGAGATATTTTAGTGTTACACTTGATTGTTTATTCGGTGACATATCTGAATTTTTATTTTGTGTTTTGTGAATATTTTCAGTCCCCCAAAACGCGACACATTTCATTTCATTTATGACTTTTATTGCATATCCATGCACACACATTTATGCATCTATATTCCAATATCCTTGACAAATATTAGTAGTGTAAATGTTTTAACTTTGTACATTTTAGAAGTAACTTTAGTTAGTAGTTACTCTGGAGTGTATTTTGTTAATTTTTGTATTGTGTATTGTATATCTTTATATTGTTATTTGTAATGTTACGATTTCTGTTACCTGCCGAGGGGCTACAGATGTAGACTAGCGTTCTTGCTAAAGCTGGCATGTTTACATCGTGTATTTCTATGCTGATTCTCATTAACTTACTCTGTCCCTATCAAATAAACAAATTAGTATAATTTTAACACGATAACTTGACTTTTCCTCAAGTATGACTTCAGGTTCCTTTAACAACAATGCCAAAAGTCTGACCAATAGTCTTAAACTAAGAGATACTTCATTTGCAGTAATATAAAACAGAGAAAAGCAGCAAATCCTCACCATTAAGAAGCCGAAACAAGCTTCTGTTTGGACTTCTATCTGATAAATTGTTTAAATTATTAACAGATTTTTTATTTTTAAAGTTTCTTTCAGGATTTTGTCCCTTTTCTCAGGAGTCATTGGGCTTTGGGCCGTGCTTTGTTTATTCTGGACACATCCTTGTTCATGTAACATAGTAATGAGCAGTGGAGGAAGACAGAAACGCAAAGGTAGCTGAAGTGCTATACATGCAGCAGTATGGCTCCTGCCAGTGCTATATCAATATTTATTATATTATAGGATCATTATCATAATGATTAAACAAGCTTTTTAATGTTGCTGTAGCTCATAGCTGGTCGTAGCTGATTTAATTACTTTGTACACCATGCAGTAGTTCAATCCATGTCAACGTTTCATATTTCATAAGCTCGTCATGTCTTTTATATTTAAAATGATAATCTGGAATGTTATTATTAACTAGTACTGCTAAATAAATGTAGTAAAGTATAATACTAATGCGTCTATTTGGGGGGAGATCCACAACTTTTTGTGAAACTCAAACTTCCACAGCAGAGGGACTTTTACCTGGATTCATTTTATGGATTCATTTGGATTTGAGAAGCTTGTGATGAAGACTTGATTGTTAAAGAGTTACCTTGAGTGTCGTAGCTGGCGTGGATGCTGTTGCCAGGCACGGAGACGTTCTGGTGCTGGTTGTCGAGCGACTCCAGGAAGGACACCAGGTTCTCGTGGTGGGAGAGCTCCTCAGCGACGGGGAAAGACACCACCATCATGTTGATCGGCGCGTCGCCTTCTGTGAGGGCGCGGAACAGCGAGGGGATCGGACGGTGCAGCTCCTCCACGGTACTCTTCGACGTGGCCGGAGAGTCGCTGTAGTTCTTGGGGTTGCACATCCCTAATATTAAAAAAATGGACATTAAAGGGTCAGTTCGCAAAAAATAAAGAAAACTCACGTATCTCTATTCTGGGGAAATATCCAAAACTATATGCACTTAAGTCTAGATACCACTTAAGGTTGTGATTTTTGTGAATTGGATGAACTGGCTCTTTAATGAGTTAATTCGCGTATCATACTTTGACTCAAAATAGACACATTTAACCGTTAAATAGTTTCACACATGATTTCAACTCACAGGGGTGGTTCTGTAAAACCGCACGGCTGTCAAGAGTATCTCGTCTCAATTAAGGTCCTTTTAACACTTCATTTAATTTCCAAATACAGTAGTAATCGCCTGACAAAGTCCCCACATCCTCAGATATGATCTTCCTAACCCTTTAAATGAGTCAAAGTGAATTATAGCTAATGGGTAAATCATTTAATGGGGAATGGAGTTTGACAGAGGAATTGGATTACAGACCAATGCTAAAAGCTGAGCCAGAGCAGCTGTTTTAGATAAAGCTTACACTTGGGTCCTCCCTCCCTCCTCCTCCCTTCTTTTTAAAATACAAACTGTCCTCTCCCCAACGCTCCTCCACTGGGCTGCACTAACCACTCGCAGACACACACTTCAAAGTAGCAAGCGTTTGGCACAGATAACATGTTTAGAGTGGAAACTTACTAAAAGTGGTCATAAGGGCTAGCGCTGTAAGAAAAAATAAAAACAGATAAATGAGAAATACTTGCTTAAAGCTACAGGCTATCCTCAGTGTATTGTAAAAAGGCTTGTCTGAGAGAAAAAACTCCACCACAACATCTGTGCTGCAGCAGCAGCAGCAGCAACAGCAGCAGCAGCAGCAAGTTCAGCACTCTGTGTCACATATTTGTATTTGGGTTCCACATGAAAGAGCTTTAATAAAGCCTCCTTGTCAGCGCGTACAGCAATATCGGTCTGTCAAAGCTGCTCTGAAAGAATACTGCTTTGCAAGGGTGGGGCCAGAATGGTAGCAAAGGTTTCACAATGGTGCCTCCCCTATACCTGAGTCAGATACAGGACCAGGGGCCCCTGGACCAGAGACTCTGTATGAAGTGATGATTAACATTTCTTGTTGGAAAGTTAATGAAATGACTACCAAGAGACTAAAAACAAGCACAAGAGAAGCAAAAAGAACTATAAGGGATACAAAGAGATATAAAGAGATACAAAGACACTATGAATGAAAAGAAAAGCAAAATAACCAGAATGAGACACAACACTAAAATAATTACCAATAAAAATAGAAAGGCATAACAGGAAATGAAACAATAGAAAAACAAAAAGATGCAGAACGACCACAAAGAGGTGCAGAGGGGCGACAATGACATGTAAAACAGCCAGAGATATAGGCAAGTTGACTACAAAAAATGCAAAAGGACTACAAAGACACACAAAATTACTGCAAAGAAACTTAAAATGACTAGAAGAGACGGAAATTACATAAGCTGCACAAATTACCCACAATACGCAAAATGAGATGTACAAAAACATCCACCAAGAGAAACAAAATTAATAATTAATTAATAGAAAAAGCTCTTTTGTAGCTCCTTTATCGCAGGGCTCAGGGGCTTTACACGTCCGTGTCCACTGTCCAGGGCTCATTGTGTCATAATCTAAGAACCAGGTCTTTAAATTTGACACACTGAACACACGTTTACTCACTTTACAAATGAGCCCTCAAATAATTGAATCTGTGCCCCGGCGTCTGACTCTGCCCCTGCAGGTCCGAAGCAGTTAACCAGCCAGAAGTTTCCTTGTTGCACAAATCCGGTTGTTTTGGATCTTGCTGGGGGTTACACCCCCACCGCACCTCGGTAGGAGGCTGAAAGTCAAAGTTCATCTGAGCTGCTCGACCTCCTCGTCCCCTCTCTCTTCCGGCTTCTTCATCCTTTGATCTTCAGGAAAACCTTGAGACTTCCTGTCCACATGTGCAACAGCTCCTCAGCAGCGACAGTATTACTTTAATTTCCTCCGCTCTGATAAACAGTGCTCCTCTTGGCTCTGCTTTGCATTAACCTCCACGAGGTCCCTTCTCAGAGGCACCTCCAGTATCTGGCTTGGCTCACCTCACACTCATCTTGTATCAGAGCAGAAACACTCTGAACAAACCGGCTCCTTTTTAAAGCGGCGAGCTTCTCAGCTGTCAAGTGCATTACAGCCGCGGTCTCATTTTTCACAGGGAGAAAGTGCTCGGCAGCAGGGCGACGGAGAGATTAACAAGACTGAGATATAACTCAAGTGTCACATGTATGGAGAGTGATTAGTGCCAGAATCATTTAATGTTATATTCACAGTATGATTCATTAGAGGGCTCATTGTCTGCTGTAATACTTCACTGTACTTAACTTTATTACCTGTGTGTAATGCCCAAAGTCATTCCACTGTATAAACATGTTCTGTCTGTACTGTACAAATCATAGTTATATTACTGATATATCACAGCTGCATTCACTCACTGTACATTAGTTTTACGTCTGTTTTCTTTAATGTGGTAACACTTCACTGTAAATGCCACATTTAGTGTATTTTTTTTATACACTACATCTATATAATGTTTGATTGAACCCACGATAATGGAGTTGTAGGCAGATATAAGTGTGTAACTCCTCCTGCGGACAATAAAAAGTGGAGGCTGGCATAAACAGAGCTAATGAATGACAATATAGTAAAACACAAATGCATCTTCAAAAGAGGAGTTAAAATAGTTAAATACTTTATACGGATTAATATGGAGGACTGAAACTGCCAAAATCATACATAAATAAATAGATAAATAAATAAATATGCCATTTAATGACCCCAAAAATAATCTTAAAAATAAATTTAGTCATTAATTAATTTTTAAAATGTGACATGAAGTGATATATTTAAACATTAATTGAATATCTATATGCTGTTTTTACATGATAAATGGGTAGGGTTGAGCCACACCCTAAAGCAAAACTGTTGACTGAGGTAATAAATCAAGTTAGAAATAGGGTCATTTTCTCATAAGCTTCTTTTTGAAACCAGTGGTGTTGCCCCCTCCTGGTCGTTAGAGAGAATGCAGATTTAAAGCACTTCTGCATTGACATCAAATGTAATGTCTTTCCTGTTGTTTCACTGTACATTGTGCCTTTCAAACGTTTAAATTCAACTGTCCAATGCAAACCAGACAGATTCACAGATATACAACTCCAAGATAATCTCTACTGGCACTGATCTGTTTTACACATGTCCATCTCCAGCCATGTGTCTTGCTGAATTGCCTGTTTCAACCTGCTCAGTCACTGTGAGTCTGTTTAAACGAGGAGCGTGGGCTAAGCCGTAAAGTTTTTCCAAACCCAAAATAATATGCTGACTAACTCGTGGTCGGCTGTAAAATGTGGCGCTAATAGATGAGACGCTGCACTCACCCACGCAGTCGCAGCACTCTTCCCAAAGGTTCCCGAGACACAGCATGCACTCTTTACAGCACGAACAGTTCCCATCAGACGGACGACACTGGCACAGCTCCTGCAGGACACAAAACAAGACTGAATTACCATTTTGCTTCCCTTCATTGTTTGAATTGCTGATAAAAACAAATATGAGCAGCAATACAGAAGTCTGACGGCGGCTGATTAAGGGATATGCAGATTTGGGAGACGGTACATGGCAACCTGATACTGTCTTGTTATACTTCAGTCTTTTCAGGCTCTAAATTAGGTTATCTTTCGTGTTTTCGGACAATTATCTTCATTGTCAAGTGATCTGTTGGTTGTTTGGTCAATAACAATATTCAGTTTAATAATAATTGAAAATTTGAACAATATTTACTTTTAACATACATGTCTTTTCTTCTGATCTTAGGTTTTACAGCAAACCAAAGTAATTAATCATATTTTGTGGCAGACTGAAACATGTCAACAGTTCAGTGGAGTGAGTTTTTTTTCTTATTTTAAGATTACGGCCCACAACATACAGCATAATTCTTTCAAATTACAGTCCTGTTTTTATTACGAGTACAAGCTTTTGGTGTTATTAATATTTTTTCTCATAATGAGGGAATAGGTACCCTTAATTTAAACATGTTTAAACAAAACAGTACAGCATGAATTATTTTTGAGTTCCCAGATGCCTCATTTCCTGACTTCACATCTTGTTCTATTGACATGTATGTACCGGTACATGCAGCGCAGTTAGTATAAATAGTTCCGCCATAAATTGGAGCTCCAAGTTGCAGTCCGTAATTTAATGCATTAACGAGTTATAAAGTAGGCTGAATACAATTAAGTGAACACAACTGGGTTCACCTGAAACACAGAGCAACAAGATGCATCAGTCACATTTTTGTTAAAATTTATAGCTGGAGTACAGTACTAAAACTAAATAAAAATAATAAATCCAACTGTTCATCAGACATTAAGATTTCATTTTGAACATAAAGCTGCAGGCCTGACGGGTGCAGCGGCAGCATCAGAGTTCACAATCACTCAGCAGACAGAACACAACATGTAGACATGCTGTACAAACAGGAGACGTACCATTAAAACATCAACAGAAGGAGCAACAGCAGGTTTGCGTCACATACAGTAACTATTACCAGACACAAGCCAATACAAGACAGTGAGACTGAACGCTGATTTTTCATCATGAACCGAGCAGGTTCTGACACGTAAAGGTCACGGCATTCAAATCATTTTACAGCGAGGCTGTAAAACCGAGAGGATGTAACCAAGTGCTGTTTTTAAGTATAAATTTGAGGTACATTATTAAGTTTTCCATTTTAAGCGACTTTACACTTCTACTGCACCACATTTCAGAGCGAAATACTGTTGATTTTACTCCATTACTTTGATGTTACAGCTATGAATAGTTGCTCAGCAGTGTTTCCCAAAGCCCACGATAACGTCCTCAAATGTCTTGTTTTGTCCACAACCCAAAGATATTCAGTTTACTGTCACAGAAGAAGAAAGAAACCAGGAAATATTCACATTTAAGAAGCTGGAATCAGAGATTGGATTTTTGGACTTATTCTTTTTCTTACAAAATAACTCAGACCGATTCATTGGTTATCAGAATAGTTGCCAATTCATTTAATAGTTGACAACTTTTCAATTAATCAGTTAGTTGTTACAGCTGGATTGGTGCATCTCTACTTTAAGTCCTACTGAACTCCCATTTTTAGCTCAGAAATATTCAGAGCCAGTCAGGGGTAGACTGATTATCAGCCTGGCCAATCTTCGGGCTGGTATTCAGCATTTTCCGGTGATTTTTCTGCCAGATTTCTGATAAAATAAACTAATTTAAAAATCTGCTGCTTTGGCTCTGATGCAGCATCCTCTCACACAATGTCCCACCCACAACAATATCTGATTGCGAACACCTCACAATTAATATGTTAAAAACACTGAATAATCTGAATCTGCAAAGTAACAAGTAACTAAATGTAATTAAAATAATACTTAAGTAAAAGTACAAAGTGTTAGTCACTTTTACTGACAATTTACAAATTGTACACAGTACTCACTTGTGATTTTAAAAGTAACTAAGTAGATTACATGGTGTAATGCATACTTAAATACGAGTAAAATTACAGACAATTTCAGAACAAATTCTCATAAAAGTGCAAGTGCCCAAAAAGATGACTTAATTACAGTAATTTGAGTAGAAGTAATTAGTTACTTCCACCCCTGTTTAGTATAGAATAAAACCTTTGAGCAAAATAAACAAGCAACAGTGCAACAAGAAACAAGGATTAAAACTGCAGGTTTGCAGCATTCTTTGTTATTACAAGTGTAAAGTTTTTAGTTAGTTTTTAAATACAGGTCTGGTTCACTGGGTTCAACTGTGTAATATGCTTCATACACAGACTTGTCGACACAGAAAAAAAAGCTCTTGCAGAGAATTTCTCATGTCGCTTTTTATAGACGGAAAGTTATATTATTACAAGAGAGCTTCTGCAAACATCCAAAAACATGAAACCTCTGCTGATCCTCATTACTCTTCTGCAAACGCTTAAAAAAACCTTCATTCCTCAACTTCGGTTTGTCTCCGGGGACGTACGTAGAGACAGTGGAGGAAACTAAAACGTGTAGGTGGGATTGAAAAGTGGGTGAGACTGCCAGAGGAGTTCCTCTTCCTCCCCCCCTCTGTTCTCTCCTGACACAGAACAGGGAGCACATTCCTCTCAGTCAAGGTCACCGCGATGAGGGAGGCAGGAGGGGGGAGAAACGGAGGGAGGGAGAAGAAAACACCTGGAGAACAGAACATGGCTGCTGCTGCTCCCCCAACAACACTTTCCCCCTCCTCCCCTCCCTTTCTCCCTCGCTTCTTTCCCCGTCAGTCTCCCCTCCCTCCTCCTTTTTAAACTCTTCGTCATGCTGCCTTTCTCTCTTCCCTTTTGCTTTCTTTTCCATTTTTCTTCTTTTTTCCTCTCCCCCAGCTCCTCCTTTATATCTTCTCAGCGGCCATCTCCTGCACGTAAACAGTCTCGGCGATGATAAAAGACTCTCCGATGACTCACCAGTGAGGGATTGCAAAAACCACACACAGTTCACTTAATCACCAGCCTCTCAATCCCCAACCCTCTGATCACGACCTGATCCCGTGAGTAATTATGACTCTCAAAAGGTAGAATTATAAAAACTAAACAGCTGCCCCACGGGAAGAACCCTCTTATTTCACAAATAAGAAATAAATTACTTTTAAAAACCATTTCAATAAAAATAAGTGGCTATAATGGACATGGGCCTGGACCCAGAGAGTCGTTTGCTTAGCTTAGCATGACGACTGGAAGCAGGGAGACACGGCTAGCTTGGATCTCCTCTGTCCACCTCTGTCCCTTTAAATAAATACATATGTCGTTGATATGTGTATATGACTGCTTTAGTTTGTTTGTTTAAATCCATGCATAAAATATAATGCAAAAACATACAACTTTTAGCTGTTTCTTAACGGACAACAGCGCTGTGACTTCCTGTCGTCTTAATGGACGGATAAACTGTTGGATGTCAAGAAATGGTACCCAATAAACTACAAGCTGTCATTTTTACAATGACAAACAAGATCTAATGCGTTAATAAATTAGCTTTAGAGTTGCCTGGACTGTAGGTATACTCTGCACAGATCCAGGCTAGCTGGTTTTTCCTTGCTGCCTGTTGATCAAGCTGAGTTTACTGGCTCCTGGATCCAGCTTAACATTTGAGTGGTACTGGTACTGGTCTCATCCAACTTTGTCAAGAAAGCATATTTGCACAGCTTCCAAACACAAACTATTTTTCAACAGCCATGAAATCATGCAGAAAACCTTAAAGACTGAAGTGGAAGCATAAACACAGCTTTTTCTTGTTCCAACTTCTCAGATGGGAGACTTTTGTTGCTTTTCTTTGTCTTGTATGACACGGTCGGACAAAGAAGCAATTAGAGGATGTCACCTTTCTGACATTTTACACAAGAAACAATCGTAACAATCGGTTGTTGCAACCCTACAAACAACAATGGCCTCACTGAAACGAGTGAGGTTATCTCGACGACTTCAAGATCCCTCATTAGGCTCCCCTTGCCTCTCTCTCGGGGGGGGTGGGCGCTGCTGTAATCAGTCAAAACTCGGCTGCAGCGAGACAAAAGGACTCTGGAGAGAAAGTGAACATGTGCTGCCTCGTCCTCCCGAGCGACCGCTGCTGTGTGTTAACTTTGAAATCTGCAGCCACACCCTGCTAAACAGCCCGGTCTGGACAGAGCTGTGGCTTGTGAATCTTTCCCAACTGTATATTTGCCTCAACCAACCTCCCCCCACAGACATACACACCTCCTCCTGACCTTAGCCTCCCCCCACTCCCTCCCTCCCTCCCTTCTCCTCCTCTCATGTTCTCCCACCCTCAGAGGTTTTTGGGGAATTCAGACAAATGACTTGAGATGGCAGCAGAGCGTAAAAGCGAGCGTCGGACAGCAGATCCCACTAATCACTGGCAACATGGAGCTTCTACAGAGGGGCTCGAGGCGGAAAAGTTTCTCCTTCACGGCACACGCACCAGTGCTCTCGCCTCTGACAGCTAGCGAGTTGGTGTCGGCGGGGTCGCGGAAGCTACAGAGCTTTGTTGTCCCGAGCAATGACACATCAGGCAAAAATAAGCCACCTGGAAGTAAAGAGGAACAAGCAGAGCTGCGAATTCTGCAGATCACAGGAGGTTTGAATTTTACAGAAACTGAACTGAACCCAGGAGGAACAGAAGTTGGTGGTTTGGTAGCAACAAGTCTGTGCCAAAAAATGCTGGAAAAAGCAGTCTGTAGTCTCTAAAAATAAAAAAAAAAGGCCTCAAGAGAATTTATTTCCTGTGAAGATTGAGATTAAGCACTTTTACAGCAAAATTGTGCATTTTTCTTATATTTTTAGGTTCACACAAAGCCAGGCACGTTATAGACATTCGAAAATCACATTATGAAACAAGAATTTTAAGGTAAGGTGCAGAAAATGTCCTCTGCAACTCACATGACTGTGTTTGTAAAGGTGCAGATTACACGTATCTGTCGTTTGGTCTCTTATTTGAAGGTTTTTCGTTCTTTGTTTGATGGTTTCAGTTTCAGTTTTGTGTTTTTTGCTTTAACATGTCATTATTAGTCAACGTTGATTACAAAAGGTGATGGTTATGGCAGGATGACACCAGCAGCCCTTAGACTGGTTACCTGTAAACCTCACTTTCACCGTGTTTCACCGGCCACTGGGCACGAAATTTACCAGGAAAGGAGATTGAGTCGGGCTGGCAGCCTCGCACCATCTGCTCTATAGTCTCTATTGTCGACTCAATGATTGAAGAAACTTGTGTTTTGTCCTGGGTTGCTCCTCTGACGAAAACGGAAACAATCCTGTTGTTTTTGGGACAGCGGCGCCAACAATAACACAACTTGGAAACTCGAGAGGTCGATGTGGTTTGTTTACGCTTTAAGTGCTCGTGTACTGCATGTGCTGCTCATGGCTGCTGTGAGGCGAGTTACCCGTGACGTTTTCTTTGTCCAGTTATGAACAGGAACAAGGATGGTGTACCCACCGGGTAAAGAGGGATTGGTGTTGTTCCTGGACCATCATAGAAACTGGCCAACAGCCTTTTTGTAATGTCACGGCATTGCGACCCAGAAAAAAGTACATAAAAATGCATTTTTTTAACATTATGAAGGGGTGTCATTAACCCAAACCATCTTTTCCTGAACCTAACCGAGTACTTCTGTTGCCTAAACCTAAAAAACTAAACAGCGACTGAAAACTGAAAAAAACAAACAAAAAGGAAAATAGTCCAGAGCTCAACTCATTCTGCTCCAGTGCAGATGTTCCAGGAACGACTACAACACGAGTCGCAAAGTTGTGATGTCACAACAACGTGATTGGTCAGTTTTAATGATAGCCCAGGAACAACACCAACACGGCGATATCAGGTCAATTACTGTTGCATGTGCACCTTCAACACACACTGTATAATAGGAAACATCTCCAGTTCTATTCTGAGCAGGGACCTCAATGAACGCCACAAGATAATCCTGGAAAAGTCATTGTTACTGTCAGACGATGGAATTAATCGACCTACTGTTCTGTGCAGTTTTTCACATCTCTTCTCCAATTTAAAAACATCTTTATTTGCATAAAAAGCTCAACTACCTGCGCCAAGAACACGATGTACCTCAACTACCTGCAGAAAATACCTGCAGCTCGCTCACGCAGTCACAGAGGTCACGCAGGCGAAATGGCCACGGAGGTTAAATACAGTGTTTTAAAAGATGTTAATGGGAGAGGCAGGGCCGCTTAACACACCGCAGGTCACACACACACACACACACACACACACACACACACACACACACGAAGAGCAGCAGCTCAAATTTGTCCTGACAGGTGTTGGAACGACAGGCCGACACTTCTCTTCATGTTTTCCCTCAAAATAACAAGTATGTATGACGGAATTTGTGTAAACGTTGGGCCCCTCACCCACCGGGAGTCAGACGTGACGGAAAAAATGACACAACGGAAGTGACGGCAGAGAGTCAACAGAAGTCAAACGTCAGAGCGGTCGAGGTGAACTTAAGAGGGTAGAGCCAAAAAAAAGGAAACTTCACATAAATTAAAGACCTAGGCAGCGATTCTGCCCTGAAACTGACCTGCAGGAGTCAGACAGGTAGAGAGCAGGTGTGCATGACGCTGGGCAGACTCACATCTCTGCTGCTCCGCTGCTCGCTTTCACTCCAGACTTCACTTGGCTTATCGAAGGAATGCATCTGCATTCTTCACAACAGATTCCATCTTTGTTCTCGGGTCCAGATCTCCATCAGGACACGGGCCGAATCTAACTTGAATTTGGCTCCTGCAGGATATTTGTTCTGATGTGAAGTATTTGCACGAAAGCGGCTGTCACATATTTGCTTTATCCACCAGTCGAAGGAATGTCTGTCCTGCCAGTTTAAGTCCAATTTAAATGTTATTAAAACAAGTTTCGGGTTCGACTTCTTCGACTCGAACTCGACTGCCGCCTCAGACGACATTAAATTTATGTTCTTGTCAGGAGAAACAACAGTCTTCGTTTACACAAAACAGCTGTAGCACTGTAGGATGAAAAGCTTGAACTTGGCTGCGCTCTCACAGACATTTCCCACAGAAAAGCTCAGTTAAGTTCGGCACTCATACGATTACAATACCTGTCTGTGATCAGAAAGTAACGTCAGCGAGGTGACCCTTGTTTGTGGGCAGTGAACGCAAGTTTGTGTGCATTTTTACAACAGCCTTGAGAGATTTTTGAAGATCGAAACCACATTTCTGTGTGGTTTACTAGTCGTTTAACACCGACAAACAGAACTCCACAGAGAATATCCCAAATTTAAAGCTTGAAAAGGGATTTCTGCCACAGATCAGAGGAGCATGTCTTGATTTCTTCGACAGTGGGTTAGACTTGTGCAAATCCAACAGTCAGCATGAAACGCTCCCAGAGAAAGTGTGTTTAGAGCGTGGAAACCTTGATGTGCTTTACCTGGATGAGACACTTGCTGACGTCGCTCGCGCAGAGGGCTTTGTTGCAGCCAGAGGTCAGAGACAGGCCTGATAGGAGGAAGAGGAGAGCGGCGGCGGCGGCGGTGGGGAGGATCAGCTGACCAGGCCTCATCCTGACGGCTCACCAGCACGGCACTGGAAACACCTACATCAACACGAGACACAGGGACAGGACCTCAAAGACAAATAAACGAGAAGGTCATCACTGACATTCCAGGAGAGCTGGAGAGAAGATAACTGGAGGCAAATAAAACTGTTTTTTTAGCCAAATTTAACTGTCTTTCTTTAAATCCTGAGGAATTTGAGTGCATTTTGATCTCAAGAACAAAAGTGAATGATGTGTGTTTACCTGTGCTCCCAGGACACAGGATGTGAAATCTAAATGTAGGTGCCAAAACTTAGAAAGTGCAGCAAAAAAGGAAATGCGTTTAAAACTTTGTCAAACTGACATGTAAGCATCACTTTTCTAAAAAAAAAAAAGAAAAAAAAAAGGCCTGCGTCACATTTCATTCAAAGCCAGCTCTCGCTCACGTTACTGTGGAATAACAACACACGCACACACACACACACACACACACACATCTGGCAACATCAGCTCCCTTCACCTAGTTTTTCTCCAAGTGTGGCGCCTTCGCACGCCGTCTAATCCCGTCCCTCTGCTCTTACACTTCACCACTTTGCTGCACATTGTTCCACTTCACATGACGGGGGAGAAAACATGTGAGGGACATTAGCTCCCTCACTCGTGAACGCGTTTCTTCACCTCCTTTCTGCTCATCGCTCCAACTTTGTTTCACTCGCACGCAGCCACGAGAGGAATCGAGAACGGCAGAAAACGGCGAAATAATAAAGACAGGAGGGGTTTCAAACTCACCACAACGCTGTTAACGAGCTCCTAACTTTTCTTTTCCAGAGGGAGTGTGGCTGTTTTCTCTTTGAACTCCTCCAGGATGGTGTTCTCTCTGCCGCCGCTCAAGTGTCCACTGTGTCCAGAGGGCGTCAGTCTCTCCGCAGCAGAAAGCGACAGGCAGTCGGGCGCCTTAAAGGCACACACTCCATTTTCTACCCAACGTCTGAGGAGGCGAACACCGGGCCTCAGGTCACACACACACCGGCTGAGTGTCTTCGGGGCGACGGGCAGAGAACGATCCGCCTCACAGCGCCAGATATACAACCGACACTGAGCGTTTACAGCTGCGCTCCGTGTGCGTAAAAGTTTTGTGCGTAAAATCCCTTTTTAACCCAAACTGCGACCACTGGTTGCCTGTACAGATGAGCTCTGTCTGGCTTAAAAATCTTTTCTTCCAGGCCACCCCCACTCCATTAAACAACCCTTTGTCTCCAGTCTTATCAGCGGCCCTGTGAGTGTCCTCATTAGGTGAGAAAAGGGCGATTCGGAAGCTGTGAAGTCGAGCGGACTCCCCGCTGAGAAGCGTCCCCGCGCTCATTTGTAGCCTCTCTGCAGAAAGGCTCTGATGGGCCCTTCAGCTCCTCAGGTGTTTACACGTGTTTTCACCAGAACCACAACAGGCCTCACTTCCAGCCTGCAGGGCAGGAAGGTCAGAGAGGGACAGGACAGAGCTTCAGTCAGGGCGGAACCATTTAAACTTCAGTCAGGTTTAAGAAGAGTGGCTCATTTCAGAGAAGAGGACACATTATTAAAAACGTGACAAAAGGTCATTCTTATAGAAGCCTGTTTCTGCCAATTAAAGGGAAAAAAAGTAAGCTTGAGACTAAGCTAAAACTAAGCTTGATGGAAAATATATTTCCCTTGGAAGTCAAATATGGAATAAAATGTCAAAATTATAAAAGATATAATCATAAATAAGAGATAGAAGAAGAAATAATGAGATAAAAACTCATCAATATGGGATAAAAGGCAAAATTATGAGGTAAAAAGTCAATAAACTGAAATACAAAGTCGAAATTATGAGATAGTCAAAATGATTATCTCATAATTATGACTTAACATGGAAAATGTTTTCTTATCAAGGCAAAGTTTTCCTCAATTTATTTTTTTTAACTGGTGGAAATGGGCCAGTTAAGGAAAAACAAAGATGAAAACTAAGATTGATTTAAAAATATTTCCTAGGTTAGACATAATTATGAGATAAAAATAAGAAATTATGATATACAAAGTCAACATTTGACTGTATCTCATAGTTATGACTTAACATGGCAATTGTTTTATCAAGGCAACATTTTCTTCAACATTTTGTCTTTAACTGGAGGAGATGGTCTTCCATATATTCTTGTATCAGAAGAAGAAAATGAAGTTGAGTCTTGAGGAAGTCTGCGTCATTTGCTCTAATTGATGGTTGTGAGTTAAAACGAGCTGCTCCAGAGGAAAGTTTAGACAGTGACTCACTTTACCTCAGTCTAACACTGACATGCTACATAACAAGTGGGCTCAACTGGTGTTTTCTGTGATGATGAGCCGATTTTATGACCCACAGGTTAAAGACACCATCATGTGTTCAGCCATCTTAGAACAGTGTGCATCAGTACCCTTGAATGAGACTTATCTTCTGGTTCATCATGATGTAGTTTTAATGAAGCAGCTGTGCAGTAAATACAACCTTCATGACATTTATAGAGATTTTGTTGATGTTAGAGAGGCACTGATTCAACTTGATTATTATTTTGGACTCTTTCTCTTCTACTAAGAGCCAAGTAAATGGGTGTAGAAAAATAAAAACGTGCTATGTGAAAGTAGACAGACAGGGAAAATGACAAGTTCAGCCTCTTCCTGCATTTTGTTGAGGTTAAGGACCAAAAAACTACAAAACACAGGCTTTATGCTGGTTAGATACATGACTGATGTGCAGCGCTGCGAACAGCGACCTCTACTGGCTGAGGACAATACTGCCATCATCTGAAAGGTTACAATCATACATCATTTCTTGAAGGGCTGAAGATCATTTTCATGAACAGTTAATCTATTGATTGGTCTATAAAATGTCACATAAAATCTGAAATCTGATCGCAGTTTCTTTTTGTTTTGAGTATTTCTCTTGCACTCTCTTCTCCCGTTTACACATTTTAAAAATGCTTTTCATGGCAATGCATGTGCAGCAGTCTGATTTCAGTGTTAGGTTGGTTCATGGTCAATTCCTCAGATTTTTTCATCCCACCTGTGAACTTTTTAAGTCATAGTATATTTCTTTTGTTGTTTTATTTTACTATATGCACAAATACATAACTAAAGAAGTTTCTCAGAGCCATAGGTGACTCAAAGGTGATTTGAATGACCAACCAACACTAAAAAAAAAAAACCTCAAACTATTCAACTTGATAAAAGCGAAAAGCAGCAAATCAATCAGAAGCTGAAACCAGTGAAAGTTTGGGAATGCTGCCTGATAAAAACTGAAACTATGAATCAAATAACTGTTTCAGATCTAATTTCTTGTGCATCATTGAGATTAAAGACACCAAAACAAAAAGTTTTAATTTCACAACAAATAAAATTTATTCAATTATATATTACAAATATGTACAAGTCATGTAACAAGTAAATATTAAAATAGACATTTTTTAGAACTATCGTTCAAAAGGCATTATGTTGAAAAAATAGGTTTTGTTGTGATCTCACATTGAAACTGTAAAAGTTGTTTTTTTTTTCTTTCTTGGAAGCCACAACAGACTTTAATGTGCGCGAGACACAATGGACAACACATGAGGAGTGAGGCCGCAAAAAGGACAGAAACACAATGGCGCAAAAAAAGCTGGAACACTTCAGTAAACCTCACAATTAAGTCCACAGTACAGCTTTTTAGGAAAAAAGTACAAACAACGCAACGCATGCACAGCATTTAATTGCCAAAGTCAAAAAACACCAGCTGTGGCGTGGAACTCCAGATGAGGAAGGAAGAGAAAACAGTAAAAACAAAAAACACAACAAAAGCCAACACATGCTTAAGAGTTTAAGCCAACAACAACGAGAACATCACGGACGAAGAGGACACTCGATATAAAAACAAACTTTGGTCCATTAAAACATGAGACAGAACAAGTTTACAATCAAAATATCTATTATTTTTTGTTTTTACAGGTTTAAAATAATAATTACATGACTATTTACAAATGCACAATTGTTTATGTATAAAATAAGTTAAAAAATTAAGAGCACAGTCTGTACACAATGTATGAACACTCACTTTGAAAACAATTGAAATCTTTCAGTTGTGTGACCCTGCGTGATGAGGAGCAGTAGCAGGTGGTTGTCGTCTACATGTCGCTTCTCGCTGCAGCTCCCTGCACTGCCTCACCCAGCTATTGGTCTCTGCTCTCCGGGCTTCCTCTGCGGCCTGGACCCCCCCTTTTCTCTGTACGAGGAACAGTCTGTCCTCGTTCCCCGTGCTCATGGTGGGCGTGCCGGTTTGGACTGCAAGAGCTCGGGAGTTAAATCATCTCATTTCTAAGTGCTCTTCTGTATTACCGCCACATTCTAAGTGCTTCACATTTCCTTTTCCTCAAATGTGCGGGCTGCCTCTCGGGTCCGTGATATGGCCGCCGCTGTGGCAAAGCACGTCTGTCCGACGGCTCATATCGGGGTGAGGTCGAAGTCGTCGTTGACCTCCACGAGCGGGATGTAGAACTCAGGGATCTCGAAGATACTGGTGGACTTGTAGGTGGCCGGGTCGAGCTCCTGTAGTTTGAGCTGCCACTCCAGACGCTGCACAGCGTTCAGGGCCGCCGCCTCGTGCTGCTGCCTCATCAGCAGACACGTCTGTGGAGGGAAAAGGATTGAAATTATTATTTTATCCCACCAGATGTTCTTATTTGGACCTTTTTCAAGAAAAGAGCACAAAGGCAAACACAAAAATATACAAAACTAAATAGCAGGATTTGGGATTATTCCTTCTTTGTGTTTAAGGGACAGTAACAAAAAGAGGGAATTTCACACTGAAAACACTGAAACTTCAAAAGATATCTACTTGATTTGTCAACTGCTGAAGCCTCATGTTAATCTCAGATAAAAGTTTTAATATATTCCTGCACAGAACGAGGACTGTGGATTCTGTCCCCCATCCCTTAAACTGAAAACACATTACGAAGTAATCTCTTAATGGCCAGTCTGGACAAGAGGAATGAGTACAGCAAGATAAACCTGTAGTAGTAGTAGTATAAGTTTAGCTGACTGTTGCTTAAAGACAGATTTGAAGAATCTTTGCCTGTAAAAAAGCAATAACTAAAAACTCATAAAAAGATGGACAACATAAGGGATTATGTGATGGAGATTTTCCCGGAGGAGTGAGGAGGAGAACTTTCCCAGAATGTGAGAAATGGATCGCCTTCACTGCGAGCAAACCTGGATCTGAATAAATCCAAGAACAGTGTGGACTGGAACATGTCTATTTTTCCCTTTCTTTTATCATCTATACAGTAAATCATTAAATCATTACCGTTTACGACCTATATACACACACAGTATTTGCAGTGATCCCTCAAATGTGGTTATTAAACACTTCAAAACGAAACAGTAAAGTTCACTTGAAATTCAGTAATTATAAATCAAACCAAGCATCGTTTTATGCACTCGTAGACTCACTAAAAAGATATTTAATTGGGACATCTCACATGGTCATCCGTGGGCAAAGGAGTTTAAATCCTTATTCTATTTGAACGACGTGTCATTCATTTTTCAGAACAGGTAACGTTGTGATATTCAGGAGATTAGGAGTAAGATGTTTCTCATGTATAAAGATACAGATAAAAGTATCTGTTGATGTATGATGTAAGCTAAAATTATGAACATATTGTCTCATAAAGAACTGTTATACTGTAGAACCGTATGAGAAGTATAATTTAAATAAAAGGCAAAGGTCTCTGTGTGCAGTTACGCTCAGGAACATTACCATTAGCCTCGGAGACCAGCAGGTTTAGTGCCATTACAGGGGAGAACAGACTTTGTTTGTTGTATGAGGTTCATTTCTTGTTTTGTTGTCCTGTCGATGACGATGTAAGAGACGTTCTTTTTACTAAAATGTCCTCCATTCATGCCGATTTATTTTGGTTGGATGATTATGAAAAACCTGAGCTGTGCTTTAGGAAGGGAACCTTTTTTGTAGAATTTCTTTTTTGTCAAGTTTGGGAGGGAAGGCAGAATATTTTGTTTAAGACCAAGCTGCAAAATAATTTGTAATTTTGTAATGAAATTAAATATAATGGACTATTTGACTGCTGCAACTGTTTTTTTGGTGTCCTGTAAACCCATGAGGGTTGGGCACGATATATTGGTCAGCTCTAAAATAAACTTGCCTTGTCTATAATGTACTGTTTATATACAGAGTTACAAAAAAAGAGTGGCAAAAACCCTGAGAGGTTGACTTTAGAAAGAGGAATCAATGAGAAAAATGGTCACAATTAAAGTTGGGAATCTCCAATGAAGCCAACCACAACAGAATCTCATCAGCTGCTGTTTGGTTTGTGTCCAAGATCACAGAAATTTCAACATTTCTGATAAATCCATCCGGAAATAACTATAAACTGCAACTATAATGTTAAAATAAAAGCAAACACAACAGGATAACCCAATAATCTGGACAGAGTGCAGAGTGTTTGCATTTTTAGCACTTTAAGCTCAGTTTACACGCACCGTGAGCTACATTCGCTGCACGACTCTTTATTTAAGTAATCTTATTTTCAGTTAATACGGTTTTCAAAATAAGCCTGTTAAAACAGTACTTCGACCCAGTTAAGATGTCTGTCTCTCCCCTTTATTTAATGAGCTGCTGTGGCATATAAACATGCACTGTTGGTTGTTACTGCTGTCGTCCAAACCTTCCTCCGCCACCAGTCCTGACTTAAGACTTTTTGTCCATAATTGTCGGGTGTTTTCTTGCTGCCAAGTTTATTTACAGGCAACCAGAGAAGGCCATTCCTAAAATAACTACTTGTAAAATCAAGTTGTTTATCAGCAAAACCGAGCTGATTACTGTTGGAATTATTTACTTTCTGTGTATTAAAAGCAACCAATTTCAAATCTCGCCTCTTCATACTTTTATCTGGCTAGGAGACACCACAGATCTGATGTTTTGCATGTCCCCTTTTATGTACTGTATGTATTTGTATATGTACGTTTTTGCAAATCGTAGATACTTTTTTTTAGATTCCTTAGATGAAACTGGCGTGCTGCATCACTTTGCCAGTGATGTGAAGTTTGCAATCTTTCATGGGAAAAATACCTAACTCTGCTGTGGGCAAAAATAACATCATGACCTAGAAAACATTTCTGGTATTCACTGGTAAACGTCAAAGATCATTCCTTACTTGAAATTAGTTTTAAGCGTATTTTTTTATTTACTATAAATGTTCTGCATGTTTGATGGAGGAGGGAAACAGTTACTTACCTTCAGTTTGTCAAACTTGTCATCAACGTCTTGTAACCAGGACATAAACTGTCTGGCGTTGAATCTGTCTCTCACTGACGTTTTGCCATCATCGTTCTGTAAACCAAACACACAAGAACTTATCAAACATGCAGCATTTCTACACATTTAAATAACTGATAAAACAAAACACAAGACTGCTAATGTATGGGCAATGCTCCAAGAAGCTCACCTGGACGTCTTGAGGCATGTTGTACACTTCAGCATCCAATAAAACTGTACAGGCACTGAAAGGCAGAGTCTGATTGGCCAGTGTTCTTGCTGCCCGGTAATGGACTCGTAAGACTTCCTGTTCATTTGAAACAATCAGCTTTTCCTGAAAGGGAAAAGAAGTACGATTAAAACTTTAAATCTTATATGTAGACAGCACTGATGTCCTGTTGAAGTCTTCAAGAGGGTTTAAGAACAGCTTCAAAATGTCGATAGGCTTTCCAAAGAAGGAATATTTACAATTTCTTCTATTTTCAGCTGCTACAAGTGGCACTAAAAATGTCTAGAGGTACTCAACCCAACCATATAAAAAGCCCTGAGAATAAATCCACGTACCCTTTCAATGCTGTGCTGTAGTCGTAGTTTCATCCGGACGACCTCTTGTTGTTTGAACATCTCTTTCAGCTGCTCAGGTAACGACGGAGGTGGAGTTATCTGTTCAAACAACGGAGGGGGAGACGGTTACAAACACTTAATTATCGCTGGCATGTGATGCCTGATGAGTCACCATGCAGATATCAGTCAGAAGAATATATTTATTAAAAGGGAGACGTAAACGTGTGGTTACACGTGTAGGTTGCTAGCTCGGAGTTTGTTGCCGTTACTGGTAGCTAGAGTGATTTTAAAAACACTAACACACAGATAGCAGAAGGGAGAAGAATGCTGCTTGAAATATGCGCCCAACTGTGGGCTTATAACCACAGTCTCCATCCGGTGAGTCAGACTACATAACAGGCAACCACACCAGAGTTTTTGCACTCAAACAGGTTAGGTATGAAAGGGCTCTTGAGTGCAGGGCAACATGATGTTGAAGTTAACCTCCATGAAAAAAAATGTAACTCTAAACACATCAGTAAGAATGATTGTCATTTTGAATCCAACATGCTGGATACAGGGCCAAAACTTACAAAAATGTTCGCAAAATTATTGTTAAGAGTTGTTTCCAGACATTAAAACAGGGACATTAAATAGAATCTGTTTTACAAAGATTTGAAAAGAAATTAAGAAGAACTCACTGTTGGTATACAGAGCTTGCTGAGTGGGTTCCCATCTAAGAGGTAGGATCCGTTGAAGGTCACATATTCATCATAATACTGTGGTGGTTGGGGGGTGACGCTGCACAACACTTTGCGCTTCTCCTCGATCTTCTTCCTGATGTGCAAGAACTCGTAGTAAGGGTTGGCCCTCTCTGTCTGGTAGGGTTGAATCTCCTCCAGCTTCACAGAGTCCACAATAGCAGCCAGAGACTGCTGGCCTCTCTCCTTCTCCTGTTGGGTCGTTGAGCAGGACTGGGAGGTCGACACTTTGGGCATCTTTCTCTTGCGAGGATGGGGCACATGGATGTCCACGTCCTCGTCTGCAGAGCGAACCTTGACCTTAGCCCCTGAAGAATCTGAATCCCGGTCTCCAGATTGAGGTGAGGAGCTCCCTGAGGCAGTGCTGCTGCCGCTGCAGCTGCTGCTGCTGCTGCTGCTGCTGGAGTAAATCTGAGCTGCCGATTGGATGGTGCTTTGACTCTGCTCCTCTCCAGATGAAGATGACTCTGGTTTCTCCTCGGCAGGGGTCACCTCCATCTGCTCTGAGCTGGCCTCTGCTTTATATTCAGAGGAGCTCTCTGTAGCCAGGCTGCCCTCAACCGACGAACTCTCTATTGGAGCAGAAACAGCAGCACCACTGTTGTTCTCTGAGCTCTGCACGACATCAGCCATCTCTTCAGTTTTGTGTTCAGGGCTCGAGGGCATACTGTCCTTATTCTCCACCTGAGCATCGAGACATGAGCCTGCAGCGTCACTGGAAGGTCTTGATTTCTTGCAGTCTTGGTTATCTACATCCATGTCCTCTGGAGAACATTCAGGCTCTGAGCTCATTTTGCCAAAGCCTGGCAACGACTCCCCTGAAGTGGAGCTGGGAATGTGCGAACTGGTGGACGGGACGGGACTTCCAACAGCCTCTGTTCTGAAGCTTTCTGAAACCGTTTCCATGCTCTCCTGTTCTGCTCTTTCAGAACTCTCCAGAGGTTTGTCTTTATGGTCAGAAACTTGTGAGGTACCCGATTCTGTCTGCTGCACGCTCTCCATGCCAGAAACAGTGAGTGGTTCCCTTTGCTGGAAGGTTTTTGTGTTTGTGAGCGTTGATGGCTCCTCAGTTACACAAGCTGTAGGTAATGATGGTTGATCAGAGTCTTTGTCACTGAATTCTGCTTGTGAATTCTCTGTCAAACATGGGACGTCCTTCACAACAGGAGGATCAGTTTTTTCCTCCGTTGACCCGGTTTGAGAGCCACTACACTCTGGAAGTGTCAGGTTTTTACTCTCATTGTCTTTGTTTGACACTTGTGGTGGGAGACCCTCCTCTTGCTCTGTGACTGAATCAGCGACAGAATTCAAACATGGTTGACTCGTGAGGCTCTCCTCTGTTTCCACGGAGGTCTCTCTCGGTCTGATCTCCTCTGTAGGCTGGATGGGTTTAGGCAGATTCTCAACAGCTTTACCTTCAGTCGATGAGTTGGCATCCTCGTCCAGAATAGCCCTGAGGTACGGTGATTCGTGTCTGCCTGACAGCAGTGTCCGATTACTTTGCGGCACATCTGGAAGACTGTTGCAATCTTTCTCGTGAACAGACGGCGATCTGGTGGCTTGAATGACGAGGGAAGACTGGAGGAATGCAGGCTGAGAGTCTGAGGCTTCCATGTTCATGTCAGAGTCGTATTCAACGTGTCTGGGTGTTAATGTCGTCGCCTGACATGAATCCTCTGAGCTGGCAACAGAAACCAGGGACACGGACCTGGACATGAGGCCGCAGCGTTCACTCTCTGGTCTGGGTGATCTGGTCAGACAGTTTTCCACCGCTGACATGACCTTTGCACTGATAGAAGGCAGGCTCTTCCCATCAAGCGACATTGTTCTGGGGCTAGTGCCGTCCTTCAGGGGTTTATCTCTGCTGTGGACATCAGAGGATTCAGAGCTTTTTGAGCGCATGAGCTCTTTACTTAAGCACGGCTCAGTCTTAGTTCGGTCTTTAGGCTTGGACTTCCCCGGATCTGCTATGGGCCGCTGTTTAAGTCTTTCCCGCTCTTTTTGTTTGATTTTCTCCAGGTGTTTGCGATGCCACTGCTCAATTTCCTGGTCCTTGAGGCTGAGCATGCGCTCAAAGCTGGTCTGCATCAAGTCATCATTCACGAGCCTTTTCTCTTTGGGCTTAGTGTCTCGTGTTGCCGGCGAGGCTTTTGATTTGGCCTTGTCTGCATCTGTTTCGTTGGGTTTGGCCTTGCTGATCTTGGCCTGCTGGGAGCGGTCTTTGTGCCGGTCCTTATCCTTGTCCTTGTGTTTATCTGAGTCTCTATCCCGGTCTCTCCGGTCACGATCCTTTTCTGGTGTTCTCATAACTTCCTCCTTGGATTTCATAGATAAGGACTTGCTGCTCTCAGACAGGTAGCTCTTCTTCTCTTCTAATAGTAACTTCAGATTGGAAGAGGTCCCATCTTTTATTTTGTCTCTCTTCTTCCTGTCACAGTCTCTCTCTTTTGAACGATCAGATTTACTATGATCTGCAGTCTTCTCCAGAGGTTTTCCTTTCTTATCAGAGTTTGTGCGTTCCTTTTCTCTGTGATCCCCAGCACTATATTCTCTGTCCTGTCTCTCCCTATCGGACCGTTTGTCGAACTTATCTTTATTTTTTCTGCTGTCCTCATGCTTTTTTGTTGTGGATAAAGATTTCAGCTTTTCATTCTCTTTGTAGTTTTTATCTCCAGGCGAGTGGGAAGAAATTGCTCCCGTTCTTTCTTTGTCCTTCCAACGATCCACTGAATTCTGTGGTTCAGCTTTGTCAGAGTGCTCTGTTTTCACCTTTTTTTCCTTGTCAGGATGCCTTTTCTCCATTTTTTCTGAATCTTTCTCCTTTCCTGGGAACCTCTTGTCAGTTTTCTCGCGTGAGCCTTTTTCAGAGGGCTCCAGCTGTTCTTGATCAGCTGTGATCCCACTTATGGGTTTCTCCTCTGTCTCTTCTTTCATGCTGTTGCTTTGCAGCGTCTCCTCAGGAATCCGCCCTGAGCCGTGGCAGTCCACTTTCTCGTCACGCTCACTCAGCTTCGAATCCTTTACCTTCTCCTCTTTACCAGCAGCCTCCTTCCGCTCTTTCTTCACAGCCTTGTCTTTTTCTCGGTCCTCTCTCGGCCTCTTTTCTTTGCTGCTTGAGTGTTTCTCCTTTGTGTTCCTCTCGTCTTTGACAGGAGAGGAATCAGAGGTCTTCTGAAGTGAGCTGTTGTCTTCACCTTCTTTTTTCACTGGCAGAGAATCATCCGTCTCATCACTTTTGAAAAAATTTTCTTTCCAGAACTCTCTGTCAAACTCCAAATTCCTGTGGCTGTCTTTCCTGGCTTCTTTCTGCCTGTGTCGGCTCCGCTCTGCCTCGTATTCCCGCCTGTGTTTGTCTTTCTCCTTGTGTTTAAGTTTATGCTTCTTTACTACTTTGCCATCTAAGTCACTCTTCCGTAAGGCACCTTCAGCATTGTCTATACTGTTTCCTATGCTGCCGTCTTTGTAAGGACTTGAATGACCGTCGTCTCCATCTACACTGGGGTCTTTTTGTTGATGTTTGCTCTTTTCCTTGTGCTTGCACCCCTTGGTGCTGGAGCCTTCAGTGCAGTAGTCTGCGTCTGTGTAGTGGTTGTATTTGACACCGTCCACCGGACATGAGCCGTCACTGATGGAAATGCACATCTTAGTATTTTCCTGTTTGAGTGGTGTTTGTTTATCTGTCAGGCTGTGGTTCAGTTTTGGAGACTTTATGGATGACAAATGGAAGAGGTGGACGGATGAGTCATCTTTAGGACTGAAAGACATCTTGAATGAGTCTTCCTCCCGACCCTTTTCTGTGCTCTCGGACACTGTTGCAAGAGAGAGGACCAACGTTTTGCTATTCTCTTTCCCATCCTCTTGGTTTTCCTTGTTTTTATTCTGGCTTTTACTCTTCCTCTTGACTTTGCCCTTGTCCTTGTCCTTGTCCTTTTGCTCAGCAGTGTCCTTTTTAGACCTCGTGTCGACCTTGATGCTCTCTGAGCTCTGAGAGCAAGTGGGGGAACTCCGTTTCTCTGGAAGGCTCTCCATTTCGTCGCTGGAGGTATCAGAGCTGCAGGGGACACGAGACGTCTTCTGCTTCTTGGACTTGGAGGAGGAATCCCCTTTGCTGCTCTGCTTTCCTGCCACATGATTTCTCTCTTTTTCCTCCTTCTCCCGCTGCCGTAGTTCCCTCCGGAGGATGTGTCTGTCGTTCAGGGCCTTACTGAGATCCTCCTCTTCTTCCTCGTCCTTGAACTCGTACTCATCCAGCCCTGGCATGGACGACGACGCTTTTGTGGCTGGTTTGCCATCCGAGTCCTTTTCAGTATCGGAGTCGTCCATGTTGTCATCCACGCTGGATGGATTGACAGACGGTGGGTCTTCAGACTCTGCAGAGAAGAAAGGATCAGTGTTAAAATGATACAATAATTTTCACTTTCATAAAAGACAAAAGCACACTATTGAAAAAATTATACGGTATATCCAACACATAACTCAATTCTCTATGACAAGTTCAATTATATTATTACTTTCTCCTTGGTGGAAAAAAGACAAAGTACAAAAACAACAGTAAAACATTTAGTAGTGGGTATAAAACCTCCAATGCTGACTTCATGTAGTACCATAAATAAAGGTGGAGTAAAGCCTTAAACACATTGTTCACATTTTGTGTATAAGCACCATCTGGTCCATCTATAGTGAAAACACATGTACACATGGTGCTGTGAGGTGTAGTGATACGAATGCCTTGTAATATCTAAAATGGGAGGTCAGCCAAACACTACAGCATCCTCTGCATACCTGAAGAACTGTCGTCTTGGTCCGACAGTGGCACCTCTCCCTTTAATAGCTGTTCAAGCTCCTGAGAGTCCGCCACGTCCACCGGGCGCTCGCCGCGCTTGTTTGCCTGGAAGGCGTTACCACCATGTCGAAGTAGCAGTTTTACAATCTGTATAAAACATAAGGATTGAGCTTCAGAATCTGAAGACATACAAAACAGTGAAAAACAAGAACATGGCAAAAGCTAAGTCGTTAAAGGTGGAATTGTCCTTTATAAATTATATAGAGAAACACTTTAAAGGGACTCTGTGGAACTTCTGCGTTGTGCTGGAAGCCAGTCATTAGTTTATGTTAGCGGACTCCATTTCTAAACTAATGTTAGGTACTGTTGCTCTCGGTTAGTGGAACGCAGAGAGAGACTGAGACGAGGCACTCGAGAACGTACATAAAATCCTTTAGGGAACTGAGAGAGATGATTTTTCACGTCACATTACATGATTAATACGTGTAAATTGCTATGAATTGTAATATAGAGCCCCTTGAAATACAGCGTGACCCTCAATATTGTTATTAAAACACAACTTGAGACAACTGCAGCAAAGTCTTCTAATCTTGTGCACTTTACGGTGTTGTGATGTTTTATTTCTAAATTGGACAATAACTCAATATATATTCTATTTCCATACATTAACTTTCTTGAGTTAACTTTGAGTAAAATTGGTTTATATGATAGCGATGATAACGTACAGTGCTAAACGCTGACTGACAGCAACAAACCATGTCACTCCATGGCAATAAAATATTCTTTAAAATCATCATTACAATCATATGACTAGAGCTGCACAGATAAGCATTAATCAATGAAACAATGTTTAATTGCAAACTATTTTCTTTATTTAGATTTTTCAAGTAAAAAAGATTTTTCAAGTTAAAATGTCAAACATTTGTTGGTTCCTGCTGGATTTGCTACTTTTCTTCTTTGTTTATAAAGAGTCTTAAGAGTTTTGGACTGTTGGTTGAACAAAAGAAGCAACAAACCAACAAAAAGAATCTGAAGACATTATAAAGACTAAACAATTAATATTGAACATAATCGGTAGATTCATCGATAATGACAATAATCCTTAGTCACAGCCCTAGTATACTGGGACATATTTTATTTTGTCTGTTCTGTACCTATTACAGACATTTTTACCCTGTGTAAATGTGTTCACTTTCAAGTGCCACTGTTGCAGGACAAACTGAAGTGAAGCTCTTACATCTTTGTGCCCGCTGCTAGAGGCATCATGGAGTGGCGTATCGTCATCCAGCCCCTGCGTGTTCACCTCTGCACCTGCTGCTATTAAGACCTTGGCCACATCGTAGTAGCCGAGATTACAGGCTTCATGAAGAGGTGTCCAACCTTGGGAGGACAGAAAACAGCAACACCAGAGAGTTTTAGAAATCACAAACCTTATTTTCTCTAACATGTGTATTCAAGGTTGTAACAAACACACTCATGTCTGTTTTTGTTATCTCATAGCCTTTGAATAAGCACCCATTATTCAGCTTTATGTTATTAATAGCTACCATACAGACATGATGAAAGCTGTTTAATGATCACCTCCTGGGGGTATCGTACCTGCAAAGTCTTTGACGTTGACATCAGCTCCCAGGCTAATGAGCTCTTTAACTTGCTTGGCGTCTCCCCGGATGGCAGCCATGTGAAGGGGAGTCTCCCCTCGCTCGTTCCTCTTGTTGACCTTATCCTTCTGTCGAGATGAGGCGCTGCTGGGGACTTTCTTCTGCACGGGCGTCGTTTGTGAGGGGTGACTGGGAGTTGAGTCTGGACACAGGCGGGCAGAGAGAAAAGGACTTAACTGATGTTTGAAGCAAAACCCTTTCACAGGTTAAGATAACTACCTGCGTTTATGTGTGAGGTACTGGATTGAGCAGCCACAGTGGAACTATTTTACTGGGAACTTGAAAGACTGGGGTATTCATTAAGGTAAAATAGTTCAACATTTTGGGAAGTAAGCCAATTTGCCTTTTTTCAAAAAGATAAGTACCAATCTAAGGCTGCAACTAATTATCATCTTCATTGTGAATTAATCAATCATTTTCTTGATTAACCTATTAGTTGTGTGGTCAATAAAATTTCAGAATATGGTCAAACATGTCAGTCAGTGTTCCCCAAAGCCTAAGAAGACGTCCTCACATGTCTTTATTTGTCCACATTCCAAAGACTTTCAGTTTAAGTGCACAGAGAAGTGAGGAAACCAGAAACATTTAAGAAGTTGAAATCTGAGAATTTTATACATAATATAGCCTGGCTCTATCCAAAAGGTAACAAAATAAAAATCCCCGTAAAAAAACACATTTTCTCATTTTCACTCTCAGTTTTAGTATGGACTAGACAAACCAGATATAACATTTTAATTAGTGTGCTAATGTTTCTGTTAGCTTCTTACAGAGACAGGCTAACCTTTTGCCCTCTTTCCCGTCATTACATTACATTACATTACATAAGCGGCTGCCAGCTCCAACTTCACTGAACAGAACAACATTTGATTGACATACACATAAATGTCAAACTGTCCTTTGATGAGCAAGGCTTTTGATTGAGCAACCAGTTGCACTAGTTTTACTGGAAGCCTGTGCTAGCTTGTGCCTGTGTTTCAGCAGGTATGCACTAATTGATATTGTCTTACAACTACTCAGAACCTATCATTTACAATAATCATCTGAGTAACTTTCACCTCTTGCACAATATCACAGGGAAGGTGCAGAGAGCAGCTTTCCTTCCAGCTGAGCAGCTTCATTAAATATGAGACATTGCTCTATTTTCCAACAACCTTGAGATATTACAATGCTTCAGAAGCATGACTCATCCAACAGTAAGTAAACTGTGAGCCATCTTGAGGATGTGGTTAAGGTGAAAGGGCAGGCACACAAACCTGGACTGTTGGCAGTCATCTGCATTAGTAGAGCCATCTGTTTGCGCTCTGACAGAGGATACCCAAACAAAAGGTTGGCCTGGGACTTCTTGCCCCCAGCCTCCTTTTTCACCTTCTTCTTGTCTGGTCCGTCTTTATCTGCAATAAAACAAAGAGATTTTTAGAGAACAATCCAAATGTAGTCCAGTTTCATTTCAAGCAGCAATTTCATTGTCACAGTGACACCGTTTTCCTCCGTCTCTTGTATCTGCACGCGAAGAAACAGATGACAAGCATGAGGTTTGAAAAAGGGGACAAAGAAAGAAAGCATTCTCTTAAGCCAGCCAAGTGCAGACGCCACTCCTCGGGTCCCCCCTCCCAGCCTCCGTCGGTCGGTTGTTACTGAACACAGACATGCGTGAGCTGTAACGGGGCAGATGCAGGGTGAAAACACACACACGTGCATGTGTGTATGTGTGTTTACAGCAGCATAGTGGCGCAAAGTAAGTGACGTGACTTGTAGAGGACACGGGGGCTGAGGATCGGGCTGCAGCGATTACCTGCGTATATCCTGCAGGGAGGCACTAATCTCTCTCCCCAGGTCTCACTCGACTGGCCTGGGTCTGAGTCATCTACAGTGCAAAGCAGAGAGGAGGGGGAGGAGGAGGGGGAGGGAAGAGTAAGGGAGGGTGGAAGGGTGGGAAAGCACTGCATTAACGCTCACTCTCTCTCACCCTCCTCATCTCACATGTACTCAAATACAGACAGGCAGACTCGCACTCCACGCACAGATTATGAGTCATGGCAACACAGGAGACAGGAGAGAAGATCCAATCCGAGGCAGTCAGCGGAGTCTTTACCTCCCTTATTCCTACAGCGAGGCACTAGAAAAAGGCTGCTGGAAGGAGAAGACGCCCTCCATGCTAGCTTAGCTTTACAACCTGTGCAACATAAATTACACTTGGTGAATTCAAAATTGATGGTTCTCATCTGTTTGAATGACGCAGGACCACACAATGAAAGTCATTACGTTGAGCTCTGCTCTACAGAGGAGATGAAGGCAAATCTATTGGACCTCAAGCAGTCTGTAGAACGCATTACTGTACTTCGTTTGCTGTAATTATGGCTGTAGGATACACTAACCTATTTTTAGATCTTAAATCTGATGTAAACATACAGTTAAACTTGTAGCTAAATGATAGAAGCAGAATAGTCTATTTACACAAGTAAGATTAAGACTTCACGTTGTCCAAGTCTCCAATGTGAAGTTGAGCAATTATCTCCAACATTATCAGGAACTCAAATAGAGCAGATATCATATCATATCAGCTGCACGAACAGCACCAGGTGTGAAAGTTCTGTATTTTAATTTTATAAGGAGGTCAACCAATTCCATAAAAAGCCCAAAAAAAACAACTTTATCTTTTGTCTGTGGCTCTCAGCTCAAAGCACACTGGTTCCTACTGAAGATCTTTAAGATTAGGTTGCAAATGTAGTAAGACAGTGTACACATGTATAATATAGTTTGATTTTATAAAAAGTCTCAGTAATTTCCTTAAGCAGCTCTAGTTTTTCCACTAACTAAAAAAAAGAGTAAGTAGTACATATATTGGGTGTATTTATACACTATTTTCATTGGTGGCTTTTTAAGAGTAGAATTCAAGCACTTTAGGGTACCTGGAGAAAACCAACAAAAAAAATAATATTGTCCTCTATAGCCACAACAAACATGGTCACTTTGTTTATTTTATTAGCTGTTTATGTCATTTTGATTGTATGATTGTATGAGGTGTGGTGAGAGATGCCAGGACACAACAAAAAATGTGACGATGTGGTTGTTTCATTAAGAATGTTAAAAGGTTTTTGGTTACATGACTGCTTGTGTAGTTAAAAATAAGCATTTTCCTTTGTACAAAACCTGAATGAAGGGATATGTGATCCAGTGCAACAGTGAGGCTCACTGATGTGTTTTTTTAGACAATGAGGCAACACAGACTACACTTTTTAGAAGGATCAGTTCATTTATGGTTTTGGTCTTTTCATGGGATTAATTGACGATGAGAAAAATATGCCAGCACCGCCAGCTTTATCTTTAAACCTAAAAAACAAGGCCACATATCAGGAACTAGATTGCAACCTACTTTTTATATTATAGAAGGGTTGAAAATAAAAATGAGGGCCCCATTTTTATTTTCATAAAGAAAGTTATCACTCACACATAACTATATATAGTTTAATTTTACTCCACATTCATGTGTTCCCATTAGCTATTTATCTCAAGACTCATAATACAATTTGTTTTATATCTTCAGCACAACAAGCCACAACTTCCTCAAAGTGGTCAGATTTGGATCTTGCTGCGAAATCCTTTGACCTACAGTCAGTCTCTAAAGAAAATGTTTAACAACAGGCCACCGGGGGGCAGTGTGAGGACATGGCACCCAGCCAGCAGCATGGCTGTTGAAAGAGGAGCAGGGGGGAGCAGCAACAGTTCTTACCGGTGTCAGAGTCTCGCTCCTCGGTCCGGAGCGGACTGGTAGTGAAGGAGAGCTTGCGCTTCATGGAAGACTTGGCTTTCCCTTCCTTTCCCAGCAATTCACTCCGGTCCAGCTTCGGAGTTTTGGTGAAAGGGGACAACTTGTCTTTGCTCTGTCAGAGGAGGAAATAAAGAACAAAAATCAGGCATGTCAAATACAGCAAAGGTGTGGCCACATTTGAATTGTGTGTGTATGTGAACAATTCAGTCAGGACTGTAAATAAACAGAGGAAACCCTATTAAAAAAGGTTTATTAACTAGCTCAATAACAAAAGAGTTGAGCTTGATGCGCAGGTAGTATTTCAGGTGAGACTAAAGCTTGCTAAAACATGACACTAACATAACAAAGAGCAGATGGTTATATTACAGGCTGCGTTGTGTCTCTGAAACATAATGTTTGGGTCTCACAGGCAGCAGGTTTGTCTGCATGACTCACTAAAATCTTATTCCCAAGGCAGGGTCTATGCCAAGGGAAGAGCAAAAGATCAGCAGTGACTAGTTTCTTTACACACAGAAGAGAAATAAGTCTTCTAATGGTACATGGCTAGTGCAAACCAAAATAGCATTAAAACACCAATACTTATTAGATGAATGGCTTCCCTTTAGTCAGAATGACTAAAAAGTATTAGAAACACAAGCTGCCCTTCATGCTCATATTTCGTTCTGAAACGCGTTAATCAGATTTTATCATACATAAACAGGGCTTGAGGCTAACAGTATCCCGTCTTCCGGGGGAACATAGTAAATGTTTTTCAGATGAACAGAGATCATCCCTGAAATGTCTCTGGGACGAAAAGGGATTTTTTTTATGTGTGTACAGAGTGTATCACTATCATTTAGCGAATTACAGACTGAACCAAGCAGTGACTATAATGGCGCTCATCTTCACAAGCTTTTACCATAGTTACTATCACTGGCTGGCTACTCTGTGGAAGGTCGAAGAAAGGTATGACTCGTTAAGATCCGAAAGAACGCTGTAAACTCACCATTTTAAACAATTGTTCTCCCTGACAGTGCTACATTGTGAACAAAAACTCTGTTGAAGTTGACAGGAGGAGAGCCAGTAGTTAGCATTAGCTAACACCTAACAGAGCTAATCACAAAGAAAGACTGAGAATTTGTCTTCAGGAGGTACATGTAGCATTAAACAGTGAACTGCAGTTCAATGTGACAACACAATAAGTTTACATCTTTTTCTTGGAGTTTTACTTTTAGTTTAAGTGGTGGTTGGCAAACAAGCTTATAGGTGCATTACTGCCACCTACTGGACTGGAGTGTAGCAGCACACTGGCAGGAAAAACAAACTACATTTTGTCTATTATTCCTGTTACTTCTAATTAATTTATTAGAATGACTGCTTACTTTCCATGGTGTCTTCACTACACATGTATAGACATATAGGATTCCTTAATTTAACATTGTGTTTTCCATCATTCAGTGTTAATATTAATCCCCCTCTTGGGAGTGTTTAATAAACCAGTTTACAGTAAATACATTTATGAAGTACTTAGTGTTTGGAGGTAAAAGTACTTTGAAGGCTCATACTTTTAACTAAAAACTATAGATAAACTATAAAACTGTTTTTCGAGACATTTTCAGGACTGTGGTGAAAAAGTAGTCTGGATCCCTGTACAAGAAAGAATAGACAACTGGAGGACTTAAAAATAAGTAGAACAAAAATAGTTGAGTATAAAATGGATTTTTCAGGTCTAACAAAGTTAAGTAATTGAATCAAGACTCAACAGGTATAATTTAATGAAATACAGGACTCACAATTAACTACATACACTGAACACAATCTTGTCGACACAGAGAGAGGCACGCTCACTGCTAAAACACAAGTACTGTCTCACTGGGGTTAGTCACATTTTCTTTCGTGGTCAAAGTCTGGGCCATAATTAAGCTAAAAACACAACAACTCCCACATCACGAGACAGAAAATGTCACATCTGATGCCTCCCACTTGAAGCAGCTGCTTGTCTTTATGGATATAACGTTGTTTTGTTTTGCTTCAGACATGCATTGAGAGCCTATCTGGATTCTTCAGAAAAAACTACACTTAAGCCACCAGTAATGGCACCCCCTGAATCAGGCCTAAACATTACACCAGTAATATCTGTATTATCAGAGTGTCTTTGAATTCGAGTTACAGGGTTCCTGCACTCTGATCTGCAGACAAAGCTTTTTTCAGTACCAGTACTTTAGTGCGCTGCACTTTGGTGCAGTAAAATACATTTCTGGCAGGAGGAAAAATGTCTGCAGTGTGGTGCTTCTTTGATCTCAGTGAAGCAATGTGCCAGCTGTGCAAAGCTGAAGTGTCTGGCTGCGTTAAAAGTAGAGGAGCGTTAGGATGAGAAGCACTTCTGCCTTAAATATAAATGCAGACATAAATAGTCTCTCTCATTTGTAGAGAAAATGATGAAGTAAGTGATGTTGGTATAACAATAAGGGGGGGGATAGGATTTTGCAAAAACACTTTATCATAAAACAACTGATGCTCATATGTTAAATGTTAGACGAGCACAGCGAAGCATGAATAATCTTCGCTGAGAGGTCCTCAGAATACTAGTTGTGTCGTGGCATTAGTGGTCCACTCACATGCCAATTTACACTGTTAGATTACTGCTGAATCACATCTAAGCAAATCACAATACTAGCATCAATGTCAACAGGTACGTGCATTGCTGTTGGAGCACAGTGAACTTTATATTGGTAAGGGAGGTTAGATATTCTCCGTGCCAGCATCCACATGTGTGTATTTAAAAAAGCATATCTACAAGTGTGTTTAGATGTTGCAGACATTTATACAAATGTATGTTAAAGGAAAACTTATCACCATGACGAAACAAGAACTGACCAGATGCAAAAATGTGCAAAGACATTTCAATTCTGAGTAAACAGAGGCATTTTGATAAAAAGTCCATCTGCATGTAGTAGCCCCCTATGTCAAGCTAAACTGCCAACATGACCACCACAGTCTCATTGCTGACTAACTAAAGTACTCAAATATAAGTCGCAGGTAGGAAGGCTTGCGATCCAGAAGAGCAACTAAGGCCAACACTGTGACAATTCTGGTATCACCAAAATGCCACTTTCTATTTATCTGATGGAGATAGAAAAGCATGGACGCTCTCGTTTCATTCATAACTTCACGCTGTCCATCACGTTACCAAATAAGGAAAAACACATTACCTGGCCGCTAGCGGTGCTTTAAAGGCTAATATTAGCAACCTGTGCTCCTACCCTGCCAGGCTGCACTGATAGTAGAGGTGAAGTACCAAGTTCAGCATCATCGAAATACATCAAAATGCAGGACTGTCACACACAAATCAGCAATAACAATGTAACTTTAGCCAGTGGGCTAGTTAGCTACTGAGACATTGGCAAACTTGTAGCGATTGTTTTATGCTTGTTAAAAAGAGAGGACCATAATGCTTCAAAGCATCTGAGATTTCTCATAACTCCTAGTTTTAAGTGTGCCTCTGTAAAACATCCGTTTGGAGGGCCATGTAGCATCAACACTTTGCTCTACCCCTCAATCCCAACAAGAATGGGCACACCCTACCCCTAGACATGCAAAACCAAGAGGTTGGGCTAACTGGTAGGAGCAAAAGGAGTTTAGGATTAGGCCTAAATTGACCGTGAGCTGAATTTTTTTTGTCAACTGCTGTTTCCAAGATCAAGAATGAACACTGAACCTCAATTTTTATGTCAAAATAGACAAGAAGTCCCTAAAGCGTTCAGGAAAATTGAACAATTTCCCATGACAACTGGGCAAACTCCATCTGCTGATGAATATTATGTTATTTGATCTCCATCTACCAAATTGGCCGTGAGGTAGGATTATGTTATCAACAGCTGGTTTCAAGATTAGGAATGAATTTTAAACCTCGACTTGGGATCTGATTTTGTGCTACATATCTGTGAGGTCTGGAAGAGAATTAAAAGAAAATAAGCCAAGATTTCATGGACTTTACACAGCAAACATTCATTACCTGTATTTAACACTGGAGGAGGGAAAAGTGAATAAACACATTAATAAATTTGGCACGCTCATTTCTCAAGTGTCGTCTTCAGTGCTGTTCTGTGTATATGCTTGCATACCTTCTTCCCCGCCTGCTTATCCACCATGGCTCCATCTCTGTCGCTCCCAGGTTTGGCCATGGTGTGGCACCTGACTAGCTGTGACAGCTACAGTACAGTAGGTTCATCATGCACCTGGAGACAGAAAACAGCAGCAATGAGAAGGATTTCAACACTGCCACATCACAGTCTGACTGGATGATTTGTCTAGTGTTTTTGCACCAGACACTGGCAAGAAGAGGAGACATGTTTAAAAGGCAGGTACAATAAATGACAACTCGTCACCGAGACTGTTTACGGGCAATGTCTGCATCACAGAGGAAACGAGAGCGGAGTAAAGAAAGGTCACTTAACCCCAGAGAGGAGTGGAGTGGCAGCGTATGAAACAGGTCGGCTACAAAGAGTATCTCAGCTGTGTTTTAGGATGTACGCCGAGTGCATCAGTAATCTGGGATTTTTATTGAAATTTCCATTACACTTCTAGACACTGACCTTAAAAATCAGGCAGGAAACAACTACAGAAGGCAGCATGAATCACAGCTTTAGGGACTAATAAAGTTCTCCAAGGAGGACGCCCCCCTGCATGTTGTCACTGTGGCCTACTCATCAGTACAACCAAGCTTCTCTCTGATGTGGTTTGTGTCAGTATAGTAACACACGCATCAGAGTCAATGGGGGCACTGTGGGCGCCTACAGGGACCGGAGAAAGTGTAACACTCAGCTGAACATGCGCAATGAAGCCAACAAGGCATGTGTCAGTTATCTTGTCACATGAAGATCTCCATTTTCAGTCACAAGACCCCTTTCTGTTACTTTCGATGTTCAATGCTTCTTGTTTTACATGTTCTCACAGTAGGTAGCATCGGTTGGTCCTTATAAAAGTACCATAAACATTAACGTCTATATTAGGAGAGCTGAGAGCCACTGATAGGTTGTGAAGCAGCCTCCAAAATGAAAGGGACAGCCCCATAACTCAATATGAATCTTATTACAACTCAACAACAATCTATGTAGTAGCTATTGAATTTACCAAGAAAAGAAGCAGCATGATTGTTTTCCAAGTATTGCACTCATTCACACAGCTAACGGGACTGGGGGAGACCCACGTTACTAATGAGCACATTACAATTTTCACAATTCTGGGGAATCCTTCCAATCAGAAGCTAGTTTTCTCTTTCAGAAATGCCATCATGTACAATTAAGAAAAGCAATTGACTAATCCTTTGGTTGTCTCATTATTTTTTTTACTGGTTCCAGCTTTTCAAAATGTGAATATTTGTGCTTTTATGACAGTAAATTGTATATCTTTGGGTTTTGAGCTGTGGAACAGACCAAACAGGCAATTTGACCATGTTATCTTGGACTCAGTTGTCACTTATTTCTTAATAGATTAACTCAACAATTGACTCCATAACCTTATAATAAAAAATAATTCAGACTGGGCAATATAGCCTTATAATAAAATCACAATGTTTTTAGGCTATATTGCAATACATAATATCTATCTCAATATTTTGAAATCTCCTCAAAAACCACATCATAAATGCTTGGACTGGGAGACCAAATCCAATATTGTGATATTTCTAACCAAATATCTAGATATCAATATTGTGACCATATTATAGTCTCATGTCAAGATAACTACATTGCCCATAGTGGATAAATCCAAGATGGCATCTTCATATGTTTCATTTCAAAGCTTTTATTATATAATATGACTTTAGATGAGGGAAAGCAGCAAATTACAGCAAAGCTGGAACCATCAAATGTGAAGCATTTTTGCTATACTTTATAAAAATACATCAATATCAGAGCTTATTTAACCATGCTATGTTTCCAGTAACATTCACTGTACCTCTACATGTACTGTTTACATCTATGTAGGCATCCTGTCATTTGTGTCTTTGTGGTACAACAGGGACTGCAAAATAATTATCCTGCGAGGCTTAGCTACACACCACATGACCCTATATGCAGTACATGTAAGGTTAGCAAGGTGTGCTTACCAACTTGAAATGCCTTAGAAATGGACAAAACACAAACGAAAGTGGTCACTTTTCACTTAAAATTAAGGCAGAAATGCTCAAAGGACAGAAGTAATAGTAAACAGCTACTGGACTAAAATGTGAAGCTTATGAATTCAGAATCAAACATGTCAGTCCTATAAACAGCACAATCAACTAGACGCGTGGAAATTTCTTGATTATAAGATGCATCGTGATGTGGACAAGGAAGATTCTGCATCGATGCAGAGACAGAGCATAAATGAGAGTCTGAGGCTTATGCTGATTGGCTGAGGCCGGACAATCAACAATAAAGTTACGTTGGGCCTTTGCTCCCATGCTCTGAACAGCGGGCGGACATAAGGCTAACGTTACTTACGTAGGAGGCATGTCGGAGGGAGGCAGAGATCATCTGCGAGTGAGAAACTCGCTGAGTATTTTTTTTTTTTTTAAACGGACATCTCGGGGCACATGTCAGATTTTATTAACTTGCTGCGAAGTACGAAGTGGACGAGACCCACACTGAGCGTGACTTCCACCTCACAACAATTACTAATCATGTTAGCCATTTTCACCTGAAGCTAACATCTGCAGCCATATATAATAACTGTAACAGCAAGCCCAGCTAATCAGCCAAGATCTGAGGAGGCGCTGTCAACTTTGCCATTCAACTCTGAGAGAGGTGTGTGCAGCAGAGTCAATAAATGCCTTATCTAAAGCTGCCATGTGAAAACAATATTATTATACAATATATGTACTATATACTAAAACAAATGTGTAAGGCACTGCAGATGGATAAATGATCTGTTTTTGTAATGTAATCAAAACGAATCGTGAGGCCAGTGAAGTTTCATACCTCTGCAATCAACCGTGACACACTATACCACCATGACGGTACAATCAACTGCCTGTGTATGTACTGACCTATGTATGAAACGAAATTTAAAAACACAACCACTGTAGCTAAATAGATCATAACAGACTACCAACCCTCAATTATTAGATCTCATAAAGATACACATTCGGAAATTTCATACACATCGCCATCACATGGGGCAATTATGTGGCGTATCCAGGACTTATGCAAAAGCCACAAGTCTTACAAGTTTAAGCAGCTAAAGCACTCCAAGACAGAGGCATTAACAGAGCGGTCGTTCTGCAGCCGCAGTGGCAGCAAGAAAAGACAAGGAAAGTGCTGCTGCTGCAACATTTGCTGCTTACATTTTTAAATATATGCACTGTAAAATCTTAATTTGACTTGGATTTTGGGATCATTGTGGTCTTCATAATGTATAGGTTTGGGATACAGCATCGTTTTTTGTCAAGCAACAGAAAATATGCAACTATTTTGATAACATATGAATTTTTTTTACTTTATAAGTAGCAAAACCATGAAACTTTCTCTGGTTCCAGTTCCCCAATTGTGCAGATTTGGGTTTTGGACTGTTGGTCAGATAAAACAATTGAACTGAAGAGGTCTCTATGGGCTCTGGGAAATTGTGAAAGGATTTTTTACTAATAACCCATTGACCAAACAATCACAAAAAGAATTAACTAATCTAATCCATAACAAAAATAAATTACTAAATTGAGTAATCTAAATATGCAATAATTTATCGATCAAGCCTTTAGGATTAAAACAAACACTACAACACAGTTATAATGATTTAATCTAATTACGCCATTTGCCTTTCCAGACAGAATCCAGTCAACTTCGTTTTCAGCACTAAATAATCATAAATAAAATGACTAGACTTCTGAAAGGAATCCAACATTTTTAGTTCTTCAGATACTTTTACAACCTTTGCTGATCCTGAGTAATAGGACAGTGTTGACAGCTATCGTTTTTCCAACACACAGCCCCACTGCACAGCCGAGGCCAGTGAGAGGTCCATCATTAGTCAGCAGATAGCGAGTATGCAGCAGCACCGTCATTCAGGCAGCTGAAAGGGGGAATTGAGCAGCCCACAGTGAACACGTTGGTGTAAAGAGGCTAGTGTATCGGGGGTATTAAAGCGGTATGGACAGCCCAGGACCAGACCAGAAAACAAACGCTGACAGGACTCCAATCTGGCCCAGAGACGAGGCGAGGAGGGTGTGACTATAATTACAGAGGTATTTGGGCTCTCGCCAGTTTGGCATTCGCATTCACTGCGTTTCATGAGCAGCTCAGGGCTGCATAAGCCCCTGCAAGCTCTGCCATTAACCTTGGGCTGTTTCAAGTCGAGATCAAACCCTGCCTTGATGACTACTACAGTTCACAGAGACTAAAGCTGAGATTAGTTCGACATTGGATCCCATGCAGTGAAAAATGTGATAACAATAAACTAACCCACTCATTTCCAATGAAACTGACAAACAAACTGCAAAAATCACATCTGTAAAAAGGTTGAGAGTAGGAGAGAGAGATGTGACACCAGAGAGACTCGGGATGGCTGGTTCCCTCTGCCTCAACATCAGCGATGTCGTAAATAATTCAGCAGCCAAGAAGAAGACACTGAAGAGACAAAACAAAATATACTAGGGCTGTAAAATTATGACTGAATCATTACAGATTCATCTACCAAGTATTTTCTCTAATAGAGTCAACATCTATTTTACTAAAATGGCAAAAATAGTGAAAAATGCTTTTTCTCCAGCGACCAAGGCGATGTCAAAGGTTTTATCCGAACAATAGTTTTAAAATATTCTGTTTATAAAGAAATAAAAACAGGGAAAGCAGCCAACACTGGAGATGCAGCGACATGTGAATGGTTGCCAGTTTGACTTAAAAAAAAAAAAAAAACCAAAAAACCCAAAACATTAATGACAATACACCTATCATCAAAATAGTTGCCGATTAATTTTCTGTCAGTCAACTACTTGAAAGGATTTGTCAATTAATGGATTCTCCAATTGACCGAAAATGAATCTGCAACTATTTTAATAATCATTCACTTGAACTGCAACTTTGGATCACTTAAATTTAGGAAGTATATGCAAATAAACAATGTTTAACTCCTCTCCATTTTGCCTGCACCAAGAGCCCCTAACTTTTTCACTGACAAAAGTCTGACAGATGACGCGAAACGAGAATGCAAGGGCCAGCTATGCAATACTTCTTTGATTATTTTTTTTTAGCAAAAATGCCCCAAATTTCTTGATTTCTACCTACTCAATTGTGCAGTTTATTACGTTATTGTTAATTTAATATTTTGGGTTTATACAGTTAACAAAAAAAGTCATTTAGAGAGATCACATTGGGCTTGAGTAAGCCGGTCACGTTAACTAGTTTTGACTTGATGTTACATTGTCCCAGAAATTACTCTAATTACTCTAATTCTTTGCCTCTGATATTATGAACTTTTATTTCCTAATATTCAGACATTGGAATGTGGGAAAAAAAATCTTAAAAAAATAAAACCACAACCAAAACAATGAATAAAAAGCTGTGCCCACGTCTTATAATGGCAAGAAAACCTGTGCTACTTATTCTGGCATCATGTTGGCTAAAAACGTTTGTGACATTCAGATGTAAACAAACAGACGTGTAACAAAATGGTCAATATTACGGTCAGAAAAAATTGAGGTGCTAGCATTATTGTAACATTTTTGCTGGGTGACCAAAACATGGTGGCCACCAAGGCTGGAGGTTAAGTTACTTTTCAGATTATGTGAATTCTAAAATGGAAAACAAAAACCACTTGTTATGAAAAAATATGGCTCTGAATTTTTCACTTTCTAAATATCCACCTATGAATTAAGTCAGTGAAATCCCACGTTAAATGTGCTGGTCCTTCTGAGAAGCAGATGTCTCTGTATTTATTTATAACCTGGTGTCCCTGCACTTTAACTGGTTCCTGACTAACAACAATAACAACCATTTCCCTGTAGTACTAGGGCATGTTGGCCCTGACATCAGAGTGGCTGCTTCAGAGCATGTCCTTGCGTGAATGTAGCGGTTTGGGGGTTTTGAGGAGACGGCGAGGGGGGGAGCTGGTGTGGCATAGATGTGTGCTGGGGGGTGGTGAAGACTGAGGTGGTGTAGCTGGGATAGATGAAGAGCACACACAGTACGGTAACCTGATCCACAGACTGCAGGATGGGACAGGGAGGGAAGAGGGCTAAGAATAGCACTGAGCCTGACACACAGAGTGCAGAGTACGCCACCAGCAGCAGCAGCAGCAGCAACAGCAGCAGCAACATTACTCCACTACAGCTTCCAGAGTACTGCCTGCTGTGAGCTCTCACACACACCATGTGGAAAATACATGTGATTTTCCCCCTGCTCTCCCATGTGGCTGCACTTACGACTGCACACAAAGGAACCTACAGGAAAGCAACCTCTAAAGGCATCACCATGTTTGGAATCTTACACACTGGTAAAAATAAAACCAATGTGATTATTAGCAAGAATATCTAAAAATCTACATTCAGGTTTTTCCTATAATAGGAGCCAGGAAAATCCTGTAACGCACTCAAGGAGACGCACTACGCTTGCTGCGACAGTAAACAGCCGGTCACGTGATTGTGGACCTGTATGCCGTCAGGCTAAATGATGGGGGAGGTCTCTCTCAGCTGCACATCCACTCCCAGCCTTCGTCTCCTCCTCCTCCCCCCCGACTCCCTAATGAGTAGCAGGACAAAGCGAGGCGCAAAGGCCCGATTACGACAGGAGAGGGGCAGAAAAGGCAACAATACCCAGCAAAGAGCCAGCCATCTTCAACATGATCACACGCATAGAATAACAGCACACATTGTTAGATTATTGACCAATTTATATGCTTGCAATGTAGAATAACCTCACAGTGTGTATGCCAAATCTGTTATGCGCCCTAGAAATGTCCTTTCCAATTATCTTCCTGTTGACGAAACAAGAAGAAAATAATATTCTTTCAATAATCCAAATTATTGTTGAAATGATGGAAAATTGATCAGTTCTAATTTTAAATGAATTTTTTATTCGTCTTGATTTTTTTAAATGACGACTTATTCATCTAGTATAAATACTAAATATCCCTGGGTGGATTTATTCTTAAGTTCTACAAATTGAGCATTAGATTTGTGGCTGTTTGTCAGCAAAACATTTAATAACATATGTCTGGTGTTTATATTTGTGTGTTTAATATTTAATGTAGTAAAGGACTTATCTCATTTAAAAAAAAATCTGCATTAATTACTGATTAACGCAAGTGTATGCCTTTTAATAACCCTGCAGAACTATGTAAACCAGGAAAGTTGTTGTGGTGTTTAATACATAGTGCCTGTAAATTACTTCTAAATACAAATAAACACACAAAAGCCTCTTCTATTGTGTTATATAGCCACACTCATGCTCTCTTTCTGCCTAAACTGTCCACTATATTCCAAAGTATAACATTTCCTGGACAACCTAAGTGCAGCTCTCCCCCAACCATCACCGGTCGTCTGAACTGAAGGCATATTTCGACATGGGCAAACAAACAGCAAGTGACACTGGATGCCTCAAGGCGTCTGTTCACCTCTCGCTACCCTAACCCCAGACAGACAAAACACGCCTTCTCCAACCAGAGTGTCTGGCCTTCGTTCTAGTAGTTGTTCGGTTGCATAAATGAGCCAGTCATGTTCCTGGGAAGAGGTGGTGAGCCCTGGTTCACACGAGAAAAGCATGGGCTACCACTGCCAATACTGGTGAGTAAATGTATGAACAGGTACAAGTCAATTACGTGGACCAACATGGAACAAATGGTTAATTTTCTGCCTGATCTACAGTACATTAAGCATACTCTTCAACTTAACTATGGACACATCATGTTGGTTTGGCAAAAATAGTTTCAGCAAACTAAATTTTCTGGCTTAATTCATAATAATCCAAGCATTAAGCTGTTGTGAGAGTCAGACATAATGTACTATGTGTCCTAAATGTGTATTCTTATGTAAGATTCAGTGCTGAACTGTTTCACAGCCTTATCCATCACTTAAAAGCTTCCATAAAAACAGGAAAAGCCCTAAATTTACAAGGCAGAGGCTCGGGGCATGGCTCGCACACAAATCAAAAGCCTCATAAAATAGCTAATGTTTGTACGTGAGAGGCGTAAATAGGGTTAACTTTACTGGCAGGAATATAAGGCTCAGCCCACTGAAACACGCCCATTAAATTGGTCCGGCAGAGACTCAGAGAGCCTTAAGAAGCCTACCGCCACTGCTCTGAATGTAGGTCAATGATCAGATACCCACGAAACGGACAAGAACAATGAAGCCTTTACTGCTGATTATGGGTTAAAAAGGAGGGGAGAGGGAATGGGGGAGGGATTAGACCAAAGGTTAGGACCTAGGCGTGGGTCTTGTTCTTATTTCCACCACAGCGTCAAGCTCACATGACTCAGTCAAACACTGGGGAACTGTTGCTGTTCAACTTTCAAGGAAACTTCAATATCAACAGCAAAGATTCAACAGATGAAGATTGAAAGCCTAATTCCAAATTCATACAAAAAACATAAACAACATGCTTATTTCATTGTAAACAGAACAAAAAAAAGCTTAAGATCCTTTTCAACTAGTGATGACAAGAACAAAATTAGCAATAGTCCACGATGTATCGGGTCAAAACAGCCCTTTCATATCTTTTGCACCAAGCAAATTAATATGAAATTGCCATGTCATGTTTGTTCCTGAAGCCACTTACTATAAAACATAAAAACATGGTATACAAGGTGTCACAACCACAAGGAATCATCAAGGAAGTTAATATGAGCAACCAGCAGGCCTCAGTCTGAAAAATAAACCACGAGGGAAATGCTGTGTCAGTTTTCATTACGACATTCAAGACATGACTCCATCTACACCTGCCACATCCTATTAGGCCTGATGAGATGTCGATCCGATCACAGGCCCGACACATGGCTGCCCGAGCTGTGCCAAAACCACAGCTTTACTGTGCCAGAGTAAGCCTCGGCGAGGCCAGCGTGTAAAGGTTGACACAGCATCTCCCATCTTCAGACTGGGAGGAATACGCAGCCGACAGAGCAAACCAAGTCTTTGATCAACAGTCGTGCAGCATGAAGATTAGTAGCAGTTTCATTTCAGTGTGTTCACTATCGGGCTGTTAAGACAGTGCAGATACACAAGAACACGCTCAGAGGGTTAACCGTTACTACTTTATTGTGCACATTAGTAACAATTGAAGTAAAAACAAACAGGTTGAAGTTCCCCCCCAAGTTTTTGTTGCACAATGGTACACTGGTTTCTAGGACAATATATCATCCAACAAAAGAAAGTATTGCAACTATTGACTATACTCTTATTTATTTTTCAAATTATTTTTTTTACCATCCGTTTGATTTATTGGAAAAATCACAATTTGTTTTATCACAATGTTCCCAAATAATCGTCTGTCAAATAACTGATAATATTGGCAGAACTTCTAAGTTTGTCTTTTTTTGACACTGCAGTCTTGATGCACAGGAAGAGAGAAAAATACTTCTCTTGCAGATAATAGCATTTGAGCTTGTGTGTTTCTATAGTCAGCACTGTATCGTAACCAACATATTCATATCAAAATTTCCTTGAGACATTGGGCATAATTTATTCCAACTGCTGTAAAATATGGACAGCTGGTCTGACAATCTCACATTTTAACACTCAAGTGCACTCAGTGTATCGTGCCACAATAAACACCATTTCAGACACAAAAGAAAACGCCTACTTCATTGTGATTTCAATGCGTTTTTGTCAGGACTGAGAAAAGGGTATGTTTTCACCTGGAAATAAGAAACACAAGACCAGTTGGGAAACAATTACTTTACATTAAGCAGCAACTACATTGGCAAACATGATGATGACTCAATGATGATATATGATGTTTCACCATAAGGTTAATACTAATATCATACAAACATCACTGATGCTGTCATCTTTTTCCATTGCTGCTATATGAACTGCAATAACAAAAAGAGTATCTTAATATTACCCAGGATACTGAGTTAATTTAACTCCCTTTGCTCTGAATTTGTTCAAGAGGGTGTTTAAATTCTTTTTCAATTTCAATATGTTCCAGTTTCGTCATATTCAACATTAGTCATCATGCTGTGCAATTTTGAACCTAATACGCAACAAGAAAAGTCTAATTATAAACATATTTGAGTGTATAGCAACATAAACAAGCACCCCTTGAATACATTGTAAACAAACATGTTCAACACAATGTTGTTTCACTTATTCTGTCTTTTAATATTTGTCAAGCACTTTCAAACTGCCTGTGTATGAACTGAGCTCACTATCATCCTAAATGTTGGTAAAATAGCTGATACAACACTGAGTCCAAAAGCCAACAATTTAAATATTCTTAAAAGAAGTTGGGCTTTAATGAAAGTGTTGTTAGAGTACACAACATGTCATGTTCTTGAAAATGTATGCAACAGATCTATTCATAGATGTGGCCGTGCTGTTTTTAAAAACAGACATGCATAGTGCAGAAACAGCATGAATAGTAAATCATACCGCTGTCAATGATCAACCAAATTTGACCACATTTCTGAAATACAATTCAAGGTCAAAGACATACTACACAAATTCCACAGTGAAAGGGAGTTACAACAAATCCAATCAAAAGACATGCCCAGAAATCATCCGTGAATGAAATACTCATTAACCTATTTTTCAGCAGGAGGGTCCTTGGCCCTCAGAAAGCATGGTCCCTGTGAGAGCCAGAGTAAACAGGATATGACTGCTTTCTTAGGCATCGGTTAAGTTAAACCAGCCAAGCAATGAACTATACCGATTGTCAAATAGTTTTTTCCCCTCTAAACTATCAATGCACTTACTTCCCTCACTACTCATTCATAAAAAGTAAACTTCAAGGCCTCATCAATAATTAAAAAACCGAGAACATTGGAATATTACAACCCAGCTTTTCCTTTCTCCTCCTTTCTGCGTTGTCATGCTGTACTCTTCTGCAGGAAGGTCAGTCTTTGAAAGCACATGGTGGATTATCATGGCAACATCAGCCGTTACGCACCGAGATATGCACTCAACGTACCAAACAAAAACAACGCTCGGCACACATTCAGCTCCTGGCAAAGGCTTGCACATGTTGTGCAATCAGGAGGCTCCACCCTCTTCACACAAAGATACACACACATGCACAAACGCATACTTGCAGGACCTCTCGAAGACGCAGCCGCTCGGCTGATGGAGCCAACTGCACATAGGCTCAGGCAAGAGGCACTTCATATCATAAATGGCACTAGTGTTTTCAGTCTTGTTTGAACAGCAACACAATAAACGTGTCCCGCAGCTTGAAGCGAAAGTGATACAGAGCAGAATTTTAAGCTGTCTGAAATAGAGGAAACAGATCATTTCTGCCCTCAGTGCTCGGCCTTCTGGGATTTTTATTTGATTTATTAAAACCAAATGTTGCTTTTTTACCTACCTCTGACCTTGTTAGGGAGATTCCTAAACAAACACTTGAATTATGAGCGACACACACACACACACACACACACACACACGTTAGCACTGAAGGGCAGCTGGTCTTCACTTTGCAGAGGAAGAAGAGTAAAACAAAACCTCTGACCGTTTTGGGGGCTTTCCCTGAAGATACTACCCTGGTGTGATCACTCAAAAAGAAGAAAAGAGGAACTGCATTGTACTTAAGTATTATGTACAAGGTCAATACTTTCGTAGCTTTATCAAAATTATAATTCTAATAGAAACCAGAATTCATAATATCTCTGTTGGTTAAGAAATGCTGCAAGATGGCACGAGGATTAGACCTGGAAGATAAAATAAAAGTCCCAACATCTCTCAGCCAGCTAGGCTAAGCCTCTCTTTAGCAGTCATACTGAGCCCTCTAATGCTTCAAATGAGAGTCGAAACATTCAGTGAGCTGGAGGAAATTTGTTTGTACACCATTACAGACCTGTGTAAACTGTGATATTTCATAAAAAATGTCTTTCTTTTCAGAGAGAATAATGATTATTTACATTTTTAACACTTTCTTATTCATGTCACTCATCTGCATTTATACCCCACCAACTCTATCTCGTTGTGAAGGTCACTTTCATACCCTGCCACCTCTTTATTTTTCTTTTCTTCAATTATGCAATATACCATTCAAAAATGTGCGATGCACAAAACTTTTGACGTAGACATAGGAGTGGGCAATCTGACGATTCTGGCTCATGATTCATCTTAAAAAAAGGTGTCCACAATCAAAACATTAGGCAAGTCATAAAATATCCTCGCTACATGAACAAACCAGCATGTGTTGAACTAGATGACTACACACATCGCCTCCTTTGCGGATTTATTATAAATAATGCAACTTGAGTTATAGCTAGCAGCATGGCTGATGAGAAGCTTGTGCCAAAAGATAACCATCTTTAATGCAATATTGCATTTTAATGGTGCAAATGGCAAAATTCATAGGGTAGATCAAGGCTAGCGCTAGTCTCCAGGGCATTTCAAAATTCATTAAAAAAAAGGCAATTTAGATCGTGATAATATTTTTTGGCCAGATCGTCCAACCCTACATCCGTCATATCCATCAGTCTGTTAGGAGATTCAACAAATTCTAAAAGGTCAAATTAATAATAATAAATAAATAAATAAAAGCATGTTACATCTTGTGCATCCATCCTGAAAACTAAAAAAGAAAACCATTCCAATGAAAAAAAATCCATTCTGTGACAAACACCACACTATGAGATACTGTATGTCCTTTCATATTTGCTAATGCTTTACAGGACCTTGGTCAATACCCTATTCTCTCACTAAGAGGCTTAAAGTCTGTCTGGAAAGGCTACAGCAGCCACAGTATGGTTTCCCAGTTACACATACAGTAGGTGCTTTCTGTGCCACTGTTTACCAAGAGAGGAAATCTTGAAAAGGATCAAAAGTAATTTAGCAAATTGGTCAGTTTAGTGTGACTGAACATAAGGTTGTAAAGACTGTTAATTGTACATACTGCAATTCAAATTTCCATTTGTTCACACTCTCTCTGCTTATATGAACATTTGTCTGGACTGTGCGTGTAAAACTGATGTGACTGTAGACCCTCCCTCATCTGATATTCAAGATCTGGCAGAAATTAGAGGAAAATCAGATTTTTGTGCATCCAGACCTGTCACTCATTGCATCCGGGTGAGATCAGAGGATGAATGTTGGCGCCGAATGTTGCCAAGATAGATGGAGAAAATAATATTTCAAACAGACCAAATCTACTCCCTGGCTGAAAGTCAAAGTTCTTCAGACTTGCACCACAGCAGGGCTGCAACAGTTTAACATCGGTACTGATTAATTTATCCAATTTTTTTATTAACTGACTACACAAAATACTATATTATCAAAAATACTAATTATAATATATAAGGAATATAAGGAAACCCAAATCCAGTGGCCAACTACATTTTGTAGGAGAATGTATCACAATTGAGCAGCTAACTGCAGTTAACCGTCTATTAAAATCCCATCTATGCAATCTCAAACATACACGACAAAAATTACAATGTATTTGCTTTAGTGGGAAGATTCTTTCATCAAACCAAATGCTCCCTATTTCTCTCCAAGTCACACCAACAAATGACACGAATGTGTTACACCATGTAACAAACTGTGCAAAGGCACTGAGGGGAGAATTCAAAACAAATCTAACGTGTGAGAGAAAGAGAAAGAAGGAAGGGAGATAGTGAAAGAAAAAGGGGCTTTGGAGGAACAACAAGCCTAAAATGAGTCAGTCAAGGAAACCCTGCTAGAAATGAAAAAGTGGAAATTAACACTTCCAAAAGAGATCTGACAAAAATACTGAACTCTCACAGAAAAACAGGCCATATTCTGCTGGCATTCATCAGTCAAGGTCAACAAATATTTGGTGATCGGTTGTTATTAAATTCACCCTACACATGATGTGCATGAAGAAAAATGATCATTCCCATGAATGGTAAATCGTATCGCAGATGCAATATCTATCAAAATAAACTCAGTATGATTTTTTAACATATTGTGCAGCCCTGTTATTTACTTATATACTTTGCTATTATTGTATTTATGGGCCTAATGAAAGACAAGGACATAAATGGAGATTATAAGTCTCAAAAGTCAGCTTAGTTAACAAATGTTTAGTAGTTGCAAGCGTGGAGGGTCGAGCTCACGCTTGTCACAGCCGCATGCTCGCTGTGCTGCATATGTGCACCCATAGCAAAAATGCTCCCTTGCTGTTTTTTATGTGCGCAGGTTTTGAGACTACATACCAGCCATAGAGGATCTCCATGTCTTGCTCTCTTTATCGGGCTTTTGCCTTCTTTACGGTAGTGCTGACGCAATGTGACCCTCTTTGGAATACTGATTTGGACATCAATTATCATGGAAAATATAGAAGCTTTGAAGCATTTGGGTCAATCCTAGCAATCACATTGGTCCTGTATAAATACCTTTGTCAGTGAGCCATTGGTTCAACCCTTAAGTGTAACACACCAGCCACATGAAATCAATGATGCCCTTAGAGCCCAGTGGAGGGGCCATGAAGACAGCTGAAGTAGTAAATGAACGGTAACCAAAATGTGCCACTCGATGGAGCAAAAGAGATAAATTTGCTCCTCATTTGGACCACCAAAGACCTTTGTAATGAGTGTATTTAAAGAATAAAAAATTGACCGTGCTGCTGTGATTTATTGCAGGGTCCACCAATGAATTCAAAGACCGGCTGTCTGCCAAGCCCAAGTTGACTCGCCACCAGGCATGAGTATTGAAATTTTTATATAAATGTGTTTTAATCTTTTTTTTAAACTATAATATGTTATACACACAGCAAACTCCTTTAAGTAGCATTGACAGATGTACGATAAAAAAACTTAATGGTGCGATAATTTTGCCCTCTGTGCAATGTATGATCAATAAGACCAAAATTGCTATAATGTACAATAATTTGACCAATTTCTCATGCTTACGTTCGTAATTGGGGTTTGTCTACACTGTTCCAGTATACTTTACTTCCTGACATGATCAGGAAAGTGAAACATGGATCCTTCATCTCACATGACCTCCTTCCAGCCAATCATGCTTGATGTAGCCTCTGGTGATGAACCTGATTCACCAGCATGGCTGTGAGTAGATTTGTGGGCATGTCAAAAATTGGTTTAAATACGTGTTCTGTTGAAATTACACTTTATTACTCATGTACAAAATTCTCCCCCAAAATACAACAATTTCAAGCCACTGGTTACAATGGTTTCACATTTCCCATCAGACAACACTGCTTTTAAGGGAATAACACAGCTCGTAGGTTGTGTGCGTGACATTAGCAAGAGAGCGATCAAGCGAGCGAGAAAGAAAGAGAAAGCGTGTGTTATAGTGAGTCTGAAGTTTACAGTAACGTGACAGCTGTGAACGTAGCAGTGCAGTGTGTGTACAGTTTGGACTATTTTTCGATGAACTCCTCAAGACCTAAGTCATGTTCCTGTGCCTTGCCTATATTTCCCAATACATGGTAAAAGATGATTAGTACTACATAGGTGTAAGATGTATCACAATTTTAGACGATCCAAAGAGTAAAATATATGTTTAAAGACACAAAATTAAGTGGAAATTAATGTCATATGACTCTTTCACTGCATTCTGAAGAGAATTCACTTCAGCAGAGGTTTACATAGAGGTTTAGAGTTGCAGCCTTTTCTAAACACGAGGCAACACAAAGACATGTTCTGTTATTTCAATGTCTAACACCTCTACGATGACTGAACGAAACTGAACTGTCGAACAATTGAGCGTGACAGCGGCAAATAAACAGATACACCTCAGCCTCAATGACACAACAAAAAGTACTGCAGTACTGATGCCAGAGTAGCCATAACACATTGCGAGAAACTGTATGGTGATGGAAAGTAATAACAATTACTTGACGTTCTGATCCTATCTCACACTACAACCTTTTGAATTGTGGGACTTCTCCTTCATCATCAGTCAGATCACAAACTGATGCATCCTCAGTTGCAAAGTATACTTGCTGCAGCTTTATCCATTATCATGCGATTTTGTTTTGGAGTATTGAGATATTAGCACAAACGGTGAATTTGTGAGTCAAATTACACTGGCACATTAACGAGAAGCTTGCTAATCTCACTACATACAATAAACTACAAACTGGTTGTGCAGGTCAACAATTGTGGCAACAGAGACCATGCTTACACCTGATACACTATAATAATAATAATAATAATAATAATAATAATAATAATAGGAGAAGAAGATAGTTTTACATGAAAACAGCTGATAGTCTCTACAATGCCAGGGCTATGACTTGCAACATTTTTGGTTTATTGTAGTGCCTACATAAAAAGGAAGTAATACCGCTTTTCTTAGCAGGTTTAAGTGGGATTTTTGACCAGTGGAAAAGGGGTATAAAACATCACAGACTACATGTTACAGTAAATGTCCTTTAGCTTATTAATGTTAAAATATTGTATGTCATGGAACACTAAAGTATGCAGGTTGACGTTCAACTCTAAGCACATTATCACAGTTTCAACAATGACTTCCTCCTCTCTGTTTTAATGTGTGATAATGACTGAAGTGACTAAGTTTAGTTTTTAGTTTTAACTGAAGTGAAAACCTACAATACTCTCAGACTTCCATGGTACTTTGTTTGAAAGGCCTTCCTTACAGCTTTTGAAAATGAGTTTCTGTATCTGTGCGAGAACATGTGATGACTAACTGGCCAAAAAACACAGACTGATGCCACAACCCAATAGCCTTAGTTCACGAAACAATCACTCAATAATTGTGTTCTATGTATTACTAACATGAGCATAATTATTTTGTGATCATAGGCAGAGAAAAGCAACAGAAAGGTTAGCTGTTCTCTTGTGATCACAAAAAGAAAAACACTAATTTCGAGATCACACAATTATTATTTTTTAATAGGAGAAATCACTTTCTTTACATTTCCTGACTATACCAGCATGGTTTTAGGCGTTCTCTTCCTCTGCCTTAAACGAGACATGAATATATTTCACATCTGACAAGTGCTGTTGTGTTTACAATCCTTGTGTTGTGTTGTTTTCCTTTCAATGATTATATTGCTAATGTATTTATATCTATGTCAAATGTATTATAAGTCAGTTGCAAAATAATTATTTCGCCTGCCCATTTATAAAAGTATATGAATATACTGTGTGTATGTAAGATGAAATAGCTTTTAAAATATTGGCAATTTTACCACGATTTGTTACTGCTTGTGATTTAAGGGTGTTTTTATAAGCTTCATTAAAGTCTGTATAAATTCTGTTTCTACTAAATAGCGCTTTAACTTTAGATATCTTAAATCTAAGGCTGACGTTGTGTTGGTTCAGAGCGGTCGTTGCACGGACTGCCATCTAAAAACAGGCTGCTTTTGTATCGAGCAACACACCCCCAAGATGTCACAGCCATTGGCTGGGAGGCGCAAGCTCCTGGTTATTCAAGCTATGCTAGTTCCTTGTATGAATTAGCAAATCAGAACAATATTATACGCTCAATTTTATAGCTAATCTGCCTGGAGCTAAGCTGGGTGTAAATAAAACGGTGGTGTTTGCGAGATCGTTGCAGACAACACCACCCACCTCACGGTAATGTCGCTCGTGGTTGCATTCAAGGCACAGACAGCAGTATGTTGTTGAGCGCTAAAATTTTCAACTTGGCTATCGTTAGTAAACATAACGAGCTGATGTATAATTAACGCTGTGCCCTGAAATGCGCCCCACGAGTAAATGTGTTGTGTAATGCGACTCCGTAGCCAACATTAGGAATATTCACGTTTGTGTTTCATGTTATAAAAGGCAATACTCAACACGAGAGCAGAGCACAGCCAGAGACAAAAGCCCACTGCAGCCCCCTCGCTGCCCTCACAACGTTCCCCCTCCCCAGCGCTTAATCTAGCTAGCTAGCAAGCTCGTCTCCAGCCCTACACAGCCTCGCTGGCTGGCTGACTGGGGCTAACCCAGCTCTCTCCGTCTCGCCCCGACATTTTCCTATTCTGTGCTCTCGCTTCAAAGCCAGCGAGTTACCAAAAGCAGAAACGAGTGAAATTTCAGTTTGAGAAGAGAAAGTAGTCAATGTGTGTAACGCACGTGGCACGCAACTATAGCGAGCCCACGCAGACACATAACATTCCATTTTCGCACGCAGTTTACTTCACGTTAGCTCAACATTAGCCTGCTCGCAGCAGAACTTAGCCAGATGGCTAACGTTAACTAGGATTTCCAGCCCTTATGATCCGCGGCAGTGAAACAACAAACCTCGTATTGCGCTTACCTTTACACTGGGTTACACGCTCCCACCGACTCATTCAGCTCCAGCTATATGTGAATATTGCGCAATATAAACAGTTATTTCCTAAATATTGGACGTTAACCGTAGCCTACGGCTGTGTGACGTTCATCGCTGGGTTTGAAAACATCCCAGCCGTTCGTCGCCCGTCCTCTCGGTGAAAAGCCCAGCAAAACATGCAAGCGTCGTTCTCATTGGTCGAGAGGAGACACGTGACCGCCTGAGCCCCCACAGAGCTTATAAGGCGTCCGTCTGCTGGATAGACTGAGAGGGGTACGTGTCAAACGATTTAACTCTTATTTGAGCGATTCTGTGAGTAAATCCGCACCTTTAATGTTTAGAGGGCTGTCTGTGGTTTCACATTCTGTCAGCTTGTGGCGTTTATAGCCTCTGTCGCTGGCTACAATCGTGTGAATTTGGACTGAAAGGAATGGATAGGGAGGACAGTAAGGGGGCACTTGACGTCATCTTTTCCGCTGCTGTGTTGCGGTCAGTGGGAATTTTCTCGAAGATCACGGCTGAGGTTATCAGCGGAATGGCGGCTCCTTTCGTTCTTGTGAACAGGGCTACACAGTCTAGCCATAATTTCATTGAGAAACTCGTGTTTTTAATTCACCCCCTCAGCCCGCCAACTCATTGTGTCGGCCAGCTTTGAATCGGTTGCGCAGTGACATTTGCATCATGGTGTATGTTGCGCGCATGCGTCATGATGCATAATATTGTATGTTGCGGAGCAGGCTTGAAAGTCGCTAGAGGAACCCGGAGTGGGGGAGGGGCACCGGCTAGACACGACAACGCCACCGGGGCGTGATGGAAGTGACAGGAGCAGTCGTAGGAGGGGGGCTGTGTGTTGAAGGCAAGAGGGTTTGTCATTTAATAGCTTCAAGATATCTGCAAGTCATGTATTGGTCAAAAAATCTATAAATCTATGAGGCCAAAATTTAATTTTGACTTGGCAAAGTGCTAATTAAAGATACCTCATCAATTTCTGATTAGTAGAAGTTAGGTTGCCATTAAGTTGTAGTCTCTAATCAATGATAGACATTACTCAAAATGAGTTAGGGATATTGGGATACGGGTGCATATGTGCATGGATATGCAATAAAAGTCAAATAAAATGTGTTGCAGTATTTTTGGGGACCAAGACACAAAAAAAAAATTCTGATAAACAAGTGAAACACTAAAATATCCATAACTAATTTACGGCCAGAACTACATTATGACTTGGCAGAGTGCTAAACAAGGATGTTTATCAAATTATTTAGTTGGGAGTTTAAATGAAGATTTCTTCTAGTTGAAACACAAATTCCAGTTATCACCAGTTCAGTTCTGACTAGAGGTCATTTTAATTATTAAATTGTAATTATTCACATTGAATGATACATTTCTTCTTGGATATTTGAAATTAGGATTATACTCAATATACTGTGCAATTCATTACGTCCAATTCCAGGTTATAGCCTGTGCAATGCAAGTCTCTGTGCAATTATATCCATCTTGGTCATATCTTTATAAACACTACTCAAAATGAGTTTGGGATATTGGGATATGGGTGCATGTATGCAATAAATCAGATGTGGCGCATTATTTTTGGGGACCAAAAATATTTACAAAACACAAAATAAAAAAAGTCACAGAATAAACAACCAAGTGAAATACTTAAATATCCCAATATCCCGAACTCATTTTGAGTAGCGTATGAAAAGCTTATAGTGTTTATAGTCTTTATTATTCTTATTTAATTTTTCTATTATTCTATTTTATGTCTCGTTTCATTTGTATGTCATTCAGTCCCCTTTTTTCCGCTGCTTCTGACTCATGAGCTGCTGTAACAAGTTAATTTCCCTTGTGAGGGATCAATAAAGTCTCATCTAATATGTGATAAAACGACTTCATTTGACATAATTTGATTAGTAATTCTGACTAGAAATCTGTAATTGGATATGTCTTCCATAACCGAGTTGTATTGAATGATTTCTGTTTTGGATGGTGGCCCTGTATGCAAACATTTTATGTGCCACAACTGCATGTGATAAATGCGAATGTCTCAAAATGCACTTGTATGAATATGCTGAATGTTTGTTAGTCTAGTTAAACCCTTTAAAAGTTTGTCTGAGAAGGCCTTCACTCAATAGCACTGACAATGAAAACTGTGATATAGGTTAAGAGTTACTATATGTTACAGAATATTAGTTTTAGTGAATTTTTTTAACCTGACTTAACTGCAACGAATCTTATATAGTTGAATAAATATGGAAAATACAAGAAACACAATGACTCCAAAAAATATCTATAAAATATCTACTGTCAGGCCTATACCATGGTATTTCAGGCTCTATTGTTGAGTGTGCTGTCGTCACAGGCCAAATTATGAATATATAATCTGTAGCATTCCCTTTGCGGCAATCCTGTAATTGACACACTGACACCTAGAGCATAGGTACATGAACAATTTATTTACATAATATGTTTGAGTTAAACATAATATCAGCTTTAGGGACAAATTGCTTCGAAAAACATCTACAGGTCCGCTCTTACACCGAAGCCTGGTCCTTTAGGAGGCTCCGTCAAAGAAGTCAATCCACCTGCAGGCTCACATGAAAAACGCCCGCCCCTGTAGAAAAAGGAAATTACAATGTTTATACCAGTAAATTCTACAAACAAATTTCATTGATCAGCCAGAAAACTAACTAAATCGTGATGGTATTTTGTATGTACCTAGGCCCAGGTGGTGGGACTCTGCCTGCTTTAAGTTCATCAATAATGTCGTCAATGTCCTTAGGTGTGAGGTCCTCCTGGAAACAAGACAAAAGCAGGATAAATGATTACCAATAGAATAGAGCAGTGTTTCTCATTACTAGTGATCTGGATTATTAAGATCCTTCAACCCGTACGAGCACCTTCTCATCCTATTAAATTCAATCCCAAGGAAAGAGTGGGAAATTAAGAGGCAATACTTTAAATACTACTTTTGCTATATTACAAAGGAACTTATGATGATGATGATAACCAATTCTAAATAAAATACACAAAGGCAGGTTTTACAAAATAATATAAAACTATAATAACACTATTTAAATTCATAAATAACTATTATCAGGAATAAAAGGCCATGCAGAATAATTGTGCCCTGTGATGCTTTTTGCTTCCAAAGCTGAATCAGATAATAATAGTCAGTGTGTTGCCTTTTTCTGGTTGCCTGGACAAACTTATTATCCTGTATTAGCAGCTAAATGTTAACAACGGCTTCCATAGATAATGAGTTCATCAGTTCAAATCCACCTCATGAAATAACTTTAAGGTTTTCCTAAAGTCAGTGCTAATGAGGTAAAAATTGACTTAATAAGTGAATGACTTTTACTTTGTTTTTGACCCGGGCAAACCAAACTATTTTCAGCAGTTTAAAGTGCATAAAGACTGAATCAGACATTTATATTGCATCTGCTTTCCAGGTTTAGAAGCCATAAACAGCGTGAGGTATGTGTTTGTTTACAGACAAACTTGAATAAAACTAAATGCGTGTAATTGATGACTTAATTACTCTAATAGCTAAAAACTGCAATAATTTCAAAGTGTTAGTTACTCAGTTAAAATGCTAAACTTGGTAAAACCTCTCTTGGTGTTAACACATTGCACCCTTTCTTCCTCCAATGATCAAACCTCAGCAATTTCAGGTGTTACTGAAAATGTCTCTACTCTCAGTTGTATTTACTTTAATTGGGTCATTCACTTGTGCTCAGCTTGCAATAATTAAATTCCCCATGGCAACTTGGTGCAGAATTACAGAAAATGTTAAACCACAAATCTAAAAAGCAACGTTTTCATATCATATCTGGGTCATAAAGTTGATCTTTTTCCAAACTGAGGTCATGGATGAGACAAGGTTATTATTCCAGCCATATCATTATTGTTATTATTAACTTTGGATTGATTGTTTCTCTGTCATCGTTTCAGTTTCTCCCCTTTTTCATTTGCTTTGAGCCTTTTAGGTGTAGACTGTACCACACCTGCAAAAGAAACCGAAGAACTCTTGAAATGGTCTGAGAGATGTATTCTCCGCAGACATTCTTTGCAAAACCCATTTCAAGTTTTAACCTAATTTCGTTAATTTAGTTATAACGTTCAATAAGGAAGCTGTCTGCACAGACTCGTCGAGCACTCACATAATAGTTGTCATTGATCTGGACCATTGGAGCATTCACACAGGCACCCAGGCATTCCACTTCTATTAGCGTGAACATCTTGTCTGGAGTAGTCTCTCCAACCTTGATACCTGTGGATAAACAAATTAAGACGTGCTTAATATTTAGCTAATCTCCTCCGACGAGCTACAGATGATGTTACTGAAACATACAAGTGTTTTTAACTCAAGAAGTATTACCTGACATTACACAGCTCAATGTAAGTTATAACAAAACATTTAAGAAGTAGGACAATGCTCTATTAAATGCCACACAGGCTGAAGTCATCTGGCTTGATTTCACCCTTGTATGTCCTCTTGTTTGCTGCTACAGCTCACTGTTGTTTGAATTGCAGAGACAACTGTATATTTACATGTTTGTTCCCAATTTCTGTTTATCTCAACTATACACAATAAAAAAAAGAAGCTTGTTTTCATCTGCGTTTTCATCCCTTCATTGGTGTCCCGCCATAAAATGGAAAATGGCTCTCTTACCCAGTTTGTTTTGGATGGCCTCCAGGATGCTGTCTGAGTTGCACAGCATGCAGGGTGTTGTTGTGCAGATCTGAATGAAGTATTTTCCCACGGGCTGACGCAGGAACATCGTGTAGAATGTCGCTACTTCATACACTCGCATTGGAGCCACTTCCAGCACCTCGGCGACCTAAATGAAAACAATTACAAACATTCAGTGAGGTTCGCTTACATGACACATTAGACATAGTACTGATGTATCTGAGCATTAGAAAATCAAATATGCATCACACAGCTGTAAAATGTTAAAGAATCACTGTGCCTTGTTCATGGCGGAGATAGGGAGCCATCCGTGTTGCCTCTGGGCTACATCCAGCACTGGGATGGTGGCTGCCTGCTTGTGTCCAAGAGGGTACATTGAAATGATCGCTTCAATCCTCTATAGGGGGAAAAAAAAAATTAGTCAGTCATGAAACTATGGATGTGGAGTTGCTCAGAATTAAAATTATTTCATTCCTCTTGTGCTTCAAAAATAAGACATTTAAAATATCAAATGATGCTCACACAGAAGCATTAGCTGCAACAATATACAAAAGAAGCACTTAGGGTTGGGCGATAAAATAATCTTGATACGGGATTGTTATAAAACTTGGACATTTTTACTCAATATGTATAGATCAACCTGTCACACAGAAGAAATATTGTGTTGTTAGTCTGCACTAAAGTGTTCGCCTATTTCCTACTGCAGAGGTTTGTTTGAGCTACCTGTGAAAATGTTGAGTGGAACCGAGGGGCACAAAGGCTCAGAAAAAAGGGCACAAAGGCTCAAAAGATGCTGTCGCTCTGTGCTGACCAAGACGGGAAACACAACAAATTTTTTCCATCCAGCAATGCACATCTTCTTTAATTTTTATTTTTTGTTAATAAATTACATTCTTAAGTTTAACTAATTAAGACTCTGTTATCGTCAGGTTTCAATTATTATCTAGATATTTTTCAAACTGACAAAATTATCGAATTATATGTTGATAAATATCTATATTACTCAATATGTAAAAAATCATGTTAATATTTTTCAGCTTTAAAAAAGTAATTTAAAGTTAAATGTAGCAAAATAATTCCTATTTTATATTGGGGACGATGATCAGATGCTCATAATTCACTGTCCAGTTACTGGGTAAATACCAATATAACAAATTATGGATAGAAAACCTCTGTTTTGGCTTTTAAAACTATTTTTTCTGACTAAACCCAACGAAACAGAAGCTGGATTGAAAGGGAATTTAATAATTAGTAAACGAATACATTGCAACTAGCCAGTACAGCTGTGAAAATATCAGATATTGGCACTGGCTTCAAATAATAAAAAAAACAACATCTTCCCCCAAAATAGAGAGGTGAAGTCCGATTCCTTGAGACAAATATTTTTATAAATGATACATTTTTAGCCAATTTGAATTGTGCCATGAATTACGTGATGTTTGTCAGTTTAGAAGGTAATTTTGCAAATTTGTCCTCAAGATAGTACAATATAATTTAGTTTTGTGTGAAACCGTTCAATCAGCTACATTGTCTTGCACAATATACTGTACAGTACGTCACCAACACCAACATGGCCGTCACCTTGGCACAGAAAAAGGTTGGAAAATTATGAAAAGTCTGGCCATTTTGACAGCTGACGCTCTGGGAGCTAGCTAATACCAGCTCTACAAGGGCTAAAAATATATTTTTTAAATTGTCTTTTTAATTGACAAACATGATTTATGTGCAATTCATGGCCAAATCAGACGGGATTAAAAAATATTTGTCTCTTGCCAGGAACTACTGTACATCTCACATGGTGGTCAAGCAGAAGGGGTGGGTCTTCACCTCTCTACGTACCGCTCAACACATATGACAACCATACCTTTTTGTTCTCCTCGGTGAACTCAAATGGAGTATCAGCATTGTTGTCAGGAGTATCTCTGTGCTAAAACAGAAAGAGACCATAGACCATAATGTTAAAAAGACAGTTAACGTTATTTACACCAAAGGCATAATTATAATCCTTATTAATCTTCAAATAACATTTATCAGCCACTTTATATTAAATCCAGCTGGGAAGCTATCGATATGAAGTTGCTATTATGGATGAATATTACTCCACAACTACCAATTTCAAGTGAGTAACAGGCTTATACAGTAGACCGTGTCTAATAGTATCTGATAAAATATGAATAACCTATCATGTATGGCCAGAGGGGAAAACAGGTGCTGCTATCAGACCACAGAGAAGACTCCACACAGACAACAATTATTTCTGCTTCTGCACACACTGCCCCCTTGTGAGCAGCAAAAAATCCTTTGTGCAATTATAAAAAAGAACAACGTTAAATGTAATGGTGTTTGAAGTTAATGATTACAAAAACATCATTCCTGATTGAAGAGGAGTGGTTCAAAGACAATGCGGCCAAACTGAATTTTCCCCAATCACAGACCAAAAACATCTTTACTATCAAGGGACGGTGAAACCATGGCATGTTTCCATTACATAAAAGTATCACCTGTGATGTTTATGTTGCAAAGCACAGCTCTAATAGGCTCTAAAGGCTGCTCCCGGGATAAAATTAGAGCTTTCGGAAAACAGATGCCTTTGGGATTAATTCAGCGAAAATGGAAGCACAAACATTGCTGAGTCACTTTACAAATACGTTTAAATGGCTAATTAATTTGAAACGCATACAAATAATATGACCACCTGTAAGTAACAGATAAATACAGTTTGTAAAAATAAACTCAGTTGAGCTTGCTGTTGTGAAACATTTGTATATGCATTGGTATTGTGTGTAAACACTTGAATAAAACAGATCTATTGCATTGTATTATACAGTCAAATACCCAGTCTCCCAAATGTGGAAAGGAGAATGAGGGAAAAGAAGCTTTTGATTTATTAATGTTGTTTTGTGAGATTCCAGCATCACATCTGTTTTCTTTACCCATTCAAAATGCATGAACTGGATGACAATTTAATTTCAGACTATTAATAAAATGTGGCAGCAAGTATAATATATCCCACACTGTCAGGTCACCAAAATTAAAGAAATAATGGATTTAAACATAGTAAAAAAAGTTAGTGTGTTTTGAGTACATTATGATGTGCATCGTCTATTAAGGCACGGCTAAACACACTGATACAAGGCCATAGAGGTCAGTGACGAGGATAATTAATATTAATACAAATCAAGACAATATTTTTATATTATAATGAATGTTTTGAGCACCACATACACACACGCAAATCTGATACTCTATTTCAGTGGTACTTCAATGATGATCTCTGTCCTATCTCGTAGCTCAGTGCATTCACTGCTTTCCCATGTAGAAGTAGTCCCTGATTTAAGAGCTAGAACAAAGTCTGACAGATCTTAAAACCCCCTGATATACTGGCCCCATGAACCCATTAACTTCACCATTTATCTCACTGATGTGGTGAAGAGCACAGACAACGTGATAATCAGTTCTTACAATAATACATTTCATCTGCACATCTGTTAACTTTGGCAAAGAAACTGTAACTCACCACAAAGATGCCACCGGCTCCAGCACGCGCAGCAGACCGATGCAGATTCCTGACCTGCCTGGCCTGCAAATACAGACAGATTAACAGCCTGGTAGTCTGTGAAGTGATAATCAAACTTCCAACATGAAAGACCTTTGGTGGGTATGTCTTGCGTCAGACATGAAGCTTTCTGAAAGGACTGATAAATGGAAACGTTTATGCAGCATTTATTTATACCGTTTACCACTGTCTACTATTACATACTGCATTATTGGTTGATATTATCTACACTGTAGTTATAGTGTAGTACTAGCCACATATCCTACATTTCTATTAGTAAATGTTTATACAAATATAGTTGCCACATATAGTTTAATGCAACATGTTTTACAGTTGTTTTATATTTAATTACTTATATATATACACATTTTTTACTTTCACTAAGTCTTACTTCTTATTGTCTTTTCTATTTATAATTCATTAAAATATCTATAGTGTGATATTTATTTGTAGAAGGAGCTACTGCAAGATACCAATTTCCCTTCAGGGATGAATAAAATATTTCTGATTCTCATTGATTGAACAGAAATAGAAAAACTGTTGATGTTGTCATTGTCTACCGCAGAGCTAATATCTTAAGGCCTTAATTTGCCATTATTAGGCATAATTTCTAAAGATGGCAACAGATCCTCTAAATTTTAATAACAAACCAACACAAAATGAGCTACCCTCACATAAGCATAGCTTGAGCACTGTTTTGTATTGGTTTTAATGATGTATGTCTACATAAATCATCCACATACAACTTAAAATTATTTAGGGATATTGGGATATGGGTGCATTTATGCATGTGCATGGAAATGCAACAAAAGTCAAATGAAATGTGTCGCATTATTTTTGGGGGACCAAAAATATTCACAAAATAAAAATTCAGATGTCACAGAATTAAAAATCAAGTGAAACAATAAAATATCCCAATATCCCTAACCAATACTGAGCAGTGTAGGTCGGTTTTCATAACATTTGCACACTTCACGGGTAGATACATCCTTGATGTACTGATTTCATTCTCATAAAATGGCTTATGATGACTGATGCTACAATCGGTTTGTCAATCACCTTTATTAATGTAATCTTGTGATTGTACATCAAAGCCAACCTCCTACTGTCTCGAATGAATCCTCATAGAGTGCAAAAAAGACTTCCGAGTCTTGAAGTTATTCAAATATCAGTGATTTTCCATACAACTACAACATCAGCTTAACACACACAGCTAACAGAGTTACGTGTTTTGAGCAGAAGCTCGCAGCTATTCTATTTTTAATCCGAGTGATAGTTAATGTCAGATAAATAGTATGATAAAGATAGTTTTTAATATAAAATCATTCATGTGCAAAATACATTTCCCTTTGCAAGGCAAATTATGTCCGACGATCACCTTGTAAACGTTTGACAGCAGAGAGCTAAAACAGCTAGCATGCTAATATTACCCAACGTTAGTTAGCTAACTAGCTTAGCGGCCTCCACTGCTTGCCCTTGTAAGAAGTCATAGCATCTTCTCTCCAAATGATCCAAAAGTGCGTTTAAATTAATACCCAGAACCATGAAGAATAGCACAACTTTACCGTCTGCGATACTGCAGAGCGAACAGCAGCAGACAAAAACATCTTTGAGGCTTGAAGTTTGGTCCCGGTGCGTTAGCAAATGGACGGGACAGCGGCCGACATCAACACAAGCGCTTACGCTCGATTAAGAGGGTCTGACGCTACGTGACGCTACGTGATGCTACGTCAGTCAGTCGCAGCGCTAGTGAATCGATCCCAGATTGAAATGCGAGATCCAAAACAAATGATGCCAACAGCCATTTGGACATTTCCTCTGAGCTGTGTTATGTAACCTGAATGGGAGTTCACGTTGCATGTTTACCAGCGTTTGAGGGATAAATATTCCAAATCATGAAACCAGCAAATATTCTTTAGTAGAGCAATATATCATTTCACATTTTTTTAGTCAAAACCAAAATCTGACACATATTAAAAGGCAAGAACACAATTGGATGATGACACATGAAAGCAAAGTCAAAGAATAAAAGTTGAGCAGAGGTTATAATTTGATATGGTTTACAGAACTCATGCAGCCTATATTTTTAAAACACTATATATTGTGCAAGTTTAATAAATATGTATATCTAAAATCCTTAAGCCACTATTTCTAGAGCATTTAGTGACAATGCATTGAGGATCAGTGTTTTGTTTACTTCTCTCTTTTCTTGGGGCACCCATCATCACCCTCTGTCAAAAGAAACCTCCCTGTGCCTGCCTGAATCCACAGCATTCGTCCTGCTGCACACCTCCCCATCGTCCCTCTCCTCCTGCTCCACTCCTTGCTTGGAAAAATAAAGCCACTGACATGCCAGGGAGGGCTCCTCCAATGAAAAAGTGGGAGTGCTGCACTACGTGAGCCGATTGGCTGCTCTAGCCCTAAGCAGACTCGGTGGAGAGCCTGCTGCTCAGGGATTAGAGGTGGGTCTTATGCATGCTGAATTGTGTTGCCTCAGTGCAGGAGGCCTTGTGGTGTTCTTACCTTACCCAGGAGGACCCAGACAGATCAGCAGTGGCTCTAGATTAACCCATATTCTGACTCTCAGATGATATTGGCCCACTGACATCTGTCCTTCCACAATGGTCGTGCCTGAATCACAGGACAAAATGTTCTACCCTCCTGATGACTTGAAGAGGGATGCTCACGTGCCTGATTTTAACTCCTATCTGGCACTGTACAGGAAGTCTCTGGAGAATCCAGAAGGTAGGTCAAAGCTGTCTGTATTTTTAGTGCAGTGTTCGCAGTGTTTCCTTGCATTTAACCTCCCTCTGAGCCTGTCTTTATGCACCATCTCTCTGCTCTGTCTGCAGCCTGTAACACTTACATAAAGTATCACTTTATTTCAGCTTTCTGGAAAGAGATCGCTGATGACTTCTTTTGGAAGAAGCCTGCAACAGGACCAATGATGCAGCACAACTTTGATGTGACAAAAGGGAACATTTATGTCAAATGCATGGAAGGGGCCAAAACCAACATGTGCTATAATGTCCTGGACAGGCTTGTGAAGGAGAGGAATCTCGGTGAAAAAGTTGCCTATTACTGGTAAGCAGCAGCGTCTGTCTGAGATGAATGATGGCTTTGATGGGAAATACCGCCTGCAGTTATGTCAGGTATTCCAGTCAATAACAACTGTCGTGCCCCCTGTGCCAACCCCTATGGACCAAAGCAAGCTCCAGCTAGCACAACACAGTGTCAGAGCTTCAATCGGAATCAACAGAGAACATTTAACAGGATTTGTTGTCAAGCTTTCCAGCATTTCATCTAAGGCGCAACACATTTTCCAATCTAGCATTACAGCAGATTGTAAGAGTCCTGTTAGACTTATAGAAACAAGAGTTTGGTGTTTTATTACAGCAAAACAAAGCTGACTCTATTTGAATATCGCCAGAATATTTCAATAAGAAAAATCCAATAACATCCTCATGGGTTGTTTTCTGAATATGACTGTGTAAACTCTTAAATCTGCTCACTGAACGCTTTCACTAAACTCTTTAAATTTTAATTTAAAGTAGCTTGGTGCTTACAGTAAAGCCTCACACCCTCGACAACCCACCATGAAGGCTCTACTTCATGTCGTTTCACTTGATGTTATGGCACATATTTGCACTGTCAACTGAAGAGGCTCAGCAAACAAGAAATAGTGGCGCTATAACTGCTGAGCTTAGCAAAAGAGGTTGGATGGAACTGGGCACAGTGGAGACCAGCCATCACCCACATAAGTGTCTTAACACTGTTTGCATTACATTAAAGCACTTACGTAATGCAGGATCTCTGTGTTTGCCACACCATTTTCAGCACACAATGCGAGGAGGATATAGTCTGTGTCAGCTGTGTTATTACAGTGTTATCAGTAACCAGATGGTTTGTTATGACCAGTTAAACACTCATATGACTTTCACTCACAGCTTGACCAAACAGTATTTGTCAAACCATCTCAAACGGTTGAACGCTGCAAAAAAACAGGCACCAAAAAGTATTCAAACATCAAATGTGTCTCCTTTTATTTGACTTTTACTGCTGTTACTACATCTACTAGAATCTACTAGATGACACAGGCTGATATCACTGGATTAAGATGTCTGGGTTTCAAAAAAGATGTAAAGTTGCCAGCCACAAATAGAAATGTGCGTCCTCAACCCCAAGTGGTTTCTTAAGGTAATTGATTGAATTAAAAGGCATCATGACAGTAATCCCTTCCACAGACAACTTTGACTTTAGAAAGAGAATCATGCTCTTGGTTTGAACTGTCAGTACTGGCTTCACATGGGAGACTGACAAGAGTCTCAATGCTTTGCGACGACAGATGTCCCAAGGCTTAAATGTCACCCTTTCAGCAAACACTGTTTTCAACAAAGAGACTTAGACCCATTCTCTCCGAGTTTATTAACCCTTTCAAGGATTTAGCTTATACAAAAATTGCTCCAAAATATATTTCCTCTCACAGGGAGTAAGTGATAGCAGTAAAAAGTGAAACATCCTGCTGTAATTTCAAACATTTAAGTCAAATCAGAGCCTTGGAGGTCATTGAGGAGCTGCTTCAAAATGCCCTTTTGATAAAGGCAGTAGTGGTAGTTAAAAGTTATGCATTAGCTGCTAGAACTGTACGTTGCAGACAAAACAAGATATCTCAATGTCATTTTCTATTTTCCCTTTTTTAGACAAGACAAGGAAACTACTTGTAGAGACTAAAGAATGTATACAGAGGACGAATGAATAATATATATGACGCCTGAAACTTGAGCAGTATCATAAATTGCATAAAATGAAGCAAATGCAGGCTAAAAAGAAAAAAAAAGTTAAGTTAAAAAAAGTCAGGGAAATGAAAGAGCATAAATGAGTCACAGACTAAAATTTATGTTGTGTATACATGTACTGCCCAAAGTCCAGAGGCAGTGGTAAACATTCAGTGTGGATCCAGTCTGAGATTTTCTGGAATTTGTTCAAGATATCTGAAGCACAGCAGCTAAAAGCAGCTTCACCATTTTGGATTTTATGGCAGGACTGGTGTGTTGATACTATAGAAGAAGCATTTTGCTCGAAAGTCTTTTGGTAGTTTATCTAAATTGAGATGCAGTTGTAGTAGTTGTAGTAATAGTAGTAGCAGTAGCAGTGCTAGAAGTACTTAGTAAAACATTATTTGACGGACAGTGCAGAGATTTTGAGAACTGGAGTAATAAGCTCAGGTTTCTTGTTAGATCTTAAGGGGCAGCGTTCTGAATGAGTGACAGCTGTCACCTTTTTTCTTTTTTTTTACAAAGATCTGAGAAAATCCAATTACAGTAGTCCAGCCTAACAGAGATAAAGACGTGGATTAGTTTTTCCCAAATCTTGTTTGTATGTAAATTCCTTAATTCAGGCTGTATTTTAAGGATATACTCTGTTATTGTCTCGACATGGCCATTAAAGTTTAGGTCTGATTCCCTGACTGCACCAACATGTCTCAATTAGGGTTTCAGCAGCAGACAAGATGAAGAAAACTTTCAGTTTGTTCAGTTTTAACCTTAATTGAATGTAAATGTATTTTTGACACATGAAATCCTCACTTTTGCACATTCAGAGCTGATGGGAGCATTTTGTACTTGAATGAAAGAGTTTTGAGGATTGACCCCTGTGGATCTCCACTTCATACATATTTGCTTATAGCCACAAAGAAGTAGGAAGAGATCTTTAAAAGACATTTAAATTTGTGGGCTTTTTCGTATGTTAACATGGTCCAAAAAATCCATAAAAGAACAAAGTTCTCTATGTGATGCACTTCAGGTCACTTAATCAATAGCTGCATTTATATAATGATTTATTTCACCATCCTCAGCCTAGCGATAGGGTTGATGCCAGGCTGTCTCATTGTTTTGGCTTCTGTCCTGCACCAGAGGCACTGCTACCACGCTGTCTGCTGGCCTGTGAGACATTGTGCGACATAGTTTTCCAAATAACTGTCCTGACAAACATCCAAACCTAATATAGACCCAGGAAAAACTGGAACACGTTATCTCTCCTGTGATGAACTCAGAGAACTCACTGAGAGGGTATTTTTGGAGGAAACAGAGGATCTGGGGGGATTCTTTGTCTTTCATTAAAATAATAATAGGATTTTGGTCGTGTTTCTCCTCTTGAATGTCGTCTCAGGGAGGGGAACTCACCAGACCACCACATGGCCATCACCTACCGCCAGCTTCTGAGCCAGGTCTGCCGCTGTGCTAATGTCCTCAAGAAAATGGGTGAGAAACTCTGAAACTGAGTAAAACGAGACAGAATTTAACATATGCCAAAATCTTTGCTTAATTCCAACATGTTTCAGCCTGTAAATGAGGAAAAAAGGGCATCATGTCAAACTACGTCTCAATAATGCAGACCTTGGCAAAAGCTTCAAACAACATTATCATAGCAGTACTATAACCTTTAATGTCAGCAGTGGTCTATATCTCACAAAGGTACACAGGTTTATAGTTATAAAACTATCATCTAAAATCTTTCCAACATTGTGTAATTACAAGAACAAATATTAGCATTGTCATTTGGCCAATAACCAGCAAGCTGCAGCTCAACAGATGTGGCTCTATGCCCAGTATGCCCAAAGAACTTGTCACATATCAGACATACAGTACAGCATCTAGATCATATCCAACATGCTGAAACCCAGCCTAAAATAAATTGCCATTGCTGGTTTGAATGTAGAGGTAACCCAGATCAGGTCAGGATGAAAAACAAAAGTATGTTTGTTTTCTTGTTAAGGTGTAAAGAAGGGGGACAGGGTGTCCATCTACCTTCCCATGATCCCAGAGCTGGTCTACACTATGCTGGCCTGTGCCAGGATAGGTGCTGTTCACTCCATTGTGGTAAGTAGTGTGATGATTAACAGCCTCTTTACTGATGCAAATGATGTTCAGCCGTTGTTTCACCCAGTCTGGAGAGGCAGATTAGTGGAGTTTGTGACTAGGTGTGTCACGCTTAACCAATTGCTGTTAATGGTGATATTTAAAAATGAAATATTGATATTGTGTCAATAATTAATAATTAACTAGCTACCACAGAGTGTGGCTACTACTGCTGGATAAAAAAAACATGTTGGTGGAGATGACAGACGAGAGAGAGACACTCTACATGTGGGGTTGATATCATGATAGTATTGTTAGTGTGATCTTTTTAGCCACAATAATCGTGTTTTGAAAATGTGACATTGTGACAGCCCTATTTGCTACATACAGATGTAATGTCATTTGATATCAGTATGTTCTCAAAATGTAAAAGATTTAACTTCTTAGGTATTCTTAAGTGAACGACAAGGACTTTGTCTCACAGCCTGAGGAAAGAAGCTGCTCTGTACTCTGGTGGTATGGCACTAAAACAAAAACTTACCTTGTTTCACCATCATCATATTACAGTTAGATCTTACACAGCAACAAATACATACATTACCTTGCTGTCATACATCCTGAAAACAGCTGTATTTAAAGAGGCTCTGTTGAACTTCTGTGTTGTGTTGCAAGCCAGGCATTAGTTTATGTTAACAGACTCCATTTCTAAACTAACACTGGCTCTCTGTTAGTGGAATGGAGAGACGCACTGAATCAAGTCGTGGTCCTTTGGGCTGTCATGGAAAATCTGAAAAGAAATCTACAGTCCAGCAGCATTAAACAACTTCAACAAATAGTCCACAGGCTTGTATAGGCAACCAATGGAGACAAGGAAGGTCTCATTTTTCAGTTACAATCCGCTCAAAAAGTGCTAAATACATGTTTGTATTAAGTGCTTAATACATTTTTCTTGCCATTGTCACCAAGTGCTTGCTGATGGGGGATATGTTTGGCCTCTGAAAATAAATGAATCAAAGATTATGGTCTAGACCTGCTCAGTTTGGAAAGTGTCACGACATGACTGTTGTTGTGAATTGGCGCTATACAAATAAAGATTTATTGACATGTAAATTGCTAAAAAATGTTACATAGAGCCCCTTTAAAAAAGAATAATAGCATGACTGACTTCCAAAACAAATGCACGCACTAGCCAGATTATGATCTTTACAACAAGTGGCAATACTGCTTTTGTCCACAGGGGGCGCCAGAATCAACACAAATGTATGTTCCTTGTAGCATCTTTAATTTCCGACACATCTGTGAGAAGTAGTGCAGGCAGTCAACATGTTAGCAGTGTTGGCTGCTTTGACCTCATTTCCAGGAGAAAACATCAGCTGAACTTGAGTTCTTGCCTCTGTTGAGTCCTGACTGCTTTGCTCCTGTAGTTATCAGCTGTTCTGTGTCAACACAGCTCTGGCAGCACCTGCGCTCAATATATGGGTCAGACATTTACTGGCTGTATCCAGAGACAGTCAGTGCAGTTTTGCACTAAAGCCAACTCTATTTTAGCTTTCCAACCTTCCCCATCTGTGCAAAGGTTAGCAGCCCTGTTAAAAATATCTCCCCCTGCTCCAAGCTGGGTTTTTTTTATGACTTGCACAGGCCTGTTTTTGGCAGACTAACGGGTAAGTGACCTTGTCTGTGCTTGGTCATTGTTGTAAATGTTCCAACTGAGTTTTTTCTTTTTTCATATTTAATATGAACATCACTTAGCGACATCGGGATCTCTGGAATAGCGCCAGCCTCTTAGTTCCTCATGTGACTGTTAATATTAATCATAAATTAGCTTGGCATGAAATTAAGTCATAGATGGAGGTGGGCAGGACAGCCAGTGCCACTCATGCAGTGACATTTTGCTGAGTGCAAAGTCGTCAGTGACCTGATTCATAATGCTGTCATCAACACTGACACTTTATCCTTTGTGAACTATTAACCTTGGCAAGAACACAAGCGTCTGGCAGGGTACGCCGCAAATGACAATCATATAAAAGATTCATTATAAATGTCTGTTTCATTATGTAACATTGAACAAGGTGACTCCTCTATACATAGCAATGAGAAGGAACAGCATGCACCAGATGTCTGTTTGCACTTTACTAAACCGCACCCGTTGTGGCCACAATAACAATTAAGGAAAGCTAAAGCTAAAACTGTAATTCAGCTTTTCCACCTTTTTATTTCTCGTCTTTCTCTTTCTCATGTCCAGTTTGCTGGTTTCTCCTCTGAGTCTCTGTGTGAGAGGATAATGGATGCCCAGAGCTGCGTCCTGGTGACGGCAGGTAGGTCCGGCGGGCAGCAGCTCCAGGATATAATTTGTTGTAGTGCTCAGGGGCTGTAAAGATGTGTTTTCAAGTTGTAAAGTCATCTGTCTCTCCACCTACCCATCCCTCACTCTCCCCCTCCATCCATTTGTAACACACAGATGGTGTTTATAGAGGAGAGAAGTTGATCAACCTGAAACAGATTGCAGACGAGGCTCTAGAGAAGTGCAGGCAAAAGTAAGTCCAACGGTTTCTCGGTTCTCAGCAACCACCCATATTTACACTAGCTGCTGGTAATGGGACTCAAATCCTGGACTATGACTCACTGGACACACACACACGCACACACACACACATGTGGCAAAGCCCTATCAGCTGTTATCAGACGATGAGGAGGCGCACTGCCTGCGTTACACATAACAGAGTTTCTGGGCAACATGAGAACAAGACTCATCAGGGACACCAGCACTGCTCGTCCCCTGTGGCAACATGAGCCTGGGAAGGGTGTGAGCTGAGAAACGAAGCATGCTGGGAATAGTTATCTGAGGGGGGTCAGGGATGCAGATATGTTTAGGGGTATTATTTCAAAATAAAGTGTATATTAATATTGTCTGTTATACTAAGCCTCATGTGGCAAAGTTAAAGTTAGCCTGACACTATTTAATCCTAACTCATATCTTTATCATATCTTTAACTTTATATTATGTTGTTGTTATGTTTCTAATAAGAGGACCCACTCCCTTTATAGATATAATTTTGGTTGCGCAGTGGCAGACATACTTTCTTAGAGCCATAATTCGACCTTCATTGAAGTTTTTTTTTTTACTTTTACTGAATAGTAAAAGTGAGGGGAATAAATCTATACACAGATGGTGTCATTTTTCTGCAGCCATTACTCTATGCAATCAGTGTTTACTTGAGCTTCTGCAACTACTTCTGTCTTATAAGAGGGATCTCTCCTCTGTTGCTATTCCCCAGGTTACTCCCCTTTTCCCTGTTTAAGATTGTTTTCCCAATAGGATTTAAGGGTCAAAGGATGGAGGGTGTCTTGTTGTTTTAAAGTTTTTACAGAGACAAATATTTCATCATATAGGAAAGTTGACAAGTGCAGTTGAAAAATCTGAAAAAAAGATGAGATGGAGAGAAGAAGTTTCACATGGTATTTTTAATTTCTTCACAGAGCATCATCTAGCGTCACTAAATGCCTCATCGTCAAGCACCACGCACTGAGGACAAAAAGCGGAGCTGCATGCAACAAACTACAGGTATGACACATTTTAAGCTACTAATGTTTGGATTTACAGCCATTTTCTTAGAGCTTAACTGGCACAAAATGTGTTACAGTATCTGTGACGTGTAGTGTGATAATGTAATGTTGAGATAAAGATGTAAACCCAGTAGAGGTAGAAAAAAAGCTAGAACATAAAATATCTCCAAATATGCAAATTTAGTGATTTTTTACTTGAAGTAAATTTTCTCTCGGCTGTTTTTCTTAGCTTACAAAAATTTGATAGTTAGGAGATGAAAGTGTTTCACACAACACCAAATAAAACAAAATATTCACTCAATTGAATGACATGTAAAACCACTATCTATGTTTAAATGTATCACTGTTTCAAGTCTGTAGAAATCTATTTATGGGTTAGGGGTTAGATTTGGCACTTTTTTAGTGCTACTGCACATTCATTCATGTCGTACATTCTCATATGAAGATTGTTTTTATCCCCAATTCTCAAATTTTACATTCTTACCTTCACTGTTGGCTGAATGAATAGTACGGCAGGTGCAGAAAGTCAGGTCCACTCCTGCGGCAGTAGGGTGGACAAAAATAGTCAGTCTCCAAAGAAAAGTCGCCAAAAGTGGCACTGCGCTGACACAGATGCTGAAGACTTCAGTTGAACTTTGAAGTAAGTGTGTAGTTTAAAAGAGAATAGACAAAAAGGGAAAAGAAGGATAACAATCAGAGGAAAAGCAGCTGATGACAAAATTCTTGTAAATGCAAATGAATGAGACCCAGATTTTTATGCTAAGCCACTTTCCGCAAGTCCACAACCCCCAGAGGATCATGTAATTGTTCTCCTGCTGCTAAAACAACAAAAGAATATCCCAAAATGCCTCATAGGAGCTCAGTAAATTAAAGTCAGTTCAAAAATTGATGGTGTTGCTGCCTGTGCTTTATCAGAGCAGATGTAATGAGGGGTTTTTATTTGTCTTATGCCCTCTTGCTCCGGTGTGTTCAGACCCCCTGGGACTCAGAGTGTGATGTGTGGTGGGACGAGGCGATGAGAGACTCGCCTGAAGAGTGTGAACCCGAGTGGCTGGATGCTGAGGACCCGCTGTTTATCCTCTACACCAGCGGCTCCACCGGTAAACCCAAGGTAAGACACAGGTGTATGTAGAAACCGGTTTTATAGATAAAGAGTAGAAGATATATTGTTATAATGTGAAAAAACATGTTGTAGCATGGTACGGATCCATTTTTGTTTTTCTGCCGTGGCAGCAATACCCTTCTGTAATTTTCTACTTTGATAAGCCTGTAATGGTGCTAACCATGCTGGCCTCACATAAAATGAAATGATGGTTATTCAATGCTAAAGAAAGACAAAAAATAAATAAACCTCAATTGCACATGTGTTTTGTATTTTCTGTTTATTTTGTGGTATTATTATGTTGCACAAAAGACGGAACTCAGAGCGTCTGATAGTATGAAATCGCTCTCTCTTTGTCTCACACACACACACCTACTTGCTCTCCTATCTTTGTGTCATTGACATAATGCATTCTCCAGCCCCTTACCCTAACCTCAACAATCACTATTAAATGTCTAACCCTGAAGCAGCTGTGCATAGATGTGAGGACTGGACAAAATGTCCTCACTTCTCAAAAAGGTCCTCATTCTATGTCAAATACACTTTGGTCCTCACTTTGTAGCATGTACAAGACCACACACACACACACAGACCAACATAGCCTACATGCCTCCTCCGCCTGCATCGAGAGGCCCCATATTTTTGCTGTCTGCTCTCTTTGTGTTGACCAATTATCTCCTCGTTCATGTTTCTGTCCTTGTGTATGGTACAGGGTGTTCTCCACACTGTTGCTGGGTATCTGCTCTACACGTCGCTGACCTTCAAGTACGTTTTCGATCATCACCATGACGACGTGTACTGGTGCACAGCTGACATCGGCTGGATCACCGGCCACTCCTACATCACATATGGTCCCCTTGCAAATGGTGCCACGAGTGTCCTGGTGAGACTGAAACCGACCTTTTATTTCATATTAGTGACACATTGACAGACACATTTTATCAGAGGGCGCTCATAGGAGTGAGGTCTCCTGAGAGATGATGCGTGTGTTTTCTCCAGTTTGAAGGTATTCCTGTCCACCCTCACGTGGGCCGGTTCTGGGAGATCATTGAGAAGTACAAAGTGACCAAGTTCTACACAGCTCCGACAGCCATCCGCCTGCTGATGAAGTACGGACGGGAACCGCTGCAGAAGTAAGAGCCTTCATCCTCTGAATGTCACAGCCGCCCAGAAAAATCATGATTTTCCAGAGTCTGCAGCAGGAGACATTCGAATCATACTTTGAGCTGATAGGTGTATTTTTATTTTTTACAAGTTTCCCAACTTTCAAATGGAAATTTCCAGCATTAACTTTGAAAGACCTCACTTCTTATGTAACAGACTCCTCAGTGGTGAGGTGAAGAAATCAAAGTGAGATCATGATGTGAGTGATTCTCTGTGAACACGCCTTTTTCATGCGCTGCCAGGAGCAGCAGAATCCACATCTTGTAAGATTCACAGTGGAAGTAGAGGACATTACTGCATGCCATAAAAAACTGATAATATAAAGGAAAAAGTTTGGGAAATGTGCCTTCTGTCTTTCTTGCCAAGATTTAGATGAGGAGATTAATACAACTATCATGCCTGCAAGCAAAGTACAAATGTGTAGCCAGCTGGCAGTTAGCTTAGCATAAAAAGGGATCCTTCCTCTGTTGTCCTCTGTTATCATAAAAACTGGAAAGCAGGGGCAGCACTTAGCCTGGCTACGGTTTGAAGTTTCCGACAAGATGCCAGGAAGTCACAAGCCTTTTTCCAAGAAGTATTTCAGCACATAACTCACAGTAAAACCACAGCTGGACGTTTTTCAACCTCAGTTTTTGTACAGATTAAACAAACAGGATAAAAAGTGTTGATCTGTGAGCTTTAGAGCAACTGGTTTGCACCTCCACACAGAGCTAAGCTAGCCAAGAGCTAAAGGACGCAAAGAAGTGAATTTCCCAAAATATCATATCCAAAACCTCTCACAAATTTTCTTGGAAATGAAGAACATCACTCATTTGAGGTGCAGATAAGCCAAAAAGTGGAACTCATGGAATAGACCATAGATTAGCCTCACAAATTGACATTTTGCCTTATAAATACGTATTTACAACCACACAAACTGCCTATAAAAACAACGCAAATACTACCGAAATAATATCTCAGATTATCTCAGAGTTAATGTTCTTACTTGTCTGTACCAGGTATGACCTCTCAAGCCTGAGGATTCTGGGTACTGTTGGTGAGCCGATCAACCCAGAGGCGTGGCAGTGGTACCACGAGGCCGTTGGTCAGGGCAGATGTCCGGTGGTCGACACTTTCTGGCAGACAGAGACGGTAAGTGTCTGTGTTTACTTCAGACTTACTTTGAAGACACAGGAAACCTGAATTAGAATGACGTTTCTTTTATATCCATATTTCCATATATGGTATACAAAATTACTGAACACATAAAAAAAAACAAAAAACTGATTTTTCTGATGGAAGTCCAGATGTCACGATGGTATCAGCAAATAAAATGACGACCGCAGAAACAATAAAGCCTCCAGTTATAGGTTACAATCATAAAACACAAACATGGCACACAGTGTAGAAGTAACAGATGATAAACTGCATATTAGAGCAGGATGAGCTGAAAACAATCAGAACTGACTCTACTGTAAATCTCTATTAAGTTCAACCCAACAAGAACCCCACCAACCAGTGGCAATGTTTTCAAATGGCTTCTTTTGTCCAACCAACAGTCCAAAACGCAAACAACTCTTCATTCACAATCATAAAAGACAAAGAAAAGCAGCAAATCCCCACAAATGTTTGACATTTTTGTTTGAAAAATCACTTAAACAATGAATCCATTATCGAATTGGAAGTTAATTTCCTAATCTTTCCAGCCCAAGTTTCAGGATGACTTTTTAACATCTGTCCGCTTCAGATGAAAATAGCCTTGTGACTGAATCTGGCACATTTACAGCAATGTTTATTAAATTAATTAATACAAATATTCATTTTCAGGTGAAGAAATTAAGTAGAAGAAAGTTACAGCAATTTGTAGAGTTGATTGCAAGGAAACTGGAAACTAATCTTATACTGTAGGTGTCGATTATGTATGTTGTATAGATAATTAACACCTGTAAGATCAGTATCCTGTCTTTAAACATCCCTTTCTCTACAGGGAGGGCATGTTTTGACTCCACTTCCTGCCGCCACGCCGCTGAAACCAGGCTCTGCTGTAAGTGACAACATCTCCTTCAACACCAGTTTTCCCACACTTCTCACCATCTTAAACATACCTGTATATTTCCTCTGATGAGCTTCATCACTAATCATGCTGATGAGGGGGTGTTAAACTTCTAAATGTGAGAACATAGCCATCAGTATTTTGAACTCAACCTTTATTCATTTCCATTTGGCTCCTCCATGTGTAGATTGTGATCCAGGTCATGATGAGAAAGAGACGCCGAAGCCAGGCAGGAGCTGTTTAATGAAAGAATACCGTTATCTCACATTAAATCCACATCTCATATTTCAGACCTTTCCTTTCTTCGGGGTAGAGCCCACAATCCTCAACGAACACGGAGAGGAGCTGCAAGGCGAGGCTGAGGGTTATCTCGTAAGTTTCAATTCAATTCTACACAACTTTATTTATCCGCGGTGTGCAGCGGCTCGCCACACAGATCAACAGATACCAAAGTAGACAGGAGAGAAAGATAAATTATAATTCAAAGGCTATAAGAGCTTAAAAACTATATGTCCCAACTGTATTTTCACAGCAACCTTTGACAGGTGTCCCTATCTTACACGTTGCACCTTTAATCATAATTTTCCCCAAATAAAGCACTTCTTGACTTTTATAAATGAATACATTTTATCATTATTATAATAGTAGCAATAGTAGCAGTTAAACCTCTCTCCTGTTTTGTGTATTTTCTGTGTTTTGTTGCAGGTATTCAAGAAGCCCTGGCCTGGAATAATGCGCACCGTGTACAGAAACCACGAACGCTTTGAGAACACCTACTTCAAGAAATTCCCCGGTTTCTATGTCACTGGTGATGGTAAGCCACAAAAATGTTATTGCATCTACTGTCTGAGTGATAGGAATCACAAAAAGTTAAGTCATGTTCACCCTACAGCCACAAAAACTGTGGGCTGTCGCTCTGAATTAGGCTAAATACCAAACATCTGTATTTCGCACTAAAATACTATAAAAGAGCATTTTGAGGAGAGAAAAAGCTGCTGTCAAAACTGTTTTGGAGGTTATTCAGCTTGTTTTGTCCTCCCACAGGCTGCAGGCGGGATAAAGACGGCTATTACTGGATCACAGGACGAATAGACGACATGCTGAATGTGTCAGGTACTGTGCTGTGAGGTGTTACTGTCTGATAACACAGCTGCTTCTTCAATAAAAGTTATTACAACAACAAACTGAGTTATCTTGACTTTGTTATGTGATATTACAACAATAAATAAAAATGGTCTTAGATCAACCTTTTTATTCATGAATGTGTTTATGTTTTGTGACTGATGACTTTGTGTTTTCTGGTGTCTTTCAGGCCACCTGATGAGCACAGCCGAGGTGGAGTCGGCTCTGACGGAGCACCCGGCTGTGGCGGAGGCTGCGGTGGTGAGCCGGCCTCACAAGGTGAAGGGCGAGTGTCTGTACTGCTTCGTTACGCTGAAAAACAGCAGGGAGTTTAACCACACGCTGGTGGAGGACCTCAAGAGACTGGGTGAGGCTCTGACACAGGGGTTTACTGCAGGGTTAAAGGAAAAATACACTCAAAATGATGTCAGTTTTGTATATTTATCATGTATTTTTTCTTTTTTTCTGTATCCTTTCTTCAGTGAGAGAGAAAATTGGACCAATCGCTACGCCAGACTTCATTCAAAATGCTCCAGCGCTCCCCAAAACCCGCTCAGGTAACAGCTCTTGACAGTTCTTTAAACCAACATCCTCCTACTCTTCTCTCCTCATGTGCAACATGCGTCTCGTCTTCCTCTGACTGGGATCTATTTAGGGAAGATCATGAGGCGAATCCTCCGGCAGATCGCCCGCAACGAGAAGGACCTGGGCGACCTTTCGACCCTGGCCGACCCGAAGGTGGTGGAGGTGCTGTTTAGCCAGAGATGTGAAGCTGCAGCCTGAACAGACAACTCGACCCTCTTCTCTTTCCTTTCATGCTATGCAACTGTACAGATGAAGACAATCACAAACTTTTGGTTCTGGGTCAGCGTCTGAGTTTTTGTGTGCACTCTGTGGGACTGAAAAATTATACTGCTGACATTGTGATGTTTAAAATCAGCCCAGTCGTGAGGATACTATGTTAGCAGTTAACGTTTCTGCAAACCACACTAACGTCCAAGGTCGACATTTGTACCACACATTGCACATCACGTCCACATTATATGCTTTTTCAAAACCAGGTGTTTTCTTAACGAGCAGTTCAGACATTTCGTCCGTTTTTGTGGCAGCAAAACTGGGTGTTTTTAAGGAGAGCTGCAGACATTTTCATCTGTTTTCATTGCATCATAACCAGATGGTTATTAAGGAGAGCTACGGACATTTCCATCTGTTTTCGTGGCGTCAAAACCGGCTATTTTTTTAGGGAAGTTGGACCACCTCCACCTGTGAGCGTGGCAACCAAAACAGGTACTTTAAGCCAAATCATGATGTTTTCCTAACCCTAACCAAGTGGTTATTGTGCCTAAACCTCATCAGAGCATAAGCACAGTGTTGTGACAAGAGAGAAATAGAAAATTCAACCTAAACAAACAGAAAGTTGCAACATAGATGAACGTCCAGTTTTAACTTATCTGTGGTTTTGCAGAAACGTACTTGGCTAATATTTAATCTGGCGATTGGGTTGTTAAAATGGGGAGAAAAGAGGGTTTGAAAAGTCAAATCAAATGTCATTGGTGGTTTTATGAAGATGTATGTATGATGAGATGAGGCTGTTGTTGCTTTTAGGCCAATATGTCAAACAACTAGACACAGAATTACTATCTTTTATATTTTTTAACAAGTCTTTTAGTTTAGTTTGTCTGTCCTTGTAAATTTTGAAGTAAAGAAGCTTTGCGCAGCTTGTTTTTGACTGATGACTGATGTAAATTTTCAATTTGTGATTTGTTTCTATGACCTGAGAATAAAGTGCTCAATCTGTGTGCTGCCTTTGTCCTCTTGTCTTCAAGCTCAGCAGCTGATCGACGCCCTCATGTGGCAGGAACCGTCCTCTGCAGCTGCTATCTGATGGTTTACTGTAAAAGCCTTCTTACTCTGCTGCTGCCTTTTGTCTTTTAATGACGCACACACACAAACACACATACGGCTTTGATGCTGTGAAGTGCAGCAACGATCACAGGGGACGGAAAGATGGAGAGAAAAGAGAGCGTTGTTTTATCTTAAGTGCACTGGATTCTTTTGAAATTACAGGCATTAGTGCTCGTCACAAAAGAGGAACAATAATCTGTTTTTTTTAAGAGATTAGAGAGCAGCAGGTTGTTATGAAAGTCAGAGGGACGGCTCTTCTATCTTCATGTTAACATCGGGTCATGTGCAGTGTGTGTTTACTATCTCCACCACACCATGCCATGCAGAGATATGTGTGTAGATAGGTGGGGAGGGAGGACGAGGAGGAAAGAACCCCAGAAACACAGCGATGGGCACCGTTACATCATCATCACCCCCAGCAGCAGAGGAGTGGTTACCATGACAACCTCCTCATCCCGACCACATCCCCAGCACCTCTTTTACGACTCCCCCTCAACTGTCCTCCTCCTTACTCTGGTCACAACAACAGTCTGCAGATGTTTTGTAACCTGACGACCAGGCGAGGGATCAGATCACCTCTCTCTCTCTTGCCCTCTCTCTCTCTCTCTCACACACACACACACACACACACACACACACACACACACATACACATACACACACACACACAGATGTAAAGGAACATCTCAACATTTTGCTGCATCTCTTGACCTTCTTTATGTCATTGAAACCAACAACTTTTACACATTTAAAAAAAAAAAAAAAGGTGTCGTGACAAATGTTTGACTCAACTTTATGGTCGTTTAGGATGAATTTTATGATGCTGTTGAGTTGTAGTGTATTATGTGGAGAGGTGTACTCCCCTTCAAACATTTTCTCTCCCATTCATCAAGTGAGAAGTCATATTTCATCCACCACATATCAAGAGCTATAAAATCTAAAATGCCACACACAAATCAAAACGTCTATCTGAATCCATACTCCCTACCCCTACAGCAACAATAAAGCAGTAGAGTAAAGAGTAAAGGATAAGTTCACCCAAAAATACAAATTCAGTCATTATCTCCTCACCCTCATGCTAATGGCATGTGGGGTGAAGTTTTGAAGTCGACAAAATATTTCTGGAGCTTCACAGCAGAACAGCATTCTCCTAAAGAACTGAAGTAGCTGGGGACACTCACGCTGATTTGAAAAGACGTTATTTACACCCTTTTAAAGCTGTAATCTTCAGTGTAGCTGCTAATCTTAAAGCACACACCCCATCTGAATTGGATGCACAAGCTTGACCACAGGTCAAGGGGGGGAAATGTGGTCTTTTCAAATCAATTTGAGATCTTGGGGCTTCCAGAGACTTGGGTTATGCTGAACAAGCCATTTTATGTTTTTTCTCTTGGTCTTTTTACAATATGAAACAAGTCCCCATATACTTCAGTTGTTTATAGAATGCTGCAACGCTGTTTTGCTGTGAAGCTCCAGAAATGTTTTGTGGACTACAAAACCTCAACCCACTTTCCATCGACATGGGGGTGAGAGGATATTGACTAAATTTTAATTTCTGTGTGAACTTATCCTTGAAGGTAACAAAAGCACACACATGCACACAAGGGCCAGTTTGAAACACTAACATGCCTACAAATATCTTGCCAACATATCAACAAAAATCCTCAATAGTTTAACAACATGGAAACAAGGGGAAAAAAATCTATAGATTTATCCAAGGACAGCCACAAAAACAAGATCTTAAAGATGCAGAAGTGATTTATTAATAATTCATTCTGTGCCATAATGTCATCAGTCAAATGCTGCTTGTCGATATCCAGCTGACTGACATTTTGTCAGGTGTGCTCCGTCAGCAGTGACCAGCTCCTCCTTCAGCCACCGACGCTTTAAAGGCCGACTTTGTGAAATTTAATCCCCTTAATTCAGTTACAAATAAACGCTGTGTGTGTTGGACTGATATCTGAGGCTGATATGGATGACTTTGTTGTCACCCTTTGATGTGATGTAGATATTACAGTTTTGTTAATTAGACTGTTATTTTGGAACTGAATAATATTTGGTAACACTGGTCCTTATTCTGAATGAATTAAATTCAATGTAATTCAATATATTTACAACACATATGGAACACAGAGAGAATTTTTACATGTTTCTATCTTGATCTGCAAGGAAAAGCAGAGCATAATCGTGTGTGAAGCTTGTAACTCCTCTCCAACGTTCCTCGACCCCGAGCCGCCGGAGGATTACTGTCCAAAATCCCTTGTCATTGTTTTGATGTGGAATCTCACAGACTCAGAGAGAGAGAGAGAGACTCAGCCTCAGATGTTGTGGGACCTGGAGGTTTCACGGCTATACATCCCAGCCTGTGCTGCCGCAGAGCCCCACTGTGAGTGATATAAAGATGTGAGCGCTGTGTGTGTGTGTGTGTGTGTGTGTGTGTGTGTGTTTGTGTGTGTGTGTGTGTGTGTGTGAGACTGGGCACGTCCAAAGCAAATTACACAGACAAAAGAGGAATCAAGGAGGCACCAAATGAATGGCGTCTTTTTGTTTTTGCTCTTCAAAAGAAAGACAGATGGTCCAACTGAACTTGAAGCCCGCTGGACGTTTATGAGTGTACGTGACGTGTATTTGAGATGGTGGCACTGTATGTTGGAGGAGAGGCTTTGAGAGGACCTGGTAGAGTTCAATCAAAGGTCAAAGTTCAGCCAACATATTAAACTTGTACTGGTCGAAGTGGGCAAGTTTTAATATGAAACAGAGCTCAACAAATGTGGCACGTGTCTTGTATAATTTGAGTATTCCCAATTGCATTTCATGCTGCTTTATACTTCTGTAAATATGAAAAAATAAAAATATCACTGTTCCCCAAAACAACATGACTGCTACAGCAACAGGAACACCAGAATTTTGTTCAACACTTGCTGTTTGGTCAAGTTCAGACAAGAAAACGACTTGGTTAGGTTTAGAAAAAAATTGTGATTTGGATGAAAATAACTATGTTACTCATATGGCTTCAGTAACGTAATGTCCATAATGTCAATTAACTATGTTAGTAAGATAAAATAACTCACAATTGACGTGTGCCTTCACACTGGACATGTACAGTGGTCTCCTGAGGCAAAGTCTGTACTTGTTTGACACAATCATCCACTCAGTGTTGATTGTGGCTACAAGTTTTAAAATAAGAATAATCTGAAGGTGTGGAGTTAAGGCTGACTTATATTTGCAGTAGGCTGTATGTAATACACGCCATTGGCCTATGCCATGTGCACTGGTGGTGGTGGTGATAAAACGATGCCAGCTGTACTTTCCCCAGTAAACACACCGACCTCTTCGACTCACAGCTGTGTCTGTGGCTATCCGCAGGGAGGGCTGCCCCTCTGTACACACCAAGCTTGGATGCAGGGCTAATGTTACTAGGTTTTGGCAAGGCAGCGTTTGCCCTTCAAACATCTGGCCGCCCGGGAGGAGGTTGGCGTATTTACTGGGGAAACTACAGGTCAGTGCCACCAAGTGGACCATGCACAGTCGTTGAGGTCTGCGTCAATGTGATGTGCAGTTACATTTCTGGGGAGGTGCACGTCAGGCTACGGCGTAGGATTTGATGTAGGGAATGCATCTACACAGAGCCAGCCCCATAGGTACTGCGTTGATTTAACACAGAAACATAAATCAAGCTTCAGAAAGAAGGGACCTTATCAGACCTCTGTAGCCTGCTCCTTATCTCTGCCTGAGGTTAGCAGCTCGAGGCTACATTAGCTGCTACTAGCATAACATTACCTGAATCTCTGACAGAACTCTTGGATATCAAGTTGCATTGTGGGTAATGTATGTTTCAAGGAATAAAAATATGTGGAATTAGAAAAAAAAAGAAGAGTTTGTGTTGCAGAATTCTTCTTTCTACTTCATCACATAACCCCTCAGATTTATCTTGCGACCCTTAGGAAGGGGCCAGACTTCTAGATGGATGACCAAAATGTTAGACTAAAAGATACACTGAGCTCCGCCTCGACTTTATAAATCTTTAAAATGAGTAAATCTATAATAAAATTTCTGTCACTGGGGTAATTTTTCTGCAGAACGAGCACCTTTAATAGAGCACTGCAAAACCATGAAATTGTCTTTTTTCTTTGTCAAAAACTGCCGTCTACATAATATATATAATACATAATATAGTCTTTAGCCACAAAAGGTTTTAGATAACTTTAGTTTCACATATTCAGCAGTACTCCTCAAGGCCTGTAAACATACTTTGATGCATATAATCGATGTTCCCCTTTCAGAACATTTTACTGATTTTACTTGTGCTGCAGCATTTGCAGATTGGTGTATTGGAGCATTTACTTGAGTGAAGGATCTGAGTGCTTGCTCCTCTACTGATTTCCATATTTTGCCACGTCTTATCCCTTGTTCAACTGGTTTTCACGTTTTCTAAAATGTTTTCCTTGCTTGACATATTGTTTCTGATTTCATGCCAGCCTGAGCGACGGTCCTGCTGGTTTGGTTCAGGGTTCAAGCGGCTGTCACACTCCTCAGCACAATGGGGCTGTCTGTTTACTCGTACAATAGTGCATTTCTTGTGGAGCTAAAAGCCCCCACCAAAAAAAAAAAAAAACTTGACACCCAGCCTCTGCCACGCGGTTTCCCCAGCTTGAACACACTGCCGCCCCTCCGGTCTGCGGCCCTTGACGGGAGCCTCCGGAAGAGGACGTACTTTTTTTTTCTCACATGAATAATGATGTAACAGAAAGTGAGGAGAAGTGAAGGGCCTCCAGGCAAAGCTCTCACTCAATATGAATTCTCCTCGCGGCAAAACCTTTTGCTCGCGTCGAGCGTGGGGCTTTTTGTGTAGTTGGCATGACAACCTCTCAGCTAATGGCACAGCCAGGCCCATTGTGCCACTCATTGTCTGTCTGAGGCCTTTGCACACAGCTGCAGGCATGTGCAATTTGGGGTCCAATTTTGACAGATTGCATGCTGGACGAGGCAGCGTGGAGCCACAGAAAGGTTAATTCTGTCAGCGGGACACATGGAGAATGAGGGCAGTCCAGTAAAATTGATTCAAATGCGTCTTTATCCATGTCAGACTGTACATGCTGTTATTTAACTGCCCTGATAGCTTTTTTACGTGACTGTTAATACACTTAAACAGTGAACAAAGGCAGTGATTCATTCACTATTCAGAGGACATTTTGGTTCAATTTCTAGTAAGGTTTACTTTATAGAGGTGCACGAGTTGTTACAACTGGTTTTTAAAAAGGTTAATAAATACAATTATTAGAGATAACTGAGTGTCTAAGTTGTGAAGAATCAATTTGACTGCGTCTCCTCCTGGCCGATATAAGTAATTTTAGGCTGTTTCAGCTTAAAAATCTAAGTTCAATTGCTGCCTCGACTATCTGAGGTAAAGGAACAGTTCACCCAAAAATGAAAATTCAGACATTATCTAATCATCCTTACGCTGATAGAAAGTCAGTTGAAGTTTTGTAGTCCACAAAACGTTTCTGGAGCTTCACAGCAAAACAGAGTTGCAGCATTCAACTGAACCACTGAAGTAGATGGAGACTTGATGAAAACAGCTGTAAGAAAACATAAAATGGCTCCATACAGCTTGACGCATGATGCAAGTCTCTGGAAACCCCAGGATCCCAAATTGATTTGAAAAAAACATTATTTTCAACCTTTTTAAAGCCGAAATTTTCACTGTAGCTTTTTAGCTAAAAGCGTGAGCACACATCCTGTCTGAAGTGGGTGCATGAGCTCGACTGCTCATTGAGGGTGTAAATATCATCCATCCATCCATTATCTGTAACCACTTATCCTTTTCAGGGTCACAGGGGGGCTGGAGCCGATACCAGCTGACATTGGGCGACTGCGGGGTACACCCTGTATAAGTCGGCAGTTCATCACAGGGCTAATGTTTACACCTACTGACAATTTAGAGTAACCGATTAACCTAACTTTTAATTTTGTAAATATCGGTGTAAATATCGTTTTTTTCAAATCGATTCGGGATATCTGGGCTTCCGGAGACTTGGATTACGCTGAATGAGGTCTACGAGGTCTACCTTTCTTTTCTGGTCATTTTTTAAAATATTTTAAAACGAGTCCTTATCTACTTCAGCTGTTTAGGAGAATGCTGCTATGTTGTTTTGCTGTGAAGCAAGTTGTTAGTTAATGACTTCTAATGATTCCTAATTAGTCTTTTTTGTGAAACCAACCAACCTTTAAAAAACTTCTCCTTCTTATGACCTGGATGTTATCGTATTGTGGTTGGTTTGGAGGTAATGATTGTGTTTAGGAGAGACTTTTGGTGGTTTTGTTTTGGTGAATGTTGGTGGTGACAGAGTCCTAATGAGACTCGTCCCAGCTGGAGTCACCCTTTGTAATTACTTTGATAAAAAGGTAGACTTCTAGATAAAAAAATGCTGCCTTCTTCTGCTTTTAAACAAACCAATCTATCTGCAAAAGACACATCTGTCTACCCTTATGGTGACCGCAGATTGGTGTGATACCCATTGGACTTCAGCTTTATCTGTCAGCTGATTCCTCAGACAGCAGCTGCAATCTCCTCAGAACAAGGCAAGGGAAGAAACAAGAGGCTCGTCTCATCTGTTTAGTCAAACACACACAGATTTGGGAACACGAGGGGAAACTGCTCTAAACAATCTGACAGGGACGCCCAGACAGCCGCCGCTGCATTATTCATCAGAGCTGGAGAGGAAAACATCGCTCTTTTTATCTTTCTCAATCACAGTCGAATGTCAGCGCAGATATTCAAATGCAGCCTCATTTGCAGAGGTGAGTTAATGCTGAGGAAGGTGAGGTAATCATGGTTTACTTCAAAAGGATATCTGAACTGTTCGTCACCTCATTTTTGGCGAGAAATAAAACAAATTAATATTGATTATTATTCTGTTAGAGTTTTTCCTAAAAGTGAAATTTAGTTTGCACAAAGCGTCCTGCAGTTTTGATTTATTCATGGATCAGCATTTTTGGATTTTAAACTGTTCGTGCTGTCTCGACATGATCAAAGCAGTGAAGACGATGCAGTGACCCATCAGAAAGTTTTCACAGGTCTGAAACTTTTTATAAGACTATGTGACTTTAGATAAGTGGTGTGTCCTGTCAAAGACAAATTAATCAGTCTGGATCATCAGATATTTGTCACTGAGTGTCCAAACAAACATCCAGCAGCCGTCCCTTTTGTTTCTCTTATCATTTAATTAATCAGTTTTAATCAGTTTAGATGACTTTGTTCAATAGTGTGTAATTTCAGACATGGAATAAACCGTGAGGTGATGCCACAAATGTAATCCTGTTGTTATGCCAGTGTGCAAATACTGAGTGGTGGTCTGATGCACTTTCAATCCATGAAGAGGAGGAGGTGGCATTAAACCGAAAATCCTTTTATCAGTCAAACAAAGATAGTCATCATGGGATGTCAGCGCTTTATTTTGTAGCAGCAATGCCAGAATAAAATGTTGGCACTGTATGTTTCTGTAAACCACAGATGTTACTTTTCAACATTCCCACAATACCTGCAGCTGACTTTCTTATGAGGAGGAGGAGAAGATGAAGGTGTCACAACCGCTACCAACATTTTTAAGAAGACTGCGGAACATTTTAAGCCAAAACATGATCTTTTCCGAACCCTAGCCAAGTGGTTTCTGTGCCTAAGCCTAAGCAGTGATGTAAGAGTGTAACTAAGTACATTTACTCTTACTTAAGTACAATTTTGAGGTACTTGTACTTTACTTGAGTGTTTGTTTTTGAGTGTTTCCAAATATTGTACTTTTCACTCCACGAGATATACTTCATAAGTTTAGTTACTAGTTACTTTGCAGATTACATGCTGCATCAGAGCCAAAGCAACGCAATATTACATTCATTTATTTTGATTAATCAGATGAATGAAATGCTGATTCGAGTGATCAGAAAAATGCTGAATAACAGATCTGATAATCAGCCAGACTGATAATCACTTGGCCAATAGTACGGTATACATTTAAATATATACTGTATGTGTAATTTACTTTTAATTGTACCAACTAAAGTACATTTAACATCAGATACTTAAGACTTTTACTCAGGTACAGTTCATATGGGTGACTTTCACTTCTACCAAAGTCATATTTTAACACAATATTTCTACTTTTACTCAAGTATGAATTTTGGGCACTTTTTACAACACTGTTGTTGATTACATGTAACTAAAGTAACTGTGAATGTGCGATTGTTACCACAGAATTACTTAATCGCACTACTTGAGTAAATGTAGTAGTTACTTTCTATCTTTGGAAACCAGAAGACATCACAACCTGGTGAGAACATGACATTAAAGCCCGAAACATAAAAACGTTGAGTTTCAAAATATCTGTGGTTTTAAGAAACATCCAATGCCAACATTTACCAGCACGTTTTGTCAGATATAAGAGAACTTTTTTAATTTTATTGAAAAAAAAATTCAAGTTGGGACCATGTGATGAGACTCAGGGCCAAACAAAGAAGGTCATTTCTTATTTATTTATTTTTTTTGGTAATTACTATTGTGCATTTATATCTTAACAGGGGTTCAACCATCCTGCACCTCATTTATAGGGCGTCTGAGAGAACTCAACACACTGCTTTACTTAGGAGAAGACAGTAGGAAGGCATCTTCACCAATGTGACACCACAGACAGACCATTAAAAAAAACAAAACAATGACTAATCAAACACAAGCAAACTAAGAACCATATATGTCACGTAGGCCATAGTTGTACAGATCGAGATGGAGTTACGACACAGAAGAGCTGTTCTGGAGACTAGAAGTGTTTTGCAGCGTGTTGAGCTTTCTTTAGCCATTGTATATTTCACAATGTTGGATCCAAACACTCAGAGTCTGTTCAATATTTTTCAAGGCAACTCCTCTGTCACAAGTTATAAGGAAACTGCAATCAGGAAACAAAAATCAAAGAAGCACAACCACAAAGGCACAAAAACTATTCAGAAAGGCTGGAACACAACAGCTGGGATGACAGAAGAGACAATCTGGTGAAAGGAGTGGTATTTGTACTGGAGAGCTGGTGAGGGGATTGAGAACAGGTGTGCAGGTGGGTGTGGAGATGGTGATGAGGAGGGGAGAGGACAGCACAGTCTGATCCGACAGGAGGGGGAATGACCAGCAGACTGACAACAGAGAGAAACATGCCAAAAGGTTTTCACATGACGTGTCAACCTTGGACATTAGGTCCTGGCGACTGCGCTGATTATATATTTGTGACCCATTTTTAAAGATGTACTTCCTCAGTAGGAACGAATGGAAGAACAGAAGGACTGATTTATTATTTGTTTTGGTCTTTTCACAGGTTTTGTTTACAATAAGCAAAAAGAAAAATCAAACAATGCAACATTTTAAAATGAAAGAAAAGCATCAAAAGACACAAATCCAATCGTGATCACAAAAACACACGTTAAGTCTTAAAAATATAAACACTTTGAGAGCCCCTGGGTCCTCCAGCAGACTGTTTCAACACCTCAGAGGATGAAAGCTTAAAGCCTCCTCACATAAACTGCAGCAGAGCTTTGTTTTTAGACATTTATCATGAATACCACCTACAGAAACTACTTAATTACTTTCTGAAAATGTCACACGTTAAATTGAAAGCAGACTTGTCCTTCTCCGTGTTTGCTTCAGGATATCTACTGTATTTGGGCGTGACTTCTATTTCACAGAGGTCACACACTTCTTGCTGCAGCTGACATAAGGCGTTAAAGCAGAGTCAGTGTTTAGAGAGTAGCAGTGTGTGTGTGTGTGTGTGTGTGTGTGCGAGGCCTTCAGGGTTGGTGTAAATTATTCAGCAGCGGTGGGTTTCTCTCAGGGCGGATGGAAGTAAAAGCAGAGCATCTTCTTCTTCTTCCCTCCGCTGACCCGCTCAGTGCCATCAGCAGCTCCCAGCGTGCAGCTGGGTCGTATTAATTATTCATCGTTATAACTCTGTGAAAGGTATACAGAGGCCCTCAGCTCTCTGCCTCTACCTCTTTATCACTCCCTCTCTTCCTCTCTCACACAATCAGCTCCGCTCCCTCGGAGCCAATAAAAGCTCAGAGTCGTCCGGTGGAAGAAGAACCGTTTTAAATTTACAGGTTTAATTCTTCGTGCTGTATTTTCTGCTCGGATGTGAAAAGCTGAAAACGAGCAGAGCAGAGCAAGAAATGTGTGGTATTTGTCTCTATTAGCAGGCGGCAGCATCACACTCATGAGGCTGCAGCACTTAAAACATTCACGTTTTAGATTTGTTATTCTATTAAAGGATTAATTCACCTAGATATGAAAAAACAAGTTACCTATTTAACTCTAGTCACTGGTAGAGTGTAACTAAGTTGATTTACTCAAGTACTGTCCCTAAATACAAATGATCAGGTACTTTTGAGTTTTTTCATGTTCTGTGCTTTATGATTTTACTGATATAGTTACTTATTACTTTACAAATTAAGACTGGGACACTTGAATAGAACAGAACGATTGCTGATGTTGTAAGTAACAGCTGTGTGACAAGTTAAGATGTCCGTTGTGAAAAAGGTCTTCTTGTGTGGTGAGTTTTAGAGGCAGATACCTCAGAATGTTGGCTTATAAATCCAAAAGTAATATATAAAATAGCATTATATATAGATACAACTATGGACATGTTAAGAAATAGCAAAAATAAGAGACATTTAAAAAAAGAAAACTAGACTAGTTTTATATGACTGGTCTTTATCTTGCGTGACAAGCTGAGTAACATGAGTAAGGTGGCCCATGTATGACCATGATGCAAGAGGATTTGACTTCTGGGAGGACACAATCTTCTTATTCACGTTCTCTCTGTGTGTCTGTCCCCCCTGACCCTCTGTAATCCTGTGGTCTGCAACTGTAATCCACACACACACACACACACACACACACACACACACACACACACACACACACACACACACACACACACACACACACACACGGTTCAGGATCAGTCTCACAAACTCAGGTCTAATGAAAGAAGAGCATGTAATCATGAGCTGTATCTAACCTTATAGAGAGAAATATAACACACACACACACACACACACACAGAATAGGAGGAGGAGGTCTTGTAAATACACATTCATGTTTATTACCATTTACTATTTACATAAGACTATAGATCGTTAGACTTTTTGACATAGACTTTTCATTTAAAACATTCATATTTTTTTCCCCCACAATCCCTTTTTCCTGTCAAAAGAAAAAAGTAATTCATATCCAATAGTAACAACTGTACAAAGACAGCCTGTAGGTACAATAATTTACTTAAAAATTCTTCTTATTTTAGTCAATGCAAATTATGTGACAACAAAAAAACAACAGCTCAAGAGTTCCCATCACAACATTTTTTTCCCCACAGCGGAGCCGAGTGATCACAAAAGACTAGAGCTCGTATGTACATGCACTAAAGTGCTAGTGTTCAAAAGGCATGCAAATATTGGACTGTTATTTGTACAACTGCCTTCCAAATATGCATAAGGTTATTCAGTTTGTTGTCACCCATCGTCTACACGTTTACAGAGCCAGACATTCATCCCAACGTACAAATACACTACATCAGAAATGACATCATGTGTCTCCGCTTCAGACCTGATGAAGCAGAAGTCGTTTTTTTGTTTGTTTGTTTGTTTGTTTGCTTGTGTTGTCTCTCCTCTCCTTGAAAACTAAAAAGAAAAGCTTGAAAGGCCGGCAACACAAACATGAAGGTATTGAAAAACAGCTTGAATTGGTGCAGGACGTAAAACATAAAAGACGTTTTATGTAGAAAAAGAAAAGTGTAAACAGATGAGAAAAAAAAATGGTGTAAACTTCAAATGCAACAGCTGACCGACAGGTTCAGAATTGTGACTGAAACATACATATATGTATGAAATACATATATACACACATGTGGGGTGATGAGAAACTCAAGTGTGTGCAGGCACCTCTTATGGAAATGTAGTTTAATGTCTTTTTTGATGATATTACAGTACATTCCAGGTTCTTCTGGTTCCTCGATGGTCAGCTGGTGCTACTGGGTGGATCGCGACCCCCCCCCCCACCGTCAGGCTCCGTCTCTTTGGAGTCTCTAGGTTTGAGAGGGGGAGGGGGGGTTTCTGAGGTACTGGGTCTTTTAGGCTGAGGTGGAGGAGGGTGAGAGGAGGTAGAGGACGGCCTCACGCTGGCTCCTCGCCCTCCAGGATGGTCCTCCGGTGTCCCGGCGGAGGGAAGGTGAACCTCCTCTTCGTGCCCTCGCTCCACTTGGGGGAGGAGGAGGGGGAGCGCGCGGCCCAGCGCGAGGGGGGTCGCCGGTTGGCCGGGCGGGCCGGTCTCAGGAAGCAGGAGTCCAGGGGTGGAGCCACTGGAGAGCGAGGCAAGTCCTGCCAATGACAAGGAGCTGTCAGAGAGGAGGGGAGAGCAACGGGTCGGCGCCGAAAGAAACAGGAAGTGATTTAAACTGATAAACATACATGAAAGAAAGTGAGAGAAGAATGAGCAGGGGGGGATGGATACATGACGAAAAATGAAGTGAATAATCTTCCGCTTCAAAAGAAAAAGGGCTGATACATGTGTCAAAAAGAAGATTCTTTCTACGAGCATCATTTTATAATAGTGGAGAACCAGTGGGCGTAGGTACACCTGTACAAGCTAATCCTGCAGTACATCCTGATGAGGATTGTGTCATATGGCCGAAAGCTCTATGTCAAACCAGTAAGTGGACCTTGAGTTAAGATTGTTGAACTGCTGTTTAAAAGATCAAGAAGGAACTGTCTAGATCAAGTAGGTCACTGTACTCTACTGTTATTAAGTCAGAGGTTTGTAGACACAAACTACACCTGCCAACCGTGTCACCATGCAGAAGCAAGCGTGCATCTACTCATGGATGGGATGTCAACATTTAGGAGCACTGAGATGAAGCGTTTGTGCGCTGAGAGAAAAAACCCTGCACATGCATCTTGTCTCTATGACAACAATATCTTGACAACCACGCACTCTCCCTTTGCGGTTCGTTTTTTTATTCGGGACATCAGAGCAAGGAGGTTGTGGGTGCATGACATGATCCATAGGAGACAAACAGATGGTGAATAGTATCACCTAGGCCAGGAAAAAGGTAAGAGCAGCAGTGACGTCACCAGCACCTTTCTGAAAAGTTGAGATTGGAGCGCTTGGAAAAAAGACAATGGGTGCCGAAGATGCTCACTCATTGGGAACAATTTCAAAAAGACACTATGTGGACACAGGCCCGTAACCTCTCATCCATGGATTTAACAATTCAAATCGTGGTTTGGCCACTATGAAAGTTGGCGTCACAGCCTGGCGCTCTTCCTGCAGGCGTGCAACTCCCTTCTGTGTCTTGATAAGGTTGGCGGCTGTAGTTCGTGAAAGAAAATAGTTCCTACATGAAACTGCTCACAACAAGGTCTGCGGATTATCTTGACTAACCAGGTCATGATTTCTAGAAAGAGACATCGCTGTTGAGTTTTACAAGCCGAGTGCCATCTAGTTCCACTCTACTTGAGAAAAGACAGACATCTGTACAGCTGATATTTCCAAAACTCTTCCAACTTCCAACAAAACAATCTAGATGGATAAACAGCACTACAGGTAAGTATGTATATACTGTATGATTTTGGGGTGAAAATCAGAGTTGCATATACATTTACATCTTTTAACCAAACCACCAAATCAACAGTTAAGGGTAACATTTGAGGCTGCATGATGCTCAGATGTATTTCTAATGTTCTGTTCACCTCATTTATGAAATGAGGGTCAGAGGATTAGAGAGAGATTTAAATGGATGTAGTGCTGATAGCTCATATGAAGGGATGATGAGCGAAGCAACAACCGTGGATGAAACTGAAAACAAAAACAAACCTCAACAAAACCAAGTTAGTAAGTAAAATTAGCCAATCAAGTCCACAGCCTCGCAGCGACAGGCATTTAGATTTCCCAGCCTCACCTAACTGCAACTTACCATCTGCTCAGGTAAGCATGGGGTCAGCTAAACAGGTGCAGGCGTGCAAATAATACACAAACAAAAACAGTCATTTAGGATGGACTAGTTAAATGCTGACACTCACATTTACACACACACACACACACACACAGTGTTCCCAAACTTTAGGGGAGTTTCACAGTTTCACCCGTCAGTCCACGCCTTGACGGTGCTCAATCACTCGATGATTAAAAGACCTAATGATGCACACCTTTTTACTGTCACTGATTGAGAAAATCAATCACAAGCAGGATATAAAAATCAATTTAAAAAATCCCACGTTTAGCAATCACAACCTTGTGAAACAAATAAAACCACACAACTCAAAGAAGCTTGTGATTAACTGGAAAAACAGTGGAGACATAACATGAGAATAATGGTGAACAACAAGGCTTATGTCACATTCATTCACTCTATTAGAGTCGTAATGACTAACACTTTTCAGAAAGCTCTGATTTAACCGACTTGATGCTTAATAATGCAGAATATCCTGAAAGTCCCTCATTTATAGTAATTAACCCTGTGTTATAATGGATATGATCTCATGAGTTGTGCAATGATGTGAACAAAACATACACATGGGAATGTTTCTATCTCCATCTCTACATCTATACTGGCCATTAGCTGTCACCCAGAAAATCTCCCTTTTTTTTCAGCCTGATGTTGGCAGGTATGTGTTTTTAATACGATGACGCACGTTCAAGTGTTCTTTTTTCTAATAAATGTGGTTTGAATTAGTTATTTTACGCCATAAAAAGTGAATGTTATGTTAGGATTGACAGTTAACCGTAACTCTCGATTGAGTCGGGTGGATATGACTCCAAATTATGTCACCAGCCAAGATGGCAGTGCCTGTATCCAAAATATTTCGGCTTCATTTTTCTACAGTGGGAGGAAGTGGAGACACGTCATTCATCTTTATTTACAGTCATTGCCCAGAACACATACAGGTGTGTAAAGAGACACTGCTTGAGTCACGTGAAGGACAAACTGTCCTAGTTTATGTCCAAACATGGATTTTAAGTGTGTAATGCTGTTGCAATGACTTTTATGCATCTGTCCCCTGGATGACAGAGTAAAAATTAGGAAAAGAGGACGACAAGAAGAGAGAAAGTGTCTGTGGGTGAGTTTCTTCCCCCCTCAGAATGATGTCAGAGTGTGATTGGGTGAACGATCACACCGGGACATCACACCACTGGCCTGATTTATAAATAGCTCATCTCCAGGCGTTAGATTTCGGCTGAAGGATGGTGGGACATCGAGCCCGCAAAGCAACAATCTAGTTCTGCTAAAAATACATTGAGGCTGCGGTGGCGTGAGAGAGGATGAACTGAAGGAAAAAATAAGTCATACGGGTGGAAAGACAGTGATTTGTCACACAACCTGCTGAACAGGCGGAAACGAGTCGCAGAGACGGATGGGCGGCGTCTCCATCGATGAATAATTTGTTTATGAAGACAAGTGATGGACTGTGTACACACCGGAAACACACACAAGTGGTTGTTTAATGGACGGCTTGTGAGTTAATACAAGATTTCCCATGTGATGCTAATACATCAGATCACACAATGCCACAGATCATGCAGCAGTAATGTGTACAGGAAGTCAGTGTACAGGAGCGGCTACTGGAGACAGCAACGTAAACAACTTCACATCAACCCTGACTTCTCAGTAGCTGCAACCTAAAAGGAGAAATCCACCTTCAAACACTTTGACACAGATCATTTGATTGCATCTGTGGGCACATTTTGTTTTTCCATTCACCGCAAATACTTTGCCAGATGTAGACAGCAAGATTTCAGTGCAGCTACAGTGGAAAATCAAAAAACATTTATGTCTTGTGGTGCTAGTTTTGGCCACAGACATCACATAAGAATGTACTGTTCCTTTTTTTCTCATGATCAAGGAGCATCTTCCCTGTCAAATAAACAAATACGATAAAATAAAATAAATGACGATCACTGTAAAATGTCAGGTCTGATGAGTCTTTCCTTTTAGACTGACCTCTCTTCAACTGTTGCAGATAGTCAGCCCAGTCGCCAGAATAAATGTTTAAATTTTACATTTCTGCAATCCACAGAACGTTAACATTTATGTTATTTATGCTATATATATATGTATCTATAATAGTGCTATAATACGTCGGGAGGTGGAGGGGATAGTGGTGACATGACAGCTGCGTTAAATGGCTGCCAAGCCAGAGACCCCTGTTCAAGACTGTGTTTCAACATTTGTGGGCATGGCGGTCGTTGTGACAGAAGCAGGTATTTTAAGCCAAATCAGGGTCTTTTCCCACTCTCACCGGTTGTTTTTTTGTGCTTAAACATAGCCAGACTGTAGGTAGGTATGGCAACACCCCTGGGACAAACTACATGCAGAACTGCTGTAAAACTACATTTGCTATGTGCTAAGGTGGTGCATTGTTGCCTTTTGTAGCTTAACATGTTTTCTGATGTTCATATTGCTGTTCTTTTTTGCTGTTAAAATATTTGGACTATTGTACTTTCATGCTTTGATAATATTGTTCTTGAAATTCAGTGCCGATAAAGCCAATTTGAATCGAACTGAACTAAAAAAAGCAAATGTTGGCGACAATGACAGAAAGTTCTGACAGAAGAGCTTTTTCTGCTCTGATCTCATCAATCAACAATGAAACTTGTTTAGTTACGCTTACATTGTGCAGACTTTAAAGTTCTCAAGGATATTTCATTCTATGCCATCTATTTGCAGGCTAATGAACACTGACATTGGAGTCTTTTGTCTCTCCATGTACAAACAAATCATGGGGGGAGGGATGTAAACAATGCCGCCAGCATCGAGTGTTCAGACTATACATCTTAAGACTTAATTGGCAACAGGTACCAATGTCACCTCCTGCAGCATTTTGAAAATTCACATTATCCTTGTCTTAATAACCACCTTTTTATATTGTTTGTCTTCAAATTTGGACTTTAGCTTTAACAAACTACTGGAATATACCGTCACTCACATTTCAAGTTTTTCTCAGTCCAAAGAAACTCTTTGCTCTTGCCTCCCACGTATAAAAGCCAAAGGTTTAGACATTTTGTCTGCATATTTTGTTTTTCAAAGGTATTTCGTCTAATGTAGGAAAATTACTACCTGAATTTCAAGTAGGTGGAGGAGGCTGAAGAAAACTGAATACCTGCACTCATCATAGAAATCCACTGTAATATGTTGTATAACAGTGTAAAGAGTATCTGATGGTGGATTTTTCCTTTTGATCATGCAAAATGGACCAGAGTAACCAGTTAATATCCACCAGGCATCAAACACAACCCCGACAGGTAATATAGTGAAGAAAGTGATGAGTGTTAGCAGCTGTCTTCTTCAGTTAGTCTTTGAAGGACTTGTTAGTGTGAGAGGAAATGGTTAAGGGGAAGAGGAAAGAAAAGAGTGAAAAAGTGAAACATCACAAGAAAACATCTCAGTCCATCCAGTCGCACACATGGTGACACAGAGAGGAGGACCTGGTAGAAACACATGTTAGAAGTATCCAGATAAGAGTCGTACAGGTCCCCAAAGACAACAAACAACCTGCGCTGAGGAATGTGTGAAACGTCCAAAAGAGTCGTCTTCTCGTGAGTCATGTTTACTGGTTCACATTTTTGTTTACCAAAATTCAATGTGATCAGTAATCGAGACACAATCTGATGACTCTTTGAGTCACATGAACTGAGTTTGTGAGTTTGTTTCAAAGGACCATACCGGCAGTTTTGCAGGATTTATCACATTGATATCAAATTATATAATTTATATTGTCGCCAAACTGGTTTCATTTAGTTTCTTTATGATATGAAAATCAACTCGCTGAAACTTGAAAACAGATTTAGATTAATGTACTCCATTACAGAGAATATTTCAGTTGCCATCACACCCTAGAGAGCAGGATTCATACTCAAAACGTTTTTGTTATTTTAAGCGCTCATGGGAAAATCCCACATCAGAGTTTTGATTAAAACAGAAAGTCAGATTCAAATTATTGTAGGAATATTGATAGCTTACTGTTTTTCTTTCAGGTTTGTCTCAAAGAACTAGCAGCCTACGTTTGCGTCTGTAGTATGTCGGCCATTCTGTAGTGTTGTTTATCTAGAATTAATCCCTGAATGCAGGTGAAATGATCCCACAATGCAGCTTTATCTTACCCCGTGCACTGTCGAGACAAAAAAACAAACATATTAGTGTACAAAACTGATGTTCACTTATGTCTTTCAGGTTTGCCTCTAAGGACTAGCCTTGGCTATTGTCAGCTGCCTACGTTAGCTTGTAGTCAGCTAAGCTAACACATGCTGGCTCAGTGTTGCCAACTTGGCAACTTCTTGCTACAGTTAGTGACTTTTTCAGATCAGCAGTGAAAAGGTGAGAAATATATTCAAACATATTATACTGTTGTTCGTTGTGATTCATTAAAATGAATGTGAGGAAATCACAATTAAAATGATTGTACAGCGTCATCTAATGACTTTTGGGGCTAGGAGCAAGCTTCTTTCAGTGCCGGTTGCCAAAGTTAGCTGTTCTTAACTAACTTTGCTCTGAAATTCCGTGTATAGTAATGAAAGGCGGATGAATTAATGTTTTAAGACACAGCTTATATGTTTGAACACCTGTGGACAGCTTATTAAGCTGTCCTGCTCTCAGCTGTGATGGACCTCACTGACACAAATACAGTTTAATAAATATTCGCAGTAACTGATTAAATCTTTCTTATGCTCATCTCCTAAAGTTGATTTTCATACCAAGCTATCAGAATATTTAATTAAAGTCATCTATAAAAGGTATGGTTTGGAAATCAGTAGATGTGATTTATGGTTAATGGGCTAAAACATGCAAAAACACCATTATGGTCCTTTAAAAAAACAGATGTTCTCTACAAAAGAAACTGAGCATGCGTGCATTTACACGTAGAAACAGATGGATGGCCGTCGCACAACTTTTGACACCACTCCGATGGCTTCACACACTGTCACTCTGCTGTCCTGTGAAGCATGCATTAATGAAGAGGGTGAGGAGGGGGAGGGGGGGAGGTCTGCAGGGCGTGAGGTGAGAGGTCCGTGTGGCTGGTGAACCAACCGCCAAAGGTCGTAGAGGAAGAGGAGGAGGAAGAGGAACTTACATCACGGAGACAAGCAGAGTTAGAGTCCCCAAGGAGTTGTTAGTATGACAGTGTGGTTCTGGATCAGAGCACAGTGGACAGGGAGGAGGAGGGAGAGATAAAGCCCAGAGGGGAGGAGAGAGGGGGGAGGAGGAGGGAAGATAGAGCGGGAAATGTTAATCGGTAAAATCGGGCAAAGAGGAAAATATGTCTGGCATATCAAAAGATAGAGAGGTTCACCAGGAGAAATAATTCAGCTTGCAGACCACGCAGGCAGCAGTAAACACACACCCATTCACTTTAGACCTGGAAAAACACAAGGGGAACGTTGACCTTGATTTAAACAGGCCAGTCGGACAGTGGAGATTACCTAACATTAAATATGAACAGCTACAAATAAACCAAACCAGGGTTGGATGATACGATAAAGTTTAGTCAATAATCACGTAGCTAACTCGAATCAGTGAGCAGGACCGCTTCACGGCAATACTGGGTTTAAGGATTTTTTGGATGTGATGAAATCTTACTATTATTCTAATGCTGTATCGTAGGTATTATTTTAGATATTTCAGTCATTATTTTAGGTATTTCAGTCACTTTATTGTTGTAACGTTTAATCAATCTATTAGCCAGTCAGTGGACAGAAAATTACTCGACAGTTTTGCTTATCATTTGTTGTTTATTAAGCAAATATGCCAACAAATTGCTGATTTCTGTTTATCAAAATGTGAACATTTGCTGTCTTTCTTTGTTAGTTTTGTTCTTCTGGTCAATGTCAATGGTCAATTTTTCAATATTTTTCAGATTTTTTATAATCCATAACAATCGTTGCAGCTGTATTAATATGTTGGGTGTCTCCTAGAAAAACTTAAGTTTGCTTTAATGTTAAAAAACACATTATTTTTCTCATACTGTCCATTGCTGCAGCACCTCCCTTCATTTTAGTGTCCCTTTAAGGCCCTTGAGCGTTATTAGAGACTTTGAGCAGAAACGGAAATTATTTAAGAGGCACTGAATATTTACACAATTACGGCTGGTGCGATGCGTTGACGTAATCTACGCAATCGAATTTGACTGTTTGTCCTCATCGATGGATTAAAAATAACAGTAAACAACCAGAAGTATATGGTCTATTTTCAGGTCTGTATTAAAATATTGAAATGCTGCGTGCTTAAGTACCGTCACAATCCATTATGCGACCGTCATCCGCAGAAGTCACGGCATCATTTAGTGAATTACTGCAGGGTAACACAAACTCGGCCATCATCCATAAAATCATATATCAGACTCTTAATCTTTCTGTCTGTCCTGCAGCACAGTGAACAGCAGCTGGTGAATCCATAATGCGAGTGGGCATATTAATCACCATATGTGGGATTATGTTGCTGATTGTTCATGTTATGGTTTTAGAGATATAGTATGTTGTTGGTACATTGTTTTAATGTACAGCTTTAGGACTTTATGACCTACTTTTCTGACATGTTAATCTGTCTATGGAGTAAACTGTATTTTTCTTCTTGTCTGATCAACACCAGAAAGGTGGTTTTGTGTCCGTCATTTATTTTCCCCACAGGTCAGATGAATGGGTGGTGAAAAGAGCCTGACCGACGTGTCAGAGCGCTGATTTTTTAAAGAAAAATTAGCGTTTTCTGGGTTTATTTAGGCATAGGGAAATTAAATCACTCCAAAAAACTGAAACCATTTAAAATTCTGGTTGAACATTTAATTAGGGAGTGCTGATAATGATGAATTATGTAACTCAGTAACTACAATCCCCCTTGGATAGTTACTGTGAGATCATTAATTTCACTTCTGCAGTTATCTGACACATTAATCAGGTTTCAGTCGAGCCTCAGTGAGAGTTAAAGCAAGGAAATAATAGCCACACTACAAGAAAAGTCACTACAGTGAAGAAGAAGAAAGTACAGAAGAAGAAGAGACCTTAAAGAGTGTCTACATACAGCAGTGAAGGAAAGCTCAGTATTGTTGAAGAAGGTCAAATATTTTGTCATTACCATTGCATCAGTCAGTGCTTTCGATCTGAGAAAAAAGCATTCACATTTTAGTGATATTATAACCAAGTTGATTAGCTTTTTCTCTGATTGCTTTAAAGTTTGTCTTCAACCATTACAAGGCAACATCCAAGGCAAAGTCATAAATCACTTTGTGTCATAAAACATGGCCCCCAGATCAAATTAATGATGAAGCGATGAATCCAGTGCGTCTGTATATTTACCTCCATACATCCAGACTGTCCTCTGTCTGAGTCGGCCTGTCTGCTGCTGTCTCTGCTGTGGCTGCTCGGTGCTCCAGCCTGCAGCCTCCTCTCCTCTCTAAAGTTCTGCTCCTGCAGCTTCTTATTAAGGATGCGGGCCGCGTTCTCAGCCAGCGTGTAGCCCGGCGGGGCCGACAGGTCCTGCCGTATGCTCACCACCTCTGGGTTTTTGTCCCCCTGCGTCTCCACTATCAGCTGCACTGGGCTGGGCGAGCGCCCGCGAGCAGTCCGCGAGCACTCCTGCTCGGCGGTGGAGGGAGGGGTGGGGCGAGAGCGACTGGGGGATTTGTTGAACTTGGGAATGGAGTCGTAGGCCACTGGGGTGTGGTCGATGATGTTGAAGAGGCTGGAGAGGCCGTCGTTGATGGTGGTGTGGACAGGGCTGTCGCGGGTGGTGGTGGAGCGGGCCCACGCCGACTCATTGTTGCCCTTCTGCGGGGTGGTGGGGGTGGGAGCACGGCTGTTGTTTGGTAGATCAGCCTTGTTCGAAGAGGACAGTTTGCGCTGAAGTTTGGGTGAGCCGTACTTTGGCGAGCAGCAGGGTCGCTCAAACTTGCTCTGGATGACAGGAGAGTACTGCACCTTCCTCATGCTGCGTGACGGCGAGGAAATAGGCGTGCCGCCACCTTTTGGGGTGAGGCAGCGGTGGGGGCTGCTGGTCAGGTTCCTCAGCAGGTCTGTTTGTAAACCCACACTGATGGTCTGGGTGGTCTGAGTGCCTCGCGTGGTGAATCCATTGGTCTGGCAGGCGGTGTCCCGCACGACGGGCCCTGGCGGAGAGCGGATGGCGTTCCTCACAGAGATGGCGACCTCCTTCATGTCGTCGCTCAAGTTTCTGGAGAGCTGCAGATCCAGAGAGGAGGTGAAGCCCACTGTGGGGCAGATAGGAGACTGACTGGGAGAAGTCCTCAATCCCCCACCCTCCAGAAGCCCACATGCCCACCTCCCACTGGTGAACACCTCATCTGACCCGCCGCCTCCCACCGCAGCCTCACCTCCACCCCTGGCTTTGGTCCCTTTGGCGTACAGGAAGTCCGGGTCTTGGGCAGTAGGGCGCTCAGCTGCCCCAGGCCTGGTGGGGCTGTGGAGGAGGTGAACCCCACAGTGCTCCACTCCCGCCCCTGGCGCCCCTGCTCCATTGCCCCTCAGCGGGGACTTGTGGCAGTGCTCAGGGCTGCTCAGGGTGCTGGTGGTCAAGGTGGCGCTGGTGGTGAGGAACCAGGAGGTTGGCTGGAATGGTTCGAGAACAAGCTCCCCTCCCCGGGCCTCCGGGGGTTTGTCTGTCCACATTTCCCGGGCGGGACCCGGGCCAGAGGCGGATGATGGGAAGTCCCAGCCCTTATTGTTGAACTCCTCAATGTACTTGAGGTCGTCCGGGGACAGAGGTGGGGTGATGTCGTCTTGGCCCTGGTCACCGTGGGGAGTCTTGTCGGGGAGGAACGGCGAGCTGTCCATTAACCGCTGGAAGTCGCTCATGGAGCACACTGACTTGGCTCTGGACACACACACAAAAACACGCACAAGAGTTCACTACCATAAGCTTCAGCTGGGATACTTAAAACAAACATCACAACCACTCATGGTCTCATCCCCTAATATTCCCACAGCAGAAAAACATCCTAAATACACGTGTTGAAAAGCAATTTAATGCCTTTCAATGTTTTAAAACGCTCTGAATTATTAAACATCGCAGTGAACTGGATCACTTCCTCGCTATAAGAGAAACTTTCAAAGAAAAAGTCACCGGGGAGAAACTCACTGTCACTTCAAGTAACATTTAATAGAATCAACAGCCGATCTCCAGAGGAATCCATGTGTATGCATGAGCAACAAAAATGCAGCAAGGAGGCTGAATAATCTGCAGCCGGTCAGTCCAGCTCTCAGTGATGAATTCACTGTTGACGTCTATGAAAATGCATCAGCTCTCAAAGAATAGATTGACTGTTAAAACTCTCTTTGAACTCAGTTTGACTCCAAGCGTGGTCATGAAGTTACCTGAGCAGACTCCCTCCGCCCATCTCTTCCTCGTACTCAGGATCTCCCTCTCTCTCCGAAATCTCGTTCAGAGCCTGAAACACAACCGATACAACAAATAAATCATGTGGATAAGCGTCCAGTCGAAGATGATTTATAGACAGGAGCTTCTGCCAATAGTGGCAGTAGCGGTGTGTGTTACCTCCTTCATGCAGGGGAACCTCTTCTCACTCTCCAGTCTGGAGGGCGGCGGGACCTCCAGGCCGATGAGAGGGTCCAGAGACAGCGCGTCCAGGAACAGGTTCTCCGTGGGGCCTTTCAGCCTCATCGCAGCCCCTTGCTCCTCCAGCATGGCCTCAGAGTCAGAGTGGGAGCGCGTGGGAGGGGCCTGGAGAGGGGTGGACGTACAGGGGGAGCGTGGCGAGCGAGGCGACCGGGGGGCGTTGCGGGGACTGTCCTGAGGAGAAAATATACCCCTGGAGGCTGAGCTGCCATCGTTGACGTCTATGCTGTCGCCTCGCCGGGTGTTCAGCTCTCTCTGCAACTGCAAGAAGAATGACAAGCAAGTATGAGCTGATCAGTCTGATTTAAATTAACATAGTTACGCAGGGGAGGCTTGTGTCACATATAAACACCTTGCTTTCCTCGAATATAAAAACCATACTGCACTTTCTCTCACTGTACTCCTCCACTGTGTGCCACTGAGAAATCCACCTGCAACAACTGGGGTTAAGTTGCTCGCTTCAGGCTCAGGTTAAAGGAGAACAGTCACATCACTCATTCACTTTCACTCTGTCAGTCGGAGCGGTTCAGTGTGTGACCTGCGCTTCATCGTTTGCTGCAACATCGCTGAATAATGCATCTCTGCTTCCTGCTCTGTGTCTCTATTCGGCGGTGCATCAGCAGAATTTATTCTCTTTTAGCTGTATTCAGAGGGTTTTTCCTGTTGTTATTATTCCAGTCCCTGCTTTATATGTAAATACTCTCACACTCATATGATATTAACGAGAGCTTGTTCCTACCTCCTGCCCCGAACATCACACAGGAGCGAGGTGAGACGCTGCAGTTCGTCTAATTAAATCTCACAGAGGACATCAATTATTCAGTAATTCTCTGTATTTTTTGTATCGCCTTGGGTGCTTTGTCACCGTTCCTTGTATCTACTCGAGCACAAACACACATGTGGGCTGCTTAACAAGGAAAAAGCTTCAGATCTTTAAGTTGCGTTGTGTTTTTTCTAGTGAGATCTATAAAGTTTGTGAGGAAGCAGTTCAGTTTTAAGTGGTTTTATTTACTGCAACTACTGATTAATCTTATAATCTTATAAATAAAGCGTCCATTTAAAGTCCCACAACTTAAGGTGATGTCTTCTTTTGTCTCATTAACAATCCAAAAGATTGTTCATACATACATTTCCAATGATATTCCCTTCCCTTCTCTCACCCTCTCCATCTTGCGGTGGAGCTCCCTCATGCTGCCGTCCCACTCCTGCTTCTCCCGGTCGAAGCGCTCCAGCAGCTCGGCCCTCTCGCGGCCCCACCTCTTCTCTCCGTGCTGCAGCTTCCAGCGGAGGTCCAGGGAGGTGCTGTGGCTCTCAGCCAGCAGACGCCGGTGCTCCTCGCGCTCCAGATTCAAGGCCCACTCGGGGTCTCCGGCCGTCTCATCTCCCTGCGCTTCACCTCGCACTTTGCCTTGCACCTCATCCTCCAACTGGTCAAAGAGCAAAGACAACAGTGACGGTGGGTTGATAAGTCATTAAAGGTCGTTATTATTCTGTACAGTAGATACAGAAATAAATAATGAAGACGATTCACTCAAATTAAAACACATTTTTTTAGTTGGAACTACTTTCCACCAAAGAAATAGCCCCGATGACAACTGTTAGCAGTAAGGTTCATTGATTAAACACAGTGAAAACCTTAAAATGATCTGCATAACACTGGGGGGGTGAGGAAATATGTTTTTGCTGCTTTCATCTGAAGGCACAAAACTCATCAAAAGAAAGAAAACAAGACGGCAGTAAACTGATTTTTTCAAATTCTGCAGCTGATAAAAGGAGCCTCTGAAAACTTGTTTTTTGTTTTGATCAGTTCTCGTTTGCCCCAAGTTTTGTAGAGATATCGTACATGACATACGGACAAACAACCTTTCACTCTTTTGATCTTTACTTTCAATTTTTTTTTGGTTCAATAAAATAAAACAGTGATAGAAGTGAAGTCAAAATGTTCACACAGCTACAAAATAAAATATAATGACAGTGTCGATTAAAGCAATGACTGAAAATGTGTCTATAGCCTTCTCATTATACCAGATCAACACAATATATCCATAAATAAAAGATAAGGATGAAATGGCTCATCTGGGCTGCTTATTTAGACAAACATCTGGATATGTGTGTTTATATACAAATATATGTTCCTGCCTTTTTTGCTACCATCATCCTTTAGAAACGTTTTTAAATTACATTACGAGATTCAGTAATAGTTTAAATAGCTCTGTATTCCAAAAGTAATCACTGTTGTAGAGTGTTTGGTCAGTAACCCATGTCTCCCCTCCCCCCACTCATGCAGCAAAAGAGAAAAGTCATTTTCTGGTATCCCTGCCCCCTTTATCCAATCAGGACAGAGAACTCCATAAAGAGGCGGTCCTGTCTGCTTGTGAAGACACCAAGATCAGGATCCTCCTGTTCTGGTACCGACACCGGCAACGGCAGAGCAGGGAAAGCTAACAAATTCCAGCGCTTCCTGTGACGGCTTATACTGCGTAACAGGCCAAGTGATGAAAAAACGCTTGAGGAAAAGAAACAGGCGAAGAGAGCTGCCTCGAAAAAAAAAGGGATGAGGAACAGAAAGTTAGCTAAAACTACAACATTTTCTGCAGCTTTGAGTCAATGTACTTTGTTAATTCCAGCAAAGACCCCTGAGCTGTTTTAACTCAGGGCTGAAACTGGTAAAAAAAAGAAACACAGCGAGCGTACGAGAAGGTTTCACAAAGTTTGTTTTGTGGCCGACAGGGACACTCAGTTCAAACTTGAGCGACGGCTGCCCTCCCAAATTTATATTTCATCCCACTCTCTGGTTGAGGGAAATGAACCGGGGATTCAATGTACTGCAGAAATCTTCAAAGCTGCAGAGTGAAGCCACTCTGGAAGCTTGTCTTTCTCTGGCAGAACAGAGCTTTGTAATCTTCAGACGGGCTTTGATCCGGCAACATAATGGTACAAAACCAGATTCTGTACTACTGGAGCCGTGTGAAGAACGAGTCAAGGCCGCCTTCTGACATCAGCTTACATAACGCCCATTCACAAATGTTTGTCTTGTAGACTTTTATATCGGCTTTTAAAACTGTCTCATTAGCCACTGGAGGAGATGACATGGACAGTAATATCCGCTGACTGAGTGCTAAGAGCCAACATGTAAGACATTATAAATATAGACAGTTATTTAGGAGGCCTCACAGAGTGCCAGTGACCAGAGCAGAGGATGAAACATGAGCCGGCCTGAGCAGTGATGTTAATATATTTGGTAACAGGGGCTCAAAAAATCATCACTTCTTATACTCGCTTATAAATACACAGGTGAGGGTAATTTCCAGTTCTGCTCTGCTCTGCTGGGCTGTGTAATAATAATTATGAATAAAGAACACAGAAGTTCAGGGGCATATTTCTCAAGTAATAATCAGAACTAAGCGCAGTGGAGCAAGAACAGGATCCAACATGGCGTTATCAGAGGAAACTGAGCAAATTAACTCTCATCGATGGCCCTCAGCGACCTCTCCTCTGTGGAGGGATACAAACCATGGACAAATTGTGAAGATTAAGAGCATCAGACTATCTTCATATAACTGAAACTGTTTAATTAGTTCCCAAAGCGAGGGAGGACACTGATCTCTGGTTTCAAATTTGATCTCGCAGCACGGTGGTCAAGAAACAACACGTTCAATATCCTCAAATTGATTGCGAGCTTTGTTTTCTCCACGTTGTTGTCTGCTGCCTGTCCCTGGTCGTGCTCTGCCTCTCAAAGAGAAAGGAAATCTGGAGGTTAAATCAGACACGGCAGACAATGAGACTCCGACCGCGATGCCCATCTGGACCACAAACAACATGGATTCAATATCCTTCTGTGCCACAATAACACTCATCTCCTACAAATTCACCTCCTGTCACTGAAAACTTGTTTTCGTCTATAAAATTGCAACCAGAATGGCATGTGTGAGGTGGTATGTGTGTGTTAATATCACGTATCATCTAGTCATGATGCCCACTGCCTGACCACAACTACAAAGAATAACTCTATACTTGTAATGGCATTTACATCTCGTCACTATATATGTAGAATTCAAAATTTTACTCCAATAGGGCGCCCCCAAAAGGGATGCTAATGTACCCTGTGGCACCAACAAATCTGATCCAAGAGAACTGAGACAAAGCAACACATGCGACAGCACCATTTGTCACTTAGTCTGCCTAATTTTTCTGCAAACAGGCAGATTTTTTGTAACATAATTAGGGTAGTTCAACTGCTTACTAGGGGATGGGAATGAGTACTCGAGTGATCTCAGTATTTGTTCAGCTTATGGGAATTCAGGGATGCAGGAGTCAGTCACAGTTTGGGATGCTGTCAGGTCAGTTTACATAATAACTTCATTGTAAATTTGCGTGAAATTAAAGTTTTTTGTATTAATCTGAAAGTCCAGGATAACTTATATCTAATAGTTATTAACAACAATTTTGCACTACAGCAGAGAGCAAACGTGAACAACATGCTATAAGTAAAAGCAGCCACATCAACTACAGTCAACAACAGCAAGGAGATGAGAGAAATTCCCCAGACTCCCTCATAAAAGTGCTCAATTTTTTAAGTTGTTAAGTTTGGAGAAACTTTATAAACTTTATGGAACGCTGTCTCGACAAATTTTTAATCGTTTGGGCCTTTTTGTAAATTCAGGAAAAGTTATTATGAAGTGTATATTCTATATACAATATAATCACACTTTTATTTGTTTTTATCAATTGATGCTCTATTTGTGGATCAGTTACTCAAACCCGCCTTTCTGGGCTGTTTTTTTAATGGTTGCAGTTTTTGCTCCTTTGGTCTGAACAAAATGTTTCTTCCTGGGTGTCAGTGAAGAGTTGAGAGGCCTTTGCTGTAATTCAAAATTTAAATATTTTTGATATTGACACAAAACTCAGCAGCAGCCTCTGTACAGTGTACAATGACTGGTATCAGCTACATTGTACTCCTATCAGCTGAGATGAAGATGTTCCTAATCTACAAAGTATTTACACTCCCATTAGGAATATAAGAGAGCACTTTAACAGCTGTTATGAGTTCAATAAGAAATGCTTCAAGGCACATCAAACAATTAGGCACAGAGCTGAATTAATTAGTTTGCACAAAGACAAAATTACAGAGTGCCAACGAGTGATTCATCATTTTTTTTGGCTTACTGGAAACTGTCCTTCCTCTTTTAATTTAATTTAATTGTTAAGGGGTGTTTATAAATTGGATTCCGTCTATTTGTTTGTCACTTGTGTTCTGGATTAAGACACAACTCTGGCCTGTTATTCATTTCATTGCTTCTCTTTCAAAACGACACTGGTTGACCCATAGGAAGTGGCTGAAATGATGAGTGAAAAAATAAAAAGATCTGTTTGTTTTTGACTCGTTATCTGTTTGCCCTAAGTGGGATTTCACCCGTGGAGAAGGCAACATGTTTACTGTCGCCTCGCACCGCCAGTTCCCTACACCAGATTGTGTCCTGTCCCTTTAAGGTGGGCGCTGAGACGCCATCTGTACCTGGGCGACCTGGCATTTCATCTCTGCCCACTTGACCTCCCAGGCGGCTTTGTCATTGGCGTAGGACTGCTGCAGCTGGCATCGCCGCGTCTCCTCCTCCTGCAGCTCCTCCCGAAACTCCTCCAGCAGCGTCCGCAGGGCCTGCAGCACTTGTCGGTTCTCCCCAAACTGCACAGAAGGAATGCAGACATATTTAGTCAATACAGCACAGAGCTCAGACATACGTGAACAAGTTCATCAAGTCCTTTTCTTATCTCAATGTTTTTATTTCAGTCTGTGTCCTTTGTTTCCCTTTAGAGCACTCGGACGAACCTCCTTTGTAAGTGCTTTATAAATCAATTTGACTTAAACTCCTTCATCCTGTTTCCCATCTGTCTTCTTGTCCTCTTTTTTAAACCCCTTGTCCTTCCCATCTATCTTTACATGACTCCAGCTATTAAAGAACGTCAAGTATGAACACAGGGACGATGTAAATATAAGCTTGCTCTTACTGATCAAATGAAACTAAGTGAAATCTCTGAGCAGTGCAGTGATTAATCCATTTTTGGGGCACCTGATTCCTTTATTTATTTTGTTTTCCTTCCCTATTCTGGCAGTCAGCATCAAGTGACATGCGTACATCATTTAAGTTACAGCCACTTATTATAATATTATCCAAGGTGTTTTTCAGTGGAAAAAAAGGCGTAATCCTTCATTTCATTTACTGCCCATGTAGATGTGTCCAAAAAATTCATAGAAATAAAGTTTATAGAAAGGTTATTAAATCATAACAGATGACATTGAAGCAAAAGTGACTTCTGTCAGAGAAATATATCATCCATTGAACATGAACAACAAAATAAGCTTGTCTACAACGAAAAGCCGTCGGCCGAGGGGAAGAAACTATGTGGGTTTCCTTGACGAAGAAATGCGTCAGACAGTGATGTCGTAAGCATGTTCACTATGGAGCCCTTGAATGCCCAACACCACTGAAACTCCAGTTTACATGTGTTTTCAAAGCATATGGATAAGATTAGCTGTTCTAAAGTTATTAAACATTTTAGAACAATAGATATTTTTAGCCTTAGCCGACTGTCTAGGACTTTAAGGGTTAAAGCTGCAAGAAAAGCCCGTTGGACGACCTTAAGATCCGTTTTTATGGCTTCGGGCTACATGAACAACGACATCAACTGGGTCACAGTCAGGAGAGCAGCATGTTGTTCCTGAAGTGTCGGCTCAGAGAGGTGTGTGGAGAGCTGTTTGCCTCTGGTGGTCCTGCTGCAGAGAGTCTTCAGGTCTTGGCAGGAGGCAGTGAAGCACAAAGGAGTCTGTGAGTAAAACATCACCTCCAGGTATCACTACAGCGCCGCCGGCTTTGCCCGCCACGGCTGAGAACACGATACGTGCTCAGGTGCTAAAAGGCCAAAAAGCTTCAATACAGTGTAAGTATAGCCAGGAGAAAAGTGGGACTTGTAGGAGTTATTTTTTATGAAGGAAGATACAACCACAGCACTTTTATTTTCTTCTTCTACTGTTGTGCATCCGAAAACACATCCTACAAGCCTCAGAAAAACATTTTTCATTTAATTGATTCTCTGATGAAAATATATTTGAGGAAATCCCAAAGGTTAAAAAAAAACATATAACTAGCAAGCTAGCTAAGCTAACCAAGAAGATAGCATCGCCCTGGTTCCCTCGACAACAAGCCTATAGGATTTTTGAATTGGATATTTGAATTACTGATGAGAATAAGCTCTGTGACAAGCACAAGTTTATGATACTTAGGCGTTTTGTTCACCAACCAGTGCTTCCCCCTGAAAAAAAAAAAAAGTCCCTGATAAATTTACTATTGAAAATGCAGATTTGAAGAGTTATGTCAATATGACATCTTTACTTAACCTTGTGGAGTTGACATACATTCTAATGTACTGAGAGAAGTTCCCTTTACTAAATGTGATCCAAGTTAATAACCACTGTGGGAACAATCTCCTCATCTCATCTACAGTATTTATTAAGCAGTATCAGACACTTGTAGTACCCGAGGGAATGAATCAGGACTTTTCCCTCTTCGAGCTGCCAAACTGCCTAAATTACGTCCAAGTCTTTCAAATTTTCAATGACCTCTTTACGGCTTAACGTACTATCATCTCACTCCGGCTGCAGGAATTATCAGCTGTGCTCTGCTCTGCTGTAGTAGCCATGTGTGCAAGTGCTTACTAAAGCAAGTCTGCATTTCTGCTCTCGTGCATAAAGCTTAATACAGTCTACCGGGCACGCTTGTTAAAACTGAAAAACTGCTCACAGAGTGAAGCGACGTCAGATCACTGTACAACCATTTTTATGATGTTGTGGAAAAATCAAAACATGAGACAAAGTAGAGCACTCAGGGCTGCTCAATAATGCATCCGACCCAAAATGCTTACGTACTTTCTTTACTTTTACACAGGGGCAAAGTGGCCGACAGAAAGTAGATCTCAACACACGCTTTGTCTCAGTAAAATGTCCTCCTCTGAATCACTCAGCAGCCTGAAGAACACAGCTCCTTTTGTCTCGTCTGCATGTAACAGAGAGTTCATGTTTTAGTTTGAACAATGAGCCCAAAAACTGAGTGTACTCAAAATAATTACTGCCTCTAACTAGTTATCTAGGCCAAAATTCTCATCTGCATACGGTGCCAAACAGCTCTAAAGAACGGCTGCCAAACATTCATTTGAACTCAATTAAAGTGAATGAGAAAAACGATGAAAGGCTACGACGGATGTCCAGACTCTCCACACAGCAGCTCGTATTAGTTTATTTAGTTGCAGTTAAATTGTTCATGTATGTATTTATATGTAACAGTACAACATCTTGTTCTGTGACACATGACACATTAAATTGTGCAGTCCTGTTTTCAGGAATGGAATGTAACTAAGTACATTTACTTTACTTTTACTTGTACTTTACTTAAGACTTTAGATTTTATGCTACTAAATGAATGGATGAAATGTGGTAAATGTTACTTCGTGACACAGATTTATTCATGTTTACGCTAGAGTGCGAAATTTTCCGAGTTGTTTTCTGAGATTTCAAATTCAAAATTATTTGACATAAAGATTCTGCTGCATTTTAAGTCCTTCAATCTTCAATTTTTCAGGGGTAGGACCACGCAAACCCCCACTTCCCTTCATTTATTTGATCATTTTAGTTACAAGTTACTTTGCTGCATCAGATCCAAAGTAGTCAAATAATCAGCCGGGAGAGTTAATATCAGCACTTTTCATCACAATATTGAACAGTGTTATCAGAAATTATTACCAATGATAACCAATCAGACTTTTGTCATATTGTGCAGTCCTAAAGAAGAATATTTTAAAAACTGAAATTAAAATTCAAATGAACATGAAATTTGATGTTTTTATTTTCATTTGGATATTTAAATGTTAAAGCATCATAAATCTGGGACCTCTGAGACTCCAACCCCATCATGAAAATAACAAACCAAAACCAGAAATTCCCAGGAGTTGTACTTTTCAATCCAAAACAGGGAATCTGTTGATGGCCGAATACTCTGACCTGGACTAATGCCTAGGATGATCTCAGGGGTAGAGGACTGGGATATTTAGAAAAATTATGATAGATGATAGATTTGTATGAAGTTTTGAGAGAATGCCATCAGTCATGACGCAGGTCCGTGGGCATCCCTGCAGCTGAGCCATATTTCAAACTCAGAGATCAATTTATCTAAAAACTGGCAGCCAGAGACGAATTAATGATGCATCTGCTCCATCAAATCTCTTACAAATGTAAACAGCTCTGGAGGGATGTTTCTTAAGCAACAGAAGCTCTCACAGGGAGCAGGCTGGACTATAACTTGACTAGTTTAAGAAAATAAAAATACCAGAATTCAATTTTAAATAATGTTCAATTTATCTCAAAATGTATATTTCTCGTTCCCTAAACAAAATTCGACAGTGGAGTCACTGGTGTTGCAGTCTTTTTTGTCTAGTTTGTGAATGTGTGCGTACCTGTCGTTGATGCTGCAGGTGACGCTCAGGTGACGGCAGAGGGAGGATGGGCCCGGGCTCGGGGATGTCCCCCGGGGTTTGCGGTAAACACAGTCTGTCGTCTCGAACCGACTCCCCCTCTGCCTGCTCCATTATCACTCCCAGCTCTGGGATGCCCTCCAACTTCTCGAACTGGAACAGATGATAGAGCCATGAAAAGCCTGCCTTTTAATTCATGTTCCAACACATTCTGTTTCAGGCTCACAGTCGCTGAGCCTTTTCCCAGCATGCAACGGGTCGAGATACACACTAACAAACAACCTGTCACATTCACATTTATACCTGTGGACAGTCACAGCTACACATGTAGTTAGTTTCCATTTCGTGGGATAAATTAAGCCGCAGGTTGCGTTTTGATGCAAAAATCCACATTATTTGTCTTTAAAGAGATACTGGTAAGCCAAATTAGACATGAAGTAAAGAAAGCTACAGACTAATCAGGAACGCCAAAGTCTGTCAGTCCATAGCAGAGGACATATTCTCGTTTCTACCTGATTTATAAAACTGAGAGGCACTTTGAAACTGTAACCGTGATTAAGGGCTTTAAAATTAAACCCGACTTGAGAAAACCTTCTTTTTCTGGGATTCAATGTCAAGTCAAGGACGTGTGGTAAACATCCAGCGAGGTACATGTAAGCTCCTCACTGCTGAACCATCTGCAGGAGCAAATTAGGTTTCAGGACAAGATGCTGCAGGAATAAAGTGATGAGTCAGGACAGCCTCAAGAGAAACGAAATTCATTTAAAACTAAGTAATACAGAATTACATAAAAAGTGCCGATTCCAGATAAGAGTAAAGTGTTATACAACAAAGCAAAGTGATTTGTATTTATGTTTTTGACAGCCACAGCAGGCCTGTTTAGTGTAAACAGGAGGAACAGCAGTGGCACACAGAGCAGCTGAGAAAAGAGCCGTAATCACAGGAACTCTATCGAGAGAAAATTCGAGAGAAAAGGCTTCACAGCGCTGGCCAAACTGATCTCTGGGGAAATGCAGTGCAGAGATATGAATGCAAATTAAAACGAAACCAGCAAAACATGAGTTTAATCGACCAGAAGCTCGAGAAGGCGAGAAGAAAAGTTGAAGCATCAACCTCCATCTCATTTCTAATCAACCCGCAATCCAATTACCAGAATAAAGGTCGATGATGATGTGTCCTTGTGTTCAGTTTTCAATTTTATGTCTTCCACCAGCATGTCTACAGGCATCATTTTTAACAAAATTTATTTGAGCATTGCAGGTAGGTGTAAGTTTTAAGTAGTATATATATGTGGTTATTACAGTGAGTTGAGTTACTCTTGGGGAGTAACGGAATACATGTGACAGGATTACGTAATCTGGATACAAAACAACTGCATTCCGGGACAGTTACAGAAAAAAATATGTACTCAGATTACAGATACATTCAGTAATTTCAAATTAAAGAGCGTTGTACGAGTCTGTAACCATGCACGTGTGCACACATGACAACACTTCACGAGTCTCACACAACATCACTCTGATCTTAAGTGAAGCCACATACACTCCTTCAGGTTAAATAAAAGTCTCTTTTCTCTAATGTTTGATAGTGAAATAATCCAAAAGTAACAGAAAGTAGTCAACTTACATTGCTTTAATATTGTGATACTAAGATTACATCACTGACAAAAAACACTTGGCCAGATTTAGGAAAAGGTAATATCTTGGCTTACCTGGTCGAAACATCATGTCAAAAATATCCAGTGGTTTCATGCTTACAAATACTGAGACAGTGTTGAACAGTGGTCTCTGGCTTGGCAGCTGTCTCACACAGCTGTAACGCCACCTCCACCCCTACCATCTCCTCATATGAAAATCAGCTGATATTCATGTAATGTGAACGTTGTGTTGATATGACACACGTGAAACGTACAAATTCGAGCGTATCTGTGTAAAATACCATCATCCTATTCTGGTGGTTTGGCTGCTCAAGCCACAACCTAATATGCTTTAGTGGTTTATGGGTTAAGAACTGTATGCACCATGTACTTTGTCAAAACCCTGACTCACCTCCTGATGCCCCGTCTCCTCTCTGGAGTCGTCCTTGCGGCCGAGCCTCCAGTGCATGAGGATCCACCTGAGCTTCATGTAGAAGATGATGGTGTTGCGTCTGAAGAGGCGGACCTCCTGCTGCAGCACGGCTCTCTCCTGAGTCCAGGGCACCTCATGACTCTGAAGTCCCTGCAGCTCCAGAGCTCCACGCTGGGCCTCCAGACGCAAACGCTCGTCTTCCTGCATGGGGAAGGATCAGGAAAAAGATGGACTCACATAGACTAATAATAATAAAACGTTCAATCCAAAAGATCCTTTTTAATGTTAAGTTAAAGTTTAATGTTAAGTGGGTGATATGTGAGTATCGTTTCAATTTTCCCCATAACTTTGGATATACACGACTTCACACAGTTTTAAGTGAGTCTGATGATTTGAGAGGGACTTTACCAGGTATTTATATGCCAGTATTTAAAAAAAATCTAAGATGTTGTATTAATTTGATCCATAAAATGTCAGAAAACAGTAGAAAATACAGTTTCTTAAAGTCTAAGCCGAGATATTCAAATAGCTGCAATACCCAAAGATTTTTGGCTTAATTATGGAAGATATAACGATGAAAATATGATATATTCATATATACAAACATACAAGTATGTTAAGAACAAAAACATAACTTTTTGGCATTTTTGCAATAAAATTGAGTTCAGCTCTAAATGATGCTGTATGTTTTTGTGTGCTTAAAATGAGAAAAAGCATATATTTTAAAACATACACCTATACATAATACATTACATTCCTTTTAAAACTTTGATTAGAAATATTATTTTAATTATTTTTAAACTTATTTTGAATATCACGTTTAAGTAAATAAAGTTGGTGTGTTGCAAGTACAAAAAATAAATTAAGAGTAAACTACAGGTTTGGGTATTAATGCTGAAATCTGAAACTTTCCGCTGTCTCCACCAGCGACACTTAATTAAAAATCATGTTCACACTTCAGCAAAGCTTGCAGAGGAAGTGAAGTGTGATACCGGTGTTCTTATGCTAATTCTCATAATCTAAAGATACTCAAACACAGCGTGACTGACTGCATTATTGTACCTGAGGCAGAGAGCCGACAGCCTCCCGTTCCTCCGTCGTCGCTCTCATCCTTCGTTCATGATCCAGACGAAACTGGATGTCAGAAGCAGACGTGTCCCGGAGCTGAACCCACAACAGCACAGCACACAGTTACTTTACCAACACTTTGGATAAACCATATCACATATTGAAATCTCGCTATCATTCTGTTTGTCTCTCTGTAAGAAGCTGGATTTGATCGTCAAACAAGTTCACAAGGATTTGTATGTGAGATGATTTCACTTGATTATCTTTGTTCTCTTCAGTTTAAACCGCAAAACAGAAATTCACTCAGCAGAATAACCTCAAATGAGATCCGACTTCCACACAAGTCGAAAGTCTTTATATCTCCTCTTCTGCAACGTCTCCGGAGATGATGATAATTTAATGCTGCACATCTCCAGCTTGACTACAAAAATGAAATTTGGGGAAATATCTTCTTTTTTTTTTGTGTTAAACTTTCTTGCTGAAAGTTAGATCAGGAGATTGACAGCCCGCTCATGTTTGTCTGCTAAATATGAAGCTGGAGCCAGCAGCTGGATAGCTTAGCTTAGTATAAAGACTGGAAACAGAGGGAAACAGCTAGCCAGGCTCTGTCCCACGGCTTTAAAAACCGAGGTGTAACAACGTCCTCCAGGAAGTCATTGCTTCCCGCAAAGAAATAGTCCCGCACATGACCCCACTTGAGGCCACAACAAGTCGAACATGTCAAGCAAGACATAACATGATAGTTTGGTAGATGGATTTTGTTACGTTTAGTCAGAGCTAAGCCAGCCATTTCCATCTGTTTTCAGTCTTTATGCTAAGCTAAGCTAACTGGCTGCTGGCTCTAAGTTTATATTTACTGCAGAGAAACCAAAGTGGCATCAATCTCCTCATCCAATTCTCAGCAAGAAAGCAAATACAGGTTTTTCCCAAAATGTCTCCCTACTTCTAACTCACCAATGTGCTCAACTAGACCTGCATGACACAAAACATCTGTAAAGTTCACTGTAGCTAAAAAAAAAAGTAGCTTCATTGAAATCCTGACTCCTATTTCCAAAATAAAGCTATTAAAGGAACAGTTTACCTAAAAGTTTAATTTCTACCACTATCTACTCACCCCCGCGCCAATGGAAAGCCAGGTGAATTTTCGTAGTCCAAAAAAAAAAATAAAAAAATTTTTTGGAGCTGCACAACAAAACAGCATTGCAGCATTCTTCTAAACAACTGAAGCAGATGGGGACTTGATTAAAAATGTTTAAAAAACATACAGGGAGATAAAGAAAAATAATGCATAATCCAAGTCTCCTGAAGCCCCGAGATCCCAAATTGATTTGAAAAGACTTTATTGTCATCTTCAACGCACGGTCAAGGTCAAGCTAATACTTCTAGTTTAGCAGCTACAGTAAGGACTTTGGATTATAAAGAGCCTTCCAAAGACTTGGATTATGCTGGATGAGCTGTTTGGAGCCATTTTATGTTGTTATTTTTCACCTTTTTAAGTGTGCAGCTACTTCAGTTGTTTAGAAGAAAGCTGCAACGCTGATTTGCTGTGAAGCTCCAGAAATGTTTTGATGGACCTTAAAACCTCCTTCGACTTTCCATCAGCATGGGGGTGAGAAGATAATGAGGCATTATTCCCGAAAAATGCGCTTTGAAAAATAAATCATGAAACCTCAAGTGCCAAAAACAGCAATCGCAATAAGAACTGAATGCATGTGAGGTTTGATTTGTTTACTGCAGGTGAAAAAATGCTCATAGGGAAATGAGATGCTTATGTTCATGGTTTTGAATGTCTGTCCAGATGAAAAACCTCACAGTGCAGAGACTCCGACAATTTGGATATTGCAGTTGTTGTTAATGCGATTTCTTTCTTCTATCCTGCGTGCGGGCGTTTTTTCCGCTGCACCCTCCAACAGTAAGTTGAGCTGTTCAGTGTGTACTGACCCTGGCTCACCTCCATGTCAGCCCAATGTCAAATGCAAATCACACAGGCCGACAGCGCTGCGCTAATCCTGCCATATCCAAGCTGCTTTCCCATTCATTCATTTCACCTCACAGATTACACTGCGGCAGAAAGCGCCGGGGCACAAAGAAATCCACACGAATGTGCTATAACTGTAACTGTAATAGTAGCGTGTCACATCTCTGCTGCCAGTGCTCTGTATTACATAACAGCGAGCAAATTTCTCTATGAACACAAGCATGAGGCAGCGATTATGAATCAGAGTCTTGCGATTACACAGACGGTTTATTAAACAGGCGAGTCACTGATGGATTTAACAGATCTGAGCTGGTGTGTGCGGCAGAAACGTTGCCTCTTTGACTGCACTCCTTAATTTTATCAGTGTGTGTTTAAAAGTGTACTGTGACACTTCTGTGTAAGCTGCACTTTCACATGTGTTTAATTTGCTGAGTCGAGTCATGACAGTGCAGACGGTAGTGATGAACCGGTGCCAGAGGGCATCGCTGTGTGCAGACTCAGCCGTGATACACTGAGTGCATACATACTCCTAACAGATCGATATGCTTCAGCTGGGCATGGCTGCTGTCTCACACTGAGTCAGAGGGCAACAAACTGTCCGACAGATATAAGATATTTAGTTTATAACACAACATACACTCATGTGAGTAATGAACTAAAATTTCTGAACTCCTCTCAACTTTGGAGATCTACTTTCTGCTTGTTTCTTCACTCTTTGATCACAACATGTCCAGGGGGCACATGGTACGAGTAAAAAAAAAAAAAAAGCAATAAGAAGATGTTAAAACCAAAAGAGTAAATAAAACAAATTAAAAGATCAGTGGCTGTAGGAGTGGATATTTAGTGTGAAAGTAGAGCGAGTGAATGAAGTGAAGTCGTGTTCAGCATCAAAAAGTGCCTGTGGCTGGAGCGTCACTAGACATGCTGGACTGAGCGGCCTTCAAAAGAAAAGGGGAAGCTGCTCACGGCAATTTTCAGTATTGAAAACTTTAAATTAATAGATATGGAAGTACAGAAGATAAACCTGTTCATCTCTTTTCATTTTGTCTTTGTCTCCAGTAAATAAACTTTCAAGTCAAATTCCTCAGATTTGGCCTGTACCAGCAAATTTCATCAGTTGCTTCCCTGTAGGGCAAGGTAAAGGGACAGTTCATCCCAAAATTAAAAAACACATATTTTTCCTCTCACCTGTCGTGCTATTTATCCATCTCTATTATTTTGGTTGCTGAGTTTTGGAGATATCAGCTGTAGAGATGTCTGCCTTTTCTCCAGTATAACAGAACTAGGTTGCACCTGGCTTGCGGTGCTAAAGCGTAAAAATAATACATCTGAAAAACTTAACAGCGTCTCTTTCCAGAAATCTTGAACCGGTTACTCAAGGTGATCCACAGACCTTGTTGTGAGCAGTTTCATTATTTTCGAATATTTGAAAAGTCGTTAAATTAAAAAAGATACAATAGTTCATGTGACTATGATTTTGTCTGAAAAATATATTTTTCATTGTTTTTTTCCCTTGTTCCCGCCACCTGAATCTCTTTATTATTAACAGGCTCTGGTAAAACATGTGTAGCACAGTCTTTTCCATACAAGGTCAGTATAAGCTATATGATACAGTACACATAAACAGCAGCTCTTTGAACAATTGAATAATTGTCCAATAGTTCCCAGTGACTATCAAAAAGCATTTTTGCAGGAACTATTTTCTTTATTCTGTTTAGCGCCCTTTTTTTTCTCCAACTTTTGTCTTTCTTCTTTCACCTTACTTGTTTTAACTGTATTAGTAACTTATCTAAGCTGCACCCTGTCTAAACATGCTGGTAGGGAGAGATCTGTTTTGTTTCATAGATGTACTTTTACACAATTTCCCCCGTAGGGATCAATATAGTTTTTCTGATTCTGATTGTATAACTACACAGAAGGAAGCGTGAATCCAGTCATGAACGAGAGGCTTGTGTTTGTGACAGTGCAGGATGTAAACATTAACGGTGTCGTCCTCAGCTGAGCTGCCTCTTGTCTGTGAGTACACGCAGCTTCCTTCTGCACAGTATACAGGTGGCAAGCGTGGCTGAGTAGAAAGAAAATAGTTCCTACGTGAAACTGCTCACAACAAGGTCTGTGGATTACCTTGAGTAACCAGGTCATGGTTTCTGGAAATAGACAATGCTGTTGACTTTTAAAAAAATGTTTTACTCTTTGAGCGCCACAAGCCGAGTGCCATCTAGTAATATTATATTGGAGAAAAGGCAGACATCTCTACAGCTGATATCTACAAAATTCAGCAACTCACAGCAAAACAATGTAGATGGAGAAATAGCACGACAGGTGAGAGGGAAATATGTCTTTTTGATTTTGGGGTGAACTTTCCCTTTAAGTCTTTCTTTCCATGGTGCACTGCTTCTCAGGCCAACAGACACTCCAAAAACAAACCCTCAAAAGTTTTGCTTTTTCAGTAAAATGACCCTCATTCTGTACCAACATTTACTCTATGATCTGACAGCTTTATAAATGCAGCAATGACAGCATGAATATGGATTATTTTCATACATATATTTGCCTGAATTCCTCTTATGTCTCTTGTGCAAAACTTAAAAATAAATAAATACATAAAATCGACATGTTTTGGAGCGTCTACAGGCCGTGCAGAGCTGTTACGCGGACAAGTCGCTCTACAGAGAAGAAGCCAAACCAGATTTGTTTTTTAATCAGTTTAAATGATTAGAAAATAGAGTCCAGGTCTACAGAAGGCCCGTGTACGGGGCTCATGGTGGAGCCAGTGTCAACTCAGTCCCACAGGTAGAAGGGAGATGGAGGAGGGAGGAGGCACTGACCTCTGCTCTTAAAGCCAGGGGCCTGTGGTACCTAGTGAGTCCCGTGGCTCCCCTGCTCTGGGCCTGGCCCCCACCCTGGCTCTGGCTCTGGGGCTCCACGCCTCGCTCCTGTCCTAGACGCCACTCCAGCTCATCCCTCTGACCGGACTGTGAGTGACGTGGGGTGGGGAAGGGGGAGGGAAGGGAAGGGGGTGAGGACGGTGTGGGTGTAAGGGGTTAGGGGAGGATGGGTGACAGGTGCAGGATACAGGGGTGCAGGTAGTGATGGCGGAGGTGGGGGGAGATGTGTGAGGTGAATTGTGGACAAAAACAGACAGAAGACAACAAACGGGGTGGGGGGACGAGGAAAGAAAGCGGGGGCGGGGGAAAACAAACAAAAATAAAACAGAAAATGGGTAAAGAATATAAGCAGAGAGGGGGAAATTAACTAACAGACTACACGGTGTGGAGAAGAACAAACGGACTAGAGTACGAAGAAAAGCGCAAAGAGAAAGACCAACTTAAAGATGACGGCGTATGAGAGAGATGAGAAGAGAACGAGAATGAGGATGAACAAAATCATGGGCTGAAACATCTGGCGGGAACACAAAGAGGAACAAAGAGAGGGAATCGGGGGGGAAAAGAATGCAAAACACTTGTTATGAAGCGCATGCAATGAGGGATACATGAGTCCAAACCAACAGCTGAGAGATACCACGGCAAACTGCAGAGCGAGAGCTAGCACGCTAAAGGTTGTCAACACATGCCGGTGCACAGCCGTGTGTGTTGTAGAAGCAGTCGGCTAAGGAAAGCTGCGTCTTGAGTCTGTCTGATGCACATCGTTTTCACACATTACAGCATTTCAAATACACCGGAGGCATGTGACGCTTCAGTCGAGCTTTAAGACAGCGCCATGCTTGTTGCCCCAGTTTGTTAGCAGTGCCCACATTTTATTTCTGTCAGTGAGGATTTTTCCGAGTTAGCAGGAACTAAATGCTATGATGCTAAATAAGTGCTCAAAGAAGGTATCTACAGAAGTGCTTAACATTCACCGGAGGAAAACACTGAAGGCATATTCTTATAAATATGACTTCATATTTTGTTATTATAACTAAATATCTTGAAATGATTAGAAACTCTAATTCTGTATTTACAGAACTTTTACCTCTTTATCACAAGAGCCGAACGTTTGAGTTTTACCTGATGGTCTGAGAATCAAAATGTCATTAAACTGTCTACAAGGAGTTTTTTCATAAAACAGTCTCAGTTCAACACTGATCAATGACTTATCTGATAAGTAATTAAATACAAAATAAAAAAATTAGTGGCGGTGTGCTGAAGAAGAAACTGTTGTTTTGCTTTGTCCACAGGGGGCGCCAGAATCTCCAAAAATTAAAGTTCCTTGTAGCAGCTTTAATAAAATAATAAAAAATAAAGTGGTGGATTTAAGTTTTGTCATAATGACGACATGCAAACTCATAATTATACAGATACAGAAGACATAATTATGAGACAATATTTGTAACACTTTACAAGATAATCAACAGAAAAATAACGTACTGAACACAATACAGATACAGATACAGTTATTTCAAGATTAACCCTCTCTTACTAATGAAAAACTATTGTCTCGTATTAATACTTTGATGTCATAGTTATCTTGTAAAGCTCTTTTCTTGATGGTCTGATGATTTAAATGTTTATATAATAATATAATAACAAAAATAAAGTGAATACAAATGTTTCAAAACTGAAAGTGTCACGTTTTGTCATAAAAATTGGACACAAATTCATTTTCATACAGATTACAAGATACACTTTACAAGATAATTACAAGATTTATATCTCATAATTACAAGATACAAAAACTGTTAGATAAGCATCTTGGACTAAACTATTTTCCCATATTTAGATATATCTTATCTTGTATTATCTTATAACGATCTCATAATTCTAAGATCCAAATTATCCTCGATGGTCTGAGGATCATCAAGGATAAAAACAACAAGACAAATATCTTGTATTACACGATTTACATCCCATACTTATACTTTTATCTCAGGAAAGTTATCTCTACTGTTATCAGTTTTTAAAGAACAAGATCTTAATTATACTTGATGGTCTGAAGGTCTGGGTACTGAGACAACATAAAGTGATTACGAGTAATTGTAGGAACGAGGGATACTTATAATTATCTCGAGCAGGGATGCAGTTATTAACCAATGTCACTCTATTCATCACGGTCAGGGTTTTGTAACTATAAAGGCTCAGGTTCATTCAGTGTTTCTGTCCTCACTCTCAAAAAGGGGATATCATGTCACATTATTTTTCGAAAAAAACTTTGAGTTACTTTGAGTTTGGTTTCAGTGAAATTTGCAGTAAATGAACAGCAACAAAGCAGGAAAAGGAGCACAGTAATCCCCTCAAGGGCAAAACACCTGAATAATAGATGCTCTCAGTTTTATTTTTACTAAAACTGCATCCCTCCATGACTTTTTGTCTATTTCTATTTATTATTTTGTCTTAATTGGTCACTGGTCTATTTCGAAAGGCAGCAGGTGTAAAATAAAGAAATGTTGTAGGGATGAAATACAGTAAAACCTAAGATAAAAATGCTCACGTGATTTTGAAATAAATTAACACATTTTAATCGTGAAACTGTGTTTTTCCTCAGACTTTAATCGTACCATCAGAATTTATCATGGTTGCATCCCTAATCTCAGGAGCCACATTTTAAAACTACAAGATATGAAATGTACTAAAAAGAAAAATAAATTCTCTGGTGAATGCTCTTCTGTACATATCTTAATTTTTAAAAATGTGTTTTATATACCTTCACTGTACACCTGACTCTTCGTCTATGACATTTGAAACTCAGCTATTCTACCATTTAATCATCTTCAATAACTCTCAATGGATGAAGGCCTTATTGCTCTGAACAGGTGTGAGTTGTTAGTGCAGTGGTTAGCTTTGACTAATCCACCCAGCTTCAACCAGACTAACCAGCGAGTCCTACAGGCAGAGGAGCAAAGCACAAACAAGTCATTGGATAGAATGAGTATGGAGGCAGCTTCACTCTAAATCTCTACAAAGCAGACCGGGCTCTTGAAGTGAGAAATGTTTGAAGAGCTGTTTGTTTTATTCCATACGACAGTCGGGCTGATTAGAAAAGAAATCCAAGATGTCTGCCTGATCATGCAGCACAGAGATAATGAACCTGCTTTGGAGGAGCACACAGTGTGTTGACATGTTGACTGAGCTGCAATAAAACAAGAACAGAAAGCAGGAAGCCAGCCAGCGAGGTTCTCTCACACATCGCCATGCAACTCTGGTTTACACTCTCTTTTTATTGAACAGAGGTTATTTTAGACAGTGCACACATTTTTATGGTTCGTCTCCTTGGCAACACCATGGAGTAACCAATCCCACGTGTGTCTGTGTGTGTGTGCGTGATGACAAGTTGTGCAAACACAACAGCTACACCATTTATGTGCCGTAATGAGTCGTACAAATGGTAGCATGGTGTAGCGAAGCTGTAAAGAGAGAAATATTTACTAAACGTCATCATGCAACACTTTGAATCGAGCCAAATGGAAGAAGCTGCTACAACTCCTTCAGTACTTACTCCATTCACACCAAGCACCCTCTCAAGCACCCTCCACAGCACCCTCCCTCGGCCCTGGCTGACTGGAAGCAGGGCAGCTGCAGACAGTGAGTGCAGGGAGGAGGAGGCAGGCAGGGCTGCTGGCTATGAGGATGTGCATGGAGATGCAGATGTGGATGTGGCAGCAGCAGGAAGCGATGGTGGTGGCAGCGGGGCAGGGGAGGGGTGGCGGTGGTGGTGGTGCCAATGTGGTAGAGCTGGGTGGTTCATGTTGGAGCGGGGGGGTGGGCCTGCTATGTCACCCTGTGCTGGCACTGAACGTCTTCTCAAGGATTTAGATGATAGGTTCGGATTTTTTCAAGTCTGTCTAACCCATGGCTGCCCACAGTGGGGCTAGTGGCCAAAGTTGGACCACGATAAGGTTAGATTTTGGCTATAAAAATTAAATTAAAATAAATTAGAATATTAAATTAAACCTTTTATTTCTCAGCCTGAAATAAAAACTATTTAAGAGCTTAAGACGTTGGCTTTAATCTGAAATTATTGTGAAAGTGACAACATCATCAAAACATGCTCACGTCGAATCCGGCTCGAACAAGAGAAACAAGCAAACATTGCATCTGGTACCAATCTCTTACCAATTATTTTTCATATTCTGAGGGTGGCAGGCAGTAACACGTTGTGCAGGTTGTTGGTCAATAACAGGTGCGTAGGATCCTAGTACCGTTTTGCATCTTAACATTGCAAAACATACAATAGGTGTTTGCTTTTGGGCCAAGGTCCACCAATAAGTTTCAGTTTTGGTGCTCCAAGAGAAAAAGTTTGGGCACTCCTAATCTAACCTGTCTCATGATGGTCTGATCCAAGCACTGAAGGATCAAAAAGAGGCTTCGCTATGAACACTTGCTCATCATAAACCAGCTGTCTCCACCGTAACTCTTTTGACATCTCCTGTTTAAAAAGTCAAAAGGACCTTGAGACCCCAATTTCACGGTCTGTATTCATCCTGAAATTCAATGTCCCTTTTGCCCTTCTGCTCCACGGGAGGCGTCTGTCCTCCCTGAACTTGCCCTTCAGACACCTGTGTTTCCATCTGACAAGTGACAACTCCCCACCTGTTGTCGCACAACTCCACTGTAAGAAATCCCAAATCCTCCCTCTATGCAAAAATGCATCCTTAAATTTAGGCTCTGGCTGCAACTAACAATTATTTTCATTAAAATGGTGAAAAACATCAATCCCAGTTTCTCAAAGTCCAAAGTGCTGTCTTTAAATGCTGTTTTGTCGATCCATAACCCAAAGATAACAAATCCCAGCAGTGTTTGTGGTGACAGAAACAGGTACTTTTTACAGTAAGTCAAGACATCTCCAGCTGGGTTTGCTGCACCAAAAGCAGGTGTTTTTATTTGGACCTCGGGACATCGCTAACAGTGTTTGTGGCGACCAACACAGGTATTTTGAGCCTAAAATTTGTGTTCTGTGCCTAAACCAAACCACAAAGCAACTCGACCTCCAAAAGTTCAGTCAGAGGTTCGGGTGTGTTGTGCTTGTAGTGGCTAATGTAGCCTCAAGTCGCTAACCTCAAGCAGAGATGAAAATTGGGCTACAGAGGTCTGGTATACTCATTTCTTTCCATCGCCACACTACCAGATTATTTTCATTTCCAAATTGTAGTTTTTGGCTCCAACTGAAGTGATACTTCAGGGGGAATTCCCCTATAATTGTATAATTTCTCCCCTACTTCTTACAGTGAAGTTGCGCTGCTGCCACTATTAAGAGGAGGAATGATTACAGCAACCTATAACTCTCTAAAAGTACATATGGGCATGTGAATATTGCATTAAGATAGTCTTGAAAAAATCCGAACCTATCCTTAAAGCTACGTTATCCTACAACCTAATGAGACTCCCGTCGACAGGCGAGGCTGTGGTTGTATGTGTTCTGCTAGAGATGCATGGCGCTGCCACTGTCTTTAATTAGAGCTGATTTTTTGCACAGAGTGCTGACTTAGGATCTCATTTAGTTTATTTTGGCCTCAAATGGTCTCCTAATGACTGCACACTTAGGGCCGTTTACATCAAACCTAAATGAATTCTCACATTTACAAATACACCAGAGGGTTTTCTCGTGGCTATCTGCAGTACACATCTGGGTTCTGCCTGCTGCTTGACATGATTCTGTAGACTAAATGTTTTTATCTGCTGCTGATCTAAAGCAATGAAGCCATCTGGTTTTGGTATTGTCTTTTTTCTTCAGCGTGATATCATCTGGAGATCCAGGTGGGATGCTTTTGAGGTTGAATGCTAATCAATGTTCTTATGCAAGAACATCTTGTTTGCAATGGTCTAAACAAAATCTGAAGTATTGGTTTTTTTTTGACAGGCCTTCTCTCTTGATATTGATATTTCTCTTTGTGCAAAAGAACAAAACAGCCACGTAAAGAAAACATGTACAGAAAGATGTCACCAAAAGATCACAGGAAGTCTGTTCCTTGAACTTACCTGGAAGTCAGTCACCAGGTCTCTTCCAAAGGTGCCAATGGGAGAGTCGCGGGACATGGAAGTGACTGAGGACAGGAAGCTGCTGGACTCTGTAAGGTTTGGCATGGGTGACAGATCGTCTGTCCTTTCTCTCAGGCCCTCCCCGACATGGTCCAGCTTCTCCATGAAGATGTGCAGCTCGGTGCGGAAAGCCTTCATGCGTGTGTTGATGGTGTCCAGGACTTGGGTGTCTGGTTTGTTTCCAGACACCGCCCCACCTTCCAGGCTCTCTCCTGTCGTCACCAGCAGCCTGCCCTCAAAGATCAGACTGTCAGTGTCCGTGATCAGACGGTCCACCGTCTTCCCGAGCCTCTCTGCCTCACGTTTCACGTTGGTGAACGACTCCCGTTCTTCCCTCCTGCGGTTGGCCAGTTCAGTAGCACTGAGCTCACTCCCATCTGAGGGTTTGATGCTCCCGAACCCTGAGGTGGTAGCCGTTTTCTCGAACATGTCTTCAGAGTCGCTCTCGCCCCCAATAGGACCCTCCCTCTTGGGGTGGAGGAGAAGAAGTCGCCCTGCCTCCTCTTCCTCTGCGGCCTCTCGCCGGCCTGTGTCACTTTCTGCATCGCTGTCTCGAGGGCTGCCGGTGCGCATGCCCAGGTGTGCAGCCAGGTCGCAGCGCTGGACGTTGGACATGAGGACTCGGTTCTCGTACTGCAGCTTCATCACCTTCCCACTAAGCTCATTGATCTGCATCCTGGCTGATTTGAGCTCCTCCATCATCATCCCGCCGCTGGAGCCATTACCATTCCCCCCATTACCAGGTTTAAATAATCCTCCCTCACTGCCCTCCTCGCCAACAAGCCCAGAGCTGCTGCTGGGGCCGAACTTAAAACGATTGAGTTCAGATGTCAGCTGCCTGTTGTGGTCCTCAATCTCTGAAATGGAGCGGCGCAGCAGCTCTGCTTCTTCCTCCACAAATTGAAGGTGACGACGTAGCTCACTTGCTGACTCCAGTGCATCGCCACCGTACGGTGACGAGGGCATGCTGGAGAAGGGTTCCCGCCCGAAGCAGTCTCTTTCGTACTGACAGCGGATGTCTTCGTTCTCCGCCCGCAGGCTGCGGTTCTCCACCTCTAGCTCCACGATCTTTCTACCCAGGATGTTGGCCTCTTCCTCCACCAGCTTGAGCCGTAATCGCAGCTCAGCCTCTCGAGTGGTGTGAGGACCACCACCACCACACTCGGCCAGGGGGAGTGGACTGTCCACGTCCCCATACACTGATTTGTACTTCTGCAGCTCCTGCTCCAGCTCGTCCTTCTCCCGGCCCAGCTTCGCCATCTTTTTTCTCATCAGGCCGGACTCCTCCTTGGAAAACTGGAGCTGGCACCTGAGGTCAGCACTGTCCTCCTGGAAGGGTGAAAGGGTGTGAGCCCAAATGCAGATACAGAGACAGGTGGGTGGAAAAACAAAAGGAAAGCTTTGATGATGTAAATATGACGTCCAAACATAATGGCAGGCAAGAAGACAGACAAAAAGGAGGCTGGGGCAAATCTAAGAAACTAAAGAGAAACACAAAAACTAAACTCAGAACGAACCACAAGGTCATGTGTCAGGAACACTCAAGATACATGATGAGCAACGCAGGAAGACACAAGGGACAAAACAGGACTGGGAACAGACGTGAAAGGGCAGAGGTGACACAAGGACTCCAACAGATGAACTGAGAACAAGCGAAGGAGCGCACATGGACTCAATACACAAGGACTAATTAACTAATGAAAAACAGGTGAACAGGAAAAAGAAGAAGAAAACCTACAAAATAAAACAGGAAACAACTAAAGTGAAACACCAAACTGTGACGTAGGGATGAGAATGCCGAGATAAAAACTTTAAAGGGTAAAACTGGTGATATCTTATACTTTTGTTAATGTTCACAAATCCCAGGAAAAACCAAAACCAACAATCCGGCACTCAGCCCCAAGCTGAAGATGTATATAATAAAAAATGGGTCACAACAGTATAGTTTCATTTTTAAAAAAAGCTAAATACAGTAATTTCCAAAAACAGCTGGGCACCGTAGACTTAGGCAAACTTTTTTAAACCAGGAGTGAACAGTGCTTTTGTTGGGGACTATTTTCAGCAGCGGAGTAATACACATTTGGTGTTCTAGTGAGTCTTTACAGCAACAGGATGATGCATTTGGCATCGATTCAAAACAAACTACAGTTGGGCTGCTTTTTTTAGTCTATAAAATGTCCAAAATAGTGACAGTCAAGGTTTCCAAAGGTGACTCATATTGTTTCTTTTGTCCAACCAACAGTCAAAAAACCCCCAAAGACTCTTCATTTACTGTCATATATGATAAAGAAAAGCAGCAAATCCCGAATCCAAGATTTAAGAAACTGGAACCACAAAAGTTTGATATATTTGCTGGAAAAACAACTGAAACGATTAATCAATTACCAAAATAGATGCGATTAATTTTCTTTCAATCTACTAATCATTGCAGCTTTAATCAATGTATTGTTGGTTTCAGTCTTTTCATTGGATATGTTGACAAAAAGAATAGAATATTGTAAAACGTGTCCTTTAATGCCTATAACATACAGTACTTTATGATTTTGAATTCAGAGGAAAGGGACAGTAAAATATTTTTCTATATATATTTTTTTACCTGACTTGTGGACTTCTTGTCTTTAAATGTTTCCCTGCTCCCTCGTCTCCTCAGCGCAGTCTGTAAAAGAACAAAGAAAAAGGATGTAATCATAGTTATCATAGTAATCATAGACACATAACCGATAATAAATCATTCTTCCAGCATTCAGTGGTGCTGCAAGAGGAAAACAGACGTTACATAAACCAAGACACAACACACTGATGAAAGCAATAAATGACGCTTTGTGACTTTAATAGTGCAGATCTCTGCACTTTTAAGATGCTATTGATATTTCCATACATCACATTGACAGTGTTTATACAGACATCTGCAATAACTAACAATTACAGTGATGATAGTACAGTAAAGCAACGATGCAGTTTGCAAACATGTGCATCAACTCCCCTGATGTGAAGCCAGAGGAGCATTAATCTATGTGGATGTCTTACATAACATTTCCATCATCAGGTCAACACTAAGTCTAACAAGGAAGTATTTACTCTAATGCAGATTGCAGATCACATGACATAATTACTGTCTGATTCGGGCACATAGTCGTGGTAATAGCCTGTATCAGAGGCCAACATCTGGTGGTCCTGTCAGAGCGAGTAAAAGGACGCTACATGTGATTTACTTGATCCGAAGTCAGTATTAAGTTTAGAGAAACTTCAGGGGGCAGATGATGAGGATGTCTTTTGATGAATGATGCAGCAGCAATGATTCAGATCCCATTCAGAGCTCAGTGCGACAGACGTCTTATCTCGGCTAAGATTCAGTGACACGTGGCACTTCCACAATGCTCCGGGGGGAAGCATCTGCCTGTCCAGTAGTGAAATCTGTCCTGTAGCTAATACTACTGTAGGCATCACACGCAAAGCCCGGATAAAACGGGGACTACTGCACGCCAGCTTAGTCTTACCGACTAATAAAATCATTCATTTTATCAAGTCTGTGCAATTTCTTTCACCATCGGCTGCAGGGAAAAAATCGACAAACAGTGAGAGGAAACGAGGACAGTAGGGAGAGGAAGAAATCCCTGTCTATAAATGCAGCGAACCTTTTTTCCAGGAACAGATTGGTGCCAGAGTTATTTAAAGGTCCTGGTGATCAGTTAAGCTGGGCTCCTTTCTAGGAAGCATAACTTGATATTAATATTTCTGATCTCAGAGTCATAATCATATTTCAGTGTTCTCCTACCTCACAAGAAGCCAAACAGGGCAATCACAAATCATTTGTGATAATTATACCGAGGCTGCAGCGAATGATTAGTTTTGGATTAATTTCAAAGTCTACAGTATTAAATAAAGTAAAACGCTTCCGAGAGCGCAGGGTGACGTCTTCAGACGTCTTAATTTGTCTGATCAACAGCCTGTTAACCCTGTAGATATTCAATTTACAGCATTTATTTGCATTTTTGGTCAATAAATAATTTTAAAATCAAATATTGACAGTATGTTTTGTCTAGTAGTAATTCTTGAGAAGATGTTCCTTCCCAGAGTTTTTTTTTTGTGGTCATATGTTCCAACTGCTGAACACCCAAAGCTGACAGAGCTCAATTTCACCGATTTATTCTGGCCGTGTCAACCAACATTTCGGCCTAGTGGCCTCCACCAGAGCATGGAGGAGAATGGAAGTAATGTCATTTGTGTAAATCAGGATGTTTCATATCTCTTTTATTTAAATAGTTGTCCTCTTTCTTATCTTAGCTGGTTTATGTCCCGTTGTCAAAAGGAAAAGAATTGACGGTGAGTTGCTGAAACACATTAATACCTCAGTCAGCACCTCAGAAAGGCACTTATATCAAAATGTCACAATTGGTTCACACACTATACGTCAAATCCATGCCGATCCATTAATGTGACATTCAGTGTTGAATGGGCACTCAGCTCAGGCTCGTGCTGTTGAAAGTGTTACAGAAATGTCACTCGTAAGATGGCTGTCGTGACTTTTACATAAGTGACTCAGACATGAGACCAACATGTTAAAAATGTCTGAAACAGGAAGTTTGGTTTTACTCCAGCAGATGATTGTTTACCTATATATAGAATGATAGATGCACTTAATTTGTCTTTGTTTGTGCTGTTGGATACTGATGGCCACAGACATTAACCCTTGTATTAAATTATTTACATGATTATTTCATGTATTTTTCTATTTCATTTTTAACCGTCAAAGACCTGGAAAGCCGGCTAAAAATAGCAAATGTTCTAAAATGTTTAATAACTTTTGAACTGCTAATTGTATCCATATGCTTTAAAAACTCATGTAAAGTGGAGTTTCTTAGCTATTTATGGGATTGTTTGGGCTTTCCAGGGCTCCGTAGTCAAAGCCATCATGTTCTGCAGCATTGATTCATCCAGGAAACCCACGTAGTTTCTTCCCCTAGGCCAACGGGCAATGGTTGTAGCCAAGCTCCTTTGTTTCTCTGAAAACACTTTTGCTTCACTGTCCTTTGTTATGATTTAAAAAAACCTTTCTATTTCCTCTCTGAACTTTTGTGGACACATCTACATAAATGAAGTACAGGATTACACCTGTTTTTCACTGAAAAAATTATATTATACTAAATGGCTGTAGCTTGCTGAGGACAGGCCGGATGTAGACAGAAATTCATATGGAAGTCTAAACCATCAGAGTTCATCTTTTTAAATAAAAAAAATAAAATAAACTTCCTTTAATATCACTGTAAAAAAAAACTAAAAAAAACCCCACCACATTTTGACTGCCGTATTTTAAACAATTCTGGTAGATTCATTCATTCTCAGACAAAGCAAATGTAAAATTGGGACTTTAAATGAGCCAGACTGAAACTTAAGGCTCTCCTGAATCAAATGATGTATAGCACTTGATGCTGACTGCAAGAATAGGGTAGAGTAGAAAAACTAAATAAATACAGAAGAGTAAAAAGATTTTGTCTTTGTGCTTGTAAGTCCTCAAATTACCACTTGAGGGATGAATGAAGTATTTTGAACACAATTTAATTTTCCCCAGTTAAGACTGAAGTCAGTGAACAGAATATTATTTATCAGTATGTCAGCTGCTGCTGTTTGAGGACACAGTGGTCCTCTTCTACTTCTCTCTCATTTTTCTTTATATAAAGTGAACGCTTCACTGTACAAGCTCTGTTGCCAACTAAAATAGACCAGTAGGACAGTGTGAATCATTCATGGCCAGATGGACGGAAAATGTGAGGGTGAACCTGTTTTGCTCGAAGCAGGGACGGACCTTGACTCAGTCGCTGGCTCTGCGACAGGAAGGAGGGAGCGCCCGCTTAGAAACAGCATCAAAACATGAACATAACGAAAGCTGTGGGCAGCCGTGGTTACAGAACATTGTGCCCGGTTCTGTGACTGTTTTACCTTGGAGCTTCTGATAATACGTTTCCTTTACAGTGAACTAAATTATTATCTTAGACAGGCTGAAGATTACTTTCTTTCACTGCCCAAAAGACCTTCACTACATACTTCTCTGCTGAGGTGTGCTTTCTAATTTGTATTTTCTTTCATCAGCGTCTTACTGAAGAAATCACTGAGTTTCTTTCAAGTTCCTTTATCTGCCCTCTCGTTGCCTTTGCAGTCTCTTTTGAAGTTTCTGTGTCTGATCCAAACTCAACCTCTGCGCTGGAGCCATCCACGACGAGCTGAATGCAGAGAGGTTGAAAGTACAGGGAGTCTTTTCTGCAGAGCATCGATTACATGATGTGTCTGACATGTTGTTTGATCTCTTCACGGCACAAATTGTCTGGTTTTCCCTTCAAAGGAAGGTAGTAAAAGTTTGTTTATGCCCATATTTAACTTGTCAAAATCAATTTTTTGGCTACATGTCAGAAGAGTGAGAGTGATGACACACCGCCATTGTTTGCACCTGCGCTCATCTTTTCCTTTAATCCCTCCTCCCAGCACATCCAGATTGGTTCACATAGTGCACTTCAACCTCGGGAGTCCTCTCCAAGACTTTAATTGTTTTTCTTTGATGGTGGCACACTGTAATTCAAGGTTTACTCCAGTTACTTATTTACCAACGTGTGAATCCTCACCCGTCCCGGCTCTCTCTCCTCTCTCCCCTCCCCCCTGGTCCAGTCTCAGCTTTGCGTCTGTGTCAGTATCTCCAACACCAGTTGTGGTTTAATTCCCAGCCCGGGTGACAGAGCTAATCTCCCTGGGGAGACAGCGGATTAGACGGCATCTAGTGCAAAGCTCCTCAGAACCCCCGACCGCCACAACCAGGGATCCCTGTTTACTGTATACAAGAGTCAGTCTGAGGTTGGGAGAGACAACAGTGTGATCAGAAAGCGAAGGAGTCGACAGAGCACTGATCCAATGACCTGTTAACTCATTCTGACCTCTGACCTCTGTTTGGTATTTTTTTGCTATTTACACCGTTTTTGCTTATTTTAGTTTCTATTACATTCTCTTTTTCTATACGTGTGTCTTGTGTTAATTGCTTTTATTTCATTCCTTTAAACTTTTTTTTATTTTTACTTTATTTATTATTTTCTGTGGTGGAGCCTCTCAGCCAAAGAATTTCTCACGGGTGTACTTTCACTAGCAGAGTGACAATAAACATCTTGAATTCTTGTAATGTGGGGGATGAAACTAGAAGTAACAGGAAGCATTCTACTCAGGGCATTTAAAAAAATATGTAAAGACCGCCAAAAATAAAAGATTTCACACTTAACTTTATTGGATACACACATAATCCTAATCACTGTGCGCAGGATCAATGAGATTAGCATCTCACAAAGCGAGGTCACATAAACAGACCAACAAGGGATACAAAGTGCAGCAGAGAGGTCATAACTGCAGGTTTGATCCCTGTGACAGATGGTGTAAATCTCCATACCGAAGCACCTTAAAGCTCAACACTAAACCTCCTCCTGAGTCACCTTTGCTCTCTCACATCACCCTTTGACACCTACTGTATGGTGAACTGCTAACGGTGCATGTGTGAGTCGATCCCATTTTTAGTCTTCCCTTTCCTTCCTTTTATTTTTCTTAAGAGAATACTCCCACTGCAGCTCCTCACTTCTAAAATGCCGTCACGCTCACAGTGCAGCTAAAAATCAACACAGCAGAATAAGAGGAATCTACGGAAGCCCAGAGTGGCCATGCTTGCAATTATTTTTTTAATGCCGTCATTGCAAAATCAGGAGTTAATTAATTTTTTATCTGGAAGAAACAAGCTTTGTTATCTGGAGATAATTAACCCGTTATCACAAGAAAACAAAGGTCATTTCCTCCTTTCCTTATTACTGCTGACGTTTATCAGATATGAGGCTGAATTAAGCGGAAAATGTCAGATCAAGGAGCACCGATTATCGATCAACGCATCAGACTGCACTTCAAATAAGGCCTGACGCAGGCAGTGTAAACTGATTTTTTATTTGGGGGTTTTGGATTGTTGATTTGAAGGCTTTGGTCTCTGAAAAAAGATTTATTTCTACTTAATACAAGTGAGAAACACCTTGTAATCATAGTTTTTTTTACTCAATATTGAAGAGGCATTTTTTTTTAGCCAATGTATTCACCAATAAGGAAATTGATCATATAACGTTAGTTGCAGCCCCAATTGTTCAAACACCACCGTATACTGTGCCTGACTACTGCTCCACATATTTAAATTTGACTCAACCACTGAGATTATCTCTTCCTCCTGAGCAGCTCTGCCTCTGCTTGTTGCAGTGCTAAAACCTCAATCTGCAACACACACACACACACACACACACACACACACACACACACACACACACACACACACACACACACGCTCTTTGTGTCGCTGTATTCCTTCCACTTTAACACACTTGCACTCATGGGCCACAAAAAAGTACAGAGGCACAAACACACAGGCATCTCTCTTCATCATCATCTGAATGCGCTGCTCTCACAGCCTGTTAGCACGGGTTAGTGGCAGTCAGTCATGCAGTCATGCAGGCTGGCAGGGAGCTCCAGCTGGTGTGGGAGCTGGCTGTAGTACTGGTGTGGCTGGTTTTTACTCCCCTGGGGCTCTGCCAGCCTGCAGGATTAGAAGATTGTAGTTACACAGTCGTTACCCTGCTGGGACTGTATGAACCAGGCGCTGTGGGTCCTGACTGACTGACAGACTGACTGACTGACAGATTGACTTACAGTCTGTGTTTCTCTGGGCTTCTCCTGCACCTCCATCATGGAGCGCCCACCCTTTTCTGTTTGGTCTTACTCTCGCCTCTTTATCCTCTCACCTCTGTTCTTTCACATCCTGACTGCTTCTGGCCTCACACGTCACCCATGATGGACATCTGAAGTGTAGTGGGGCAGCTAATGGTGTGTTTGTGTGTGTGTGTGTGTGTGTGTGTGTGTGTATTTTCTATCTCTCTGAGAGACAGTTAAAGTGAGGTCACTGTAGCCACCTAAGGCCTCATTTATGGTGAGGTAGGATTATAGTTGAGGGTTAAGATTTGAATGAAGATTTGATGAAGTTTCAGAATTTAAATTTGAGGTAGATTAGAGCTTTGGCTTTAATTTTAAGATGAAGGCTAGAGTTAGGACAGGAGTTTAATGGTCGGACTAAAAATAGCACTGTATTAAAAAACATGCAATGGGGGTCACCTTGGTGGTGTTTATATCATGACGTGTCCAGTTCAAGTCCAGCCAGGGACCTTTCGTTTCCTCTCATCTCTCTACTAAAAGAAACAGGCTGTTTGAAGTCACTCGTATGAGGACGTTACCAAATGACCCAATTCACAATCATCCTGATAATGAAAGTTTAACACTATCATCGTATCCTGAGTTTTGTCATCGTGATCAGCAGTCAAATCTTATATCCTCTCATCCCTCATATGGGTTTAAGTGGGGCTGAATTTAACATAAATATAGGGTAAGAATTTGGCTTTAAGTTGAAGGTTAGAGGCAGGGTTAGGCTATGGATGAATTAAAGATGAAGTTTGGGGAGGTTTTCAAGGTCAGGTTTGAGTTTGAGGTTAAAGGGAAACTATGTAGTTTTTGAAGTAAGAAAGGTGGCAGGGTCCGCCAAATATAAAGTAAAACAGTATGAAACTGTGTTGTCCTTTAAGGTCAGTTTGTTTATTCAGTCAGGAAAACAAAGATAATTTGTTTATTTAGTTTGTTTATGCATAAAAAATCAGTCAATGATGATCTTTCGCTTCTGATTAAAATTTCTTCCCCAAAACTACACAGCTCACCTTTAAAGCTTAAATTATCATTAGCAGGTTCCCACAGAGCCAGTTAGAGGAATGTGTGTGTACGCCTGCATGTGCTCATGTTAGGGTGTGTATGAAGTGTAAAGAATTCAGATGATGACATCAAGAATGTGCATTGTGTGTGTGACAGTGCATTTATGTAACAATGACTTGCAGGATTGTTTTACAATTAGTGAAGTGTCACAAGTCGTCTTTAGTGTTTGTAGGCGTGGGACAGATTCTGTCACTTCAGTTCTCAGGGGAATATAATCAACAGATAAGTAAAAGCAGATTGTTCAATAGGTAACATGTGTTCAGTGAAGCTGCTACCGAAGGAAAAACATGCTGCAGTAATCTCACTACATAACCTTGGAAAAACTGGTGTGTTCACAGAGGAAAAGGAGGGTATTGTGTACTCTGACACGCCTGTTTGCGTAAGACGCTGAGGCATTTTTGGAACAGGCGCTGGACGACATCACACAGTGACATCACCAAAAAATCCCCCAATGTGAGCGAGGGAGGGAAACATATTTTTAGGGTGGAGGATGAGTAGGAACGGGAACACAGCAAGTATATTTTCAGCAGCATCTGTACTCAACAGCTTGGCCTATTTATGATGTTGCTGTAAGACTGTAACACAGAGCAGGGAGCGGCGTCTGGCTCTCGTAATGGGATTTAACAGGAAGTGTGGTGTGACCAGCGAAACGGGGCGGGATGGAGGGCTGGCGGGGGTGTGGAGCACAAAAGGAGCTGCGGCGGCCGCTGGATGCAGATAAACCCCTTCTCAGCCCTGACAGAGGAGCCTAAGACTCCAACACAACAGAATAAATATCGCTCACCCGGCGGGAGAGCTCAGAGAGATAAGTCGCTCCGAAATGTTTAGAGGCAGATTATATTAGTGAGATCTGGATGAATGAGCGCTCAATCTGGACTGTAATCCATTTCAATAAATTAATTAATACAGCACACACACTTGAATGAATGCGTATAAGTGACACATGCTTTCGTTTTATCGTTTAATTAAATTCTTTCTCCATCCAAGGACGCATTCTGATGCACAAGTGTTTCCTTATAAAGCTCCTGCTACACCGTGATTTACGGTGCCGTGCTATTTTTATAAGCACGATCAATCTTTGCCTTGCAGCACCTGCAGCAGGCCTATACAGGCTAAATATACTGCATCTGGATATGCTCCATCAGCCGAACATGAACCACGCAACTCATTGGAATCCAATTTGCCGCTGAAAATGGTGCACAAAACCCCGTACTGTCTACAGCGAGCCTACCGAGAATAGCTGTGATATTTCAAAAAGCCCTAAACGAATCAAAGCTAACTGAGTTAAAGTAATCCAGTAGAGTGCGCTGCTCAGCCGACGCGCACACGTGTGTCTGTGTGTACACGCGCGTACATCTGCAGTCATCAGTCTCCCACATGTGTCTAAGAACGTGTGGGCGCGTGTTTTTGTGTCGTCCTGCTGCATGTGCGCACGAGGCTGAGCGGGCCTGTGGGTTTGTATACATCTGCCAGTGTGTGCATATGTTTGGCAGCAAGACAGGCTGAATGCAGCACTCTCTGAGGTCATCCCAATGTCAGGCCATCCCAAGCGGATGTGAGCATCTTGTAAACAGACTCTGGCCTCTCCGTCGCCCCTGCTTCTTGACATCAATAGCTGTCAGGAGATTGCTCTCCACCTCTGTGGTGAATGTTAAATCCTTAATGTCAAAAACCGAGAGAATTAGAGTTTTGAATGCAGGAGCAGAGCACATTAATCTTCCCACACGTCAGGTTTAAGGACATTACAAACCGTTTATTTGGTGAAGTTGAAAATGGGCATGTTTTGGTTTGAATTAGAGACATCATGTACGTCCTTTACACACGACCTTAGAGCTGCGCTAATCAATGTTTTTATAGTAACACGGGATCAAATGACTGTATGTAATGTGAGCTTTCGTTGCATTTTCAGCTCGTTGTTTCGGTCCACTCGCATCAGCAAAAAAGCTCTGATCAACCCACTGTACACAACGTGCACCGCATCTAACGACAGACGCGCAAGGTTAGCGATTAGCTGGTGAGCAATATTCAGCAGCTGGTTTAGAAGTCTGGGATGTCAGATCCTCCTTCCAGTCCTTGAACGCAGCATAATATTTATGGCTGGAACGTGGTAATCGAATAACACGAGAAATCCATGATGCATATCATCGCAAAAAATCTAATTAACTGATTATTGGAACAAGAGCCATCTGTCAACCATATTTCAAACAAATTGAATTTCTAACTTTTCAAGGGAAGAGACAAAGAGGGATGAAAACATAACGACCTAACCTTGCTGACGGACATAAAAACAGCACATTAATTAAACCTGTGGCAAAGAAGCTTTGAGTTAACAGGTGTGTTGTATGAGGCGTCAACAGTGCTGCTATTCTTGGTTTCCCTCTCGAGACTTGTAGGCCCTATAGCAGATTGAGAAAACACTTATTCTCTAAGGAATCGATGCCGGTAGCTATAGGGACCTATGCTGCCCTGCACAGGTTATATATCATCCACTGCTACAGCACGAGCACAATGCGGCCTGCTGTGTGTGTTTCTGTGCGTATCATTCAATGTTTGTGTATGTGTGAGTCTGCAGGAGGTCGCGTGTGAGCAGCGGAGGGTCACTCCCATACTGTTCCTCTTCGTTAAGCCGGCGCTGACCTCAGTCTGGGACCCGACATGCATTAAAGAGCAGCACAATAGAGCTTTTATGGGGCGTGTCACTCCTCTTTCACTCACGCTTTACAAATCTCCCCGAACAACCCGACAGCCTGGCATGCCGCTCGCAGAAAACATGATGCCACGGTGCCAACTGGCGCGAAGCAAAGACACAACTTTTAGGTGAAATAAGAGGTGAGAAATTAACTGGGATTTTATCTGCTAATCCCTTGGTTTTTCATGCTGCTCTCGAATAAAACATGACACAGTAATTAGCTACTAATAATAATTATCCACTTCTTTAATCAGAGATAAGTACTAAACAATACAGCAAACACAAATAGCTGCAAAGTGGTGTCCTCCAAATCAGGTGACACAACAACGTGACACAAACTCAGCCCTGTGATTAGTCATTGTGTGTGAGCGCGTGTGAGTGTGTGTTGCATGCATGATACATTAACTTGTTGGCAGACTGGTTCTCGAATGCCTCGAGTGTGTAGTGCTGAATTGGCAGATCCCACGGTAAGGAGGGAGCAGGAGAGAGGAGAGGCTACACTTCAGTGAGCGCTCCCATTAGCAGGTTTAGCTTCTCTGAAATGTTTAATTACAATCAGCTTCCCCTCAAGGTCCCTTCATGATACACAGACGGGAAGGATTCATTTATATTCTGCCCAATGTGTGTTACAGTAAAACAATCTGCGTATTCTTTTTCCGCATATAACCAAAAGTAACAAATGATGAGAATGAGGAACAGTTCTTCACGGTGCTTTAGTGGAAGAAAGGGGATTTAATAAAGCAAAGAGAGAGGATGAAGATTCTATGTTATCTTTGTCAAGATTACAGGATATTAGACCAGGTGGAGACAGATAAGAGCGAGGGCAAGTAGAGTGCTCTTATATCAGCCTTCTGGAGTGTGGTTCAATTACTCCGCACCAATAGGGAAAAGAAATGACAAGTGAGAAGCCGCTGCTTCTACCACCAAAACCAACAAGTCACTCACTCTTAAACATGTTTGTTATCCTGTTTCTTTAACTATCATTATGTAGATCAGTGGTTATAACTTCTTATTAAGATGTTGCATATGTCAATAATCCAAAGAGGGATTTTCCTCCTCAGGGTGTTTAATTTGAATACATTTCAGAGGCCTGACCAGGTCAAAGTATCCAACACCTTGAGACCCCTCGGGGGGCTCCGACCCCAGGTTGGAACCGCTGATCTGCATGAGCTGACATCTGCACTTCCAACTATCGTGATCTTGTTTCTTTATTTATACTTCGTCTGCTGGTGCAGTCATTTTTAGTCTTCCTTGATGATTTGTTTACTGTAACTGTGTGAGTAAACTGCTGTATATTATCAAAAAGGGAAAACAAACAAAACGTGTTAATTTACTTCAGATGCCGTCGAACTCTTTGAACTCTAATAATTCATGGTAAGGATGCTGGCTCACGTTCAGAAGCTACACTGGTCGGTTGCCTTGTGAACAGTAGTAAAGCCAGGAAATCTTCTCACAGTACTTAATGACCCATTGCCTGACTGGGCTGTCCGTCACTGGCTGCCATGGTAATGGATGGTTTGAGAAAGGCAAATCGAAAAATCTGACCTGAAAATACAAGGACTGAGAGGAAGAGCGGAGGCCTGTTTAACAGAGGATTGACAAACGGATTCAGTACAATGGATACAGCTACATTTTCACTGTTAACATCTGCTGCTGATGTTATTCTAGAAATCCAGTGACAGGCAGGGGTTTTGGGAGGCTTTTGGTAGCTGAAAGTGACCTGTTCTCAGGCTTACAGCAACAAAGTGTGTTTGTTTTGAACAGAAAGATGCTGCGTGAGGCAGAGAACTCAAATCCTATGGCAAAAGGTACAACAGCACTGCTCTGGTACTGCTTGGCTGATGCTGTCTGTTCAGTGGAAGTAAAATAACAACAGAACCAAATGTACAAAATAAAAGTGACTGTCAAAGGTGACTGTTTTCTGGGGTTTCTGGAGCACAAACGTCCCCAAATGCAGTTGAGAAGCAGGACAGTGCTGCTAACGTTAGCATAACCTACGATAGCGTCCGCTCAGTGAGGATATAGGCTATATATTGGTTGTGCTAGTCATGAACAACTTTGGAAAAAAAACACATAACCTTTAACCCTAAAAAGTAGGTAGTTGATGATGTGCTCCTTGGCCTTGGAAGTAATTATTGATTACTAGCCATCTAATTAGCTTGACATGCTAATGATTGCTAACAAGGACAGATAAACACTTTTATATTTGCTTCAGTTTTTTTTGCGTTTTGTTAAAGCTAAAAAAAACAGTTAATTTTAGACTACATCAAATAATGTGCTAGCTTACACAAAGATAGTTTTTTTCTCAAGCGTGACTACAGACTGTTGCCAAGTTGTGACCACTACTCAGACAATTTAATTACAAACCACTCTAAACTATCCCTGCTTGTGCTGTTATTAATCATTTTTTTTAACTGCACACAATACATTATCTCATAACACTAGATCTTTAGACTGTGCGATGGCTTGAAATTTTCATCAGACACTGCGACTTAAAAGAATAAACTGACGGACTCGATGCAGCCAGGATAAACAGAGAGTAGTGCGGGCCTGATTTAGCCCTTTCAGTGATGGAGGTTTGACAAGTGCAGAACTGGCAACCTCTCCCTGTGGCTCTGTGAGAGAGCGGGTGGTGGAGTCTTAAAAGGAAGACAGAGACAGGACCCCGACTGCTACAGGCCAGGAGATGGAAGTGGTGATTGATATTTCTGTTATACAGGGACATGAAGAGACGGTCAGGCGGGATGATCCAACATCAGTGAACAAGTGCATTTTGAACAGATTCCAAGCCCTGAGACAAGAAATGCATCCAAACAGCTCTTTGTATTTTTCTTATAAAGAGTTGCATGGTTAGCGTTTCATGTATTGTCAGAGAAAAATTACAATAAATGGACTTGTAAAGACAACTAGTATTGCATGATATATCTTCAAAAAGCATCTGCAACTCATTACAACGAGCAACTGAAGAATATTGCAGTATTTTTTCATTTAAGCTGTTGAACTTTTGAACCTTTTCTAACTTTAAATATTAAAAATGCAACTAAATTCATGGCAAAAATCAGTGCTTTGCCTAGAAATGTATTATTTACAGGATATAAAAGCATCTATGACAGTATTTACACCACCACACACAACCAAGACTAAAACAAGACATCTTCAAGGTCTTTGTAGGCTGAGGCAGGTTTAATAGACTGAAGCTTTTCAGATCTATTTGCGCAAAATTGACAGCTTCATTGTCTCGGCACTGGACAACATTGTGAAGCTGATGTATTTCTTTATTAAGGAAAGCCTTTTTGGGATATACACTTACATACTTTATCTACATTCTCAGAGAGATCCCAAATTGGTTTGAAAAGATGCTATTTACGCTGTCGACACCCGGCCGAGCTCGTGTATCCACTTCAGATGGAGTTTTACACTTTTAAAATGCTCAAACGCTTTTAGGTCAACAGCTACAGTGATGATTTCAGCCTAAAAAAGGATGTAAATAAAACCTTTCTCAAAACACTTTGGGATCTCGAGGCTTCCAGAGACTTGGCTTACCTGACGAGCTGTATGGAGAATTTTAATGTTTTTTTGTACCTAAGCTAATCGCCTCCTGACTGTAGCTTTGTATTTAGCGCACAGACATTCGTATCTAACTTTCAGCAGGACAGAAAATACGCATACTGTCGAATTTATTCTTTAAAAGGTGAAGAGAAGTTAATCCATTTATCAGTCAAAATATTACAAACACTCGGCTCACTTGGTTGGAAAATCCTGCATGTTTGGCATTAACAAACAAACAAAAAACAAAAAAAAGATGAATCACATTAGACAAAAGTGTGATGTTGTCATTGATTTTACTCGAAGGCTACAAATCCAAAAAGACAATAAAAGCAAAGTGTAGGCGGCAATAATCCCCTAAAGGTAAGACAGGGATAAAATCACCTCTGAAACCAGGAAAAATGAACAAGCAGCCCAGTTTCCCCTAGACAGTTATCACACAGCGCTCTGTAAAGCCATGAGACTGTAGTGGGCAGCTCCCTGGTGGGAATGAGTGTAACTATGACTGACCTGCAGGACGGTGCTTTAAAACAGCATGCACACTCAGCAAAACCCTCCCGAGGGACATGCAGGTGACAAAAAGCCACTAATATATCTGAAAGGTATCCACTCCACCGCTGTCTGGAGGTCATCTAAAGCACACTGACTCTAAAATGCACTCCAACTGTTAGCTCACCCCCGTGCCTTTAAGTGGAGGCTATAAAAAAAGAATTCAATGTGTCACCAGAGTCATCCCGTTTGTGGAGCAACACTAACAGCTATAAATGACACTGTGGCTCAGAGAGGCCAGGAGGAGGGAAGAGCTGCCATGTCATCTGCCTGCAAACTCCTCAGCAGGTCCGCCGAGTATTCTGGGACGGCAGACTGGCAGCGTGCCAGTGGTGTGTAATGTGCAGAGATGGAGAGAGCCATGCGGAGAGGGCAGAACGTCGCTCTGCTTTCATCACGATATACAGAGGAGATGGATACGATCGGAGGGTTACGCTCAACTGGAGCCCCCAGGCAAGAAATAATGCTGACAAATCAAGAGTGGAAAGGGATACTGCATTTCCCATGCTGTTCCTGCCACAACCAATATCACCGCATCAGACATGCGAAAAACAGGGATCAACTCTGTAACCTGTCTTGAACCAACCGAGATTAAGATCTTCTCTTTCAAAGGAGACTTAAAGGATAAAGCTGGTGTTATTCTATCTTCAAATGTATTCATTTGGCAGACCAATTTGTCCAAATTAATCTGTTTATCCCTTTGTTGCTACCAACAAATCCCACGAAAAACCGACCATTAAGTTATTCTACTGACAAATACTCTACCACTCAATCATGAAATAAATTAAATATTCCATCAGTCTGATAAAAGCCAAGTGGTTGTTGGCATTTGCTGCCTTGGTTGTCCGTTCCCGTACATTCCTCAGCCAATCCACTTGAGCACCGATCCTGGCAGATTGACTTTCGACCTTTTTCCTCAATTTTGGCAACTGACTCTGACTCAGATTATCTGAGGAAAGGCAGACTTCCTGGTCTGAGCAACAGTTGTGTTGAGGCAGCGAGCGTTCATTAGCATCAGTAGCATCTTCACTTGTTTACCCATTTGTTGACATATGTGACCGAGACGTACGTAGCTCAAAATAAACTTTCAGCCGTGACACAAGCTTAGCAAAGGGGAAGTTCATCTGGTAGAATTAACAGTTTAAATGAGGAGCTCGGTCAGCATGATGTTTTTGCTGGAACCAGAAACCGTATCTGATCTAAAACGATCTGCCACAAGTCATAACTTGTACACTAGTGGATGCTCTCATAACATGTACTGTCACTCTGATCTATAACTACTACGATAAATGACTATGTCAGTATTCTCTACCTTAAAGTCCCTAAAAACGTATTTTCTCAATCAGCTTTTTACCGGGAATGTTGGAGTTATGAACCCACGATCTTCTGCCAAACTTACTTCCGTATTTCTTTTTCCCTTTAAGCTCTTCTTACTGGTTTGAAGTGGCTCGGCATAGCTGGAAAAAAAAGGTGATTGGCAACATTTGAATCAGAATTTCCTGACAGCTGCTACGTTTTTTGGGTCACTGTCTTATGTAACTTTGATTTGATTTTATCCTGCCAAGGATATCAATGTTATATAAAGTAGGGGACCCCCAAAAAAACACTGATGTATGGAGTTTTACAGGACAGTCACATTTATCGTCTTTTCACACCTATGTACATGGAAAGGGATGATGTGCCTTGTAAGACCGTATGGGCAGTTATGGGGGAAGGCAGCCTTTAAAGGCCAGAGTCCAAAACAAGCAGAATATTGGGCTGATGAATGGATCAAACAAACACAGGACTGTCACTCAGGAGAGAGGAGTTCATTTCCCGTGTGAAGATCTGTAGCTCTGTTTAGACTTTAGATGTATTATTTTCAGGGTTTTTTGTTTGTTTTGTTTTTTCAGTGTTCAGTCACAGTTTGTTTAGGTTTAGGCAACCAAATCCCTTTGTTAGGTTCAGGGAAAGATCATGCTTTTTTTTTTTTTAAGGGAGTCCTGTTATTGAGAAATACTCAAGATTTGAACTCAAGTTTTCAGGGGATTTAATGGAGGGAACTAGCGACAGATAATCCTGACATGAAGCCTACTGAGAAGTAAAGTGTGGGAAACATTTTGAATTCGACAAAATTCAGGCTGCTTGCCAACATTTGAACTCTTAGCTCTGAGTCAGCTGTTAGCATAAAGGACAAAGATGATGATATATCTATCAGTTGATCCTGTAATCTATCCAAAACCTGATATAGCATATATTCAACACTGTTAGACTTTCAGACTCTCATGAGAAACTGAGGTTTTTTCCAGGGCTCATAATCATATATTGTATAAATCTAAAATACCTTCACAGAAACACAAAGATCAGACAATTGAATTCACTGGATCAAATCTCATTCCAGCGTAACAGTGAAAAACATAATAAGCCTCTAGACGCTGCGCTATATCGGATTGTTTCTGTAAACAGCCTTCTCAAGATGGCTGCTGGGCTTTAATTAAGCCTTTATCAGCAGCTTATTATCCTTCAGCCCATGATTATCATCTAGCTAGGGACTGCAGCCATTTCTAAGATCATCTACTGTTCATAATTTGCATGAGCCGTGTTGTTTTTCAAGAGTCTGCGTCTTTATCCTGTGATCATCAAGTGTGCATCTTCGGTAATAAGGCACAGAAAAATGTAACGTTATAACCGTATGATCATGAACTTCTATCAGTCTATCTGGGACTCTGCAGAGGTAGCCTGGATCTCTCTCCCTCTAGGCTGCAGCCATGTTTCTCCTGCTCACTAATGGGAACCAGACAACAGAGCCTCATTCTCATCAGTGGGTGGAGGGTTGGAGGTGGGTGTAGGGGGGTGAGGGTTAAAAGGGGGGCACAAGTGGACGGCTGGGCTGTCCAGCTGGCTGATAATGAGGTCGTCCTCACCCCCGCGCCACTTTCCACCACCCAGTACTCCACTGTCCCCTTGTGTGTGTCCAAAGGTTCACAATAGGTTGGTAATAAGAGGGAGGGGCCGTCTCCTCTGCACACATGCCGTCTTTGTGGCTTGAAATTGGAAGGAGGGGAGCCAATAAAGGACAAAAGTGAGATTTGAAATACTGTGTTATTACCACAGCCCAGAGGACTCCCGAACCGCCACAAAACGTACAAGATAACGAACTCAGGGGCCGCAGAGCACACAGTAATATAGAGTGTCGTTAGTCGGCTTGTTATCAGCCCAGATGGAGGTTCACATCATAGGGTTTGTGTCCGTTGAGTTAAGTTTTTCTGAAGCTGTGGAGGTTTTCCTCCTGCGGCTGAGCTGGATCCTCTGCTTTTCTCATGATTCCTGAAGACCCACAGGCCTAAAGGAGATTACAGCCACGGTCGAACCTCTTGCAACAGAATTGATTATTACTGTGAAAAAATAAGGAAGTATCCAACATCAAGAGTCGGCTAAGAGGTTTTCTCAGTTCATTGGAAGCAAAGAGAGGAAGAAACTGAAATGTTTGTCTAACTTTTATACTTGAATAGCTGGATGTTTCATTCTCTGTGGGTCGTACTTACAGTACTACAGATTCATTTAGATAAAATCATCCACCAAATTCCAGAGGTTAAACCCATTTTTAAAGGAAATACCTGATATTACATTATCCCACTTATCATTTTAATTTACTGTAACAATCTGTGACACTCTCACCAAAAATCTGTCACGCAGTAGTTTGGACAAACAGGGTGCAAGAGGTTTTGTGAAACTATGTTGTGAGTGTCGACAGCTAATTGAATGATTTAAAAACCACTAACATTTTTATAAATGTCTCTGTTAATATGTTCTAAAATGCAAACCCCAAGCTTGTAAGTCTGTATAATGATTTATCTATATTTTACAGCGTTCTTACATTTATTATTAGTCATGGAAGGGATTACACAAATCCTGTTGGATGTAGGAATCCTATATTATTAAAAACTGGTGGTGAGAACAAAGAAGAATCAGGACGCGGCTCATGTCTGCAAAACATAAAACAATGAAGTTTAATATTAATTTCAGGCAGTTTTACATATCTGCGTCGTGCCAAATATGTCGGCACAGCAGCATTTTTCGGATTCAGATGATGTTCTTCTCATCAGTTATCCTCAAAAAACAAAGGCGAGGCAGGACTATGAGGAAAGCTACGCTGGAAACTCCTATTTGACCCATGAATGATCATTTAATTGAGGAGTGGTGTGACAAGAGCTTCTTGAAAGTTGGATAATGGTATAGCAGAGATGAGAAAAACAGGGAGAGGAGTTGATTTTTTCAAAAGAAGAGCAATTGAGAGCTCGTAGAGGAGCAGGACGGAAATGATTCACTAACATGTCACAGCTTCTGATGAAGTCTTGCCTTGGAGAGTATCAAGCTGTGTAGGCAGGTCTCGGTCTTTATTGCTGAAGTCATCATTTAATCATGACTGCATGCGACATACAACCCCTGAGAGATGGGAGTGCCAGTCTGTTTGTCTGTCTGCTTTTCAGTCCTCCACTTCTTCTCATCTTCTATAACACGCACACTTCAAATGGAGCCTATAAGCTTCACAAATGCTCAATACATGCTGCTGCATCTACAGTACTTCCATGGAGGAAATGCTCCGGGGATTTTGCCCATGAAGCTTCCAGGACCAGTATATTGACAAAAATAGAGCACTTTGAATATGATAGAGGACTCAAAGGGATACTACAAGCTACACCAAACACAGCTATGTACTATGTAAAAAACACAGTTAAAAGCATGTTGAGTTGTTGTTGAAAATAACTAGTCTTACAAGAGAGTTCTGCATGGAGGAATGTTTACGTGATCAGAACTGCATCAGCCGGTTATATAAAATATTTGTGTGCCGTTTGTGTGTAAAGCTGGGTATGGTTTTCAAATTTCAATGCTAGTGCCGTTACCAGAGTTTCAGTATCGTTACCAAAGTAATATTTTCGATACCTGACTTTGAAGAGTGTAAACATGTCTTCAAAATATTGTTTTAATTTAACGCTGCAGTATTCAATACTGTACGATTCAACCATTAAAAAATGATGCGTTTATGTTTTATGTGAACAGTGTCACTCGTGTTGATGTGGTGTGTTGATCACCAGCTCTGCACTCCCTCAGCTCTATGGAGCCTTTTAGCGTCTTTCAGCTCATCTGTTTTGGCTAAAAAATGCTGTTTTGGTTCACTCTCGCTATTGCATCAAACTCATTTCCAGCTGGAGCAAGCAGCTATTTCCACAAAAAAAAACACTGTACACTACATGTCCAACGCCCAAATGACAAAGTTTGGAAACTAGCTGATGAACGTGGCGAATCATTGAGCAGTTAAAGAGCCAGATATTTCCCCTTAGGAGCTGGGGGAGACCAAAAACACAGCAAAAAGAAGGTGAACATTGGCCAGAAACAACTCCAAATGAATGCTAGTGTACCAAAAAAAGTTTTGAGGCTTGATACCCTCCCTGACTCTTTGTCTGATGTATTTTTTTATGAAAAAGGATCATATTCTTCTGAACTTGACAGCCTGTAGGATCCTCTACTCCCTTCTACTTCACATCTCTGTTGACGCAGCCCTGCATCACACTGCTGCTGCTGGCCAAAAAATGGTGACAACCCTCAGTGACTCAGACAGTCGGTGACCCCTGCCACATCAGATGAACTCTGTTAGTCCATCAGACTACAGCGGACCTCACTGACTCCACACACACCCTGTCGTCCCATCTATAAACAGGGGTACACTCAGTTTCTAACACAGAGAGCTGTGGGCTGACACTGAACATGTGACCGAATGAGAAATGGGAGTTAGTGCTGCTGTTAGTTCTCAGTCACCAATGCATCTAAAATACAACGCTTTTAAAAAGAGATTAACCGACTGGTTGATTAACCGTGTAGCCAACCAACAGAAAGTTTACTATAGGTTCTTGTGCATGTAAAAGATCTTGAAAGGTTAAAAAGGCCAAAGTCCGCAGGACAGAAGCTCCTCTCTCCCACAGAAAACACTGCTCCTGAAACGCCTCGTCAGTAGTCCCGCCTCTAATTCTGTGTCTTCATGACATCACACTATGTCACCATGTCACACATTTGCATAATTTATGCCTAGTGGCTAGTTTGGAACGTGACATTAACTTAGCACAGCTGCTCTGTTGTTGTTAACGGTGGTGGCGTGTCAGGTATGTGTGAGCTGACCAATCAGAGGAGACTGGGTATTCAGGAGGAGGGGCCTTAAAGAGACAGGTACTAAATCAGAGTGTTTCAGACAGAGGGGGTAATACAGTGCTGCAGAACTGGACAGAATGAGAAAACTGATTAGTTTTTTAAGCATTGAAGCTTATAAACCAATTGTAGTAGTATGAACCTGAAAATGAGCATAACATGTCTCATTAAAAAGGAAAATATTAGTTATTATTTAACTAACCTCTATGAGAAACATAAAACTGCATTTGTTGATTTTTTTGGTCATTAGAGGCAGAAGAACTCCAGAAAACGCTGACAGACATGCAGCCTTGACATACAGTATAATACTTACATTTGTTAGCAAAAAATGGCTATTTAAAGCCAGATTTCTGTCCACCTGCTGAATTATAGTCACTCCACCAACTCCTGAGAATTTTTTTTGGCTGCAAAATGCTCCATTATGTTCATCAGTAAGTTCCTAACTTTGTCTTTTTGCCATTTAAAAGAGTAGAGTCACAATTCTCTGTGCCTTCAGGTGACCCCTTTCACATTACACACACTTTCATTTGATCCATGGTTAAATTAGAAATATCAATAATAGCACTTCATCTTCCCCCCATTTGTGACACAGCCTACAAGTGATTCCAAAATCCTTCCTCATACAGTATATAACTCAGCTGCATATCTATGATCAAAGCCGACACCTGCCCACTCTCTGCAAAGTGAAAACTTGTTTTGTTGAGGACTGTATTTCACTCAAGGCTATGGCCCCCAACAGACTATCTGGAGCTCCACTTTTTCTGGTGGCCTGTCTGTTCGTAGTGTTTGGAGGAGAGGTGAGAAACACAATGACTCAGTCTGACTTACAGCCTGCCAAGCTGCTGTCAGCCTCCCTAAATATAACTGCTAATACCATTTGTTACAGTGGAAAAGAGAAGCATCCGAGAAACCAACCTTGGGCTCTGTCTATGTTCTGCCGTTTCAGATCTAGGTTAAGCTGAGCAGTGCACTGTAGGATGATGAGGTAGGTTTATAGACATGCTAGCAACATGGCAGTCAGTCTATTTGTCTGTTTTTTGGTCCTCAAAATTAGTCCAGTTTGATATATTAACAACTATTGGACGGGTTGCCATGACAGTCTGTACAGACTTGAATGATTCTGAGATGATGAATCCTACTGACTTGGCGATATCCTGACTTTTCGTTGATCGACACAATGGGGTTGATATTTATTGGATAGATTGCCATAACATACAATCATTCATTCACTTTGGTCAGAATCAGGGATGCACAATACTGGATTTTTGCCAATATCCTATGTTGTCCAACTCATTTCGGCTGATTCCTGATACCGATATACGCACATATTTTTTCCCCATCTAATAGCAGAGAATATCTAGTCTCCTGTAGTGAAATGAACATATTATTATGCCTACTCTTATCGTGATGTCTCACTGATAGATGCAGACATATAATCCTTTTCAAAATGTACAAAGTCACTGGTCAAAAGAAGAAGAAGAAAAACTACTTTGTCAAATTCAAGCGTCATCTTATTGGCAGAAATGTTCAGTTTTGGCCAAAGAAGACATTTCATTTTAAAGCCTTATTGGCCAATAGCAAAAGCATGCCAATATTATTGTGCATTAATAATCAAAATAGCTTTAAAACTGATGAGATCACCCTCAGTTGGATGTTTTTTGCGTGAATTTGCAAATTTTTGCAAGCTAGTAGGTAGGTACAAGTTACACAGAAGGAAATTAGGAAAACTGTCCTGAGGTTTAAACATAAACATAAGCAGAAGTAAGAAAAGAAGATGAGAGAGAGCAACTTAAAAGAGTTAACAAGAATAGACTCAGTAAGATTGTCGAGCGATACTGTGGGTCAACAACAACCCAGTATGTCAGAAGGATCACACCCTCCCTATGGTGAATATGAGTTGTTAGCATCAGGATGGAGATATAGAGGATCACCAGAGATCCTTTTATAACCTTCAGTATAGCTCTGTGAAACAAATCCTTTGATATAAGGTGTGTGTTACTTGCATTTTGGTATATTTATATTCTTTATTGTTGATGATGTGAAGCAGTTAAATGTCTGTTTTTGACTGTAATTGTCGTAATGTTGCGGTTGTTTTTGCTTACGAATACCTAAGCTAAAATGCTAAACTTAAAAGGGGAACACAGTAATACCTGCATGTCATAATTGTCCAATCACCACATAGGGACGTTAAAAGGTCCCAGCAGCTCTGAAGTCATGGCTGGAAACAGAAACCATGATTTAATCTCAAAAAACCTCAGGATAAATTGACTGTAATTTAACATGTTCTCACAATTTTACTACTTTAAGATCCTGACTGGATTACTAAAAAATTAAAATGGTTGCCATCTTTGATACATAACTGGTGCTTTGAATCAAAATCAAACATGAAATAAGAGTCTCAAGATTCCAGAAGATTGCATCTAAGATGACTTCAGATGTGTTTTGAAATGCTTTTTAAGTGTCAGTGAATGCTTCAGGACGTTTTATGATTACAAAGTGGCAGCTTTGATACTTGTGTAAATCGAAACACTTGCCAGGCATGTTCATATGGAAGAGGAATTTCATTTTTCAAGGGTTTTAAACTTCAAAGGGCAGCGCTTCAGAATTATAACACATCACTTCAGGGTTTCATGCAGAATTGATGATTTCCCTATTTGCTTTGTGTCGCAGATAGTTTGCCTTTAGGGTAACAATGTCATTGCTTCCACAATGCTTTACAACACACCAAAAAGGTTCAACTTATTTCAAATATCATTAAATTTGAGATATTACTCATATCAGGAATCAGGGACTGCCTCATGTTTACAGCACAGGTCTGACCTTCTAAACTTTTAATTTCAGTGATTTCTTGAATAATAATAATAATGATAATAATATTTTATAAGTAAACACCTTCTGCTGCCAATTATGTAAATGGAGAAATTGAGCAGCCACTGTGTGATGATAAGCTTTATATGGACGCGTGTCACTGCAGCAGATTTCCACTTACAGCAGAGTCCCTGCGCTTCTCCTCTCCTCCTGCTGCTCTCCTTCCCATTGGCGGAGTCAGACACAAGATATTAACTAGGTCAATGAGATTCCCTCACACTCCTCCGACAGGGAACCACAGCAGAGGAGAGGAGAAATATGAAGAAGAAGCAGATATGAGAATCAGGAGATTCTTCAAAGCCGACATCTCTTCTGCTGAGATCTTGGGAGAAAGAAGGAGCACGAGGCAGCTGATGTGACATGAATCAAACGATGTCTGCAGTGACTCTCGCTCAGACGCCGTTGATGGGACTTATTAAGAATTCAGGCATTCCCCACTCGTTCCTTTGTAGTCGTGAAACAAAACAACAAAAGACTCCAGGAGATACCCTCGATTCCTATTTTTACATGTGTGGGAAAAAAAATGCAAATACTGCCAATACTCAATACTGACTCGCTGACTACAACACAACACACACACACAACAGTGTTAGGTTGGTGTTTAAATGTTTAGAGGATGGTTACATCCCACTACAGCTGCTCTAAGGCAAAATGTGCTATCTTTGTACAGATGTCAGTCTCATTATTGCCAGTCTTTACGCTAAAATTATTATTATTATTATTGTTAATCTGATTTCTGATTTCTGCCTACACGCCAAAAAAATGGAGGTGAGTGGAATTTTGTTTGTGGTACCTACAAAGAAAATGGCAATTAAAAAGTTCCATTAAAATATGAGTCCCCGTTGTTCAATAATCTGCAGACCTTGCAGTTTTCAATGGAACTACTTTTTTACCAAAGAAATAGTCCCTTTGAAAGCTGTCTGCGCTGCTACATACCACACACCCCCTTGAATTAATCCATGTTTTGAGTGTCAGCAAATGAGAGTATCTATATCATATATCATAATGTAATGACACCTACAGCAAAGAGAAGCATATTTGTGGTAGTATGATCAGAGTGTGGTGTTTACACGAGTTAGCACAATAAAATACAGCTACACCTCCATATGTAGATTTACGCTTTCTTTTTGCTGTTCTGTCCTCCGGAGATCTGATGTCAAGTCAATTCTTCTGCATGTCAACAAATCTGACACGAGACATATCTGATACTCACTGAGGAGGAAAAGAACAGCACGACGGATTATTGTAATGAAAGATGAACTTATCACACTGGGGACAGAGAGCACCTAATAAATCACCTGATGCTCCTGTTATGCACGTTGACGTTTCATTAGTTCCATTTCATTACACGTATCAGCAGGCCTTTCTTCAAATGTCATGAGGGATGAAAAATCTCTCCACCAATCGCTGTTCGCCTGCTTACTGACCACACAAAGGCAGCAGCAGCAATTTGCTCTTCAAGCCAATACAGTAACAACAGAGGGTCCTGTCAACCAGCCCTCCTAAACTGTTTAATAATATCAGGTCTGTGAGCCGGGGAGCTGTGGTCGTATCGCAGGCAAACAGGGCCTACAGCCATCTGATTACAGCCATTCTCTGCCTCTCTGCCTCTTTGTCTTTCTCTCTCTCTCTGTCCCCTCCCATCAGGGTGCTGAAACACGCCATGCTGTTTTATAACAGGCCTTCTTGTTGGATTAATCCATGCAGGGGTGCCAATCTCTGGGCCAGAGTCACACCGTGTAGCCTCTGAGAGAAGAGAGCAGGCACAGGGACAGGAGGAGATGGGATTTAAAGGCCAGAGATGCCCAGACGTCTGAGGGCAGCTGCCCTTTTAACACTGTGGTGAGAAAGTGTGACAGGAAAATTAACTGAAGAAACTTGTTTGTATTCTAGAAAGTGTGTTACCACTTAACTTTAGTGATGAAACGACTGCAGAAGATCATTTAAAAAACTAAATGGAAGAAGACACAGGTGCCACGCATGGCTCAGGACTCATGGCATCCCGTCGTCCTGAGACGAGATCTTCCCCAGGAAGCCTTCAGGACAAAAGGGATTTTTGTATTTATATATGAGTTACTATCTCTTTCTACAACAGAGTGCGTCTTCTCATGCTGTTACCACAATTACTGTCACTGGCTACACAGCAGAGACCTACGAAAAATAAAAGGTGTTAAAATCTGAAATCTCACTATTGACCAGGGAAACACCCTATACTTTTCCTGATAATGCTATATTGTGAACAATAAATCAGCAGGAGGAGCGCTGGTTTGATGTTAGCTGTTAACAGCTAATAGCTCACAGCTAACAGAGCACATGGAGCCATAGGTGTCATTTACACTGAGGACGCTGGGGACAAGTTCAAACCACTTTTTGAAGGACCAATTCTGCCCCCATCTCTTTTTAAAAGCATAATTAGTTAAAAATAGTTAGCATCAAGAAATGTTAATTAAGAAATGAGAAGAAATTAATGTTGATACACCGTTAAGCAATTTGTTTTCCCGCTGTGACTGTTTACGCCGACCTTATACAATCACCTCATTACACTGCCTACAAACACACATGTTGAGGACTATTTAAAAGTTTTTTTTCTCATCTGAGCCTTTATGTCCCCACCACTTTTCAACACAAACTGATGCCCTTGAAGAGAGTTAACAGCTCAACACAGACAGGACTCAGAGAAACAGTTAAGGGAACAATTTCCTTTCCATTTTCCAAAATGATTTGAGAAGATGTTAATTACACCCTTGATTTCAGCTTAAAAAATGGGTCTAAATTTCAGATCTTGAGGCTTTCAGAGACTTGCATCACGGCAGACGAGCTGTGTGGAGCCATTTTAGGTTTTGGGCTTCTTGTTCCATTTTTAACGTTTTAAAACATGAATGCTTTTTGCTGTGAAGCTCCAGAAATTTTCTGTGGACTACAAAACTTCACCCGACTATCCATTGGCATAGTGGTGGGGAGATCAGGACTGAATTGTGGGTGAACTGTTCCTTTAAAGAGTAAATTGCAGCTTGATGTGACAACTCAACAAGTTTATATTAAACAAATGCACTGAAGCACTTTTGGTGCTCATACTTTTAACTAACTTATAGATGATAACAAAGTAAAGATACAACATGCATTTTAGTCTGGAGCCACGGTGCCACTGTGGGAATTAAGGAAGTAAAAAAACAAAAGGTGAGCGGAAGATTTTCACTGTGTTACATTACACCTGGGTCAAAATGTACAAGATCTAATTAAAGCAGGAAGGGGAAGAAACAACCTTTCAGTCCAGTTGAACCACATTCTTATCAGTAAAGCGTGCTCCTCCTCTCTGCTCTGTCACTGAGATTTATCTCTGTGACTGCAAAAGCAAAGGGCAAATTCTTAGATTCATCTATTTAAATTCATCCCTGACTAAGTGTATGTAAATACTCTTATCACCCCTCTGCTATCAACAGTAAAAGGATAAATGGGCTACCTTGCTGTGCTTTATGAATTTCACGGGATTTCAAAATGAGTACATGGTGATTAACTGGACCAAAAAAACGTGGATTCCGCGCAAAAATGAAAATATTGGGGCGCTGCATTGTAAATGCACACCTCTGGTAAGGAATGGGGGGTGGGGGCATGTGGTCACATGATGCAGAAGTGCAGATCCAGAGACGGCTTGTATTTTTCTGGGACAAACCTCGGGGGAACACAAAAAAATCTGCAATCATTTGGAGCAGCCGCTGTCAGAGCCTCCCTCTCCTGTTTCCCTGTGTACAACAGAGTCTGTGTCATCCTGTTTCTATGTATCGCAGCACTGCTCAGAATTAAGGGTCTGGAACCAGCAAATAACTCGTCATCTTACTGCTCGTCTGTCATTTCCTTCCAAGAGTTTACCAGCGTCAAGCTATGACAACAAAAGCTGGAATTTGCATATGCTGCATTAGCACATCTACACTTGACATGGATTTTCTGTCTTCATATGAGCACATACAGCTCCATCTGAGGCTGATGAGTTGCCTTCAAAAACAAAATGATAGGTAAGCTCATAAACTGTTTCAGAATATAGACTTGCAACCAGTGCAGAGGAGCAGAGGTCATTAAGAGTCACTGCGGCTCGAGTTGGGAATCAAACCAGCAGCACACGTGATAAAAACAGACACGGTTGCCAAGAGGAAAGTCACATCTCCATACTGACTGGTCTGGTATTAGCCTACTTTCTCTTCATTGCCAGACGGTGTGTTACCTGCTGTTGTCAGAATCGATTAGTCAAAGCAGCTGAACCCACTGAGAACAGCCTCCGCTCATCTTATTACCTGTGAGAGGAACCTTCCTTCACTGCTATCAAAGCAAATACTCTGCCCACTGATCAACGTGAGAGTAGCGTCATGCAAAAGTCCATAGAGAAAAGTCTGAATTCTGTACGTTAGCAAAACGGGTGCAAATACCATCAGTACCTCACAATACATTTATCTGAGATTCTAATGCTAACATATCAAGCAGAAATTTTTTAACTGATTAAAAAAAAAATGTATTTGAAGTGTGTCTGTACATTATAGTTACACTGGTAGGTGAAGATTAATCAAAACGTCTACAAACAGGGCTGAAATTAAGGCTCAGGTGTATCCTGTGGCTAACTTTATGACTGTACGCTTCTTGTTGACGTCTCCCAAAGCAGCATGCGAGCTGTAAGCATGCAAAATCTGCTGTAAGTGTTATTTTCATATTTAAATCAGTGTTAAGTAGCTCTTTAATCCAACAGTAATCACTGTTATAGAGTGTTTGGTCAGTAACCCATGTCTCTCCTCCTCCTGTAAAAGAGAAAAGAAATGTTCGGGTATCCCTGCCTACTTTATCCAATAAAGAGGCGGTCCTGTCTGATCGGGCAGAACAGGGAAAGCTACCAATTCCAGTGCTCCCTGTGACGGCTTATACTACCAAACAGGCCAAGTGATGAAAAACCGCTTGAAGAAAAGAAAGAGGCGAAGAGAGCTGCCTGCAAAAAAGAAAGGAGTCGTGCAAGTGTGGTGATGTAGAGAGGAGGGAGAGGACCGCTAACTGCACAATGGACAGGAAGCTAGCTAAAATGAACACAACACTTATATGAGCTTTGACTCTGCGCTGATAATCAGGAAGAAATACTCTTGGCTGAAGAAGCTGTTGAACTTCCTTTCCAGAGAGACGTTTATGGGAACCTGGAGGTTACCTTGTTAACACACTTCAGCTATGAGGCAGAGTGGTGGTAGCAACCTCAGACAGTATTCAGCAGAACTGTAGCTTTCTAGTATTCTTGAAGCACTCATGAGCTTCAAGGTTTGAATGCACCTAACTCACCTTTATTTCTTCTGCAACTTTTCTACCAGAATTCAGCCGTGAATAAGGACATCTTCATTTAGTTGTTTTAAAAATACCATGCATGTAGCCTGAAGTCACTCAGACGGTCTGTGCATCGTTCCACAAAGCGATTGTTTTGAAACGGCCGTCACAGAGCGTCTGTGTGATTGATGAAATTAATTCAGTGCAGTGACCCTGCTGATCAGGCCTGTGATTGCCATTGATCTGCAATAGACTCACATTAACTGAGATTTCCCCTCGTTTACATGCGAGAGAGAGGGGCCAAAGCACTTAAAGCATTTTAAATAGACAAGTGCCAGAGGTGGCGTCTGTATGACACGTATCTCGCCCCCTTCCCCGCAAAAGCCAGTCGTCTGCTTTATCACAGCTGAGCCAGGAAACATAACAGCTCTTTTTCGCATGAAAGCAAATGTCTTCCAGTGAGCTGCAGCGTACTAAAAAGCGTTTTCACAATTATCCCCTCACCTCTTTGGTCCTCTCCAGCTCGTTGTGCAGCGCCTGTTTGGAAATCTCCACCTCGATGATCTTCTGTCTGAGCAGCTCGTTCTCGTCCTCGGCCCGGCTGCGTTTGTCCTCCACGCTCTCCAGCTCGTTGTGCAAACGCACCGACACGTCTTTGGCCACCTGAGATCACAGCGACAGAACAAACACACACAAAACAGGTAATACAACATGGGTACATGAATATTTTATAATATGTGCCTTTAATACACAGAATACACCATACATACATACATATAAGGGCTCACATCTACAGACCAACAAACATAGAGTCAGCTCCATAAGTATGAGGAAAGCATTTGTTCTTTTGGTTCTGTTCACCACCACAATGGATTTAAAAGAAAACAGTTAGTGTGTGTTTTCAGTTCAGACTTTCAGCTTTAATTTGTCCAATTCCCTGTGGAGCCCTGAAATGTGGGGTGTATATAAATGGTTGTAATTCCTGCACAGTTCACGCAATATTGGTGTCAATACCCTTAAAGGTCTGCACTGAAAGCAAATCCATTGTGTTGGGCCGTCCATGTACAGAGCCGAAAGTGGTGTCACTGTCCAAACATGTATGGAGCTGATTGTACATACAAACCAGGGATAGACTGACATATCAAGCATATATCTGTGTTAAAAATCACTAAATCGATGCACAATCCTGTCATCCACAGCTGATTTGACCGATACATTTAAACAGTGTGGAGCTGAGATGATTAGTGAACTAAACATCTTTAAGTTTTGGGCCGATGATCAGCTAGAATAAGACATTTGACAGCATCAGGACAAGGGATGGTAATCTAGAACCAGCTCCAAATTGTCTGGCCGAATGTAATCAGTTCCTTCAGTTTATGCAGGCATGTGACGTCAAAGACATGCTAGTGCAAAGTCTACTCTGCTGGAAACTTGCAACAAGAAGGAGTCATGGCAGAGAGGAATGCGTGACTTTTTCTCCTCTGTTTCTACACTGTGTTCTAGTGATTAGCCCTGATGTCGTCAACAGTTCTGTTGTTCTGTTATGAAAACGAGGAAGAATCTGACCGATAAGTAGAATCGATAATGTCGTTGATGTCAACAACATCTTATCAATTCTCATCCCTAATGAGGTACTTGTTTTATACATTTTTATAGAGTAAAGGATAAATCCAAAAAACCTTCAACAGATAAATCGATCATGAAAGTAGTTGTTAGTTGCTGCCCTATAACAGTCTGAATGAAAAAGTCACTACTTTCTCAAACTTCTAATCCAGTTAAGAATCCATATTTCATTAGTCTGGGTTCAGTGAAGAGCTTAAAGATTCAGTTTTAAGCTTTAGCAAGTGGCGATGATACAATTCTGTGGAAATACTTGTAATAACCTGGTGTGAAAATTGTAAAATCTAAAAAATCTGACACTGACCTTGAGGTCCTGCTCCAGACTCCGGAGCAGCTCTCCGTCCACGTGGCCGGTCTGTGCGACCCGCAGGCTCTTCTGCTCTGCCTTTCGCAGGCGGTACTGCAGGATGCGGCAGTTCTTGTTGGAGCGGTCCAGTTCCCTCCGCAGCTCCTGCAGCTGGTACACCTCCTCCTCCAGGTAGCTGTCTCGCATCTCCTCCATCTCCGCCCGCAGCTCGTCCACTTCATCCTGAGAGAGCACACAGGAATACAGAGCCTCAAACTTGGGTTCAGTACCACTTCCACACTATGATAATGGATCAGAAGGTTGATATCCAACATTAGTGCCAACAAGTTTAGATTTTCCTTTTTTTACACCAATGAAAGTTGGCATTTACTGAAGTAGAACGCTGAGCTGCAAATAGTGCTCACTCCATGTTCACTCCGTTTTAACGTTTTCATTTTGCTTTGCAAACAGCAGTAAGTACTTTTATGTTTTCTGTTTTCTGACGACCAAGGTTGATGTCCAAGGCTGACATTTGTACCAAACTTGGCATATCACATGCTGATCTACACATTTTCAATAATAACAGAGGGACTTACATTTTTCAATTCAACAACATAAATTCAAAGAATTTTTAGGCGTTTCAGGCATAAAGCTTTTATAAAGAAGATGAAATATAATATACCTTTGTAGATTATGCTAATGCTTTGATATGATTACATATGAGTTCCAGTAATGCAAGTACTCTCAGTGCTGGTGATGTAACATTACTAGCTGGCCTCTAAGCATCTTATCTCTTGGATTGGATGCATTCATCTTCCCCATCTCTACCAACATGAAACAGCGCAGGCTTGAATAGAGGTTAAAAGACGAAGATTTATCTGTAGTACTACGATGGTTTGTTCGGTAACCTCGGGGGTAAAAGTTCGCCTCCATCCTGAGGAATCAGTGTGCTCAGTAGATTTCCCCTGGGACAGATATTCCAGGGGTTTGACTGGCAGCTGATGAAAAGACAATACTGAAGGAAGGAGTGTGTCAATTAAGGAAAAGTAAATCTATCCTCATTTGGAAAAGCACAGAGCCCATTGTTATGTGAGGAGGGCCCCGGAGGAAGGAGCTAATGACCTCGCACAGGGTCGGCCTAATCGATGGCCAGGTTAAAAGCAGAGCCAGAGGCTGAGCAGCGTCCTGGGAGCAGGTACATTCAGAGGATCTCACTGATGTTTATGAGAGCGTGAACACCGAGTCATCACCAGTACTTAGTCAGCTCTTTAAGGGTGTTAACTGTGGAGATCTTCACTGAGCAGCTGCGGTCAATAATTAGAAAATTTATATTTTTGTTCCAGAAGCCTATCTCCATTTACAGCACGACGAATGATTACTTTAATCATCGATCTCTTAGTTGATGACTTTTTTACCATCCAACAGTCCAAAACTCAAAGATAATTAATTTGTTATCAAATGACAAGGAAAAGCAGCAAGTCCTCAAACACTTAATGGCTTATCAAAATATATGTTGTGAAGTTTATAATAAAGCCTGACCTATTATCGGACAATATTGGCCTATCACAAATATATATCGATCTCTGTGTAAAGCTTTTCTGATGTCATTTTTAACAAAACATCATGTAGAAAAAGATGCTTGCAGATATAACAATTATTCCCCAGTGAGTTTTATTGTTTCAGTGCACTGATGTCATTTTGGAGTGTTTGATGATTACATTTTAGGGATCATTGCAAAAAAAAAAGTGCGTTTATGTATATATTACAAGAAAATGTACCTGATATATCCACATTGGAATTTCTTTACTTCCTAATATCGGCATCGGTCCAAAAAATCCAGTATCGGTCGGGCTCTGGTTTATAATCAGAAGCTTAAGATCTATAATAAATGCACTCTCGATCAGCTCATCAATAATTAACTTCTAAGCTGTGGACCCAGGCTTTTAAAAATCATTAGAAGTTAAGGGGTAAGTCTATCAATCCCTTACTTGTTTGAGGGAATATTCTGGCAGCAACAATGTTTTCTTTTTTTTTTTCAACTAAAAATGCTAAAAACCTTCCAGCTTCTGAAAATAGAAGTTTTGCAGCTTTTCTACGTTTTTTGTGATGGGAAACCAAATTGTCTTTGAGTTTAGAGCCCAACCGATGTCGATATATCGGCCGATATACACACATTTTTGAAATGATCCCTCAAATGTGGGGGACTACTTGTGACAAAGATAAGTAATGAAGGTAGGATATATTTTTTACAGACGCACAATAAACTTAATTATCTAAAATGACACCAGCGCACTGAAACAGTAAACTTACATGGAATTTAATAATCAAAAATTACCCAAGCATCTTCTTCTGCATTATAATCTAAAAAAAAAAAAAAAACCAAACACTTATCAGACAAGATATATGCTGATACTGATATATCTGTGGTAGGCCGATATCGGCCACTAATATCAGCCAACCGATATTTCGGTCAGACTTTGGAGTTTAGGACTATTTTGTTTTAGGAAAACAATCAGTTTGAAGGCGACACCCTGGGCTGTGGGAACTTTCAATAGTCTTTTTTCATAATTTTCTGACAAATTACAGACCATGACATTACCTTTTTGATTGAAAAGAATTTGGTAGATTAATCATTAATGAAAACAATTATGGCTGCAGCTATTAATCTATTAATTTCTTGATTAATCGAATTGTTTCTTCAATAAAAATGATGAAGATGCCTCTTACAAGCACCGAAATCTGAGAGTGACAAATGTTTTGTTTTGTCTAACCAAAAGTCCCGAAACCAACAGATATTCAATTTAAAGTTATATTAAATAGAGAAAAGGAGAAAAACTTAACATTTGAGAATCTGGCAGAAAATGTTTCAAACTTTTTCCTGACTGATGACTCAAACTGAATCATTGATTATCAGAATATTTGAAAATAATTGTTAGTTTCAGCCCCAGAAAACAGTTTCTTGACCCAATTATGTAGAGACAGTACACAGGATGAAATCCCCCTCACAACCTCTTTTTATCTCGCTCTCCTCTTCATGCAATCAGAAGCAGCAAAAACAGATGAATATATAATCTAGAATATAAATCAGATGAAGCAAAAATAGAATAAGCATGGTAAACATGTTTTTCTCTGAGCAGCAGAGGAGACACTGATGGGTACTCCCATACATTTTGGGGCCTGGAGGGTGGGGGAGGTGGAGGAGTCCACCTCAGAGTCCCAGCTGGCAGACTGACAGCCGTGCAGGAGGGTGCTTGAACCCAACACACATGGGACATCTGACTGTTATCAAGTCCTGTGGGATAAAGCCATTACAGCCAGAGCCAGCAAAGCTGATTAACTCTCTTGTGTTTTCCAGCGAGCCAGAGAGAGAGACACAGACATGCGTGATCAAGTTTGAAATAATACTCAGAGTAACATACAAATAAACCTGTCTGCCATCCGATAAAAAAAAGAAAAGAAAGAAAAACTGCAAGACTATTTGCCGCATTATCCGTTTGCCTCCCCTCCCCAACTTATGGGGATAGCCTACTTAAAGAAGGGGGGGAGGGGGATCCTGCATGGTATCTTCAAACAGGATCCTTGTGCAATAGGTGAAAAATGAAGAGGACACTGATTAGAAACTACTGTGCATCCCTCAGGACAATGTGTTCATGGAGACCATGTTACTCTCCGTGTCCCAGATGCAACAGAGGGGGGACAAAATGTTGAGTCTTTCTGTCAAAATAGACTTGACAGCAACAACATAGCACACTAAAAGTCTAAGCACACACCGGGGTGAAGCCACTACCAATAAAAGTCCCATCAATAAAGGTCAGATCCACGGGGGAAGCCATGGGAAGGTTAAAAAGACGACATGATGGATGGAGAATCGACAGAGGGACTTCATGGGGTTGACAGCTGGGCATTAGAGGAAAAGCGTTCAGATTGCAATAAATTATACATTCAGATTATGCATTTAATTAGTGAGCAGGTGCAAGTTGCTCAAGGACACTTTAAAAAAACAGGTGATGTTGGGGACTGAAAGCGGGACTGTCCTGCAAAGAGACAGATCCCAGTCCTGTCTGGGGAACAGCTGCTTCTGGATGAGAGATTACAAGAGCCTGCTGATAAATGTGGTGTTTTTTAAATGTAGTTTTGAACTGGGTGCTCAGCAACAAATACGCATAGTAGAAACGACTGTAACTTGTTGAGATAACACGGCCATACCTTGAGGTAGTCGTTTTCAGATCTCAAATCTTCAACCTCCCGCAGCAGGTCCTCCTCGGTCACATCCTTGGTACCTGGCAGTCTGAATTGTGCGCTTGATGAAGGTTTCTCCTGCTTGTGTTTCTCTCCGTGCGCCCCCGGAGCTGGCTGAGCCTGAGACATGCTTCCCTTGGCGCTGGAAGCCTCTGTTGTGCGCAGCGGAGCATCAGCAGCCGCTCCGGTCGCCTCTGCCCGCAGCGGATTATCTGCTCCCAGCTGATCCCGGTCACTGGAGCCGGTACCAGACTCGGCGTCGCTGCTAGCGGCCGGTGCCAGCCTCTGCTCGTCCGACAGCGGCTCGGACGGGCAGTCTGACAGGTCTGAGCTGCTGTCGGTCTGGCTGACCCGGCCGAGAGGCGCTCCGGTCGGTACCCGGATCGGGGATCCATGGCTGAGAGGGCCCGGGGACCCCGAGGCTAGTTTCCCCTTCTTGCTCTTGGTGAGGACGGGACTGCTGGTGCTGTCCGGTTTGATGCTGGCGGCTTTGGGCTCGGCTGCTGCATGCTGGGGCACCTTTAGGGGCTTTTTCGCCACAGAAGACTTGGCGTGACTTTTTGCGGTGGCTAGTTTCTCCTTGGACCCGGTTGTGTTGCGCCTGGAGTTGCGGTTCGGATGGGCCAAGGAGGGCAGTGAGGCAGACTGCTGCTGCTTGTTGAGTTTGGGGGATTTGGGTACGATGGCAGGTGGTTTGGTGGAGCGGGAGTGCACATCCTTGAGGAAAGGTCTGGCCGGGGAAGGAGCTCGGTTCAGCCTCTTCTTCTCCAACTGGTGGTTCTGCGGTTTGGTGTCGCTGCCAGAGCCATTGGAGCTCTCCATTATACACCGACACCGGCAGCAGGGGGGCGATGAAGGAAACGATCAATCCACAACACCGCGGAAAATCTCTGACATGCGACACCAGAAAAACAGCCAGCTCTCTCTACCTTCTTCCTTGTCGGGTTGGGGATGCGCATCCTGCGTCGGGCTAAGATGTTTTACTCCATCTCGTCTGCATTCACCAGGTTGTCATTGTAGTCCCCTCTGGAGGAAACACTGCAATAAAAAAAGGGATTACTGGGACGGATGGGATGACAGACAGGTTGCATCTGCAGACAGGGCTCGTAAGGCTCAAGTTGGGAAGAAAAGAGTCAGCCCTCTTCCTCCTCCGCAGATCGGGTCTCCATCCCTCTGTTACACCGGGCTGTGACTGTCGGGGCCCCCGTGTCTCGCACCCCCTTCCCACTCCCTCCTATCTGACATGTAAGATCTGCAATCGCTGCGGTGTGAGGCTCGACGCCCGTGATTTTCTGCGGGGCGCATGCGCTCCAGCCTCACAAGCGCCCAAGCACACCCCTTGTTTTCTCTGGGACCAGGTCTGACACGCTTTGGTGCGCATGCCCTAATGACACACACACTATTGGCTGCTGAACACCTTCACATGAGGTGGAGAGATGGATTCAAGAGATACTATTACTCAGCTCTATGTATGGAAAATCTTATAAATCAATCTCAGAAATCAGATCCTCAAATTAGTGGTTTCATCCCCAAGACCCCAATCTGAAGTAAAAACACATCTACTGAAAAATTCAATGAAAAAAATGCATTAAAATTGAGAAAATTGTCATTTTGGCAGTCAAACAGAATAGATTTGAGAGAAAAACTATCAAAAACACAATGAGAAGAATGTTTTATTGCAAGTAAAATATATTTGTGATTCAAAATGTATTAATGTGAATCACAAACTTTTGTTTGCAAATCCTAAAGTTTCATCTGAAAGTCCAAAACGTTTGTTTGTGTATTTAAAACTTCAGAAAAGTCAGAAAATTGCGATCTGCAATAAAACATTTTCTGATTGCAGTTTGGAAAGTTTTGCTCTCAAACTCATATTTTGTTGGATTGTTCTGTTTGCTCTGTGAAATTATTTATTCTTATTATACTTCTTATACTGCACACTGTGTGTTACAATTCCAAATGCAATTATCCTTTGCAAATTGGCCACCATGGTCATATTTGTATGTGAAAAGTGAATATGTATAGTCTATTTGTATTTACAGTAGTATTTTATTCTATCTATGCTTTGCTTTTATCTTTCAATTTTCTTATCTTTCACCCAATCTGTAAGCTGCTATAACATATGAATTACCCCAGTGAGGGATCAATAAAGTCTCTTCTTATACCCCTCAGATCATCCCCTCGGTAAAGACACACACCACAACACTATGAAACCGAGACCATCATCTGGTAATAAATATAGATATCTTTAATTGCATTTCATTAGTTCAAGAATGCCACAAGTTATAAATACCACAAATTTGCTTTAAACATGCCAAAACTTTTCAAAGACTTATAGTAACAGGTTTAATACAAAGTACAGTCTTCCATCTTAAAGGATACACATTTCAAATAAAAGCATTTATCGTTTTAAAATGTATATTTAAAACACTGAGTAGTATAAGGCTTGGCTATTAAAACAAAGACCTCAGGGTTAGTGCCAAATGCTAAAAGTCAGCGGGGGACAAATGAAAAGTTTGATTCCAAAGAAAACAATATCAACGCACAAGGGATGAGCCTGCGGGGAGTTTGTCGTCTGCTGGTTGATGATCTTATTGCGAGATGTGCTTGTATGTCGGTGATTTTTTCGTTCACAAAGATCTCTTATTTTCAACTGTTTATGTTTTGGTATGAAACTATTCATTTGTTAGAATACATAATGTGCCATTTTAAGTCCACAAAAGCTTGACAGTAACATAAAACCTCAACAAAAAAAAACAACAAAAAAACCAATAGCGGGTCAGTTTAAGTCATTTTAAATCAGGTCCTTGAACGGGCTCATCCTTCCTCAACTTCAGACTTTTACTTCAACATGACAAAACAAAACAGAGACACTCACAGTGCTACATTTGCTAATATTGCATTAATTTAACAAAAAAGACGGAAGAATTAAATGACTATTAATGTCTATGAACACAGGAGGGCTTAACATGCACAGCCTAATTTGTTTTTAATGTGCAAGCGATGGGATATCACCAAACGGCCAAATTATAAATTCAAAACGGCTGCCCTCCTCTAAAAAATCAACTAGTATCTTTATGAAGATGTTTATCTTTTTGTTATGAAACTCTAAATAAATCAAGTCTGCAATAAAAGCCTGTCAAAATGAGCCGATCAAGGTTTCCTGAGTCATTCAAATACAAAACAAACCTTCCTGCACTTGTCCCCAAAAAGAGAAACTCAAACATTCTTCTTGAAGTTGTATCTGAATCCAAAGGAAAAACATCAAAAACAAAACACTTTGCAATATTAGTAACAAAACCAAAACAAAGGCTAAAACCATGTGTGTGTGGGTGTGTGTACTAGCTATTTAATGTCTCTATTTCCTCTAAAAAGCCAGAAACACACATGGAGAATGCCCCTGTGAAATCCCTCAAAGACTACATTACCCATCTCTCCTTGCATCACTTCATCAGGGCGTGGAAGATTTCAGAGAGGCCACTACCGAGGAGGCAACATCGATCTTCACTAGCGCTAAAAACTACAAGTTTCTTTTTCCTCTTGTCAGCTTAACTAGATAAGATGGATTGTAGTGCAAAACGTTACAATTTATACACAAGTGAAATGAGCCGTTCCAGCCACTTTTACACCTTAAGGCGAAGGAATACAAACTGATATGATCACCACCACGCAACCACCTCCTGCTGGCTACAGAAATCTGCACCTTGTCCAGTCGTTACAGCAACACACCGTATTTACATCATGTGCTTTTGTTTACCTCAAGTCAACTTGTCGCTTGATAATAATACCTATTTAGAAGAATATAAAACTACTGTACCAACACCAGGAATTTTAAACTGAACTGTAGAGATGTGAGATATTGTTATCCCTTTTCTGGAAGCTAGATGATGCAGAGACCGTCGGGGAAACTCAACACAATATCAAACTTAGTGTACAGTATGTGTGCGGACTAAAAGGAAGAGAACAAGCCCCTCGATAATCCCCCTCCAATATAAATGTGCAACTGCTATCAGAGGGCTCTCTACCTCGAAGGCACCTGCGGGGCACAGCTAGCCATACGGTCCGAGGAATGAGGTAGTCTGGGGTCGAGTGTAGACAGAAGGGTGGTAGGAAGTGGGTGATTCACCAGGCCGAAGTGTTGCTGTGGTACATAATGTAGTGTACAGTTGCGAATCGGGGGAAGATAATACTGGTTGTTAAGAGAGTCCATGCATCTTAAATCAGCAGTCAATAGCTTCAAACTGCTGCTGTTTGCTGCACCCTGGTGGTAAAGTTGGTACTCTGCACGTGTGAGCTGAGTGTGTGAGAGTGAGAGTGTGTGTGTGTGTGTGTGTGTGTGTGTGTGTGTGTGTGTGTGTGTGTGTGTGGGATGGGGGACCAGTCCGACTCTCAGCAACAGCGCATGCGGGGAGGCGGCAACTCCGGAGGCACTTCCGGTTCAGGCTGCAGAGACAGGACGCTGTTGGAAAGCTCCTTGTTGGGAACCTCCAGAGGCATCTGTTGGATCAGGATAAAAGGACAAGTCAGAGAACACCATCTAATTTTAGGCAGTATGTTTCAGATTATATACACAGTGACTTATTGAGTGCAACGGCTGAATAACCCTCAATTTGTAGAAAATGTAAGATAACAGGGAATAAAGTTTTAAGGAGCAAAAGAATCACAGCGTCGATTATATTCCTTTGTCTGTGTAAGTTTTATGTAAAAGAGAAAGACTGTGAAAAGAAACACAAAAACAAAATTCTTAAAGGAAAGAAGAGCAGAAGAAGAAAGCTTTAAAATGGGGTACTTGTTTTGCACATGACAAGGTGAGCCCTGGCATTAAAATGACCAAATCCCCATAAAAAGAAAGGTAACAGCGCTGGTAACAAAAGAGCAATAAACAAACCAGTTAGCCAATATTCTCAGTTGATGTTAACTTATCAAGTTTAAATCAACATAGCCACAAATATTGGCCGATGAGTGACAAGAAACTGCAGCACAGAAATGCGAAAGATATGTTTGCAGTAATTAAGAAACAGTGTCTCCTTTACATAATTAGTCTTTGCCTTACTTTAATTATGTTTGTTTATCAGTCTTCAACTGTGTAAAAAGAGATTTTTAATCTTAATGAGACTTCTTTCTGGTTACATAAGGGTTAAAAAAAAAAAAAATTAGAAATAGTTTGTCCAGCAGGCACTTCAAAGTTTTTTTTTTTCAATCAATTATATCAATTTTAAATGTCAGTCATGTTTTATGTAAAAAAACAAACATCAACTTATATATCCTTATCAGATTTTTTAAACTTTCAAATATTTATGTCAATATCAACCTAAAAACAAAAGGTTTTGGTGAGGCTCTACTGGAAACACACCAACCTTGCTAAGGATGTCATCCACAAGCTTCAGGAAGATCTCGTCAACATTGAAATTATCCTTGGCACTAGCTTCGCAGAAGCGCATTCCACTTATTCGAGATGCAAACTGTAACACAAACAGAGTAAAATGACCTCAGTGTCGGCAAAGAACAACTGAATCACTCCATGGGAGCGGAAATTCAGCTGCACAACACAAGACAAAGTCAGTCAACAACTGGAAACTTTATGAAAAAATCTCTCCTCTAGATTTAATGCAGTTTTTTGATACGCATGCTGCTTAGCAACACAAATGTGTCTGGAGGAGGAAGTCAGTGTGTCTCTAATGTACACAGAGTCCATGTTTGAAGACAATCCGCTGACACACTGAAAGTATCTATCAATTCTAAATTCTGCATTTTTCACATTTTTGTTTTTTGATTTTTTTCACTGTCTATTTGTTCTTCTCACACATCAACATATCTTCCGTTTGTGCATTTTCTTGTAGATACTTTGATCTGCTCTGATTCATAGGAACTGAACATGTGGTTTGGTGACGTGAAGTTAAATGGGAGCATTTGTGTGTTGAACGTACTCTCTCTCCCTGCTGTCTGGAGATGATACGATCAGTCTCACAGTCCAGCTTGTTCCCGACCAGGAGGAGCTCTGCTTCCTCTGAGGCGTACTGACACAAAACAGAAAGCAGACAGGAAAAAGGTCAGGACATCATCAGCCTCCCTTTTAATAAAAGTCAAAGCAGATTATTGTAATGAAATCTGTTCAGCATACTGTCACGATGAAAACTTGTTCATCAGTGCAGCAATTAAAGGGAGACTTCACAAAAATTGGATAGTGAGGTTGTTATTCTAAAAAAATAAATAAAAACATTCTGGGCTTGTGGACTATTTTACACAGTGTGATTTAGCAACGTTACAAATAATTCTCACTTTCTTCTGTAAAGCTGCAGTGAGATACTGTGAGGACAGAATTTGTTTCACTGTTTAATCCACTTCCGCTAAGGTGGGACAAACAAAGAATATTTAATATTAATGAAAACACTTTTTTTTTTTTAAATGGCTGATGCAGTGTGAGGAGTAATCACATATAAAACATCCTACAAAATGAATCATTTCAAGCCACTTGGGACTAAAGTTCACAACAAAAATTCATTTCAGCTAACATATCATTATCAGAGTTTTTAAACTCTAAAACCTAGTACCTGTTAGGCTACGCATTTCTGCAAAAGGACACCTTAATTAACCTCTAGCACTCTAGCTCATGTAACTGCTACCAGAGCTAGTGAGTAAAGACAGAGGTACAAGTGAAAGGTGAATGTCAGAGGAGGTATGGCTGCAAGATTCATGGCAGAAACCAAGGAATTGCTTTGTCACTCAACAAGAAAAAGGGTTGATTTATAACACACACAGGAGAACACAAGGACAACACAGAAAGTCAAATTTTATCCATGAGACCAAAAAAAAAAATTCAGCAGTGTGAGGGTTTTTTCACCTTGTCTATCATTTTCATCCACTTGGGCAGGTCGTCAAAGGTCTCCTGCTTTGTGATGTCATAGACTAGCACTATTCCCTTGGCACTTCTGTAGTAGGCTGATGTGATGCTGTTGAACCTCTCCTGGCCAGCAGTGTCCCTGGACGAAATTAATGAAACCCAAAGTAATTAAAACTCTGCACAGTCAGTGCAGGGTCACAGAGACCCTTCGGAATACCTAACAGCTGATTGGTCGATTTGATCCGAGGCATATTTCAATCATTAACGATGACTATGACTAATAGAACAATATTTTAAGGAAAAACTAAGATCAAACAACAAAAGAGGGAAGAATCAGTTTTAATTAATTCAATGTAATTTATCAATAACAAACATTCAAAGAATTTCACATTTCTTTAGTTAGTATGTACATCATTCATTTTAAAGCACTGTGTGGGCTAAATCTGGTATCCACATTATACTCTGGTATCTACAGTAGCTAAAACAAATACAGATTTTTAAGATTTCTGTTCCAAAATGAGACATCTACAATTTAAGATTACGCCCCATGAACAGATATAAAACGATTGGTAACTCATACCCCCGACTTTAACCCCCATATCTATAAGCATTATAACATTTTAAGAATGGTTTATAAGACAATATAATGTAGTTGTAAGCTGATATAGGCATTTAATAATGTATCTGTGGTCACATGTGCTGTTGTATTAACAGATAATGAAAGACAACATAGGAAAACACAGTTGTAATTAGGAATGGGACAATACAAGATTTTATGGCAGATCGGGATAAAAACTCATATTAGTTGCATAAGCATTCAGGAAATTAACGCTTCACTATAATAATGTAGAGGTGAACATTTCTAATTTCTAAATGGATGAGTGGATTCATTTTAGGCTATGCTATGATTCAGCTAAAACATCTGATTGTGGGTTAACAGTAGTTTGAGCTCCACTCACAGTGAAATGTGTTACTGTACCTTCAGCCAGCTAGTCTCTCCCTGTTCCCCATGTGAGTCACAGTCAGGCTTATGAGCAGAAGAGCGGACAGAGACACAGCAGCACAGTGGCAGGGTTAGGTAAGGCCGGGCGTGGCAATTGATGGAGCTTGATGTGAGCGGTTCAACATGAGAGATGAGACACAGAAAGGACGGTCACCCCGAAAGGGCAGGTCGAGAACGGGCAGAGGAACGGGGATAAAACGGGACGGGGTGAAGGGCAGAGGTGACGTCGAGGTGGGAGGGGGTGTTAGTGAAATGGACAGGTAATGAAATAAGCAGTGGAGTCCCACATTTAAGCCAAGCACCGTCACACACAATCAATGCAGTCATACTCAAAAGAAAGCTTCCTCAATGTCATTTGTGGTGTGTTACTCATTTCTTTAATTGTCGGACAAAAGTACCAGATGTTCTCATAATGTAGTTAAGGCCTAGTGAGAGTCACAAGACACAAGTAGAGGCATAATAGAATCAAAGTACTGAAATTACATCCTCTCTGTAACTGGTGGGCTATTTGAGAAATAACACTGGTGCTTCATGAGCTCTGAATCAGGGCCGACATTTCTGATTTTTGAAATTCAAATAATATATTAGAATAATGAAGTGAAACAAAAAGGCAATTCAGTCTGATGATCAAGCTACAATAACAATGTATGCCTCCAGTCGCTACACAGTTGACAATTGACCAACATTTGCAAGAATCTCAAGTATTGTGACAAAAAGTGGATTTATTCCTGTTAGTTTACCTCGTTATTAGTCACTTCTTAGTCACAGTCTATTAAAGCAAGACAACTACTACTACTTTTAAGTACTTTAAGACAAACCCAAATTCTGCAGGTGTGTCTGATTAATTCAGACAGGAAAAAGCAAAAAGAAATCACTTCAAAACATGGGCTTGTTTGTAGTGTATAGTGTAGTTTCCAGTAAATATTCTAATTTAGGTGTACACATACATATATGGCGAGGCTGACTCGCCATTTATCTTATAACTGCCAGCAAGGAGCTTCTTCAGGAGGGCACATAGCGTACAGAATATCAGACAACAACATGGTCAGTATGATCATGTGCTGCTCTACATGAAGTTAAAAGTTATATTCCCACTGAGCCACAGATTTTTAATATTAACTCTTCATGTTAATGGTTGACAAAAAATGTTTTGGCATTCCAAAACATACAATGGCGTAATTTCCAGGAAATCCTATTTGCACATGCATTCACCATTACCCAGCACCCAGTGAGCCACCAGTAGGTATCGTTAGAGCAGCCTGCAGGGTGATAGGGCACACACAGGAAATGCACCAGGCAGGGGAATAAAGGAACTGGAGACTTCTGCCCAGTTACTCACCATATCTGAAGTCTGATCTTCTTCCCTCTCAGCTCCACTGTCTTGATTTTGAAGTCAACTCCTGTGAGCGGAATCACAAACACAAATGTCGACACGTACAAGTACCAGTATCTCCAGAACAAGCTGCATTTAAAAAAAAAGACTTTCTTTCTTTGTATTAAAGGGGTTATGTTGTTTAATTTAATGGGATGTTTCTTTGCATGATAGCTGCAAAACAAGGCATTTTACACCTGTGTCATGCTTTTGAAAGCTGAGCACAATCACAGTGGTCTGCTGTGAAAAACAAATTGTGACACCAGAAAACATTTTCAGCCAGACTTGAGTGACATGTCTCCTCCATGATCTCTGTGATGAAAGGAACAAAATATTAGCGTCAAGTTGTGTCACAGGAATGACAGAGCACAAAATGGAGCTCTGCCATATCAGCTGATGGTGTGTGACTATTTTGGGATTGGACATGATGGCTGACTGTTGTACTGGTCACAGGACTGTTTATCCAATTCCATATATTTTGCTTGTCCTGTATTTAAAGATGCAAACATCTATAGTCATGGCACAGCAATTTCTCACAAGGTACTGACTTCAATTAAATACCAGTAATCAATGAGTTTAAATAATTATGTTTTGTATATGTTATGTGTTTTTTATATAGACACATCTAGAAACATGCATGTGTCAAGTTTATTGTTGCAGACCCATGCTATTCAGATAATAAGTTACCAAGTCTCTTTCTTACTGTGCTGAGCTCTAAAATCCCTGCTAGAACTCATTTTAACAGCCTAAACAACTGCAACAACCACCCAAAACAGTACTCTAAGCCATAAATTTGTGTTTGTCTCATAGCTAGGATAAGTTTCGTTAGCTAGTGTTGTTGTTACCGTTAGCTTAAGTAAGCTAGCTACAGCTAGTAGTACAACCTCTGTTCAGTCCCATTACACAGTCAGGTTAGGAGACAATGTGTTTATAGCATCCAGCTAGTGTAGTTAGAGTCACTATCTTCCAGTAAGTAGACGGAGCCCTGCTAAATGCTGTCAATAAAAAGTTGACAAAAACAAGTCTCCTGTCCTCACCTACGGTCGATTTGCACGCTTCGCAGAAAGTGTCGTCGGTGAATCTCTCCATGAGGCTGGTTTTACCAACCCCGCGGGAGCCGATAATGATAATTTGTAGTTTAAAATCAGCGGGTCTGGGAGGCATCTTCCTGCGGCGCGACTGAGCCCCCAGAGCGGGGGACGAGTTCGCGGAGCCCCCGCCGCCACCGGCGGCCCTCCGCGGTATGTCATATCTCGGATCCATCAGTAATTCCACATTTGTAATTACGGTTAAAAAAAAATAAACAATAACTCGTAAATTGTTATACAGTCGAAATGATGCGCTGTCGCCAACTTTCTTACGACTCAGTAGAAGTTTGAGAAAGTTTGTCACTCGCCGACAGTTGTTGTTGTTCAGCCATTAGAGACCGGAGCCGTCATGACGTCATTAACCACACTACAGCTCATTTCCGCTTCCGGCGCGTCGCTGTAATTTTCTTCTTCTTTTTTTTTTCTAAAACAAAGATTTGTGGTTTGTAGTAATTTAAGAATAAATGAGCTGTAAGCAGCTGTCACGAACAATAATCGCAGTCCGTATTAAAATGACTGCTCATCAGTTAAGAGTTACTCACAGTGATGGAATGTAACTGAGTACTTTTACTCCATTACATTTATTGAATAACTATGGCTACTAGTTACTTTAAATATTGCACCATCATTCTAAATTAAATCATTCCATTGGCAGTCAGAAAAAAAAGAAAAAACACTGACTCAGACCCAATAATCAGAAAAATCCTGAATACTGGATCCAATAATCGGCCCAGCTGATAACCGGTCGAAGTGTAAGTGCAAGTGTAGAAAAATGTGTAATTTTACTTTTACTATTATTCGTATGGGTGACTTTCACTTCTACCAAAGTAATACTATAACACAAAATCTTTACTTTTACCCTGCTTTTTAAAGCACATAACATAACAGTATTATCGTATATGTTGAACGATATGTGCTGATATATAACTTTTTTTTACAGCACATAATGCAGAAAAATATGCTTGGGGTCATTTATAATTATCATAATGTCAGTAAAGTCTACTGTTCTACTGCACTGAAGTCATTTTAGACAATAAACTATTTTGTTAAGCTGTAAAATACCCTCCCACATTGGTGGGAAAATTGCAATTATATATATATTGCAATATATATATAATAGACACAATAGAGATTATATATATAAAATCTCTATAGTAATTATATATTCTCTATTTTAAATCACAATAGAGATTATATATATAAGATTATATATAATCTCTATTGGGATTAGAGAATATATAATCACAATAGAGATTATACATATACATACATATATAAATATATATATAATCTCTATTTTGATTTAAAATAGAGAATATATAATCACAATAGAGATTATATATATAATTTTATTGTGATATATAATCTCTATTGTGTTTTTATTGTGATATATAATCTCTATTGTGATTATATATTCTCTATTTTAAATCACATAAGAGATTATATATACCATAATAAAATCACAATAGAGATTATATATCACAATAAAATCACAATAGAGATTATATATATATAATCTCAATTGTGATTATATATTCTCTATTTTAAATCGCAATAGAGATTATATATCACAATAAAATCACAATAGAGATTATATATATAATCTCTATTGTGATTTAAAATAGAGAATATATAATCTCTATTGTGATTTAAAATAGAGAATATATAATCACAATAGAGATTATATATATAATCTCTATTGTGATTTTATTGTGATATATAATCTCTATTGTGTTTTTATTGTCCTATATAATCTCTATTGTGATTATGTATTCTCTATTTTAAATCACAATAGAGATTATATATACCACAATAAAATCACAATAGAGATTATATATCACAATAAAATCACAATAGAGATTATATATATATAATCTCAATTGTGATTATATATTCTCTATTTTAAATCTCAATAGAGATTATAAATATCACAATAAAATCACAATAGAGAATATATAATCACAATAGAGATTATATATATATATAATCTCTATTGTGATTTAAAATAGAGAATATATAATCACAATTGAGATTATTTATATATATGATCTCTATTGTGATTTCATTGCGATATATAATCTCTATTGTGATTTTATTGTGATATATAATCTCTATTGTGATTTAAAATAGAGAATATATATAATCACAATTGAGATTATACATATATAATCTCTATTGTGATTTTATTGTGATATATATAATCTCTATTGAGATTAGAGATTATATAATCACAATAGAGATTATATATACATACATATATATAAATATATATATAATCTCTATTGTGATTTAAAATAGAGAATATATGATCATTTTAAATCACAATAGAGATTATATATCACAATAAAATCACAACAGAGATAATATATATTATCTCTATTGTGATTATATATTCTCTATTTTAAATCACAATAGAGATTATATATATCGCCATAAAATCACAATAGAGATTATATATATAATCTCTCTCTATATATATAATATATATAATCTCTATTGTGATTATATATAATCTATTTTAAATCACAATAGAGATTATATATCACCATAAAATCACAATAGAGATTATATATCACAATAAAATTACAAAAGAGATTATATATATAATCTCTCTCTATATATATATATATAATATATATAATCTCTATTGTGATCAATAATTCTCTATTTTAAATCACAATAGAGATAGAGATGCATATAAGAATATCAGCCAAAATGTTCCTAATTTTGGTATTGGCATCAGCCCCACAAATCCAGTATCATCTAATTCATTCAAATTTAGCATTAATTAATGTTACCTACAATATGTAAATACATACATACTCCATTACACTGGAAGGCCGTTATCGCATTGCAGCTGTTTTTTGGCCACGGCGGCATCCGTAACCTGCGACATTGGATGACGTAGCGCCCGAGGAGGAGTTTCTGCTAATCCAAACATCGACGAAACAGCGTCCATAGCTATTTATCCACAACAAATTCGTTATACCTCATCGACTTAATCAACAGTATGGCTGCTCAGAAGATAAACGAGGCTCATGAGCACATAGCTAAAGCGGAAAAATGGTGAGTTACGTAAGAAAATAGCGTTTGATTCCTGCTCAGGAAACAGCAGTCTGTTTTACTACTGATGTTAGCTTGTTAGCTGTAAAGGCCAATGTTGATTTTTCATCAGAGGTTATGAAACCTAAATGGACTGTATGTACTTATCGTCAGTTAACTATAGGTTGATTCAAAAGACAATAATCGAGCTGTAGTGTTGTCTTCCTCTCTAATTATCAATAAACTGATGTAGCTGATTCTGTTAGCTTCAGCCGTGTATAATTTGCTCGTCATCATGTTTTTGTAGCTTAAAGACAAGTCTGACAAAGTGGAAGCCTGATTTTGACAGTGCTGCGTCAGAATACGCCAAAGCAGGTAACCTAAAAATCAGTATAGCCCCTTTATATAAAATGATGCTTTTACAGATATCCCTAACTGTCAATGTCCTGTTTCTAGCTGTGTGCTTCAAGAATGCCAAGCAGTATGACCAAGCAAAGGATGCTTACCTGAAGGAAGCTGAATATCACACAGAAAACAAGACGTATCCTCTCTATTCTGTCCAGAGGTGTATGACATGACACTGCTGTGATTTGACTCTTGTTTTGTAATTTCCTTAACGTTTCCTCCAGGCTTTTTCATGCTGCAAAGTAAGTATCTTATGTTATAACCCCTGTAATAAATCAGCAACACACATAAAAAAACATTTGTTTTGCTCAAGCTCTCCTCCTCTTCCTCAGGGCTATTGAACAGGCTGGTATGATGATGAAGGTGAGCATACCTGCTGTTTAAACATCAAGCTCATTAATGGGTAGATGCAGGTAAAATGTCTGCAGAAGAGTCGTGACTTTGCTGTGTTTGCACTGCAACAGGAACAAAAGAAGATGCCGGAGGCCATTCAGTACATAGAGAAAGCCTGTATGATGTACATGGAGAATGGGACTCCTGACACTGCTGCCATGGCTCTGGACCGCGCTGGAAAGTAAAAATACTACCTTACTCTCTACACTTAAGAACATTTGATGTTGGACCTTAGATTTACACTGACGTTCCTCAGCTCTAATCTGTTAATCATAGCACATATTGATACAGAGATACGAAAAAATTGCACCGCAAAGTTAGCTCAGGGACCAAAAAAGACAGACTTTTCTTCCTGAACCCACAAAAAATGTTTTTTATTCTCAGATTGATAGAGCCTATAAATCTTGAGAAAGCTGTGGACCTGTATCAGAAGGCAGCTGGCGTGTTTGAGGTGAAATTTAGCTTCCAACAAAACCTGAATGAATCATTCAACTGATGCCAATTGTTGACAGTATCTCTTGTCAAGTACTGTATATATATCCTTTTTTTCTCTCTGTAGAATGAGGACCGTCTGCGTCAGGCAGTTGAACTGCTGGGAAAAGCCTCCAGACTTCTGGTCAGGTTAAAAAGGTAAAGGGAATTAAGTTAACCTGGAAGTTTAAAGTGAGAAAACTCACTTAGATTTCAACCCCAAAGCTGTTTGTTTGTTTCTATTGATAAATGTTAAACTTCCGTACCTGCTACTCATCTTTCCTCACTTCACTCTGTTCTCGTCTTTCCAACCAGGTTGGATGAAGCAGCTGTCGCTATCCAGAAAGAGAAGAACATGTACAAAGAAATTGAGAACTTCCCGATGTGCTTCAAGGTGGGTTACTTTGTTGTTTTGCTGGTTCTGAATCGTCTCAAGTCGAGGCGGCAAGGAGAAACACATATCAATAGGGGAACAGACACCGTCGCTCTCCATCAAGTGAATGCCCGTCAGCTCGCTCTTGTTTTACCTCAGTTTCTACACTCTCTCCCTTCACATTCTTTACCTCCTTCGTCAGTGGGGCTCTACTTCTTTTGCAGTTTATAGTTTCCACAGTCATTCCAGGGAAAACAATGACTTCCTGTTTTGGTGGTGCAATGGCAGATGTGCTTCCTTTGTGCCTAATTTGTCCTACATTTTTCTGGGAAAATTCCATCCTGCTGGCAAGCTGAAAAGCATACTAAAAGCGAGGTTTATGGGGAACCAATTTATACGCCAATGGTGGATCAGTATTTACTTCAGAATGATAAGTCGAAGCTGAAATGTTGTCTATTGGCAGTTTAACTTTACATGTTGGTCCGTGCTTTTCACTCTTTAGAAAACAACTGCTCAAGTGCTGATTCATCTCCACAGAGGGGACTACGTAGCAGCTGATAAATGTGTCAGAGAAAGTTACAGGTATGTTTCATTTCTATAGTCTGTGTCCTGCTGGAGCGACGAGAAACTGATCTTGACATTATTACCTCGTGGTTTAACACTTAATCTGAGGATCATCACATGAAGTGCTGCTTGTTCTCCACCAGTCTGCCCGGCTACAGTGGAAGCGAAGATTGCGTTGCCATGGAGACACTACTGCAGGGCTACGACGAGCAGGACGAGGACCAGGTGTACCGCGTGTGCAACTCACCTTTACTGAAGTACATGGACAACGATGTGAGTACTGCTGACATTTATTACAAAGAAATGTGTTGTATGCATTTCTATATCTTATTTAGCCAATGGTATCTCAGTGTTTTGGCCTCAGTTTGATTTGTTAGCTTACCTCTAGCCACAATGAAAACCTTTATTATTTTATTTAAAGCCATATTTGTTTGCTATGACGGTACTGACTGTTTTTTATGAATGGTCTGCTGAATTGGACTTCTTTGAGCGAGCTGCGTCAGCTTATTTCCTTTTGTTTTATAATACATCAAAACAACAGCGAAAACATTTATTTATTTATTATCTTGTGCATCTTTTAGAAAGCTCATTAAAGTCCATGGTCCATGAAACCTTACCAAAGCCCCATTTAAACCTCATAGGAGGAAGTGAGAAACATTCATTGTGCTCTGTAATTTAACTCATCGTTTCGGACAACATTTTAACCATGGGGAAATCACAGGTTGTGGTCTGTAATAAATATGGACATTGTGCAGGAAAAAGCCAAGAAAGAATACCATCCTACCTGTAGCTGACATGTCAACAGCCCACCATCTGATGAGCTTTGACAGGTTTTGCTCTCCTGATGGCTTTAATTTTCTCTATTGTTGTATTTGGTTCCTAAATACGCCTCTATGTTGATGTTAACATAATTTTACATATCAGATTAGAAAAAAGAAAGAAGTTTGACCTTTTCCATTTCCACACAGTCAAATTTCATGCTGAGCTTAGAAAACATAAGTAGAAATAACAGCTGCTCTTCTCTGCAAAAAACTCGGAACAGGGTTTAAATTACAGGAGCGGCAAGTTCCCTGAAAATCAGTAGGTAAAGCAGCTGTAATGATAACTGGGGTGAGAGAAAGAGAAATGGATCCAGTTCAACTATTATTAAGGATGTTATGATTCTCTAAATCTGTGAGTATATTTTAAGGTGATGATTCGATTTTCGATATAAACATTTTTTTTCTTCTTTAACGGCTAGGCCATTATTAAACTATCGCATCTGAATTTGTAAGGATTGATGGATCATTGGTTTCATGCTCTGACAAATGTCATTTACATTTTCAAACTCTTCTTCAAAAAGATGAAAATCTAATCCTAATTAAATGTACTTTATCCTGGTGGCTTTTTGTAGGTTAGGGTTAGGCAAGTTAGGCCTCTATGTTGATGTTGACATCAAACCTTTATTCCAGCTGATTTCAAATTCTTGTCACGGGCACAGACAAAAACAGAGATACATAAATCTCTCTGAAAATAACAAAAACCTCTAACTTCTGCAGAAAATGTGTTCATGATTATTGATAATTTTAAGAAGCAGATTGAGAAAATTCATTTTTTAGGTCCTTTAAAATCTGAGCTCTGATGTCACATTTTCTTCCCTGCCTCACAGTACGCCAAGCTGGCCATTTCCCTGAGGGTACCTGGAGGAGGAGGAAAGAAGAAGAAGGCCGCTGCAGCTCCACAAGGCGGCGCTAGCGGGGCGCCAGCTCCCGCCGAGGAGGAGGATGATTATGAGGGTGGGCTGTGTTAGCCTTCAGCCTCCGACTCGACCCATCTGCCACTGCGCCACTGCACCCCTCCGTGTACGAGTTAAAAACCTTGACAGACCCCGTCAGCTCTGTAACCCAGATGTGTGGCTGTTTTGATCTTTATTGTGCAAAAAGAAATATAAGAAAAAAGCTCATTTAAAACAGTTACAGGTGGTGTTGCAGAAGAGTCGAATCGTTTAAGCAGCCTTTTAATATGTGTTTGTTTGAGGTGGATCCTCAGTGTAATGAAAAATCTTTAATGTTCAATAATGTATGAAAGCCTGTTGTATGTGAGTGTTCTATTATTTCTTGTCTGTGAAGCTGTACATTCTGCTGTTATTGTTTGTGGGTAGAGTCTTCAGATTGCCATAGGTATATTAAAATCAGAAATACTCTAAATATCCTGGAATGGGTTGATCGACGTATAGGTGTTTATTTGTACAGAGTTAATTTATTCAGTATTCATGGCTGCGGCCTGTTGAAAATGTTACTGGAACAATATATGCAATCAGTTTGTTAATGCATGTTTGGAATAACGACAAATCAAAGCTATGAACTTGTGATTATTAATGCTTAAAAATGATCGGCACTATTGTCTTCAGCACGAGCCCTTATTGGAGTTATTCAAGAAAATTAAAAGAACAGCACAGTTCCTGATGGCGCAGCTTGTAGCCAATCATAGACTGTTTTGCTCGTCTACCTCGAGGTGTGTGTAATTCTTCAACCTTTAAACTAAAAAATAATCATGGCTGTGTCTTCCAGTCGAAAACATGAAAAAGGGATCATGCAGTGGTGTTTTCAGTGTGCCCATTGATTTCCTTCCCAATGCTGAATTTGTGTATTTGTGATTTAGCTTATTGCTCATACTTGTAAACGGGAGACTATTGAGATAATTCACGTCAATAACAGTTCATTCTGATACCACACGACTAAAGCTGATAAAGGGATTGTTTACATTTTTTTTTATTTGTGTTGTTGCCCACTTCTTGGATATTCCTCAAAAGCATATCTCCAAACTTTGCACATGCATCAATAAACATTTCCATTGTGTGGCATTTTTTGGTCTGTGTACATTTTCTTAAACAAGTTAGCAGACAGATTTTCCACATCAGTGAGACTCACAGCAGCTGCGGATGTCTGCCAAAATGTAATGACTGTGTAGCTTCCTATGACCTCTTTATCTTTGATGAGTCTAATGCTCTCTCCCTGCTAAGCGATATTTAATTCTCAGACATCCATGCTACTTTTATTTTGTCCCCCCTCCAACTTACTGAATGGCTCTGTGGTGCATCTGTGCATTAGAAAGATTAAAACTGGATATAAATGTTGCTATTGTTGAAAAATAACAATGCTAAATTAAATTAAATGCTTGTTGGAAAATGTATTATTAAACAATACTGGGGTCATTTCAATACATTTAATTATCACTGTAGTAATTGGGGAAAAATGTCAAAGACATTACCAGACCATGTAAAATGGAGTGTTACCTTGTGCTTTTTAAGTCTGGCTGTCAGTATTTCACTATTTAAAAGTGATAGGGAGCACATATATTTTTTTAATTGAGAGGAAATTAAAAGGTAACTCCACTATTTTCCACATTAAAGTGTGTTTACAGGTCTTGGGGGCTCCAGAGGAAGTTGCATGTCATCTGATAGGTTTGGGAAATGGAGGAAGTATGCGTGGAATAAAAAAAGCGATATCTCTGGTTCTGCTGTTTCGATTTTGATCATTTGTTTTTAAACTGTCCATAATGAGCATGGCAATTATATATGAGTGCAACGCTAGGAGCAGTAGACTGTTTCTCAAAATCTGGCTTGTAATGAAATTAAGTTTTACCGAAGTAAGTTGGGCAGAGACCTTTCACAATATTTTGTTGGCTGGGTTCTTTCCACACCTGAAGTGTCTGTGTCTGTTTTATCAATGACTTTTGAAATTTTACCTGTAATTTCTTGAATTGCTTGATGACGGGCTGGGTCAAGTGCGCTGGTCTTGCTAGGCTAGCGGAGCTTGTGGCACATTCGCTCTTGTTTGATTTACTGATATTTTTTGCCAGCATGGTGTCAAAACTTCTAAGAAAATGCTCATCAGTGCTCATATTATTGTATCTGACACAATGAGACTTGACAGATTCAACTTGGTGTGTGAAAATAAATGAAACTGTTAACATGCAGAGCTGAGCAATGTAGACCGTCTGCTATCTTGAGAACCCTCTTGAAATGAAATTTTAAAAAAATGTTAGAAAAACAGAGCGGAACCTGATGTTAAAATGTATTACAATTGCACTACATTGAAGCTGTAATAAAATGTAAGTTAATAGAGTCAGGTTGATGCAGCAGGTTCGGTTAGTGGTGAAGGTCATCTTCAAACCAGAGGGTCCCAGGTTCAGTCAGCTGCAGCTGGTTTCCACCAAAATCCTGTCGACCAACACAAAGACTCTCCACCTGCTCGCTCGCCGTCCTTTTCCACAAGCAAACAGCAGCTGAATGCAAAACAGCGACACCTTTCCAGATGTTTTATTTGGAGATCTCTGGACCTCTATCATACCACATTGCCTTAACATACAGGTACAGTTTCACATTTCATTCCACCCTGACCTCTCCCCTTAAACTTGTATGTACATGTACTGTAATGAAAATTAGTCATGACAATAATGAAGTTTTTTCTATCATGCTACAATGTCGTTTAATGCATAGTTTGGACCAAAGGGCTTCGTTTTTCAGCCCTTCATGTGAGGAATCTTTCTTTGTGCCTGCTCGTTGCTTCCTTGAATGCACAGCTGTGGGCGCCACAGTGTTCATGAGCGTGAAATGTTAAAAACAGCGAGAGGTTCACAATGGATGTGCAAGAGTCAACCACCTAATGCACGTTACCCTGATTCAGAAACAGCCCTCTGCTGGTCTCGACTCTAGCCAACCTGTAGATGATTCAGAACATGGATGATTGGCAATTAAACAGTCCACAGCGCTACACTAACTTTCTTAATACAGCCTCAAACAGTTTCCCTGTGCAGTAATCATACTCAATATCAGTCCACCTGAACAATATCCACATTAAATTTCATGCCATTTAAATAGTTTTCATCTCTTCTACAATCTCATATTCTTTTAGATCCATCAAAGCCTACATATTGTAACATATAACTCATATGATGACTATCTGTGAAAACAGCTCTTCCTGAGAAAGATATGTAGTTGATAAGAGTTTCAGTTCTTCTCATAAAAACAAAATAAGGCAAGTGAAGATTGTCTGATCATGTTTTCTGCGTTGAGAGGCTCCCATGTGGCCTCTGACATCTAAAAAAAAGATGGTCTGTGTGTTCATGTTTCTCTGTCAGAAGAGGCCTTCTCTCTCAGTCAGAATCCTTCGAAAACTTGGAGGAATGAGAGCTCAATATTGCACAGTCCCACGATCCAAGCGTTCCAGTTGGAGAAAATATGAGATTGTGCTCATGTGGTCATTATTGTGCACTTATTTGTTGGTTGGAAGCCCTTAAAGATTATCGTTGCATTCACTTCGCTTCTCTTCGCCTACCGTGCAATTGTGAAAATGCTAGAGGCAGGCGTGAAAAGCAATGAGGCTTCTGGGAATTTGGGTTTAAAAACCTTCCTATATATTAAGGATAGCACTTTTTTTATGACATAGGAAAATTGTCCTAAAGGACTTGTCCGTCTCCAACTGAACACCAGCTGCTTCTTTTGTCCACTGGATGCCAAACTGAGCAAGATAAATACAGCACCAGCAAATTTGTCCTCAGTTGTTAATAACATGACTGCAATTGTTGTTTTTCATCAGTAAATAGTATAAAATACGAGTTTCTAAGTCAAAAAAGTGTTTTAGTGTGGAGTCAACTCGTTATCACTGCCATCAGAGCTCCGTTGAAGAGGACAGAGTCGGTCCTCAGGTGCTCAGCAGGTGAATGTGCTGAAGTAGCTGCTCACGCCAACAGAGCGACCACCCACTTTCTCTGTGTGAGCGGTTCCTCCCCGAAAAGCTTTGGTTAACGTCCTCTCGCTGAGTTTTCACTGAGTTTTCTCTCTGGTCCACTTGATCATAGTCTCTGGCGAGCGGTAGAGGAAGATGAGTTTGGAGTACATGTCCTCCTCCAGGTCCAGCTCCCCCGTCTCTCGGACCAGGAAGATGTCGGTACACAGCTTGAGGATGCGGTCCACGTTGGGCAGCTCCTCGAACATGATGGTGTGGGAAATGCCGCTGAAAAACTCACGCACAAACTTACCGATGACCAGAACCACGGAAGCGTACAGGCCCATGATCCTAGACAGGAAAGAGAGAAAGGACATTAGTGTATAGAATGTTAATTTATTAGCGCTCCTGCTAGTAGATATTTATGTACTGTAAAGTTGAATGCCGGCTGGCAGGACCGATCGCTACATACCCATATCCAGCCAGAAAGCCCAGACTGGGGGGGCTGACTTGGTCGCTGAATACGTAGAGCTCCAGTCCTGCATCATTCTTTAATTTCTCATCCCTCTTAGGTATTGGGCCGGGCTCTGTCTGACTGACGACCCACCATTCCTGGATCTGATCCGAGACATTGTCAGCTTGCTTCAAGGACAAGGTGATGTTCAATTTCTTGTTATCTACAAAGGCAAGAATTAATTGTATCATTTCATCAGAATAAGGCCGATTAAAATGCAAATGTCAGACTTTTATTCATTTTGAAAAAAAAAAAACGTCAGAAAATTTACAAAAGAAAATATTATGTATCCATTTTGAAACCTTTCAGATTACAACCTTGTGGTTGTATGCCTCTGCCAAATACTCAAGTTTCAGTTGACATCAATGTCTCCAGACTCATTAAAAGGTAATAAGAGTAGTTCTTGGCGAGATGGAACAATACCCTGATAGCAAAATTGTTGTGGCCGAGATATGGCCCACACCAGTCATGTTGCTCCGGCCTAAATGCTACGTGGAATGATGGCACTTGGGCAGGCCACTTCTGATTGCCAGATCCGAGCCACAAGCAGGCTGCAATTCATTTCTATTCTGGTGCGCTGGATCTGGTCCTGATTTGGGCCAGTTCCAGTTTATTTTGTTCGCTCTTGGCTGACATTTGGCCATGGTGTAGCCTGCTTGTGGCTCAGATCTGGCAATCAGGAGTGGACCGCCCAAGTACCATCATTCCATGCGGTATGTGGGCCGGAGGAGAGTGCCTGGTACAATTTTGCAATCTGGGTCTAGACATGTTTGATGCCACTGAATAATTTGCTGTTTTTACTTAGAGACTATTTTGTACAGAGTGGTACAGAGGACTGATAGAGAGCTTCATCACATGGTGCAACAACAATCACCAAAAGCTCAAATCAGCAAAACTAATGAGCTTGTGGTTGCCTACAACGAAGCGAAAAAGCTACAACTGCACAGAAGATCTATTCAATCATGACAGTTTCAAGGTGGACACCCAAGATTAGTGATGTCATAATGAGGCTCATCTTTGAACCTTTTGGAAATAAAGTGTCATCTCTTTCTAATTTTATCCGATTAGAAATTTGTGTGAAATTTAGGAATTATGACCAGAAAAGGTCTTTTATGAGGTCACAATGACTTTGACCTCTGACCTCTGATCAAGTTCTATTCAATTCAACCTTCAGTCAAAGGGGACATTTGTGCCAAATTTGAAGAAGTTCTCTCAAGACGTTCCTGAGATACCACATTTATAAGAATGAGATGGACAGACAGACAAACTGAAAACATGATGAAAACAGAATATCATAAAAACAACAGTTTTCTCTTTAAAAAGAGGCTCCGAAGTTTCCCTTTCTGTGCCCAAATCAGGTGGCAGCTACACATTATGTCAGTCAGTCTTATCTATACAGGGATAAAGATGTTAACCTTTATAAAGGTGATCAACAGACTTGGCCTCTGCATCACTGGGGGCTCGAATATAACGGGGGAAGACCTCCTGTAGGATCCTGCAGAGGGAGAGAGGCTGTTACTGCAGCGAAATACAGTTGTTGTTTTTTTAGTTTCTCAATATGTTGCAGTGGTTCTCATATTAATTGTTCCCATGTTAAGAGGTGTAATTTTATTAAATAAAAAAAAAGATGTTTAGTTTAAGTTTAATGTAAGATTAAAATTCCCATAGAAGTCCCATAGAAAAAAAAACCCCTAACTTTAATTGTTAATATATCGTAGAGGAGTAGAGTATCTTATCTGTGACTGATGCCACGGTGCAAAGAAGTGAATAAGCAGCTGATATACTCACACTGACTTTTTGTCTCTTCCTTTTAGGAGTGCGATGAGTTCCTCCTTTGTGTTTTCCTCAAGTCTTTCCACTAGTTTTCCAGATGCTGTTTCAGACTTGGCACCAAGAGTTAAGTTTCTGAAATCAAGAGGAAAAACATACAGAAATTAATTATAAAGTTTTTTCACCTGATGATACTGCACCTGTAACTATCACGTTTTGGTGCAGATCCAGAAAAAGGGATCCAGGAATTATTTCTCACTTTTACTTATCATTACCAGACAAGCTGCTTTTCAACATTTTTGTTAATTTCTCAGGGAATAATTAATGGATTGACATATTTAAGTGGCTGGTATCTATAAGTTCTAATAATTGCAAGCTGTGCAAGCAGCCTCTTACAAAAAAGTTATGCATTTTCAAGGTCAGGTATAATTTATTATCATTTTACAACAATGTACATTCAACTGTACAAACTACATTGAGTGGAAAAGTTATAAATAAATTATTCCCTTTCCTGTTGTACTTTGTGATTATCACTGACGATGGATCATTATCTCTCCCCTCTCTAAAATTAGCACCAGCACTGAATGTTACATAGTTACATATAAGCACATTCTTCAACATTTTGTCATTGCATACCTTCGCACAGACCAGGACACAGTAATGAGGAAGTCCTCTGTTGAGTTCAACATATCTATCAGGTTCTTTCTGCTGGGTGGACTGATGGTCCACATAGAGTTGGAATTGCCTTTCAGCTGTGCGATCCACAGGTCCTCAGGCATGTAGCCCTCCAGCCACTGAAGGGCTTCCTAACCATGGGAACAGAACCACATAATAGGAACAGAACATGACAGAATTTCACTGAGCCATTTTGGATTATTGAGTAATTTAAAGATGTCTAAACTGTTTTAAAGACTTCCTCCAATAAAAATAGTTTTTAACCTTGTTAACCTGTCCAAAGTTGTTTTTTTTATATCATACAAGACATATCATGAGCAAAATAACCAGTCAACGCCATGGCTGAGCATTTCTGCTTTAGAACTGCAATGTGCCAACTAATCACGTCGGCTTGCACAGTGGGGCATTCCATCTCATTAACATAACGGTGCTGGCTGGGAGACGAGCCGTATTCAGAAGAAGTCAGGTGTGCAGATGTAGCTAATTATCTGTATTTTGCATTCTCAGTTTCCGACTTTCAAAAACTGCAGGTCGTTCCAGCTGCTGTGGAACGGGGGCAGGGCTCGAACCCAGGTTAGTTTACAAATCAATAGAACCTCACACACTTTTATGTAGACAAATCATTACAAAAATAAATGCGTATATATGTGAATATGGTGCAATATACAACATTTCAAACACAACAACTGATATAATGTCTTTGTATTTCTTGTACTTACATCGTTCTTTTGATATGTCTTCACAAATGCGTCAAATTCCTTCTTTGACACATTCTGCAGTTGATTTTGCTGAGCGCTCATGGTGAAGATGGGCTGTGAGAATAAGAGATTTTTTGGGAAAATTAGCAAAAGTCTACTACTAGAATAGGTTTACATTCTTTAATGCTCAAAAACACATCAGTTATCTCACACTGTCTGGTGCTGCAGCACTGTATTCCCCCTCTCTGTTTTAGCTCCTGTCTCTTTAAGGCCCCCCTCCCAAATACCTAGTCTCCTCTGATTGGTCAGAGCTCACACACGCCTGAGCCAGGACTGCTTACAACAACAGAGAAGCTGTGCTAAATCAAATTATGCAAATGTGTGACATGGTGATGTTGTGTGATGTCACAAAGTCACAGAATTAAAGGAGGGACTACTGACGAGGTGTTTCAGGAGCCGTGTTTTGTGTGGGAGAGGGGAGCTTCTGCTGGTGCAGACTTTGACCATTTTAACATTAGAGATAAAGCATAATCCTTTAAAATAATATTGCAATATTTTAAGGCTACATCGCATTACTACAGAAGCACTGAGGGGCAAGATATAATTTTTTTCTTTCTGGTGATTCTTTCTTTCTCATTTTCTAACGCAGATCTGAATTATTTTCTCTCCTGTGTTTATGACTTGAGAACTGGTGAAATTTTTCTTTGCTAGAATAATCTTTCTAAGTTCCTTAATGTTATTTTTTAAACTGTGAAAACAGGTGGAAAAAAATCCCAGAGGAAAAAGTTTTTCCTTCACCCGTTTCGCCAGATGAAAAAAATTACAAAGAACTTTTTTTTCTCACCATCTCTCAGGCTTAGGTCAAACTTCGGCCAGGTATTAGAACAAGTAGAACAGTCTGATAAGGTCATAAAATTACATGATTTTGCTATAATTCAGCCTTTAAAACCATAAAAAAGACATAATATAACAATATCCAAAATCTGAGGTGATATACTGTATATAGTGTCATATCAATAATGGTATAATACCTAGATGTTGCCCAGCCCTGTGTTCAGGCTGCAAACACTTAAACTGTCTGTGTAAATTATGTACTTGTTTCCTCAGTTTTGTTGCTAGAAAAAAGGATCTGTGTTTTTTTGCACTGAATCTGCGCCAACATTAAACCCTGCAGCCAGAATACTCACAAAACCTCACTCTTCCCTCAGAGGCTACCATCAATAATCACACAAACTGATCAAAAAGAGCCAAATCAACACAATTATATAAAGACCTTAGAATGAATCAATGAATTACTTCATCGAGAGGAGGCAGGATTTCACTACATTTGAAAGGATTTGGCTTTCGGCAGAGCGTCTCTTTGGTCTCTTGTTATTTCTGTCTGGTCTTTGTCTCTCAGTGAAGCACTTGGCAAGTTTGTTTTGGCTCAAATGATTCGATAAAGGAAACTATGTCCACACCTGGAAGCCAGCCAGAGTGATTTCAAATGAAACATCCAGCGGTGGGTTGACGACTCCAGCAACAGACTTAACGAGGGACATGAAGAGCAGCGGGAACCAGACGATACAGATCAGAAGGGCTACAATCATCCCTCCCATCCCGTACTTCACCACCTTCTTCTTCTTCTGGCCTCGCGGCTGGGGATACCTCTACAGTGGGATGAGATAAAAAAGACAGTGTGATGTATTATTTGACCGGCATGCAGGGCAAAATAACTGTTGTTTGTTCTGTTGTTTGGACAGGAGGTACTTGTGGTCTGACCTGGGGAAGACTGCAAGAGTGAGACACAGAATAACTATATTTTGGTGCACTTTTGGGAATAGAGGGCACTACAGACCCAATGCATCCTTGTTAGATTGAGAGCCCAGCCATCACCAAGTCAGTCCAAACCTGAGATTAATCTCCACATTTCTACTTCGACAAATAACAAAAGTAGATCTCAGCATGAATTCCAGCATGACAGACTCTGGTTCTGAAAACTAAACTGACAGCACAATGATAAACACCTTCTCAGACTCTCTCCAGCATTTGAGGATGAAGATGTGTGCGTAGATGTCCTCCACACAGATCCAGCTGGACAGAGACAGTGAGGTGTCGGTCCAAACCCAGTCCATCACGGCTCGCAGCTCCGTCAGGAAGGGCACCAGGCGGAAACTAGAAACAACAGACAAGTCTTAGTTATTCTATTTTTATTCAGTCTTTAGTCACTCTCATGAATTTGTGAATGAAGGGAAGGGCAGGCATAATAAGCTACGGTCATTGCTGTGTTTTGATATAAACAATAATTCCCCCCAAATGCATTAAAACTAAAGTAACGATCCTATTTTTTAAACGTAAGGAGTAGAAAGTACAGATATTTGTGTATAAATGTACGGAATAAAGATAAGAAAAATAAATACTCAAGTAAAATACAGATACCTGAAAAATCTACTCAAGTAGAGTAACAAAGTATTTGTCCTTTGTTACTTCCCCCTCTGTTGTTATCACATTTTTGAAACAAATAACTCCAGGTGTGATCTTCTCTGTCTCCTTCCATTCTTGCAACAGCAGCTGGTTGTCTTCCCCAACGTGACCTGAGCCTCGGACCTGTTTGCCCAGCTGCAAGAAATGATACTCTCCCAGCGTAACTCACCCTTGGAACAGGAAGAGGTTGACATAATTGTAGCTCTTGGTGAGGAAGTTTCCCAAAACGCGGGTTGGATAACCACAGCGGATCTGATAGGCTGACAGCCCGAAGTAGATGCACTTGACAAAATACCACATCTGAGCAACTATGTTCTCGCTGAAACGCCTATGAGGGGAAGAGAGGGGTTTGTAAAACTTATGGAGGCAGCACAAAATCACAATCTCAATTATTCAGATTTTTTTAAAGCTTCACAACCAAAATAACTTGACTACAAAGTACAGCAGGACTAAACAAATTCATTTCAGCTGTAAAACAATAATCTAAAACTTATGTAGAACATCTTTTTTAAACATGTTTTTCTTTGTTCAAATAGTAACAGATAGAAGAGGAAGATGATTTTAATTTACTAACTTTAGAATAAATACTGGACATATTCAGTGTGGAGTTAGCTTATGGTTCTTACTTTTCCGTGACTCCTGGCAGGATAAAGAACATCCAGAAGTGGATACCAAAGAGCAGGATGACCTGGAAAATGACCTTTCCCATGACGGACTTCCTGAGGTAGAGGGCCCGGTCCACCACCATGGTCCCAAACTGGATCAGGACCATGACCAGGAAAGGTCCCGGCACCTGATCCTCCGAAAGAGACGACGTGATGTCTGCCGCTGAGTGTTTCTAGAAGGGGCATGCATAAATGTTGTCAGAAGGGATTTTGTTGATTGTTTCAAGAGACAGGAATCATTTTAATTTAGAAAAAATAATTTTAAAACCTACACCAAACGCCCAGAATCCAAACACAATGATGATGAAGTCGACAGTGTCAGCGAGGAACATCAGCACGTAGACGTCTGTGACTGCGCTGTACTCCGGATGGATCAAGTTATGGAAGAACTGCCTCATAGGAAGGTAGATCTCCATGAACCTGCAAAGAAATAAAGAGACAATGTTAATACGAGGAAAGAAAAAGGAGAAAATGGTCCAGGTGGGACTTGTGCTTTTAATGTCATCCTCAACAACAAACGAGTCTGTAAAATCTGTCCACAGCTTTGCTCTTTAGAGTTGCTAAAGTCTGAATTTTTTGACCCAGTTCTTCTGACTAGAACCTCCTCCTTGATCTGAAACTGCAAAGTTTTTACTCCAGTGTAGAAATGTTTTTATAATGTTATTTAGCTTAATTATGACTTTAAAGCGTATATTTGTCTTTTCTGCCATATGTTGTTTGTCTGGAACTTTTTGTTATTGCTCCCTATTTTGGCCAGGACCTTAATGAAAAGTATTTTCTCAGCGGTGGGAAGTAAAGAAGTAAAAAATACTTTGTTACTGTACTTCAGTAGATTTTTCAAGTATCTGTACTTTACTTGAGTATTTATTTTTCTGACAAAATTTTTTTACTTTTCCTCCCTACATTTGAACACAAATATCTATACGTTTTACTCCTTACATTCTCAAAACAGGCTTGTTACTTTAATTTGAATGCATCTAAGGGGAATTATAAATTATTCTTATTTTGCATCATTGCACGCCGCCTTTCCAACATCACAAGGTTGATTTCAACCTATCAGTGCACTTCACGCACGGCAGACATAGCAAAAGAAATGACGTAAAAGACATAACATGACAGGAACAGACAGAGAGGGAGACTGGAACGGGGGGGAAAAGGCGTGTTAGTGTCTCGTATCTGCGGAGACCCTGCAGCCCTCTGTCTGGATTTTCTTATTTCCTCACTGTTGCTGCTCGGGACGCTTTACCAACACAAAATGTCGATATTTGACATCCTGGGAAAGAGACTCAACAATCAACTATCTTTGTGGTGCATTTAGGAACAGCTGGGATAAATCCTACTGATTCTACCTTTAAGTTTAACAGTCTTTGAATTATATTACACGACGTGAGGTTCAGTTAGCTTTGCACAGAACTGGCCGGAGGGAAACTTTTTACTTTTATACTTTGAGTACATTTCAAAGTCTGTACTTTATTACTTTTACTTGAGTAAAGAAGTTGAATCAGTACATCTTCTTTTACCAGAGTCTTTTTTTACACAAAATCTGTACTTCTACTTGAGTAAAGAATGTGTGTACTTTTTCCACCTCTGTATTTATCTAATCACAATGACAATTTGATGGTTAAATAAAGGTTAAAGAAACATATATGTGTTGTCAGACACCTTCTTAATTTGAGAAATAAATAATTAAAATATCCTCTCTGTGGGTTTCAGTCACTGCTCTAAATGCAATATCTCAGAAACCACTTGTTCCACTGTGATTAAATTTAGAACAATAACAATAAAAGCACTTACAAAGAATTACACAGACTGGCTGAACGGGAACGCTGTAATTAGAGGTCTAAATTTAGACCTTTGAAAGGTTTTAGCTGCTGTATCATTGATATGATTTTCCACAGTGCATCATCCATTATTGGTCTACAATAATTGCCAAGCACAGTTCTCATCAATGCCCTCATAAAGTTACACACTTTGTTGTATAATTACAGTCGGTAAGCAGCCGTGGGTGGAGATTAACAGACATAAAAACCCAGCTACCTCAACTTTTATGACTCAGTTATGCTTCATTGTACCGCTTAATGATGAAAGCTTTTCCTTTGAAGAGTTGCTCCCTCAGCTTCTCCATGATCATCTGTTTGCGGGTCTTCTGTTGGACGCTGGCCTCGCTGCCATCCTTGCAGCTGCTGTTTTTGGAAGCGGTACTTCCTGCGGAAACAATTTACATTTCGAGTCGTAAATGAACCATGACGAGGCATTGAGATCCACAAACACACAGATCATATCCAAGAGTCAAGGCTCGACACCACAGGAAATTGAGTTTTTTGTGACGCACAGGGTTGGGTAGGCACGCACTACATGTAATCAGGATTATGTAATCATATTCTAAAAACAAGTAACTATAATGAGCCCATTTTACAGTTGAAAGAATGTGTAATGACATTATAGTTATAATTACTTTTTTTATGATAACCAATACTTTATTAACTTGTGAAAAGTGCGTCTGACATACAAGGTTTCCTTGACAAGTGCTCAGCTTTGTGGCGGACATACTTATAAATATACTTACCGGTCTTCATCAGCAACACCACCTTTGACATTGGAGTTTCCAGGTCCATAACTATTTTGTCTGTCTATGATGATTTATGGATAATGAATCTTATTTTACAAGAGCCACATGTTGTAGAATACACAGTACACATGCAGTTTGTGCCTGTAATGTTTTGAACATATCCAATGTTTGAGTTTGAGATATTCCAAAAGTATTCTAATTAGATTACATTTGTTGTAATCCAGCGGATTATGATACTTATTACAAAAAATGCCATGTAATTTGTATTCAGAAACTGAATTAATTTCAAAGTAATCTAAGCCAACCCTGGTGATGATTTGCGCTCCACTCATATCGCACACTGCTCACTCCAAAAGAGAAACAATCTGCGTTGTATTTTGATTTTAGCATTAATGGAGTGAGTGGAGCGGGAGACAAGGCGGCGCTTTAGCTTTTTTTAAAAAGCCACTTTTTGCTCCAACCAAAATCTTCCCGCTCGCTCCCATCCCACACACATGCTCTAATTTATTGTTGTTTTTATGATATTTTTAAGAGAAAATTCTCAGTTGCGTTTACTACGAGATTATGCATTACTTTCAGGGCTTTGTTTTAAGGGGATAGTGTCAATTGTCAACTTTCCCTATTCAGTCTTGTGCTTTGAACCAGCTGTCTTGTCAGTAGTGAGAAACAGAGAATAAAAAGGATCTTCACCTCTCTTGGACCTTGCAGAGGAGTGGAGCGATGGGCGAGAAATGAGCGAGCCTCCGCTGGAGCTCTTGCGACGCTGGTAGGTCTGCTGCTGTGGGTAGTGCATCTGGACGTGCCCTGACTCAATGGAGGTCCCGAAGTTTATAGATCTTAAGGTCTGATTGGAGCCTCTCCTCTCGCTGATCAGCGAGGAGGGGGGCTCAGACTCCTTATCACTCTCCTCCTTGCCTTTCGACTCGTCCTCTGACTCACTCTGACGAGACTGCGCTCTCTTTTCTTTGGGGTCGTCTTCGTCCCATAGACCATGGCACTATAGATGGAAAAAAAAAAGGGAGTGATTTCGTAAAAAACGTGTCATATTTCATGCCCAAAAGTACTGCATACAAACATTTCACAATACAACCCAAACAATCACAGTCACATCACTTGTCCCACAGAGGACGAGCAGTGCACTTCCGTCATTTGTTGAGAAACAATGTAGGATATCAGCCAGCCTGTGCTGCTAAAAGCAGTGTCCAGTTCCTTCCTCTGGACCACAGACACCAAATCAATCTGTGAAGTGTTTATTTTCTTTGCATTTTGCATGTTCTCTTTTTTTGTTTTTCTGTTGGCTGTTAACAAAGACACACAAAACAACTACAAGAGACACAAACTGACCACAGACAGATTCGAAACAAGCTAAAAGAGAATCAAAAGGAGCACAAAGAGGCACACAAAAAAGACAGACACTCAACAGCTACAAACAGAAACAAAACACTTTTAGCCAGTAGGATCTTTCTTTTTTCTTTTCATGGAATTTGTTTACAGTAGAAATATGTAGACTGGCACAATAGTATCCTTTAATATGATGCACATATTCAGGTTAACATTGTCCGAATGTTCTGTTTGCAGGTACCTTCAGAATGGATCTGTGGAAGAAGAGAGCCAGTAACTGGACCAGGTCGTAGTGGACGTAACCTTCCTTCTTCTCCACGCCAATGATATTAGGAGGGTGATATGGTTTATTTTTATCTATCTTCTGGTTCTGGTTGAAAGGGAAGAAGCCAAACTGGAAGAAGTACTTGACGACAATGGTGACCTGGAGGGAAACAAAATGAATGTCAGTGAAGCTATCAGTTGTCTTTCACTACATCAAAGTTTTGTAGTGAATCAGAAGAGACTTTTCTATAAAAATCATCAGTACGTTTATTCTCATCTCACTATTAGACTATACAATTACCTTTCTCTTATCTGTGCATTCAAATTTGTAATCAATACATCAACACAACACATTAATAGTTATACTCGTACCTGAAAAAATAACACAAAATAAACCTTGATGTGACTTTATGGTAGATGTTTTGGAAGTCACACCTTTGTATCTGACTGTACCTCAGTATAGATAATGGCAGTCATCCAGTAGCGCTTGCTGGGCCGGGGCACTGACAGCATGGCCCAGAGGAAGATGGTGATGGGAAGGACCAGGGTGGCGCACGAGGCCGACACCATATGGTTGATGATGATGACCAGGTAGCACACCGTCTCTGAGTGGGCCACCAGCATGTTGTAGAGGGCGTAGCAGAGCTGGAGGATCAGCGGCTGCTTTTGGTAGAATTTATCTGACTGCTCCAGCTCTTCATCATAAAACATCCTGGGCAGACACAGAGAGATTAATTTGTTTGTTGTTATTTTTCTGACTCTAAAACATTAAAGGGAACATAAATAAAAGGGTGTATCATATCATTGACTTAAAAACTATGCGACTTGATTGCTTGCGTTGTGTTATTTTAAACTTGCAGATTATTCTTAATTCAAAAAAATGTCTGCAATCATGGATGGATTACTGAACGGGCCTACTGGGCCTGATGATTCCTGATGCATACTTGTTTATGTACATTATTTAATACATCCGACTAAAAAAACATTTATTAGCAACTTTGAAAGTCTGAGAAACAGTTGGAAAATACTCAAAAAAAAGTCAATACCCCGACCTGTGGACTATATAAACATTCAACTTTAAGGATGAACTAGGTGCTTTTTTTAAATTATCAAGATGAATCTTACAGGGCCTCATGCTGAACATCCTTTATTATTTTTTAACTTACTTGTTGAGCAGCAGGTCGCTGGCGGTCAGCTCAGTGGTGAAAGAGGGCAACATGATGTCCGACCTGCTGTCTGAGCGGCTGTCAGAGGTCATAACCATACGCCTCCTCCTGTTTTCCATGTCACTCTCATCATCGCTTACTTCCAGACGGTCAAAGCTGACCGCCTTGCTGTAGCTGGGAGGCACGTCAGCGTCAGATGTTTTAGAGGCATCTGTATCAGGAGTGTAGAGGAACCCTACTCGCCCCTCTGTCTGCATGAAGTCCTGCTGTCCTCCCCCGTCCTCACTCTCAGTGATGAAGTCCTTTTCCTGGGCGGAAGGAGCAGACTCTGTGTCCTCCACCCTGAGTGAGGGGCCCTCATCTGGGCCAAAGGACTCCCAGGGAGCCTCTTCTCTCTCTTTGCTGTCCTGGTCCCTTGGTTCATCTTCTCCTTCCTCACCCTCCAGTCCTTCCAGTCCTTCAAGTCCCTCCTCCTCCTCCTCCTCCTCCTCCTCCTCCTCCTCCTCCTCCTCCTCCTTCTCCTCCTGCTCCTCCTTCTCCTCCTTCTCTTCCTCCTCCTCCTCCTCCTCCTCCTCCTCCTTTTCGTCTTCCTCCTCTCTCTCTCTGGGTTCTACATCAATCCATGGACCACCCTCTGCCTCTTGACTCTCGTCTAGCTGTTGAGATTCCCAGGGTACCTGCTGCTTGTCTTCCCCGTGATCCTGCTCATCGTCCACTTCCTCTATGGTGTCTGTGGTGCCCTGTCTGGAGTAGAGTGTGATGCACTGGGTCGCTTCACTACAGCGGGGGCAAAAAACAAAACAAGCATTGTTTGAATTTGTGTTTGCATCTTTCTTCAAATCAAACTGGATGTCTGTCTCGTGATTTATACAGAATAAAATCTGCACACGTCCTTTTCTCAGGATACATGGTGTACTAATATGCCTTGGTATATTTTTTATAATGTACCAACTAAGGATGACGATTATAAGTTTTGATGGTACGATTATTGAGGAATAATCCCAGATTCACGGTTTCATGATTATAATGCAATCATTTATTTCAAAACACTACGGATGTATAAAATCACATGAGCATTTTTAAAGCTGCTGTATATATTTCCATTAAATTAAGTGTTAAATAGCTCTTTATTCCAACAATAATCACTGTTATTGTTTCTTTGTTTTTTAACAGCTGCTTCCTTTCAAAACAGAAATAATTCAGAAACCAAATCTTAAGTGCAAAAATTGAACAAAAAGTCAGGTCATTGTTGATCGAAAAATAATGTACCATAAAGTTACTTTTTTGAGAATGAGAACTGAAACACTCGGTGTAGCTGAACCTTACAAAACCGTGACATTTTAACATCATTTAATGGTGAAATCGGCTAATTGCTGCACCCCTAATACCAACCAAATTTGTTTTCTCATTTTTAACCCACTTGATGTCCACTTTTATGCCTTACACACATGGGCGGATTAGTTTTCTTTTAAAAAGAAAAAAATATGAGCAGTATAAATGGTTTTTAAGACACTATAATGTAGTTATAAGCAGATTTGTATTCACATTTTTAAATGTTTATTAATTTGTCAGCAAGTCGAACTTCTCCTATGTGGACATTTTATATAATTACTATGTTACTGTGTTACAGTCATTTACAAATACACTAATAAACACTGAGATCTGCTTAAGACTTTAATGCAATGTGTTTGCCATTTATCAAATGTTCATATACCGTTTACTAATGCGGAATAGAGACTTTGAAGTAAAGTGTTACCCAATACATTCAAGTATGTAAGATCCAGTATGACTCAATGAACACTGAAACAAGAAAGGAGGTGTATATTCTAACTCTAAATAACTGAAAGGTAATTGCTGAGGAGGAGCACACCATTCATTATAAAATGTATCTTAAAACCTTGTAATTCAAAATGAAAAAAAGGACATGCATTCTTCTGGAAATTTGTGTTTTTGACAGGATGTGATAAAGAAAAGGGTTACAAGTCATGCAATGGTTCAGCTGAAAATCAACAAAAAATGAATTTGCAGACATATTTTGATTAAAAAAAAGCGTGAGTCAGGAGATGGGATGGGTGTATATGATGATGCAGAGGCCAGGCACCTGGACACGAAGCTGCTGCCACTGTCCATGGATGAATTGGACACGTCCAGGCCGTACATCTTACGCAGCTTGGGCCTGGCACGCTCACTGGTTTTGGGAATGTTGGGAATGCACTCTGGCATGCCATCGAGATCTTCCAGGGTGGATTGGCGAGAAAACAGTGTGGTTGCCTCGGTGAAGGCACTGAGAGATGGTGAGAGTGACAGACGCAATGAACAGTGATGAGAAAGATGAGATGGGATCTATGTTAGGATACACAGACAGGAGATTCCCCATATGCTGTGTAATACATTCATTATACCCAACTTTAATGTATAAAATGGGAAGGAAAATGATGTTCTTGTTTATCTCATTAAAAAACACAGAAAAGAGTGGGGATGAAATGTTTCAAAGTGATGATTATGAGATGTTAACTCATGATAACCTCACGGCTGTCAATGGCTGCCACCTTAAAGGGTCAGTTCACACAAATGATAACATTTATTTCAATATTCTAACTTAACTCTAGGGGTGTCATGATGTCGTGAAACTAGACTTTATTGTTGTCACTCTCTCTAAAACATTTCATGATGTGGACTCATTTGGTCTCCCATGTTGCATTGCGTACCTGGATATGCTGTCTCTTGAGGCTGTGGAGTCCTGGCTCTCCATGCGGTAGTTTCCTCGCTGTCTGCGGACCCTGTTGGAGCCCGAGGCCGGCTCATCATCGCTTAGCATTTCCATACTGGCCTGCCTGGACATGTTGAGCCTCATGGCCTTCTGGTAGTAGATGTGGATGCTCTCTCTGGACGGCACGTTACCCTGGTAGGCAGAGAGGAGATCATTACCTAGTTTGCTTGTATGTATGTCAATTAACAAAAATGATCAACATAATGTTCTTCTTCTACATGTCAGGAGTCAATATGGAGGTTCTTGGTACCTTTTTGACCTCTCTGGTCAGCATGCAGCGCTCTATTTTCAACACAGTGGAGATGTCAATGTACTCCCTGCACATATCGTTCATCCACTTGGTGAAGCTCTCCACCGTCGTCTGGAAGAGCACCCAGGTGAACTTTATGATGTTGAACACTCGCTTGATGATATTGTCTGTGGGAGGGCAAAGGATGGAAAAGTTATTACAGTATATTACAATTTCAAAAGCACAGTCACATAAATCAGAACTTGCAAAGCGGTAGAATCATGTTCTAGGGACTTTAAACTCTGGTCCCTGCGATGGAAACACACGACTTGTCACTGGGGAAAAGTTCCTGCAGTGGAAATGCTTAAATAAGTAAGATATAGAAAGCCAGATAATATCTTAATGAGTGCATTTTTTTTTGTACATTTTATAGCTTTATAATAAGATGCTTAAATCATGAAATAATCACAATAAATACAAATAATCTGAATAAATCATAATAACAATTTTCTTGAGGAAAAACCAACCTGGACCACCAGACTTCTTGTTCTCTCCCTTTTCTTGCCCATCTGAGAGCTCACCAACCTCGATGGCCACATGACCTGCTGCAGTACAGGAAATACACCTCAGTGTGGTTAAAAGAACGAGAAATGAAGGTCCACTTTTAAATTGTATTCAGATTTGTTTCAAAAGAGTATTTTTATCCACAAAACCTGCTCACCATCTTTTTTTGTTTTTCTGCGTCTAACTCCTCTGGTGTATTTTTTCCAAAATTTGCGTTTCTCTTTGCCTCGTGCCCTCAGGGCAGCTTTGGGGTCTGTGATCCAGGCGTGATAAAGAAACTGGAGAACAGAAAGAAGGAGTTTAGTATCAATGAAAAGATGCTGAATAAATGAGGTAAATAATACAAACAAAAGGAAAAATCAAACACCAAGTTGAGATGGTTTTGCATGTTTCAGTAATTACATCACTGCAATACAGTCGAGTCTGCAGCTCATGAATGCAGAGTTTCTCAGCGGCAGATTCTCACATAGCTTCTCTGAACACACCAACAAAAGCCTTTTTCAAAAACAGTTCATTCCAGTAAAAACTTTAATAAAACATCAAAGACGGACCACCTCGAGCAAGTTTTAATACTCTTCGGTCTAAAATTGTATCGTATGCTGAAGAAAATAGTCGGATGCGTTGCTAAGAATTAACACTTTTTCAGTTAATGCACTGAGACATGCAAAACCACCAGTGTAACACCAAACACAAACAATGTCTTTCAAAAGAAAAAGCCAAAACACTAAATGCTAATACGTTTGCTGCCTCACTGATCATGATAACTGACAAATGCTTTAAGCTCCAAGCAGTAGATCAAAACAGACAGGACACACATTCAGTACCGTGTCAAATAAAGCTCCTCTTCATGCAACCCTTGTCAAGACAAACAGCATGACAACAACATGCAAAAGAGCATCTATTTCATTTATTTCTGCCCAAGCAGAGCAACAAACATTAGCTGAGAAGGCAAGCGGTGTTAGTTGTGGTGGTGAGTACCTTTCCTGCCTTGACTACATACTGCAGTATAGTTTTAGGCAGCTTAATGATAGACTTGGGCAAAGCCAGAACAGCAGAGACAAACTTCCCAATAGCTCGCTACAGAGAGACAACAGAGTGGGAGGATTAGTAGAAAATTATTTCATATTATCAGAAACAACAGAGGTTAACTGTGTTAGCAGAGCAGGATACTGTGAGGGGAATATAAATATTTCATCGTTCATCATATTCTCCTGAATGTTCACAAAGAAAAAACAATCCGTGAAGAGTCGAGCCACTACTTGAAGTCACCTGAAACGCCGACTTCTTTGGCGGCTCATCGTCTTTTTTCTCCTCCTCCTCCTCTTCCTCCTCACTGTCAGTTTCAAACAAGTAATAATCTCCACTTCTAACCACTGAGGGGGCAAAGGGTACAGTGTTGTTACATTCAGTCAAACAGAAGCTGAAGTCATTCAACATTTTCACAACGTTAAAATGAAATTCAGAGAGTGGGTTCCTTTGCTGACAGGAAGGAAAATCAAACCACTTACCATTAAAATCTATGTAATTCATCACCAATTCAACATTTACCTGACTCTACACAGAGATGCAAACTTGTTACCTGGTCACTAAAATTGTGGTTTTGCATGCAGTAGTGTAACTGGCTTATTTGACAATATGTCAAGCATGGAATAGTTAATCAGCCTGATAAGAGTTGTTTTAATGAAGCAAATGCTAGCCATCACAATTTGGATGTACTGTTAGGCGTTATTTTCATTGAGTCTAACAATAGCTAGCGTACTTGTTATTCCATATTACACTTGTAACATTTTGTGTTAAAGTTACAGATGTTAGGGCTCTGGGGCTTGTTTAACCAGAATAACTTCACCATTGTGAGGTTGATTATGACATACTCCAAGGTGAGCTCCTCAGCCAACAGCATCATTTTAACGTTAGCCCATAATGGCTCCATTTTCTTTATGCTAAAATAATATTAGCAAGACATTTGGGAATTAAACTTTTTTTAGATTCATAAATCAATATATGGATTAGAACATGTCAGGAAGCCAGATGAGCAGTGATTCTCTCTGCCTGAGGTGTTGTCAGGAAGTCAGACTGGCTGCCAGTCATTGTCTTGTAAAATATCCAAGCGTCATTGCTCTTGGGAAGGCATGAGCAACACCTGCTATGACGTCTGCATCTATTGTCCTGTTGTTACCTGAGAGTATATAAGTCGAGACAATCTGAAGGCTACAGAAGTTAAACAACGTTGGCAGTAACAAGTAACAAGTAGTTGAATAGGCCTGATGTAGTAAATGAAATGCTTCTCACAGTAGCCTAATGATGATGCCCTTCGAAGCAGGCAAATCCCCAGCTCACTGACAAACGACTGAAGCTGAATTAAACATTACCTTGACGCAGATTTTCATTTAGTTGGAGTGGTTGAGTGGTTGTGAAACCAACTTATAAACATCAAATCTAAGCACCTAATTTACCAAACCACAGTTACAAAAGCTGCAAAGAGCAAATAAGTACAGACTTTCCTCTCTCTCTCTCTCTTTCCCTTTCAAAATATAACATTATCTGTGTTTTCCATTTGACTTTTCAGTTGCTGTGCATTTTTTAAAGTGGCCTGAAGCTTTTCCCTTCACAGTACTTTTGCAGCGGTAAGATTATATTAAATCTAGGGTGAGATTTTTCCTATATTCATGCTAAAATCGACTGTACATCCACATTTCAAAGCTGATATTTAAAAAAATACCACCTGATATTAAAAAATATATATCAGGGGGTTTGCATCCCTGTCTACAGTAAGTCATGACATCAACACATATGTAAAAACATCAGAGACATGACAGGATGAAACAGAAAACACAGAAAACACACAACACATCTAAAATATTAGTACGACTAACTATGAGCACAAAGCATAATGGAGAATTTTCTATTAAAGACTCTTTATTCCTTAAGCACGGTCGCCTTTAAGTTATTGGACAGAGAAAGTGACTCCTGTCTGCAGTAGTTAAGTGTTAGAAGCAATGGGATAGACGAGGCTGACTTATGTCCTTGAACAGAACCACAGTGGGCGGGAGGTGAGGGAGGATGCTGGGATATGGAGACGAAACATCAAATGACAGAGAGATAAAATGGAGAAATAATTTGAAAATGTCATGTGGGGGTGGAGTACGATATGAGACATGAGTTCAAACCAAACAGGCAACCATTGATGGATTCAGAGAGATGCTACAATCTTTTTTATTTAGACTGTAAACGTCGTCATTTTATATATTTAATCGCTGGTCCGATCATTTGTTTATTTTCTCCTGGCTAACACCTGTTTGGTGATCATGTCTACAGGCAAAGAATGAACAAACTCTTCATCCTTTATTCCAGTACTGAGAATAAAGGCAAGTCCACTTTCATATCTTTGCGTGAAAGTGTTTTACAAGAGAGCGATTCTCTACTGTGGGCTCTTTAGGTGAGACCGAAGATGACGTTTAGTTTTTAAACAATGTCAAGTAAAAACCTCCAGCCATTAGTCATTTTCTCTTTCTTCATCGTCTCATCATGTCTATTTAAGGCAACCCTGCTCTGCAGTGATACTGACACGTTTCTTTACATCATTGAAGTGCCTCTTCACACACTGTGTACAGTTACATGAGAACTACAGGTTTCAATAAGGGCCCTTAAATAGAGACAGAAAAGGACTAAAGTCTGGATGGAGCAAGGCTACTGTTTGATGGTGCCTTCAGAGCCCAGGGGCAGTACGGGAATCCTCAGGGTTCTGGTCAAGGACACAAGGGCCAATCAGACTGGAGGAAGAGAACAAAGGGGGGTTGGGGGGGTCAACCTACTGGAAGCATGGTCAACCCACGGCCTCCACCACTGCTTTTTTTTGGTCTTGGCTTTCGTTCGCTGTGCTCCTAAAATTTCACAAATACAGCAATGCAACATTTCATAAGAAAATTCAGTTCTCTGCAAACTTCAAGGCACATTTTCACTACATTAAGCTGCTCTTTTAGAACAAATACTATTGAATATACATCATTACACAATATTTAATGAATTATTACACTCTCACCCATCTCTCTTGAACATTACTTAGTAATCACAGAACCTCATAACATTAGCTACACAGAGAGAGGCCCCTGGCAGCCGTCGTCATACCGTCATCATCATCCTCCTCGGGCTGGACTAGGGTCTGTCCTTCTCCAGACTCCTGTGCTATGCTCAGCATCTTCTCCTTGCCCCTCTTAAACTTTTGCTGCCTCACCTTAATGCGCTCCATCCTGATTAGATCAGAGAGAAAGTGAAGAGACACGAAGTATCGACACAGATGAACATCACCGACAGACTGACCATAAACATCTCCAGGCTTCATATGGAAATTAGTGTATGTTATGTAACGGTGGAGTGCTCATTAGAGCGGGTGAGTGGATGTTATCAGAGCTCATGAGTAACTCCTGAGGTAAGTGTAAGTGGTGGAAATACATTGACTTTATGTAGTGTGGTATAATGAGAGACCGCTTCCTGGAAACAGTAATGGCGGAGCCAGGAGTTGTTTTTAATCCAGAACAGATTTTAAATGCTTTCTGAATCATGTTTACTTACTTGTGGATCAAATTAGGCCTAATATATATTAATCCTCTGCTGACAAATACACTATTTTACATTTGCTAAAACCATCAGTGCCCAGCTGTTTTGTACAGAAGCCCTGAGAGGTGAGAAATTAAAACTTCTGGTGATCCGTTTTCATTTTGTTTTTCCATCTTTGAAAACGGGTGAAAAAAAAGGTTGAGCAGCTGAAAAAATGTTTTGCCAGTATCAGTTTTATTTGTGTTGTTTTTTTGCTTCTTTTTGTTTTCTAATCTTTAAAAATGTTGGTAGGTAAAGGAAAGTTTTATCGTGTATTTTTTTTTTCTTTAAACGTTTTTGCGGGATCCGTTTTATTAGTGTTTTTCTTTTTTCCTTTTTATTAGGTTGTTATTTTTTCCATTTTTAAAAGTTGTGACAGGTAAAAAAAAAAGTTGTTTTTTTTGCTTGCTTTTTTGTTAAGTGTTCCACCTGTTCTCACAAATGAAAACAAAATTACAAAAATGATCCCATCGAAACTGTTTTTCAACAGATTTTTTCATTTGCCTCTCGGGGCTTCAGTAGTTTTGGTAATTACTGTGCCTTTTTTTAATGAAACTATATATTTGTGTCCTGTTTTTTTAAGATTTACATCTCCAGTAGGAATCAACAGGCTCAGGACAGAGTGCCAAGACAGACAGTCAGAGAAAATAACACACTGTTGGTTTTGGTCTTTTCAAAGGCAACATGACAACTACAGAATAATGCCAACCTTATTCTTTAAAAGAAAAACAACCGATTACAGTAAGAATTGAGCAGCATGGACAAAAAGCTTTTAGTACAACAAAACAAAACACAAAACCCTTATAAATCAAGCCAAAACTGAAATGAGTGTGTGTTTAGAATTTGTATGAAAGAAAAAAATCCTAGGAATATTGTATATACTCTGAAATGTACTTGAAATCATAGGTTTTTGTGCACACTCTCTGGTGTATGTAAATGTATACCTTTTAAAGATAAGTCTCATCATATTTAAATTACATAACATCCCCTTGTATTGCATATTGTACACAAAACCCCAACCACAGAAATACACAACATGGAGTGAGTAAATATTTGGAGTCTCACTGTCTCTTCAGCTGCTCCACAGATTTGCGCTCCTCCTCCAGTCTGGCTCTCACCGCCTTCACTATAGTGGCCTGGAACAGCTCTGCCCCTCTGAAACGCACAAACACACATCAGTGACCAATCAGATGTTGTGTCAGTGTGTTACTATTTTACTATTTAATGAGCAAAATAAATTTAAATCTCCCTTTGGAATTAAATTTCACACAACCCTGTCGACGGGTATACTTACTCCATCTTTAACTATACTGGGCAAGACAATGTTTCTCAGTTTATGTTGCACAAATAAAGAAATTTAGCAAAAGTCCAGTGTGTAGGATTTAGGGGGATCTATCCATGGAATGGGAGGGTGAGCTTTCCCATCACACTGACATTAATCTCCAGAGCATATTTTGGATTTGGCTGATGTGTTTGCTTGATACACATCACTGCTTTTCTTCTCGTCCCTGTCAAAAGTCTTTACATGTTATCTGCTTGCTGAATAAATCATGCAAACCTGAATCTAGAGAGCCTTACAGAGTTGGTCTATATTTTTCTCAAATAAATCATATTGCAATGACCTTTTCCACAGCAGATTTGTTATCTAAGCAGGAAAAACCCTGTCATAACTGATAGAGTAAGCCTTTATAAATACTTGAAGATCGGAGCAGCACCACTGAGTCTCAACCTCAGCTGTGTACCTAGATGCGAGGATCTGTGACGCTCTGATATCAGCCACCACGTGGAGGAAGTAGTAGCTCATGAAGACTCGTCTCTGCAGCAGCAAGAAGGCGAAGCAGATACTGTCCCAGATGATCCCGGCCTCGGCGCTGGGCTGCTCACATCTCACTGGTGCAATATACATACAGCACACTCATACACAATCTAATTCAATCACAGTCATTTCACAAAATTGAGCTATTGACTTGTTCACACCACAGTAATCAATTCGTGGAATGAAAATCATTAACCTGCAATGAATTCCTCTCTTTGAATGCAAGCAGCAAATGCTGATTACCTCTAATAACAGGTGAAAGTAAGGATTCCTCCTAATACTGAAGGGGATATCTCACCTTCTGGTGAACGTTTTTCCACAATAAACGACCATAATATGCACAAAGAAGTAAAATGTTAAATCTACTCACAGTCCTCCGGCTTCTCGCTGTAGCCATTGATGGTGCAGGCGAGACTGAGCAACTGGATCAACCAGCAATGGTTCACTACCAGAGAGTTGATGTAGCCACAAGCCAGGATCTAAAAATGTTTACATTATATTTACATTTTAAGTATTATATTAAACCTTTAATGGGAGACGCTGCAGCTGAAAAGATTGTTTTTCTCATGTACTGGTCTTTTTTGAAATTTTGGGCAATTTTGCTTCCAAAACATCTTCTTTTATACTAGAGGGAAGAAAATATCCAAAATACACATTTAGTTCCTTATTTTAGTTCAGATTTCTGTTCTGAAAATGAATGCAAACAGCAAATATTCAGTAAAATAATATGTGATTTGCATATTTAAACATTTAGCATTTTGTAAGGCAAAGAAATAAATGTCAATGTATGTAATTATCTGGAGAAATTTGATGTTGATTTCAATTAGTGACATTTTTTTATCCTAGTGTCTTTTTTTGGGGGGGGGGGGAAACGGAATTTTACAATACATATCTTTAAGTGTAAACTGGCAAAGTTTCGTGGTGATACCCATTAGTTAGAATTTATACCCTGTTCACCTACAGTCTCTCCCCTTAAATATCTTTCATTCATGCAGACAGATATCTAAACAACATATCGACTCACTTGTACGCTACGTAAGATTTGTCTATCATATTAATTAATTGGACATGATATACAAGTTGAGATAGACGACTCACAGACAGAATATTCTTCATGGTGATCACAAAGATGTTGTAGGCGATCAGGAAGTCCCAGTAGTGCAGGATCTTTTTGATTGGTTTGAGCAGCAGCTCACCACCGAACAGCAGGAAGTAGAAGCAGGCCACCAGGTAGCCCATGCAGAAGACACTGATGCGTGTGGTCCCCGTGATGAAGATGATGGTGAGGACAAACCAGAACAGGTAGCTAAACATGATGACCTTCAGCATGTCCAGGTAGGACCTGGAGGACAGAGGTGAAACCGATATGTCAGTTTTCCAAAAGGATTTCAGAGTCAACAGATAAATGAGATGTGTTTTTGGGAAGCCTTGACAGGTCTAAATGTCAGGGGAAGGTTAGTGTTCAAAAAATCTGTGCTTCAAACCCAGAGGTGATGTAATCTGACATTGAATGTACACTGGAGCGACAGGAAAGAATTGTTATTGACGTTGCTAATAAAGTTCAAAGTTCAAAAGTTCAAAGTCGACTTTATTTGTCAAAACTGCAATATGTAATAAGGATGCATGTTTAGCACATAGCAATAGTCAAAACAACATTTCAGTTCTTTCTGCTGCTGTGTGCATAATCTGCCGCCCATCAATCACACTTAGTGTATCGCTTAGCGTCAGGACACCGGTAAGAGTCTGATCAATGAACGTGAACCAGAGCTGAAACCCGACTCCTGTCACTCAGCACAGGTACACTACTGCTTGTCCTGCGTGTGTCTAACATGCTAAAAGCATACGTATGGATCCTGTGTTACCATGTGAGAGCCCATTAATATGATGTGTGGAGTGAAAACATAGGAAGCAACGTGCATTAATTAGATGGAAAACAAGGGACCACAACAGCTGCACAGTTTAGGAAGCAGCTCTGATGAAGTGGGTTTGGATCGGACGATGCGTTGATGGGCCGGAATAGCTGAGTGAGTGTCCTTCTTCATCAGGGGGAGAAAATACCTTTTCCATACTTAAAAGCTATTTATTGAGTTAGAGTACAGGGCAAAAGCGTCTGAGTCGCGGAGTGACGGACAGAGTGTTTTTGTGGATTATGGATTTCTCCCCCACCCCGTATCCGTAATTTGATCCTGGAGGGAAACGATGGAATAAGTGCAGAGCTGCTGTGGCGTGGACAGACAGGCTGTACAGCTCTCTTTCTTTCTACTAGGGCTTGTTGATGGACACAGAGTGCGTTAATAAAAGACTTGTCCACTTTGTGCATCAAAACAGTGGAATGTGAAGAGCACATAATCAATGACTGTGGACAGGTCAGGATGCTCTCGCTGTCTTTTCACCTCGCTCTCTATTTCCCTGCCTCTGAAAACCTTCTCTTCACTCTTTTTTATGTGCCACGTCGGTATCTAGCTCTAGATTCAAATATCGGACGACAGCCAAAATTCTGAATTATGTATACAGTCGGTTTTCAAAACCGGCTCCCACTAAACTACTGTCATCTGTCAGTTTTTCTTACCTTTATTTATCCAGGATAAGAGATTTGCTGAGTGTGTATTTTCTTATTCAGCACCACCCCACTTAAGATTTCTACAGTTACACAGTTAGCAGCCAAGAACAACAGCAGATTCATACTGAGTTCTCTCTGAGCAGCTCGACTGGAGAGGTTGGGATACAGTGTCTTACTCAACTGTTCCTCAGAGGTTGTTGCTGGAATTTTTTTTACTTTTCTAATCCAATTCATTTACCTAACCACAACCATCTGTTATCAACTTGCTTCTCTATACTTTAGTCTATCAGTGAGTTTAAAGTTGTACTTTATATAATACAATACATGTAATTATTTATTAATACATGGAAATACATATAAATAGTTGTCACATAATATAGTTTAATATACAAATGATATATTAATGTTATATTATATTGTATTTTCTCATATCTTATAATTGTCTTCTCTGTGTATCTCTTATTAAATCTCTCTATAGTGTGATATTTCTGTTCAAGAAGGAGCAACTGTAACGTAACAATCCCCCCTTAGGGATCATAAAGTATTTCTGATTCTGATAACTTGGTTCACAGTTGCAAAAACTTTTTGATTTACACCTGCAATAACAGATTTTTTGGCCATGTAAGGCTGGCAGATAAACACAGAATTACAACATCATAACCTTTTCTGCTGATTTTCGCAAAACTTGTTGGCAGTTGTTTCATTCTGCGCATACAGCAGCAATGGAGCAACATTATCATTCATTTGTTTCTGACCACCTGGCGAACGCAGGTCCAATACATAGTCACAATATTTTAAAATATGAATTATTTTTGTTGAAATACATGCAGACAGTTTAAATAACTGATTGATGTAAATGTGTGTCATTTATTCATTTATTTATGTCATTTATCAAATAAAAAAAATAAAATTAAAAAGAAATGTTTAAATTATAAACATAAAGTCTGGTTAAATTTTGGCCACTGGCTGGTCTTCTATCAAATACTTTAATTTCTGATGAACATTTGTCATATTTAGCTCAGTTTAAAGGTGCTACATGTTAAGAATTGTCCACCTGCCGAATTCAAACTCCAAACAACTCTAAGAAGTGTGGCTGTTGTTTACTATCAGACTATCATCTCTTGTGGCTAGGGGCTAGCTGGTTAGCAAGCTCACTTCAATAGATATCTCTGCAACCCAATACATTGATGTCTTTGACATAATGTCAAAACTGTCATTCTTTTACATTCTGTTGATTGTGTCTGTTATTTTTTTTAACATTTTAAACACAAATTCTTACATATTGCATCTTAAAGTATACTGTAATCAAAGCTTAACTGCTTTATTAGATATAGTTACCTTCTGACAGAAACACCCAATACATTATTCATTCTCTTTTAGCTCTGTTTTTGGTCTCCACCAACTCCTGAGGAAAATGTCTGACTCTTAAGCTGCTAAATGTTCCACTATGTTCACCAGCTAGCCACTAACTGTGTCTGTCTACCATTTGGTGCTGAGCAGGTTGTGTACAGTGGGTTTTGAATAAGTCTGAATAAGCAAATATGCGGGCTGGATGATAAACAATGGCGTCAATTCAATCTCTGTAAAGCCAAAGGGGGCTGCAGATGTGGTAGACAATTCTCTGTAGGTTCATCACTATGTCTCATTGTCTCATTGTTTTCTTTTTACCATTTCTGATAAAGCTGCTTTGAACATTTTTTCATGCCATTATCTCATTTTGACAGAACATTTACAAAAGAAAAGAAAATCTGACGGTTATCCTGTTTCACTTTTGATGATTGAAAATTGTTGTTTCCATCATTTCAGAGACAACTGTGAATAGTATGCATTGGCAGCACTAAATTAAAACAATAAAACCTTAAAGTTAAAATTCTACTCTTTAAGATTTAAAAACAAAGCCATAACTCCAAACAGACACAAGTCTTAATGTTTAAATCGACATTGCAGCTCTTACCTGATTTCTTTGGATGCAAATATGATACAAAAAAGAACTTGCTTATACTGAACACATTTCACTTAATTGATATCTAACTTAATTAAGCATCTATTAAGCCAACTACTTCCCGTCCTCTCCATTGTCCTCCATGTTAATGCCAGTTCAGTCAAGCTCCAATGGCACCAAACTTATGACGACTGTTTCCGGTGAATCTAATGTAAAATCTAATTTAACTGTTGAAATACAAGCATGGGATCCATCGCCATATACTGTCTCCACATGGCCCTAATAGGAACACTTACTTCCTGCTGCAGTGTGAACACAGCATGATGTCATTGTGAGCTGCTGTACCTGCAGTGGATGAAGTCGGGAACAGGGTTGTGGACGCTGAAAGAGGCTGCGTCCAGGTCTCTGCAGATCTCCACGTTGTCTCCAGCCATGAGGCGGACTGCCGCCTTGTTCTCATCGTCAAAGACCTGCCTCTGCATGGAGGCGCACAGCAGCAACATGAAGTCATCTAGACAAGAAAAGAGGAGAGGGGGAATCTTAGTAGCAATTGCTACATATCTACTAATTGGAAAAATATGGTTCAAACTCGTCTCCAGAGCTATGCAGATACACGTACAGATGAGGAACAATGAATTGGGTTTGGTTTTGAAATCTGGAAGGTAGAGCCACTTGATCACATCGGAGTCTGTAGTGGAGTTGAGAAACCTCCAGGGATAGTCTGAAATGAAAACATGCACCATTATCATCAGATATAAACAACATCAACATGTCAGGTTTATTGATGGAGCACTTTAAAGGGACAGGATTGGCAACAAGAGGCTGACATGGTAACAAATAAAAACAGAAAAAGTACATCTTTACTGAACGATGTGAAACAATCTGAGGCCTCAACGTTCTCCTGGGCTAAGATAACAACTTTTACACAGATAAGCAGTTTCAAAATGACGAAATGTTGATCTTGTAATGTAATTTACAAGTAACACAGAGATCATTTTGAGGAAGTTGTCATGGTCCTGTCATTTCAGTTTCATTTTATTTTTGTTTCATAGGTTTTATGGGTTTCTGTGGTGTCTTTTTCCCTGTTCCCCTCTTGTATTCTTGTGCTCCTCACCAGCCTAAATTTCCCTTCACACCTGTTTTGCATCACCTTCGTGGATTACCCTCACCTGTGTTTCTCCATCTCACTCCACCTGCACCTCATCCCTATACAAATGTACCAACTGCGCTTTCTTGCTCTCTCTTGGTCAAGGACTGAAGAATTAACCTAATGTGCATGTTTGATGTCTTTAAAAGACCTGATCTACAAAGAAAAAAACAAATGCTGTGTCAGGTATTCAAAATGGTAACAACTATCGATATTTGTTATGGTACTATATCGAAGTTAGAAATTCCAGTATTGTGACAACACCAGGTAGGAGTGCTGGCATCCTTTCACAACATAACACTGAAACAGATTTTGTTTCGAGCCAACATAAAATATAGATTGTCGGTTAAACTTACAGAGTGAGCAAGCAAGAAGGCTCCATTATTGATTATCCGTCTATTTTGTGCCATTAAAGAGCCAAAAGATGTGTTATTCAACAGAACTGGGAGAAAAATGAAAGAAATGCAGGTGGGAAACAATTGATATTCAGGAAGAAATAATTGTTTGTATGATGTCTGTGCAGCTTATCTGCTGTTAACAAGGCATGGGATTTATCGAGTCAAAGAACAGCCTACAGTCTGCCAGCACTGCAGCAAAGCAGAACAAATTAGCACAATGTTTTTTATACAAAGAAAGGAATAACTTTGTGTATTACATTAGCCGAATTTACAAGAGGGGACAAATAATTAAGAATTCGTCATAGACAGTGTTAAACAAATTTAAAGTTTCCCCGAACTCAACAACTCACAAAACTCTGTCAAGGTCAGTGCAGCAGACCAAACACAGGAATGCAAGAAGAAATTAAATTCTCTCATAAACATTGTGATACTTTAATCTAAAGGCTCTCTGTGTATGTGTTGAAGTGCACAGAGACGCACACAGACCCACTGACCTCTGACCCGAAGGATGAAGGACGTCAGGAAGACAAGGCACAGAACTGAGAAATCCTGCCTCATCCCACTAATCATGACTGTTTTCTTCATCCTTCCCAGAGTCATAAAAATCACCACCGGGTTTCTGCTTTAAAATGCGCTAATTTACAGAATACCAGAGTTTTGGTAATAACTTTTACAACTTTCAGATACAAGACCAATTCATTTTTGTGATTAATTTTCCTTCTACTTAATGTATCAATAGATTAATTAATGCCCCTTTTAACTTAAGTACTTAATAATATTTAAGTAGTGAGGAAGCTACATTGGATCTTAATGAGGATAACGAGAACACATCAAAAATACCAGGTGTAAATCTTTGACAAGATCAAATCATTTCTTATCTAGTTAACATAACCAGGTACAGATCCAATTTTAACACTAGGTGTGAATGGGCTGTTGGGGAAATAACCTTGAGACAACATAGACAGTTTGAGCTAAGTTATCAGTTATAGAAGGGTTAATGGAAAGAGGATTACTGACAGCACAAAATACCAACTGTTTGTGGTTGTCAGCTTCTTAAATGTAAAGATGATCTGCTTATTTTTTCATTTATATGATCATAAAGTCAATACTGTGGCTTTGGTACTTTTGATCGGACAAACAGGCAATTCAAAGATGTCACCTTTGTCTTTGGGAAGTTGTAATGTGCCTTTTTCACTATTTTTTGTCATTTTATATATTTAATGATTATTCAATTTACTAGTAAAAAACAAATGCTAGATTGATCCATAATGAAAAAAGTGAAATCATAGCAATAACTGGCTGTTATGTTTTCAGTACAATCTGGTCGATTACACAAACCTTTACAGGCTGCAGGTGGGATCCCAATGCAAACAAAGTACTGGAAAGTCAGCATGCAGGCCAGGAAGCAGCAATATATGGGCCAGATCTCAGCGATGGCTTTCCTTCTGCGTTTAAACATGACAGCTATCAAGGCGAAGGCATGAAGCATGGCATAGAAGTCCATACGCTGCCCGATGACATTGACCACCAACAACAGGCACGTCTGAGGGAAGAAACATGAGTATATACATGAGGTGATGGAGCTAACAGCTTTTGGATATAACATACATTTTTTAGCTCTAACCCTAAACCTACCTCAAGTCCAAACTTGTAGAAGAAGTAGTTGATGAAGTATTTGACGAATTTGACGATGCCCATGTCCAGATGCTGCCGTGTGATATCATGGAAGATAATCCTGGCAGCAGGAGGTGAAAGTTTGTTTCTCAGTCTGTAGTACAGCTGATGGCGGTAGATGGTTACCTCGAATGCTAACAGAGCGAGCATCAAGAGGTTGTTCTGCACAGAGAGAATATTTTTTACTACTTCTGTTGAAAATATATGCAGACAGTTTAAAGGGACAGTTCACCCCGAAATCAAAAACACATCGTCTTTACTGTAGAGATCAAGAAAGAGACCTTGCTGTATTTCGCAGTATTTCAAATGAATTTTTCTTTTTGTGCCATCTAGCTCCACCATATTTGACAGATTGATTTGAGACATCCTTTAGGCCAATATCTCTAAAACTCTGCAACTCACACCAACACATCTAGATGATAAATACACTACAGGTTAGACATATGTATTTTAGATTTTGGGGTGAACTGTCCATTTAAAATTATTTCAGTCATTAATCAAAGAAAACCACTGAACTTTTTCTGATCTTTTTTCTTCTAGAAAAATACAAAGCCTGGCAGTTTGGCCACTGGCTGGTCTTAGTAAACATGTTTTATTATATTACTTTAACTTCTAGCAACTTGGAATGGACATTTTTCATATTTTCTAACATTATATACCCAAAAGATCAGTTAAAGTTTACTGTGATCAAAGTTAACTGTCTGTTTTTTTTCTTCTTTTTTTATTATTAAATTAAAAAGCCTACAACATAGAGGAAACAAAGACCACAGCAGATATACACTAGATATGGAATTACTTATGGACAAGGAAAAAAATCAACCGATTAATTCACCACTGTACTTATGACAACTTTAAATCAGAGAGACCAAAAACGAAAAGGATAATGTTTTTATACTTTTGTTTTTTGTACAGATTGAGGGGGTGCTATGTAGTTTTGGAGAATTTGAATATTTACAACATTAATGAGGTAATAATACAAACTCAGAAATATTTATTTTTTCCCCAACTGAACACACAAGCTGTTCTCAGAGGAAAATAATGTCCCCAGAACACTGCCGGTTTGTTTATTCAGTCACGAAGACGAGGATAGTTTGTCACGCTATTCCTTTCTGTTTCATCCTTTCAGGTGATGGATGTTTCCACTCCTCACCCTGAGGTAGTCCAGCAGGTCTTCAGACTTCCTCAGGCCCACCCAGTGTGCTCCTTCCACAGGACCCTTATACAGCAGAGACTCCTCCATCTCCTTCTTCAGTTTCTCTGTGTAATTTGGCTGTGGACAGAAAATATGTGTTGTTGGCTCTGAAGAAATGCAAACTTGCTTTGAAGGTATTAACTGTGCCATACTCTCCCAGTTGTGAGATTTACCATGAAATAAAATCAGTGTTGTGTGTTTGTGTGTACATTAGGTATGTATGTGTTGCTCAATAAATGCTGCATGTTTGTTTCAGATAAGACTTAATTAAGAAAGGGTTGTAATGGTAATATTAAGCTGTGTATATGTGTACATAACATGGGTTAAAGAACTGTAGTGTGATTATATTCACCATAGTGCAGTTCGAGGGGACGGGGTCTATAGTCTTCAGCTGGAACAACATTTTGCACACAATGACGACACACGTCCACACAGTGCAAATACTAGAAGCCAGGGGTCGATACTGGCTGTAGGGCAGTGCAAAGGCCCAGGACGCCAGGAACACAAAGTTGAACAAAGACACCTGCACAAGAAGACAATACAGGTGATGAGGATGAAAAATACCCAAACTCACGTAAAAACATGTATTGCATGTAATCATTGTCAGTGGTGAATGTTCTCTTGGATTTTACAATGAGATTAAACTCTTGAATGCGTATTTCTCCCATAAATGTGTTTTTTATAAGAGAAAAGTGCAACTTGATCTTGAAAGCCCCCCTCTCTTTGCAGCACGTACACAATTGCTGTATAAGATTTCCTTCTTGATTCCAGGGGCGAGAAAATGCACATCTGGAAGCTATAAATGTTACCACCTGTGATAACGGGCTACTGTAAAGCCGACTGGTCAAAACACTCGGGTTAAGCTCAGATACAATTCACTAAACGGACATGACATCCTCCTGTTGCAGATACTGATTCAAGTCATATGTCAGTCTAATTGTACCGCAGCCTTTCATACCTCTTTGACGCAGACCATGACAATGTAGCAGGCCACAATCTTGATGATGTGGATCTCCAGCAGCCACCAGATGAACAGCTGCAGTTTGTGGAAATACTCCAGGAACTTGAGGAAGAGCACAGTTAGACGGTCGACCACCAGGTGCCATTTATTCTTCAGGTCTGAAGAAGAAGAGACAAAAACCAGATGCACTTAAATGGAAGAACAACAAGACTGAAGAGGTGCAAGTGGAAAGTGTTTCCCGGTTTCTCCTCTTAATTATAGCAGACTGTCCTGTGCTTACACACTTTTATCCATCTTCCAGCACTTTGCTTATGTGTCTTCTTATACACCAACTCAAGAAGGAACAGACGGATAGAAATAAGATTCTTTCTTTACACTTCAGGAGTAGTTTAGAAGATATTTTATGTTTCTCTTCTTCGTAACACAGCCACTGTAAAATGTCCTGCTGCCATAAATGTGTATTAATCCTCAGGAGAAAATAGACCAAGCAAATGCACTATTCCCGCTTCTCCTGGATGGATAAGATAATTTCCTATTTTTATAATTTAAAAATAAGTTCATAACCTGTAGTTTATGCACACCTGAGGGTAAGAAAGGTTGAGATGCAGTGAGGAAATATGGATGACAGTTTTGATGCAATGTGCGAGCTGTGCTTGTTGTTCTTCTTCTCTGCATTTATTAGTGGATCGCAATCCAACTTTATAGTTGCATACCACCGCCTACTGTATCGAATTGCGTACATTCTGCGCTTGTGGTACTATTTAACGGCTTTGAATTTACCGATACCGATATATATAGCTGACAAGATAAATTTTCCATGATATATATCGTGCATCCCGGGGTGTAAAGCGCACAATGGCAGGCCCCCGTGCTCCCATTGGGCGATCCTCTGGTGAGATAATGACAATCTGTACTTTAATGAGTGAAAAAGAAATGTAAATGTTTATACCATTTAATCCCAGGTGTACTTGAGTTCAATGTAACTAAACAAGTGTTTTACTTGTATTCTGAAACTGTAAAATGTTTGTTTATGTAACTTTTCCGATGCACAATATGTCCAGATGTATGGAAAACATGCCTCAAACTGAATATCGACACTGTTACTTTAATTATGTGAAAATTAAGACATAATATTTGGTTTTATATTCTCACAAAGGATATAAAACAGCCACAGTTTGGTGGCGAGTGTATGTTTTAACAAAAGCCATATTATCTGAGGTTTTAATAGAGGCCTCATTGTTTGGATAAGAAAGTCTGAGAGAGCATATAGCTCGTATAGCTCGCAGCTCATTATATACTGAGAGGCCCTGCGGGGTTGTGTTTTATCACCTATTTTATTTTCTGTGTATATAAACAACATTTTAATTTAAGACCAGTGTGAGTGTCTGTGTAAATATGCTAATGGTGCAGGGTGAGTTGGCCATAGTAGGACGATATAATGGGTTGAAAGTGAGCACTTGAGCTACGTGCCGTGTCAGAGCAGAAAACTGGAGGTAAATCTTCCTGAACCCAAAAATCTGCAATACACCAGATTTTTACAGCTTTGCTCGGGATGATAAATGATCGGCTGGAGTGAGTGCAGACGGCAGATACTTGTGCTGCAGTCTGAGCTCCTCTGGCTTATAAAGATTGTGTGCTACATATGTCTTCTGAGCAGACCAAAGAACTGCAGGCTGAGAGAGATATCACAGAAAAGGTCTCTATAACAGCACAGGAGTCTCAGCTGTAAACACAGTGAGAGAGGTAAACATGTCCAGCAGCGTGGGAAGCTTTGTTCCACTTTGGAGGGAAACAACAGCCTGAGCAACACACACAAAAGCTCATATGAGATGATCAAGTGCAAATACAACTCTAGAAAATGTGCTCAGCCACACGCAATCTGGATAAACAGCTCAGCGATAACTTTGCTTTGATATTTCAAATCTGATGTTTCATATGTGATGTTTTGATTTTTGATATTTGACATTTAAATGTTTTTATTGTATGTTAAATATTTAAATATTGTACATTGGCCAACACACCAAAAGTGAAAATAATAATATTAACAATAACAATAAAAAGAATATGAATAGGAAACAATAAATAAACAATGATGGCACTCAGTAAACTGAATACCTTCGTCAAGGCCCGACAGTCCCCTTTAATTCAATCAAGCCTCTCCAGTGTCAAATAAAACATATCTATATCTGCTTGATCCAAGGTTTGTTTTGATCTGCACCAAATTGTACTCACTCATAGATACCAACCACCTTAATACAGCTGATTTTTTTTCATCAAGATCCATGCACTATTCCCTGAGAAATTAACAAAAATGTCGAAAAACTCTCTTCTCGCAATGTTAAAGAAAGCGAGATAAGAATTCCTGGATCCGTCCCATTAGTCCAGTTTCGCACCAAAAGTTAATGGGATCTATTCTGGACCGAGACCCGTCCTCCGTCAAAGTTGTGTGAAAATCCACTCAGTAGTTCTACTGACAAACCAATCAATGAAAACATAAACTCCTTGACAAGGTAATGAAGCAAAAAACTAAACAAACTCACTTAAAATAAAAGAAAGATTCTACAGTGATTCCATAAAGTTATCAATTACAGGTCTTTAGTTGCATTTTGTGCAGTGTAGATATTATCACAGTAATCCAGGAATGGTAGAGGTAAATTCCCCAAAAATGTATTAACAGAGCACAATGTCAGCTTTTCCACCTTCATATGAACCGTTACCTCTTAAATCCAGTGGCTTTGCATAGCGCGGGAGTTAGATTTTATACTGTATAGACTGAGACATCTTGCTAAATGTGTTGAGGAAGCAACCATCTGGGCCTGGACTCCAGTGAGATTCAGATCACTGTGAGCTGTGGCAAAAATTTGGAAAACATTGCTCTGGGTCTCAGGCCTCGTTACACATGCACAAGAGTGTTTCACAGACTTTAGTCCAAAATCGTCTCATTTTTGGTGTTTTTCTCCAAACCCAGTATTTCAGTATGACACATATCACTAATTACTATAGCACCACACTGGAGGACGTTGTTGGTTGTTTTTACCGCAGAGGGCTCAGTCACCATGTTCAAAACAAGGACAACGAAGCTAAAAGTGCAGCAAAACCCAATTCGTAAACAAAGTGCACAAGAGCTGTTTTTGTTATTGCAGGCTGGCTACATTTACCATCTGCTTGCTCATCAAACAGTGACTGAGGAGGTGTTGGGCATGACTCTTTCTTATGTCGTTGAATATTGTAGCTTTATATAAAATATTTTAATTACCATCAGAATTGACTGGCACACAATTAATTGGCAATTTTTGTGAAAGGTGACTGATGATTTGAGTTTATCAAAATCTTCTCAAGTGTGAGGTTTTTGCTTTTCTGTTTTTTTCATCATAAAGTGGAAATCCTTCAATGATCAACTGCTTACTGAAGAAAATCCTTGATACATTAATTCATAAATAACAGTTTGTTGCAGCCCTGATATCATTCACTGTATGTTCTTGTTGAGATTGTGGACCCGCTCAGTACCTGAGCTCTGCTCCGTGCTCGGCTCTGGCCCCGTCTTCGTACTGCAGTGGTGGCTCTCCTCCTCGCTGGACATCCGTGGGTCAGAGAGGCTCCCAGGCTTCTCACCAGTCTTGTCGGTGTCATACATCACCACCACCAGGGCCTCCGTCTCCTTCTCCTTCTCCTTCTCCTCCGACCGCCACTTCCCCTGCTCTTCTTGCTCCTCCTGCTCCTCCTGCTTCTCCTGCACCTCCGCCTCCTCTCTGGGCAGCGCTGCCTCCACTGAGCTGGCGCTGAGCATGGTGAGGTCTGCCAGGCTGCCATCCTGGTGCACCAGCCTGAAGACATGTGAGATGTTATTACGCACAAATACACATGCATGCAGATTCATACGCACATCTGTATTTCTACACTCATGAGGACCTTCTATGACTTTTGGATTGGTCTTCTATGACTATTTTTCTATCTTTTATACTGCATTATTTTTGGGGACATCTCTGTCTTTTTTTCAGGAGCAATTTTTCTTTTGTTTTAAGTGACGGAAAGATCCATTTAGTAGCTGTTCTTTAATCCTATCACACAATCTTCCTCAGCACCCATCACGCTGAACTTCTCATATGTGTTATGCTCTTGGTACTGTATTTGTTAAGGTGGAATTAATAAAACTATTTAACTTTTATCAAATGTCTTTCTGAAATGCCCATATTGGCTGCTAGCATTTTCAACCACTTTGTCTTTACAATGTTGGTAGATGTATGTTTTGCTGATGCACTAGTTTGTATTGGTTGCCTTTATCTCCCACTCCCTATTGGATAATTACAATTTCTTCTGCTTTATTTTATGCAACTGGTTGTGTCTTGATCAAATCTGACCATTTTGAGACACCCATACATCAACTACAGTGAGCCACGTGGGACTCTAACCCAGTAATGAATGTAATAAAATGCGAATAGGTGAAATAATTGGTGTTCACCTACATTTTAGAGCATTTGTGGCCCCTAATTTCTAACTTCAGGACTGTTTTCTTGAACTTCCAAGGGCTTTATTTGCCTTAAGCTGATCCTGGGATGCAGGGATGTTGCAGTTCGAGGACGTCAACTTAACCCCTGAGTAGGGTTGCTGCAGTGGCAACATTTTCCCACTGACTAATAAGACATTGTGACATCACCGGTAATACCTGGTACATCTGCTTTCTACAGGTAAAGATGCTCACTATCTGTCGAGCACTGTGTTAATGAACGGCTGATGGAAACTGATCACTTCCGACAGCTGCAGCTTCACATTAAAAGCATTTAACTGGTGAAACACGAGTTGACTTTTATTTTGAAGTAGGCTTGTCACAAGAAATGCAATGTGGTCAGCACTGCTATCGTTCATCAAAAATGCGTCTACAGAGCAAAACGACTGTAATTTTTCTACATTTGTTGACAGAGGATCAGTTTTAAATGTCAGGGAGTAGTTTTAGTTCAAGCCCATCCCTAAGCTATTGTGAGAGAGTGACCTTTATCATGCACTTACATGTCTTGCTGTTAACATTAACCTTATAGAAAGCAATCTGAATCTGATGTTAACGCTTAACAGCAATCTTAAGAAATCGGGGCTGGGGAAAAATTCTACATATTTGAAAGTTTTCCTCACGTTCCTATCATTTGAAAGCTCTCTGTCCTCATAAGTACATAAATACAACACACACTCAAACAAACGGTCCAGGTGATTCTCAAAAGGCTCCGATGCAAATGTCTGGATGGGAATTATGAGCTCTGCGTCCTCTAACTGAACAGCAGAGCAACATTTCATCAGGCATTGTCATTGATAAGCAGTGCACATTCCTTCTGCATTCTTTAAAACAATCTGTGTTGTTCTTATTTTTTTCTGTTTAAGGGATTATTTCTTCTTGCAGCGGATAAATGGTAGCAGCTGAACAGAGGCATTAACCCTTTAAATTCTTCTCAGGCAATGGGGCGAGGTCAAAGGTCGGGTTTGGCTTGCATGAACCGGCCGCATATCAAGGCAAGCATTTGGTTATCCAGCCACATCCAGGTCACACTTACTTGCTCTCTTGAGTGGGAATTTTTTGCTTGATGCTGCTCAGAACAATAAAGTTACACAGAAGTCAAGATGAACAGTGAGGAGAGAAACCGACAGAGACAGGCTGAAACTGACACTTGAAATAATTTAAAAATATCCACGTCGTTTTTATTAGAATGCATGAAAACTAGCCAAGAGGCTCCTGTGGTTTGGGGCAGGCGAGCTTTTTCAGGAAGGGGGTAATTTTCTGAGGTTCAGTGCAGAAAAAGGGGGGTGTGGATCATTGGCAAGATACTGGAAGGGAAGAACAGTTCTCAGAGATTCAAACATGCTTGTTCGACAGTTTGTGAAACCATTAAAGAAGAAGTAGAAGGGTCTTTATTGGAAAAAAGAGTGGGTTTCGAGGAAGGTGAAAGATCCAGAAAGATAAGAGTGAACCCAAAAAGGCTACAAGCAAAATAATAAAATTACAAAGCCTGAAAACAAACAACAATCATGTCAGTAAAATACCTAAACTTCAGGATATTTCATAACAACATCAGTGTATAATCATCGGCAAAAACAGAGTGACAGGGACAAGTCAGTGAGGGGGCAACAGTAAGAGGAAGTTGAGACTCAGAGGTGAAATGGGATGGTGGTGGATGCCACAAAAAGCGAGCAGATACCCACCTATCCATGATCAGATGGACACGCCCACTGACTTTAGCGTGGCTGCGTGAAGAGGGTGGCAGAGGAAAGATGGTAGCAGGTCACACAGAGAGAAGCAGAGCAGAGACGAGCTCAGCAAGCGGCAGTGGAACAATGGAAAACCCACAACAACACAACAATAAAGGGAAGTGTGAATGTTGTAAAACATTCAGCACACGATGACAGACGGTTGACGAGAACAGTGGTTATAATGGGCGTTTAACAGGGTGTGTAAGTGTGATTATACAGAACAGAGTGAGATGAAAAGGGATGAATGTTTTCATCTCATGCTCAACTTAAGTCGTGGGGTTCAACATGTATATATTGTCATTTACTATTCTTGACTAACTGGTATTCTTGTGCGATAACTTGACAATAACTGTCGATCAACTTTCAGCAGAATCATGAGCTGATGAAGTCTCAGTTGGTGCCCCTCCTGTACTGTTGCATCGAGTCACAGAGGGAAGCAGCTGTTTTTCTGAAAGTGTTGCACAATACACACTTTATTGTGTTGTAGATGATGAGAGACCTTATACAGACCTGATATCGTTTTCCACTGACCCCCCCGGTTTCACAATTCTCCCATATTTCTCCCAATTTATGACAATTTTTCACACTTTTCCCCCTTTTAGTTATCAGTTAGTTAGTTTCCAGCACTGTACAACGTGTAGTCTTCTGTTCTGCTGTGCCTCGCCCTTCTCAGTGTGTGAGAATAATAAATAAGAAAAGAATAAGAAAATGTAAACAAATTTCAGACATCCTGGAGAGAAGAATCCCCATTTCGGTTTGGACAAAAGAAAACAAACAGAAGGTGTCTCACCTGTAGATCGTGCTCTCCTCTTTAGCCACTACAGCCTGGAGGTCAGTGAGCTGGAGGAAGCGGTCGTGGAAATAGTGCAGGTGGAGAATACACACCAGCAGGAAGGAAGTGGGTATGAAAATTCTGGTGAACAGCGTGGAGAGAGAAAAAGTCTCCAAGCCCAGGTCATTCAAGCTGCAGATGTGGAAAAAATAAGAGGAAACAGAATAACGTGAGATTAGGCCTCACGTCTTTTTTAAGGTACCTGTGAATGAGGAGGCTCTCAGGTGTGAATGTGTACGACTGCTTCAGTCAACTGAAGATTGAAGACAAAAAATGAACAAAGGTCATCTTGTGTTGTGTCATGATGTTACACCATGTGGATCTTTTGTTTATCAGTTCATCTGATTGCTGTTTCACTATTTATTAAGTGCAGTTGTTCTTTTTGTACCCTTATAGACTTTACAGTCATGGTTACAGACACTCTCTCCATCCACCTACACATTACAGTTTGAGTGTAATGTCTTCGCCAAAGAAAGAGACGAAACACACAGTTAACAAAGTTAATTATGTGTCAAATCAACAACAGTTAAATCAAGATAACTCTTCATTCTCTCTCTCTAAAAACAGGGTCACATTCTACAAGTTAAATAAAGAGAATAATAGACGTTTTGATGTTGAAATTCTGGCAAAGCTTCAAATCCAAATGTCCTTGTTGCAGACGTGGCAAAAGAACACACATGTGGTAGAAGCACTGATTCAGCCTCTTTACTCAAGTAAAAGTAAGACAATACAGGCTCTGAAATGTACTCAAAGTATAAAAGTTTTCCTCTGAAAGACATTTCTTTCACCAATTTCTATGGAAAGCTAACAGAACCTCCTTTTTTATTGCTTCGTCTTGCTACGTCTGCCTTTTGCGATATGAACTGACAGGTTGAAATCAGTCGTGATGTTGTGAAGGCAGCGTGCAAAAACGCAAAAATTTAAATAATCGACAATTCCCTTCAAATGCAAGTAATTAACCTATTTTGAAAATGTAAAAATTAAAAGTAAAGTGCAGATACCTGAAAAATCTACTTGAGTACAGTATCAAAGTACTTGTAATTTGTTACTTCCCACCTCTGGTAACCTGCTTCTCAGACGTGCTCGGTTGGGCTCACCTGTCTTTGTCCATGCGCGTCACGTTGGACCAGACGACCATCGAGTTATCAAACTGGCAGGTGTAGACGAGGGTGAGGACCAGCATGGTGTATATCACCACCGACATCCAGAAGTACTTCAGGATCCTTCGCCACCACTCAAAGTGAACCTAGATAAGAATAATTGTGTTCATTGTGCCTCGGGGTTATGAATTCTCTGACATTTACAGCTATAGTGAATTAAATTAAACATGCTGCTCAGAGGATGTCTGGATTTAAGGTGACTGCTCTGTTTTATAGTGGAAGGGGTTATAAAACAGTCGAGAATACACTGTGGACTATGAGCCAGCTGTACACAAACTTTATGACATACTAAAATTGTCAGCACCTTCTGTCTTTGGGAAATTGAATTTGGAAACTTTACAGTGTCCTGCCTATACGCTAAACTTGGAAAACACACATACATACCGCTTAAACAGCCTGATTTCAACTGATGACAGCACATTTTTGAATGCATCCAACAGTAATCACGGTTATAGAGTGTCAGTAACCCATGTCGCTCCTCCCCCTGCTCATGCAGTAAAAGAGAAACGAAATGTTCTGGTATCCCTGCCCACTTCATCCAATCAGGACAGAGAACTCCATAAAGAGTGCGTCCTGTCTACAAGCAGAGATCAGGATCCTCCTGTTCTCGTACCTACATCGGCAATGGCTGAACAGGGAAGGCTACCAATTCCAGCACTCCTGGTGACGGCTTATACTTTTCCAAACACGGCAAGTGATTTAAAAAATGCTTGAAGAAAAGAAAGAGGGGAAGAGAGCTGCCTCAAATAAAGAATAGAGTCGTGCAAGTGTGGTGATGTAGAGAGCGGGAAGGGGATAACTAACTGCTGTGTAAAAATGCCTTCTCTCCAATACAAGGAAACAAGATGGAACTTAGCTTGTGGTGCTCAAAGCGCCAAAGAAATACATTTTAAACACTAAACAGCAGTGTCTCTTTCCATAAATCCTGACCTGGTTACTCAAGATAATCCACAGACCTTGTCGTGAGCAGTTTCATGTAGGACATTTTTTTTCTTTCTACCAAACCATCAACTGGATCACCGTGTGTGTGTGCGCCTACTCATGGAAGAGATGCTTATTCTGATGTAAACATTAATGGCGTCCTGCACGGCTGAGTTCTAAACTTATCTTATCTAATATTAGTTAGCTTAGCTTACTTAGCTAGCCTCTCGTCCACGAGCGGCACTTTGAGCTTCACAAGCACAGCGCCGTCTAGTTCCATTGTATTTTCGAGAGAAGGCAGACATCTTTACGGCTAATATCTCCAAAACTCTGCAAATCAAAACAATCTCAATGGAGAAAAACTACTGCAGGTTAAAGGAAAAATATTTATTTTTGATTGTGGGGTGAACTGTCCCTTTAACATTGAAGATAACTGAGGAGAAATTGAAGAGAGACATTGGGAATACGTGTTCAAAAACACACAAAGTGGTGCACACCTTAACTCAACACTGTGTATATCTAAGTCTGTGTGCTTCTGATGTAAAAATGCAACAATGCACCGGTGTGTTTTGTACCTGATAGAGCGCCACACAGGAGAGGAACATCATCATGTAGAGGATCTTGTACATGACGATGGTGCCCTCGAAGCTGACGATGAAGAACATGCCACCGCAGATGTAGATCCAGTATTTGACCAGCATAGCCATGACCATGCCGCCCAGAACCTGCATGATGTCCTGCTCCCCTCCCTCCTCCGACTCTTCTTCCTCTATAAAACACAGCAGCCAATCAGAAAACTCTGCATTAACTAACAACTAAGACACATCACCAGTGTTGAGCAAGTTACTTCTAAAATGTAATGTATTACATATAAAAAGCATTAGCCATTCCTATAATCTATAATCCATATAATCTATAATAACACAAAAACAGGAGTCCAGGGTTTACCCTTCTTCTTCTGATCCTCCACATGAACGTCTGAGAGACTAGCGCTGTCCTCCTTTTGTTTTTCCCATCTCTCTGTGAGCGTTTGTCTCAGCAGCAGCCAGAAGCTCAGCATACACAGGACCTACACACAATAAATAAAAAGTTTAGACACAAAGGTGGCCAGCGAGAAAAGAGAAGATGAACGGATAAGTCACTTGAATTTACTTTAACTTGCTGAGAGCATAATACAGGTGGTCAAAACAACACTTGACTAAACTTTCAGGCATGTGCTGCATTCATCTGGCACTTAAAATAAACTTTAAATAAATAGAGTTTGACTCAGGTGTGACACATAATTTCATCTCCGCTGTCTGTCTGTTTAATAAAACCATAGCATGGATGACAAAAACACATTAAGGCTGTAAGTCTGTGGTGGCCGACTGACATAATAAGGTCAGGCTCAGAAGCCGCAAACAGCAAAGTCTTTGAACAATTCCAAAACATGTCAAAACACTACAAACCTGACCTTTTCCTTCTCGAGTACATCATTATATGACTTCCGTCCTTCTCTTATTTAAATAATAGTCTACTAGAGAGACACGGTGTGACAGTGTTTACTTTCAGAATCTAAAAAATATATTCCATTAGCTGCATACAAAGTTGCTTTAGAAATCCTTGCACATACTAAATCATTCTCTCATCATTTATTTGTGTTTCGGATCCACGTGGTTGTTACTCAGTCCAAGAGTCAGTTTTAATGATGATGCATGGATTTATAATAAAGACAGAAAAGGTCAAAATCAAGGAAATTATTGGGCTGTTCATTTTAACTTCCAAACCTTGGATGAAAGTGAGTGGAACGGGTTGTTCTTCTTGACAAAGAACCCTGAGATTGGTTCCATGTTCTCAAAAGTCCAGATGTACTGCAGAACTATCAGCAGGTTGCCGTAGGCCACCATGAAGGGAGATGACAGCATGGCGTAACGCCTCCGGTCCCTCACCATCCACAGTGCGCAAGACCAGATGAGGAAGACAAACGACAGCCAGCTGACGTATGTGATGCTCCACGCCTGACCAGAACAAATCACAGAAAATTCTTCATGAAAACAGTAAAGTTGTTAACAGTGATCATGGTTTCCTGCCTGTATCTCAATGAACAGTGAATATCTGGACATGAATGGATAGTGAAGAATGTGATGTCTAAAACAGAGCTTCATTCTTTGTCAGCAAAAAATAAAAACAAAACATTAAAGCGAGTAGCAAACAAGAACAAAGCCCACTTCCTCCTATTCCTCAATACACATGTGAGGGGAGGAAGAAGAAGAAGAAGAAGAAGAAGAAGAAGAAGAAGAAGAAAGACAAGAGAAAAAAAGTGTTACTCGAATGTATTAAACTATGATTCATCCAGGAATGTTTAAACCGAGAACAGATGCTCTCTTCCAGTTTTCTCCTGTTGTTCTGCCAGTGCTTCCACTGGAGCAGAGAGATGAGTTCAGTGCCTCGCTCAAGGATATCTTAATTGAAGCTGATCAAGGAGGCAGGAGTGTTTGGCATTTACTAACCACACCAGCATGTTTCCATCAGGACTGTGGGTTTAAACTTGTGATTTTCTGGTTATGATGCTGCGTTCATGTCATGTCAAATTAAACTGTAAATGTGAACCTCTAGCTGGAAAGTCACATTTTCACTGGAGTGTTTTTTTGGTCAGTTACATTTACATTAAAATTAAGTCATCTTTTTAACAGTTTATTCACAGTCACTTTGAAATGAACAAATGAAAGTGATTTTATTGACTCACCATCATCGCTATGAGAGCACAGATGTAGCTCTGTTTCATGATAAAGTGGAAGATTTTGACCATCGCACCGACTCCTCTTTTCTTTATCCCGTCCTCTCCCTCCTCAGACTTCTCCTCTCCTCCGTCCAACACTGAATCCTCCGGGGGCAAACACACCTCATACACACACTCATCCTTTTTTTCTGGTAGGACACAGAAACACAACTCACTGTTACTAGTAGTTACAACACTCTGCAGTGATTCAGTGTTCAGATTCCATCAAGTTGGGGACTATTGCAGGACATTTAAAAAAAAAATCTGTGCAGCAGAAGCCAAGATATCCTGACTTTTAGTCCATAAAACGGGACGGGCTCTACATTTCCCATAATGCAACTCAAAAGCATCTTTCGTTAGATCCTCCGTGCCACCTATATCCTTCAAAATCCATGCCCCAGTTAGCAACACAGGCTTTTTGTTTTGGAGTCTTCGGCTCTGTGGGGCTGTACTGGCACAGCTTTGAGCTAAATGCTAACATGATTATGCTAACATGCTGACATTGGCAACGCTAACATGCAATGTTTAGCACGTATAATGTTTTACATGTTAATCATCTTCGTTCAAAGTGTTAGCATGCTAATATTTGCTAATTAGCACTAAACACAAAGTATAGGGTGATGTAAATGTCATTATTGTGCGGGTATTTGGCCGAGTTTTGGAAAAATCGAAATTTTGACCTGATGATGGTGCTGCGTGAAACTCTAAATTTTATTGACAGTAAACATATCAAATTTTACAAATACAGTAAACAGTAAATAATAAGGGCTACTTCTTTGTCGTCCATGGAGAAAGTCCCCAGTCTCCCTTAAAAAAATCACTCAATTTAGAGCGTTGTTGCATTATAAGACCCTTATCAGCTTTGTGAAATACTGTGTACAACACATCCTTAACTTTTTGGGCCTACTTGTTAATTCAGCAAATGTTATTCATGAAGATATTTCTTTATTTGTGTAAAAAATGTGGTATCCATTTGTTCCACTGATGTAGTATGTTTGCATATAGACTGGGGAAGTGATCATAAGTGGTCACTAAAGAGGCATCTAAAGACACACGTAATACCAGGTGTAATTGACGGGCTTAAAGGAGGAGAAGTCATCATCTGGACACTATAACATCTGCTAGCATGGCTGAAAAAATCTTCTTCTCCAAGCCCAAAACAAAGTTGCTCAGGTGAGTTATTTTCTCAGACTTTACAAAGTTCCTTCAGAGTCACACGAGCCATTAAACAGCTGTATCCACAGGCTGTCGAGGACCCCCCTATGACTAGTAAACTGACTGTGCCATGTAAAATCGCTGAAGTGCCCCGTTAAGATAATTCTGTGAGTTCAGCTGCAACAAACTGCAAAGTAACAGTACAAAATAAAGCAGCCAAGACAGAAAGTGTTGCGCAGTCAAAACAAAGGAATCGTCTCAGTGTCTATGGCAAAAAAAAAATCAAAAATATCTGATCCAGTTACTTTAATTTACTGAAAGTATGTCAAAATAAAATTAAAATAAAATAAAATAAATCTTCAAACTGTTGCTATAATGTCATCCTTTGTGAAACTTAAGCAAGAAAATGTTCAACAGTTTCTAAACGGAGCGTTTTTCAGCCCACATATGTAACCTTAAAAATTAAAGTTACCATGACAAGCATTACAAGGTTTCCACATGGCAGCAGTGCTCATTTAGGATCCAACCAACGCCAATGATTTCTTTCTGACACCCAAATATATGACACAAAATCGGCATTACCCTGCTTGGTTAACCTCTTCATTACAACATTTGTAACCCGTGATTCTAATATTTTTATATTAATTTAGTAAAGGAATCTTTCTGCTGTAGTCCTGCACCATTTTCATGTCATTTAGTTTGATCTTTTGAAGGAAAGTTACAGAGAAGACAGTAGAGGGTAAAGAGCTCACCTGTACCGTCACCAGGCGGGTCCAGTTTATACTGAGGGGTTGAGTACAAGTCCAGACAGACTGGTCCATTCTCAGTTGTGATAAATTCAAAGGACGTCCCGTTGGGTACAGCCTGTAGATCATCATCATAAATTACAAACACATTTATGTAACTGAGGAACAGATTTGTTATGGTATCACACGACTGACGAGCCTTCTGCCCCACAAAGGCAAACTGGAGTAACTGTGATTCAACGATTTACCAGCTGGATATTGAGCTTTTTTGCCGGATAAAGACGATTACAGATATGACTTTTTTTTCGTTTGTTAGTTACTACACTTTGGCTTTGTAGGGCAGTAGAAGGAGTTTTTCTACTTTTCACACTGCTCTTTATTTAACGCAGCCTTTAACCTAGAGATACCATGTATTTTATAGTTACTTTGATATTTACTACAGATTTAAAAGTTGTCGTTATGATCATAAAATTGTGACTTTTTACAGATTTGCCGGGTGACCAATTCATCTAATTCTACAGGTCAATTTAAGTCCAAAGTTATATAGGCTATATGTATTAGCAGATGTGTTTCCTTCTGCTTTATTTGGCTCTAACACATTTATAGGTAAGGACATTTACAACAATAGAGAACAAGCAACTTTTCATCTTCCTGACATTGTCCTTGTTTCCAGCTCTGAGACAGGAAATCTGTCCATGTAGTTCAGTATCTCTGGTCTGACAGGCAGGATGACAAAAGGAGTTCAACTTGAACTTTTAAACTTAGGTTAGCTTTGTTCCATGAGGGTGCAGTGTGAAAAGCATTTTGCACAGATTCCTTTTCTTGCAGCAAGACTACGGGGTGAAGAGGGGTAAGATGCACAGATTCAATCCAGAGCAGCCCCCACCTCAGTTGTACTGATGCCATCCTGGGTTGAGAGGAGCTTGGAGGAGAGAAAGAGCATACAAGGCAAGGTGTGTTATCGATGAGCTGCTGAAGTCAAAGGCCTTCTCCTTCTTTATAGTCGCTGATAAGCAGGAACAAAGTCGAGCAGCACTACTCTGTAAATCGAGCCCATCACTCATCTGTGTCTGCACACCCTAAAAGCTTTTAAACCTCAGGAGGTGGCCGGTGGAGACAGACTACGGACCTTGATATGGGAACAAGGTCAGAATGTGTGTGTGTGTGTGTCTATGTGTGTAAGAGAGAGAGAGTGTGTGTGTGTGCATTTCAAGTTGAAATCTTTCCAGGGATGAGTCTATTATGGGGGTGAAAGCTCTGGGAAACAGGACTTAACTTGTGAATACAATCAACAAGAGCCGGTTTCCTGTTTATTTTTTACTGTTGCACTAAAATACTACAGGGATTTTCAGTTACATTACAGTAACATTGATGCTCGGTGCTCACACATGGTCAAAGCTGATGGAAAGTGTTTCCCAGATGTTGAACTTTCATGCGAAGATGCCAACGTATTATCATCACCATCATTTTGCTGCTGTTTACATTCAAGACGAGGCTAATTCAAAAGATGCATTTGATGTGTTAATGTATATCTTCTGTATAAATAACTGTATATGTTCTGTAATTTATGTAGCATGTAGCACTTCCATTTCGTTATGCAACCCTGTGTTGTATAATGACAAATGAATTACCTTGTACCTTATATAATATAATTTAATATAATATAACATAATATATTTCTATTATACAAATTATACTAATAAACCTTACACATATATAACATTATATACACATAATAACACATTATTCATACTTACACTGAGTAATTATTGTATACATATACCACTTATTTTATATTTATATATTACTATATTACATTGCTATATAAGTTGATATAAATCAGTTTGTGTATATATTCTGAAATACATTATATCTTCTATATGTTAAAATTTACATACAGTATTTTTGTATATATCCTGACATAGATTACATCCTCTTTATGTTTAAATACAGGTTTTTTATATATATTCTGAGATACATTATATTCTCTGTGTAATTATATTAGTATTTTGATGTATATGCTGAGATATATTATATCCTATATGTTTATACACAGAATATATTCGTTATATGTTACATATATGTCAGTATAATACTACACACAATGTGTGCATACAATTATGGGTACAATTATCCATTATGTCTGTATATGTGAAAGGTATATTTAATGTTTGTAGTCTTTCTTTTTATTTTTACCTTTTTTTTCTGGGGGGTTGTCTTTATCTATCACTTAGATTCAGATTTTTGCCCTCTGCGTTTATCTTTTCAGCTGCTGTAACAGCTGTGCAGTGCAGGATCAATAAAGTCTTATCTTATCTTACAATGGGGTCTCGTGTATTGTATAATAATATGCAAACCAAACGATGATTACTTCATGACCAACAATCAATACTTTGTTATTCACGAGTGTATTAACTCTGACGTACGTTTTTCTCATCTGTGCCTTGGCGTGATTCCCACCACATCTGCCTCTTCCTGTTGGCTGAGTTATTTTGTCCATCCAGATCTTCCTCCTCACACATATCACCGTCCTTCTCGTCCTGAAAAAACACAGATAGATAGTTTGGATTGTTTGGATCTGCACCGCTGAACTTTGAAGTCGGGATCAGTTTTTAATCAGCTCCCACTGAACACTGCTTTAGAGTGTAGGAGTGCAGGATCGGAGGAGGAGTTGGATGACCTTTGGATGAAGGGAAATGATGCAGTTTTACTGTAAATTAGAATCGGATTTCCTGTTTTTTATTCAAAACAGACAAAGTTCTATCTTCAAACTTTAAGACATCTCTTTATCTTCCATTCACATTGGAAATAAAATTCTTCAGATATAACTTCCCCATGTCTCATTCCTTTGATAGTTTTACTAAAACTGGATTGAATTATTCTTTTTTTCACAGTTTTTACTGCATTGGTCAACTACTGCTGAATAAACACGGACAACAAACTACAAATCAAGCATGAAATCGATTGAGAAATACAACAGGGCATCTGGATTTTCTTGTTTTTTTGGCGAAGATGAGGTCTATCATAATCTGGCATCTTCACCATCGAACAAACCTGTCAGCTGCTGATTTATCTCGCAATCATGTTTTATTATTAGCGACGTCTAAAGTGTAAGAGTAGGCGAAAACACACACACACACACACACACACACACACACACACACACACACACACACACACTTCTCTGTGGAGAGATCAATAATGCATACAGTCCTGCAAGTTTACAGGGAAGTATTGACCCCTCTATAAAAACACTAATCTATAACTCCATTACAGGGCGGAGGAGCTGAGCGTCGAGCTCTGAGGAGACGGGCTGAGTCCAGGAGAGGGGGGTCTTCTTCAGGACATTAAAGTCCAAATCTTTCAACATCGCACAGCATTTCATTGCAACTGAAGTAGTTCCATGATGAAATACAAGAAGTCTTTTCAAGGATCAGTTCACCCAAAAGACAAACAAACTTTGCTATTGAGGTATTGAAGTCTTGTGGATGTTTTGGTTTTATTTACCCACGTTTTGATATTTCTGTCTCAGGCATTTTTGCTTCCAACCCAACACAATGGAGGTTTTTCAGCTGTCCACACAACATTAAAAATAACACACATTTTTCTTTTTCAGCAATAACGTCCCATTTACTTGCTTTTTTTAAGATGAAAACTGTTTTCATTCATTCAATTTAAATCAAAGATTTAAACTCCGATGGTGCATTTTGTCAATTTAAGTTCTGGTCCTTCAGAGGTTAAAAAATCTTACTTTTAATTACAACAACCTCATTAACTCAATTAGTGTATATTCAACCCCAATTTTAACTGATACAAAATTTAAATTCCACATACAATACTGTCAATCCATTAAAAGATAAGGTCACAATTTTTTTTTGGCTGAATTAAATAGACGTGTGTGATGTAACTACCTTCATCAGGTATATAATTCATCCTGATGAAGGTCTGAGCACCAAAAAGTATTGTAAAAATACTAGTGACTGACCCCAGCAAAAACTAAGCTTGTGATGGGATCACACTAAAACAGACACATTTATTCAATATGCCTAACCATCCTTCCATGGTCAGTTTCTAACCCGCATTAGTTTTGACATATAAATGTGTTTTGTTGAAATATTCGCTCATTTGATACAAGGGATGAACATCATTAAGTACACAATTTACAATTTACACAACAGTTCACTTGTTTCCCCAAATTCACTCATTGTCAAGTGGACAGGAATGAGTGAAACTGGGATACTGTGAGCCACAACTTAAAACAAATTCATGCTAGTGGCGTCAAGAGAGCAGCGAGTGGCTCCTTCCCTACTTCCTGCCACCGTACTTCTGGTGTCCGTGCTTGGACCACCATCATTTTCATCATTTGACAAAATCTGTCCACAGATGGACATAAAACCACCTGGCAAAGTACTCAAAACGGCTTCTGTGGTAGTTCCAGGATCAGACTTTCACATGATGACACACACACGCAGACTCACAATACCTACCCTGCTGTCACAGCTGGTGAATATGACGTCATTTAGATACAGAGTGCATCCTCTGCACCTGTGAGTTTAATTTGTAAATATTTACTCAATAACATCACTTATCATCATTTCATAAGTCATCAAATTTGGACCAGTGGTGTCTGAGTTATGATGTAACAGCTACATATTATTTTGTCCCTGTAGCGCACTGTAACACTGCTTTGTTACAGTCATGCTGTCAAAATTAGACCAACAGTGTCTCAGATAACACCTGAGCTACGGCCGACAGATCCAGCCAGCCATCGATCGTCCTGGAATCTTCCATCAATACAGTTTCTCTGATCACGAGGCCACCTGGCTGCCCATTTAATTCAATCTGTTTTCTATTTCAGTTCGCTGTCTGGAATTTACTGAGGAGCTGTGTTGGAGGTGTTGTGTGCTGAATTCAACTAAACATCCTTGACACCCACTGACTTCTAGTATCAACCTGGTTTTATGCAAATATAGCTTTCTCTAAGCTGGAGATCTTTCAAGTTATCAGCATAAATAAAAATATTTGGAGGGTATATTTTCCCTTTAAGACCTTTTAGCATCATTAAACTCTGATTACATTATGTAGTTCAGTTTTACAAGGTATACAAATAAATCATTTGATTGTTTATCAGCCAATTACGGTTAAATTATTGACATATTTTACAGTAAATGTTGTAGTGCTGTGAACTAAAAAGGTCTACTCTCATGTGTTTTCGTTGCATGCCTGTCTGCTGTCCTCACCGTCAGCTGGTCGATGGGTTCCTGCAGCCAGAGGCGGATGAGCGTGGCCAGGGTGTAGTAGAGAATCAGCAGCATGATGGGACTGACAAAGTGGAACCACTTACGCTCCGGGTGCACGATGAGCTTCCACGTGTTGGAGCAGTTGGTCTGGACAATGGGGGAGATGCCAAATGTACTGCAGAGACAGACAGACGGATGTATTAGGACGGGAACACTCCAGGATTTGAGTTGTAAAATCAAATACTTTGAGTATAAATTAGCAAGAGACAATGTTGTATAATGTCATAAATAAATAATAACATATTGACCACAAACAGATGAAGCAAAACATTTCTATAACATACACATCAGACAGACTTTTCCAAGAAAACTACTTTGTTTTGTCAAATAGTTGTTAAGTAATTCTTCATTTTAAAAAACGGTTGCGTATTTGATGATTCCAGGTTCTCATATTTAAAAATGTGATGCTTTTCTTGGTCTTATATGAAAGTTTATTGAATATTTTGGGGGGTTGGATTTGGAGAAAAACAAGATATTTGAAGATGTTGCATTGTGCTTCTTTAAATTGTGATCAACATTTTTGTGCGTGCTGTTTTCTGATGTTTTACAGACTAAACAATGAATCCATTAATTGAGCAAGTAATATGCAGAATAATCACTTCAGAAAATAACAGTTTGTTGAAGGCCTACTTTGTTTGTCCCCCAAAGTTTTCCGCTCTCTCCTACAGTCACTAGGAAGCTGCTTTAGTTTTTGACCCTGACAAAGGATCAAACCTGAATTGTTCCTTCAAAAGCCATGAGAGGAGGTTACAACACAAGAATCCTCAAGCTTGAATCTTTTTTGTCATTAATCAGTGGATTGGATTGTTCTCGTTGAGATAAGTGCATTGTTCAATTCATTACATTCAATTCAGCGTAGGAGGCCTTGGGTTCTCCATCTTTAAAACTAATTATCGATTCCAGAAACAAAGCCAGGATGGATGAGATGGAGCAGACGTTACAAAAGATTATAGGAACTGCAGAGTCATGCTGTCTGTGCTGGGTGGCCTATATAATATATACACACTATCACTGGGATAAGAAAAAACTAACACAACTAACAAACATACATTTTTATGTATATGTTTATTTATACGTTTATACATTTGTTTATTAATAATTAATTGTATTTGTCTTTTATCTTTTGTATTTTATCTTTTGGCTCCAGGGTGATGAAGATATGGCGGGGACAGGAGAGGCATGAAGTGGCAGAGGAGCCAGTTTGTAGTGAGGTAATTACGTTATAAATCATCCATCGTGTTGATAAGTCTACCAGTATATGTAAATAAATTAACATCCCATGCGTGTGAAGACGCGTTGACTAATTGGAGCAGAGTCACTGTTTCTTTGAGTTGAAAAGAAGCCAGTTGAGGAGCCTCAGGCCTCTGATGAGGATGTATGAACCACCTCATATTTGAGTCTTCACTTTACAGATTTTCTTGGCAGATGATGTCAAACTCATAAAAAACACCATTGTTGATGTTGCCGGGTAGAGGGCCATCTGGACTATCTTACTCAGCCCGCTGTCAACATGACAAGCTCCCTGGATATGTGGCTGAAAAGGGATGAATGTAGCTAAGTCCAAATTTTAGTTTGAGGTTCAGTGTTTTTAGAATTTAAAGACAGTGTTGCCTCTTTAATTGTTAAAGAGTTTTGTAAAGCGATAACAACAATATTAATATCTCTTACAGTTGACTTTCCCTCATGTAAACAGCTTTACAACTGATAGATGACATTCCTAGTGAGAAGATCATCTACGCCCTCAGCCTGGAATCTAAAAAATGCTCTGAGGCTAAAAGTCTGTTTTGCACCACAAAGGATGCCGTATAATTCACTCCTTTTCCTCCGAGCAGAATAAAGGTCATCTCCTCCACAGGAACTGTACTGACGTATTCCAGTGACAGACACACAGATTTAGATGCCTCCTGAGTATTTTCCTTCTGTGCCATGTGGACGAGTGAACACCCCGCTCTGACCCCATCACACTTCCTGAACGGTTTCTTGTTGCAGCTGGGGAAGGCCCACTGGTCACATGACTGGGGACTTCCATTGTAAGGACGGGAGGCAGGAAGTGGAGTGGAAGCCAGACCTCTCAACAGTCTCACTCAGCACCAGGATGACAGCAAGGCCGAGTCACTGTCAACAGGCACAATTAGGGCAGGCACTGGGAGGCCTATTGTCCAATGGGGGCTGCATATGTTTACGGCTGTAGGAGTTTCCCTCTGACCGGCGTGCAGAGAGGAAACAGGCAAGATCAGAGGAGAACATGTAACTTTTATCATCACATTGGGTCTCGGTTTTCGTGCGGCTGCAGACAGAAATACCTCAGCGCTGTGGAAAGTCAACATGAACACAGTGCAGGGACGGCACATGATGAAACAGGCTGCCTGTTCATTTTAAGAGCTATCAATGAAGAATCCACCCTAAACTCTCTACATTTAGGACTTCAAATACCAAAATAAAGAGCTTGTTTCCAAAATTAGAAATGTTTAAAAAGTGTTTAAAACAATTATACCCACGTTCCCTTATTTACTGCTAGAAAGTAAACAAAGCAAATTTACAAGTTTCAAAGATTTTTAGTGATATGAGCTTTCCAGTATTTTAGAGACCCAAAGAGGTGAAAATATCTGGTGTTTTCCAAATATTTAGGATATTTAGAGGGCTGTAGAGGTGTGTGCATACGTGGTAACTATTTTCTGATATCTATTTATTTTTGATAACTATTTTATTCTATTTTGCAAAAGAATCAAGTGATGACAATCTTTTTAATATCTTATACTTAGTAACCATTTTTGTTTTGACTATTTTATTCTATTTTATACATTTTAATCTATGTTATTATCTTCTGCACTACGCAGTTGTGTGGCACTGTATACGTTTTTTATGAACTTCAGGTATCTTTAGATTCCCAAATAGGTGAAAGTATCTAGTATTTCACCAGAATTTTTTTTAAAAAGTATACACTTTTCTGTTAAAAACTCATTTGGTGAGCTCTCAGATTATCTTGGTACCCTCTGGGGGGGTCATCACCCCGACTCAGATGCTTCTACACCTACTGTAAAGTTACTACAGCATTCACAGTTTAAACAGACTATTATTGACTGTGTGGGTGGCGTTAGAGGGGTCCATTCATTGTAATGAGTGTGTTTTCTAACGAGAAGCCCGTCGATGCAGCCTTGTAATCACACCTTATCTGCCATCTGAACCAGGAGAAGGATGAGGACGACACAAGGTTTGTCCAAGGCAGTTTCAGCTATACATAGCTGTAAATAGCCTCAGTCCTGACACACAGCAGCACAGCTTTCAAATGAGAAACCGTGAGATCAATAAAACCCTGCAACACCAAGGGCAATGAGACAACAGCTACAGTGAGACAGCAGCAGAGATACCTAAGGATTCAGTTGAGTAATAGAAGTACTGAACAGCAGCATGGTGTACGTCATTTCTTCTTAATTTACAACCCTGATTCCAGAAAACTGGGATGATGTGTAATGCATAAATAAAACAAATATGTTTGCTAATCCTTTTTGACATATATTTAATTTTTTACCTCATTAACGTCATCGATTTCTTTAAATATATGCATCCTCAGTCGTTGCAGGGATGTGGTGAGATTCACCACTTTGTGAAACAAATGATTATATGGAGGATATTACTACATGGGCTCAGTGAACACAGTTGTTTGCAAATGACTGCATGTTGTTGGGTTTTTTTTGTTTTACACAGTGTCCATACTGTTGGTACATTCATGTGTTTTACTCATAGTGCCATAGTGCAGGTAGAATACGATTTGTGAGTTTTACACACTGTATTTGCTGTTTTATATTTTGGCTATGTGACAGTTGTTGCTGTGAATAAATAAATATTCATGTTTTTACCTCCCTGAGAGCAGTCATGTTTGAAGTCTCATGTGGCTGCCTGTTACTTGGCAGGATGTCTCAAAACTGTCTTTAACACGTTTAAATGAAGTTAGGCAACAGACTAGTGAATATACTGTAGAATAAGTTGATAATGTGTGTATAATATCATGTGGATTCAGACGTTCTTCTGTGAGGATGCAGATTGTAACGTCCCTCGTCTCATCCTCCCAGTCTCCTCATGGTGGCCACTAAAAACACAAAAAATGTGAATGGCCCTCTCTGGAGCCAGTGTTTTGTTTGTCTGTTATGGATCTTATTAAGTTGCACTGCTATGCTATCTTTCTGTCATAATAAAGTGGCATTAAAAAAACAAAACATGATTAGAATTTCCTCATGTACGTGTATTTTTGTGAAGATTGACACCCAAAAGGAGATTAAATATTTCTTAACGTTGTCTTAAATATAATATAAAATGTAGAAGATTGTTATTCAATAAAGTTTTATTTGACAGATTTGGGTGCCAGTGAGACTTTGATGGTAGAATAAAAGTATAAAAATATACATTATCTGTGTTAATAGATATAGTAATTAATTATTCCAAACGATAAGAACGCTGTCATCTAAAATGGCAAAATGTTCTTCCTCTCCTGCTGCTGCACACACATCACTTTTGTGTCGAGCACCTAGGACGGCAGCCTTGATGTGTAATTTTTAGTAATGAGTAAATAAACAGCATTCTTTGCATTCCAGGTTGTCAGTCAAACACAATGAGCTTAGTGACTTTCTGCCACAGAGTCTGTATTCATTACATCTGTGACTAACGTATGTTGGCAAGAGGTGCAACAATGTGGCTTTACTCAACCACAACGTTCCACCGCTGCAGCCACAGACAGCTGATTGTCTCCTCTCTCATGCATAATAAAACAACGCTGGTTGTAGTGAAGAGCCTAAAAGCTCTGCTTCGGATATCGATGTGCTGTGAGTAGGAGTTTGATACATCTCCCCTCCAGCTGCGTTTGCCTCCTCCTTTGCCTTCTTGTTTGTAACAATAGTAAATATTTATTATCATTTAAACAAACTTGCCTTGGGCGCAATATATATCGCTGAGTCAAAGGAGCTCTGGCTGCTGAGCTCTGTCATCACACCATGTATTTTCACATTATTAAGGAGCCAGACAGCATTAGTGTGGGCGTGTGCTGTTTAACAAGATTTAAACAATTCATCAAAGAGGCAGGAAATCTAATGCTGGTAAGATACACTTCTTTCAGATTGAATCATGGCTCACTGCTGTGCTCGAGACAGTTGGTATTTTCTTCTTAAAGTTTGATGAATCTGCTTCTTTAGGCAGAATGTAAGTCAAGTGTACAAACAAAGTTTAAACTGAGAAAATCATGCAAATCTGTTGTATCCTATTAACCAGAGATATTGCAAATGTAATCACTTTTTAATTTAGACTGATGAGAAAAATAAGATGTCAAATATTTTAACCTTGCACCTACACTGAAAAATAAGAAACAAAAAATTTAAGATCACAGGTGAGATACATGATTTTGACTTTTTGATGTCTTACACTATGAAGCTGTCGCCTGGAGGGATGGACTCCTGGAAGAACTGGAACTGGTAGAGGTAGAGGACAATGAGGTGTCCAGCGCTGAAGATGGCCATCAGGACACACATGCAGCTGAAGATGAGTGTGTCAAAGGTCCGGCAGAGGGACCACCAGGTGCACAGGAACAGAAAGATGAGGAAGTAAACAGCCGAGGTCACTGAGGGCAGCATGATGCCTGCAAACACACAAACGGGTACAAAGTCAGAGGACTGTGTAGAACAAAAAGTTTGAACCCACTGTCAAGCATGTTTTCCTTTTGAAAAAATACACATTGTTTATTATTACTGTTTTTTGCTGATGTTACAGATTATGTGTAAGAACACCTTGTATCATCTTTCAACCGCTTTTAGAAAACTGTGTCAACTACAGTCTGAAAATCAAACCCAAACAACTAATAAGAGGCCAACTTTGTGAATACGATGTGACTTTTCATTTTCTTTCTTGCAGCTGTGGGATTTTATCGAATGTTCATAGCTTCTGTTCAGGTTTATGGGTGAATCTTCAAAAGTCGTCAGATTTTATGATCTCATTCTCTTTCATCTCTCAATTTGAAAGTGATTCATCAGAGTTTTGTTTTAATTAAATCAACTTTCTTGAGAATGAATATAACTAGTCAGTTTTGTCAACATAAATACATGTAGGCAGCAGGCTAATCCGATAAAGGCGTAGAATAATGAAGTAATAGTAATCAAGCTCAAATTAAAGTGTTTTGCAAAATCTAAACAGTTTGATGTAGCTGACAATCATCGTGCAAAGGATGGGGAATTTTGCCTGATCTGGAAAAACATAAATAAAATCAACTCTCTTTGAACATGTAATTCAAGGCTCTGTCAGATTTGTGCTAGACCGCCTCATTAAAACAGGTGCATGCTTCCTTTGGCAGCAAGCAGAGAAAACAGTTTGAATCACACGAGACAGAAACAATCCTATGCAGCCACCACTAGAATCTTATTCTGTGACTAGCAAATAAATCAGACAAAAAACTACAGTATTCTCTGTAAAAGACTGCCTTTCTTAAGCAATCTGTAATCATTTTCATAGATTACTGATATATTATGAATTGAAACCTATAGCTGATTAATCAATACATTAATCAATTAATCAATACATCACCTAAATATACAAATGATGATGCTATAAGATGAACATTTATCACACAGCATGCAGAGCTGCTCACCTGTCATGCCCAACAAGATGGTGACCACCACCTGCCCAGCAGTGGTGATCAAGTTCCCGATAATCTCCTTCACCTTGGACGCCACCTCCGCCACAATCCGCAGGATTTTACTCTTCATGCTCTCCTTCGCCTCCTCTTCTTCCTCCCCCTCCTCCTCCTCCTCTTCGTCCTCGTCCAGCTCCTCGTCCTCCTCGGCCTCGTACCCCGCTTCGAAGTCATCCTCCAGCAGGATGTTGTCGTCCAGGCTCAGCTTCTCCTCTTCCTCCTTTGAGGCGGATTACAGTGACACATTTCAGGATTGAATGATGAATAGTGCAGTGTGGAGGTCAGAGCTCTCCATGGTGCTGAAAGCAGTTTTCTACAGGTAGCTGGACTCCAGCTGGGAGTGTGTTTGAGCATATTTAACGTCATATTTAAACATATATGTGCTCTGTGTGGCTGTTTGTGTTTTCCTCTGGAACCACATGTTCTCTGTTCTTTCTTCGCTCTGACCAACTAAGTGTCCCTCTTTAACTTCATAATAACAACTGAGCTGTGATTCATATAAAACACATAAGACACGAGACAAAGAAAGTGGCGGGTGGTACGAACCCTGTTTTGAATAAAAAGCTCAGATGGCTCACTGACGGAAATAAAGGCCCGAACACAACGCAGGCTCTACAGATGATTTCCTGGTGTTTCTCAGTAATGGGGAGCGGTGCCATCTGTGCCAGCATGAGCAGTGCAGTCGAAGTGAAAGTGAATGTGGATTTAATTAACACTGAGTCATAAAGAGGAGGGAGGACCTGCCAGGGGATGGGGGATGTATTCCAAGTCATCAACACTCACAGGGAACTCTATTCAAACTCCTGCTCACGCAAACTCAATGTGGACATTACACACAGAGCAGGAGAGACGACTGTCCACTCTACTGGTCACTTCAGCAAGACAGCTGAACAAAATCTGATCAGTTGTGACTTCCAGCAGGTGGTACTTTTTGGTTGCTTACATGACATGACAAATATTAACTGTCAGAGACCTGAACTCTAGTCTGGAAATTAGTTTGTGTACATTTGTGGTCGTCTGAGGTGTTTGGAGAAAGTTACACCAACTAAGTTGAGAATTTTCCTCTTTACATTTATAAAAACATTCTCATAAAGATGGACATAATGTCAGCTTGTATACATCTTTTTATATGGTTTATCTTAACAAACGCTAACCAACATCGTTTTTACTCGTCTACATCAAATTAGGGCTGAAATAATAAGTACGAAAAATCTACAAGACTGCTTTTAAAACCACAACATCTGCTCACTGTGATTTTCTTTTTCATTGCTTCCCCCATTTTGGCTTCTTTCCATTGTTTTTTCTGACAATCACTATTTCTGGCTTCTGTTCACCTGGAAACCTCACGTGTTGGAAACTGCCTTACTGTCACGTTACTTCCAACCACCAGCCTTGAGCTGTCATGTTACTAATCTTAGCTACAGTATAAAAGGAAATATAACAGGGATATTAATAACTTAAATGACAAGTGCTTATTTGGGTTTTAAAAAGTAGTGAAACATTATTTTCTTCTAGTTATGTGTTTATTTTGTTCAGGTTTATGTTACTTTTCCTATCTGTGTGACATTTAATGTCATAGTATACTAATCTTTTTTGTGGAAAACTAAATATTTGTAATCAAATCGTTGCCAATAGTTTATATTTATCTATACTCTTTCTAATCAAAACTGGAATGGGGGGTATATAAATGTCCTCATTAAAGTGCTATTAATCTTTTAATTCTATTAAATCACATTGAAAAATATCTTAAATATCCTTTGAGGCACACTATTAACCTGTTTGAAATTTTGCTACCAAAACTTTGTCAGATATGTTCATTATATATCGTTGGTAATTTATCAAGAAAGAATACGACACATTGGCAGTTTACTGCTTCACAACATGTTACGCTTTTGGGTTTTTGACTAGTGGTTGGACAAAACAAGTTATTTAAGTCACCCTGACATTTTTTTAGGGCTGAAACTAATGATTACTTTTATTGTCGATTAATCTGTAGATCATTTTTTCAATTAATCAATTAGTTGTTTGTAGAAAAATGCAGAAAATGGCGGAAAAATGGCAATCAGTGCCCAAGATGACATCCTCACATGTCTTTTTTTGTCCACAGCACAAAGATATTCAGTTTACTGTCATAGTAGGAGTAGAGAAACCAGGAAATATTCATGTTTAAGAAGCTGTAACCAGAGAATTTTGACTTCATATTCTTTAAATATTCTCAAACCGATTGATTATTAATTGATTGATTATTAAAATAGTTGAAGATTAATCTAATAGTTAACAACTCACTGATTAGCTGTGTAATGTTTCACTATTTCTACAAAATTTATAAAAAATGAATTGTAAAAAAAAATAATGGCCAGATTAATCTACCATTTCTACAGACAGACAGACAGACAGACAGACGGATTAGATAGACTGCGTGTCACCACAAATAAAACTCACTTGTTCCTCTGATTCAAAGTCGGTATTGTACTGGGCCATGTCCTCAGGCGGCCTCTTCTGGACCAGACTGCGACACAGGAGCCAGATGGCCAAGCCAGCCACGAACATGCCGATGTCAGGGATGAAGACTCGGATGCCGTTCCCTGCATCTGCACCAATCACACTGGGGACAAACAGAAAACAGAGGATACACACTGACAGAAAGCAGACACTCGTTTCCTGAAAGTAGGGATGAATCCCAATGAGATCTCCCAAATATTGTGATTTGAAATAATCTCGAAGGCTTTGATCGCAACCAAATGACGGAAAATGGGACAGAGTACAACAAACTTAACTGTGCGTGGTCGATCGCTTCTAATATGAAACAGTTTTTCTAAGAAATCCAGGGACTTGGGGTCGCTCGTTTAGTTCACTTGGATAAAGCCCACAAGTAGTTTGAATCTGGCCGAGGTTATTTGTCACATGTCACCTCTCTCTGATTGTCTCCCTAAAAGCCAAAAATGGTTCAATAATCTTGAAAACAATACATATTCTTGCATTTTTCCTACAGTCTATGTTCACATAGACTGAACAGCACTCCAGTTCATGTGAAGGGACATTATAGCAGCAATTATATCTCCCAGAAAGCACTACCTGTTCACATGAACGCATGGGAATCTGGCTTTTTCCGTGACTCAACTGCTCTTTTAATATGTGTTGTGTTGAATGCTTCAGCTTTTATATGGAGTACCACCCACTTTAATGAAATGCTGGTTTTAAACGTATCCCCGTTAACAAGTGAGTGAAATTCCATTCAAACAAAAAGGCCATGAGAGTGTGGTACTTTTCGCTAACTGAACTGTGAAAAAAACATGTTTACTCCCTTGAAAATTGCATCCTTTGTTCATAATAAGGTGGTGTGAACAATAAGCCCGCTTTTTCCCCATTAAACCACATAAAATAAAGTAAAAAAAGGATTGGAAGTGCTTTAGATTTTTCACATAATCACACTATCTGAAATCTCTTGTGTGCAGATGATAATAAATCATAAACAAATAATATGCATCCCTGTTCTGGTCTACAGAGTGTGTGTTTTTCATTAATCCAATAAAACATGACATTGTTTGAAGTGTTGTGGTCATATCGCTGTGAGCAAACAAAGCTTTTGTAACATTTGGTATTTGATTAGTCTGCTCACCTCTAACTAAATACCCAAAGAGTTGTTCAAACAGGAAGCAAAACAGAGGCAGCCAACTGTTTCCATGACAGCTACAGTAACGTCAGGCTTCAAATGATCCTGCGAGATGCATTTGTGCAGCCTGAGGGCCAGTTTTATGAGGTGTCATGATTGCGTGTACAATTAAAGCAAATAAAAATTGTCCTTGAAATGGCTAACAGCTTTCAAAACCTTTTAAAACTCACTTTTATCATCCAAACCAATTTCTATTTCAGTTTTACAGCAATCACACTGCATCCTGTGTTTGGCCACCAGAGTGTTTTCTTTACATTTCCAGCTGATCTCCAAGAATAATTAAAACTGTTTACAATAAACAAACTGTATTGGTGATTCTGCTGCACAGGCTGCTGAGAAAAAAGCTGACCAAATGTTTGGATGGAGTTATGAAGCGAGTGGTCATTTCAAACACAACCAATCTCATCCTGGCCTTGAATGGATATAAAGCTTATAAAAGTTAACAAGTTGAAAACAGAGTGCTAATCAACACGATGGAAAACGCTCAGTCAGATAAATAGTTGGGCCTCTGGCTGCCGCTGTTGGCGAGTTTAATCTAATCAAGGACGTCTGTTTCCATGTGCTTTATTGTTGTGAAGCTTTGTGCATCCTCACGTGGATGAAAGAGATGGAAACTGTCAGAGCCAGACGAGACTGAGCCAGCAACTTTAATGACTCCTACTTTCCCCTGCTTATCATGTGAGAGAATTACAATAACATTAGCAGTGCTAAGACCCGTCTTCACTGGCTCAGACCGCAGGGGTAATTACTCATGAGGCTTCAGCGAAAAACTACAAATACGGAGAGCGAAAATCTTTTCTCAACCATATAAATATTTGGTATTTATAAAGGATTTGAAAAGGTCAATCTGGAGGAAACTAAAACACACAACAGCTGTGAATTCTCTCTAAACTCCTATAAATCAGACCGGAGCACTGCATTTTTCTCCATATAGGCAGTAAAAGCATCCACTCGTGCAGCAAATGCAGCTGTAAACATTGTATATACTGTATATGATGCTCAACACAAACAGGTAAATGCAGGCGGGATAAAATGTTTATGGCTCTACTTCCGCCACTTACAGTATACTATCCACCGAGGGCTGTTGAGTACTGGAAAAAGGATGTGGCTGAGTTTGGACATTCCCGTACTTAGGAAACCACATCTAACATGATCATGGGGGTGTGAGGAGACAGACACAGCAGCAAAAGCTTTGAAAAATAGGCCCGTCCACTGATTGTCAGACATAACCGGGTTTCGTGCTCATCAAGAATCCACACGGGGACAGGTTAGGAGCATTTATAAACCTTGTCAGATGATGAGCCTGCGTGGCTAAATGCAGAAAGTGGTGTTTAATGTTATTGTGGCGTTGCTATATTGAGGATACTATTAACAGACAAATACAGTGGAAGAGAAGCACATGTCTGATCTTTGACAGGTGAGAAAAAAATGTTTTTTAAACACTTTTTCTTTTAAAAATCAAGCAGGATATTCCGTTCCATGGTATAAAGGTTGTCAGCCGTCCCTTTCATCAACAAGCGGTCACTGACTATGTTTACATGGACACTGATTTTCCTCCACTAATTAGAATATGACAATATTCCGAATTTGATCCGGGTCATATAAACAGCATACTCTGTTTGGGTATTCTGAATTCATCCTTATTTTCAATGCCAAATATGCGTCTCAAATTGGGTTTTTGTTGCTGTTTGTGACACATGGCCTCTTCGATCAGCTCCATGCATGTATCAACATCGACCTTTTGAATGTTAATGGTTGAACAAATGAACGAAGGAAGCTGTGATTGTTAATCAGAGTATGCACAGCTGCATGTAAAGGGGAATACTTGTTGAATTTTAGTAGTCATTAAATACCCCCAAAAAGTGAAAGCAATATAGGTGGGATCATATACATTATTATAATATTTATGTAGCCTTCACACCGGTGGTATATTTTTATACAAAGAAAGGAATAACTTCATGTATTACATTTGCCGAATTTAGAAGAAGAACCAGATGATGGGGCTGATTTGCCACCATCTCAAATCACACAGGGGTAGATCTGATCTCATGAGGATAACAAAAATGCATCAAAAATACCTACAGCAAGATCCATTAATTTATTATCTGGATAATGTATCCGGATATAAATCCCATTTTAATACCTGGTATGAGGCAGGTGTAATGTAGCCTGGAGCAACCTGGAGATTGCAGAAAATTCAACTGGCTCTGAGAGGCTGTTTACTAACGAGCCGGGATCTGATTGGACCAAACCCCCATCATGCCTGTCAGAGCTGGAGATGCTGCATGAATGCAGTGATGATGCAACAGCTTTCAACACGACATAACATAGAAAATGATTGTTCAAACAAATCTTTGTTCAACAACTGAAGTTAAAGTCCACCTTCCGCTGTTAGAAGGCTGAATATCCTACCATGATAAAATATTAAATATTGTCTTTTTCAGAAAATGGACAAAAACTGGGATATTTTCTGCATGTAAACATGGTCACTGAGCTGAGTCCTACTGCTGAAAAAGCCTGTGGATTTCCCAATTGGGAGAAAGATTAATGCTCAGTTAAACTAAATCAATACTTGCATTTTTTTATGCTGCTGCTTGATCACCAGGACAGATGTTATTTATATTATATTATATTTATATTGTGTTTTTGACAGGGATATAAATCCTGGATCTCAGCAAGCTTGCTATATGAATCATAAAATAAAATAAAGAAAGAAATATGCTGTCAAAATGTAAAGCAGTGGCATTATTAGGTGAACAAGTGAGTGGATTTGCTCTGAAAGTGTTTATCTTACCTCTCAAAGCCAATTTGTCTGATGGATTTCTCCCACGTGGAACCTGGACAAAAACATGAAGTCAGTTAGTGAATATTGATATTGTTTGGAAAAGAAATAAACCTCAACGCCTTTAATAAGACTTTTATATGAAGTCATTAAAAATAAATGTGTTACAGGTGGTCAAACAGCTGCTGAGATGACGATTTCCATCACTGTATGCAGAATATATCCAATAACTGCTGTTTATTGTTGCCTATTGTTACAATATAAAGAATGAAGATCTAGTCTGTAAAATAGCTGTTACTCTGCAATAGAAGCAGTAATAAACCCTTCAAAAACCTGCTTTAAATCATTGTAAGAGCCAGAATATTTTTCAATTCGGATGATATTTCATTTTCAGGTGAAGGAAAACAATCATTCTTTCCGTGCTCACTGTTGAGATAACCTACAGGGAAAAACAAGAAAATAAGAAGCTTTGTTTCCACAGCTTGGACTGGTTGAAGAGTTCCTGAACGTCACTCCAGTGCTCAGAGAGAGATTTCCAGGTATTCAACTGGCCGCTAAGAAGAACAGCAGAAGGTTGACTGGCCTTTGTTCTGCTTCCAGAGAAAACACAACATCAGCTTGTGACTCGAGGATCTCGACGCAATGACATATCGATATATCCGGCTGTTTTGTCAGCGTATTAGGGGACTAATTAGGTGCCGAGCTCCTCCTCTGAAGTTTCTGGTTCATTCTCCAGTGAGGAGAGTGAAGATGTTAAACACACTTCAGTGACAGCTCTCGACTCATACAAGTGTAACTCAGAACAGACAGCAGAGGAAGAGCTTCATCAGAATAACTTCTATCTATTATCTGTTTGTGCAAACTTTTTCTACTCTCAGAGGAGTATTATATCAATTCTTGAATTACAAACTGGCGTATAAAAGAAAGAAAAAATACTAAGTCATTATTTTGGGATGAAGGCTCTCTAATATATAGAGGATGGAGAAGGTAAAAAATATTCTTAATGAGCTGCTATCTACAGAGGCAAGCATTGAAAAGTACTATTGATCTTTTGTAGAAGTAAGTGTCACATTGAAAAGCTTTATTTGCTAATGGAAGATACAGTGTGAAGCAGTAAACAACTGTCAAAGATAAGACAAAAGATATTCAAGCTTTTCTCCTAAATGAAACACACACAGTATCCAGTAAAGGAATGAGTCACACTATTATGCACTTCGTCAAAAACCGGAAAGAGTCTCTGAATTCCACTCAAGGTGAATTAAACGTTAATGGATTGTCAGTAAAAAGCCTGTTGTTTCGTTATTACTCATCAGTGACAAAAATAGCTGCAGGAACAGCTTCAGTGCCGCAGATGTTTTGTGTGTTATGTGGCTGGGGCATATTCAGAGGAGGAGAGTGTGGAGTTTCAGCGGTCAGTGGATCATCTGTGATGGGAGGAGCCCACATGACTAACCTCTGACATGACCTCTGACAGCGAACACTTCACTCACAATCCTCCCCCGACTGAACTGCTAAGACACTGGCAGAATAAATCGCCCTCCACATATCTGCGCCCAACTCCAAGCACATCTATTGTGAGCTAGTTGACTTGACTTCCAGTCAATATCAACTCTTTGACCCAGCGGACTAAATATATGCATATTGGGTATGACTTTCGTGAATGGGTTACTGTTATGTTTTAGTGTCTAATTATAAAAATGCTGCAGTCAAAGAACAAGAAAGTGATGACAGATGCAGGCTTGATGTATTTTACAAAAGGAAAATAACAATCTTGGACAATAAAAAGCATCTGCACACACTCAGCAAGAGGTTGCTGTAGTACAACAGTTTAAAAGAACATCACTTGATTAGCCGTAATGCAGAAACACTTGCGTGCGCTAAACATCAAGGGAATTGTAGTCCTAAGTGTAGTGGACTACAAAGATAAAGACACAGTGACACAAGTGTTCTTCATTAAGGCTAATCGAGTGGAACTTTTCACTGTGCATGTTTTTGGGCTGATTCGTTAGCGACTCAATGTGTCATTTACAAGCCAAAGAATCTTAAATGAACATAGTGACTAGCATCCCAGAAACTCTCGCAGGAGGAGATCAGGTCTGCTGATGTTGTTGTAATCCCTAATAATCACCCACAGAGGTTGATAAAGGTCCTAGATTACTTAAGGCCCCATTTAAATCTTCAAATAGAAACTCTTCAGCTTGAAATGTCAGCCCAGTGACCTCAGGCAAAACAGAGTCTGTTTCAGTAAATCCCAAATCCAAACATCTGTAACACCTAACTTCACTCAGCCCAAACTGAGCTAACAGGTGTTAAGAGGAAACCCATCCTGTGTCTGATATCACACACAAGGAATGCCAGAGGTAAAGTCAGGCCAGTATGGTCCATAGGATGCAGTACAGTCTGAACTCAGCATGAAGACTTCTGGAAAAGACTGTGAGAGTTTCTGCCCATCGAGGCGAGGCCGCTTTCCACCCCAGCTGAGCACCAAAAATACCTGTCCTCAGACTTTATGTGAACATCATAAAACACCCTTTGTACTTGCTGGGCCGTTAACTTCTCAGCACAGCATTTCTTTGCACCCTCTCTTCTATCCCTGGAACTTAATGCCAGTTGCCCTTTTCCGCAGAGTGGTGATATGCAGCGTCAACATTTTAGCACGTCATGAGTATAATCGGACAATCAGTGAGCGCATTTGGGGAACGGTGGACGGGGCAAGTGTGGATAGCGAGGTCAACGATGCTGTCTACAGGACTTAATGAAGACTATCCCAGAGGAACAGGTCACATAACAGCCTTTCAACAGGCTCAAACGTGCAAATCCTTTTTTTTTTTTGTGGTTTGTTTTAACCTCCTTAGTTGCCAGATGGGCGGGGGTTGCCACTCAAAGACAATAACTGCCAAAAAGTTTAGACAATAACAGGAAGGTATTTTAAGACTCAGCTGAGTGTAATTTTTCTGACAATTAAGTTGACATTATCTGAAATGAAGCGAGCTCCACCCATCTGGTGCTCTTTGGTTAATATAAACCCTCACGACTGTTTGTAAATGCACTTCCCACCATGTCGACTCGGCACAGAGGAATGACAGATAACTCCAAAGGAAGCCGGCAGCCCCAGCTCATCTGGTGACCAGTCACTGACCTGCTCACACAGCTGGAGGTGTTAGCTTTTCTGGAAAGCTTTCCTCATTCATACTCCACTCAGTTTACTGCTCTAATGGTGTATTTGGCTACGGCGAACAGAGGAAATTATGTGAAGTTATCTGGAGGGAGGATAACCGCCTCACCGCAATGCAGGACTCCTTGTTTATGCCTGGCTGCCAAAAGGAAAAGGGTGTCAGGGGGCTAAATGCCTGATATAGAAACCTGAGATAAGGCATTTACTCAGAATGTAGGCAGCGGATCAAGGGGACAAAGAGTAATGTGTGACTTCCTGTTACATATGTAGCCTGAAAATAAAAATAGGAATAGGATGACATTAATTTCAGGAAGTAGAAATCGCAACAACATGGACACAAATCATCACAGAAGCATATATACTATGCATATATATGCATGTCTGTAAAGTAATGTTGTCAGAATCTGCTGTTGAAAAGTTCATACTTTACTCTGCAATACTGACATTTTGTGAATTTTAATGTCATCGCTTTAGCTCCACCAGTTTTTCATCATTTGTGTGTGATGTTATGTCCATGTGCCTCATTAATCGTCAAATGACAGCCAGGATCCACCAGCTGTTCACTATAAAGCAGTTCCTGAGCAGCCCAGTGCTCATACAGGAACTTTGGTGTTAAATGTTGCAGATAATGACTCAAGATGGTAATCATTCAAGTGCCAGTGGAGCTTCATGTTATATAGTCTGAAACAAAACCCTAAATACTTTGAAACGCACATAACCATAGTCCATACTCCGCAGGACGATGGTGCATTCATGTGCCTTGAGTTTATACAGTAATGCAGCCAGAAGCCACATTTTTACAGTGCTGGAGAGAGAAAGCTGGCACTGATTATTATAAGTGTAAGGCAGATTCGTTCAGTCATGACTACAGTGCTAGCTAATATGGTGTTTGTGGGTATTCATTTGAAGCAACCATCTAGATTGAAAAACAAGGCTATTGATATTTTATATTTTTGTTCCTGTTGAAGAATTCTTTAAAAAGCCTCTAAACTTTAAGTCTTTCTGACTGCACTCAAACTCAAGCCCATTTCTTCCTACTGAAGATGTAAAACTTAACAAGAATAAGAATAAGCATTTGCCCTTAGGAACAGCGGAGCTTAGTGCAACATGCTAATATAGGGATGCAAACATGCTCACAATGTTAACATGCTTTTGTTTAGTAGGTATGATGTTTACCATGTTCTTCGTCTTTGCTGAACGTGTTTGCATGCTAACGTTTGCTATTTAGCACCAAATATCAAAATACAGCTGAGACTGATTAGACTGTCATTGTTAAATTTTGATCTGATGGTGGGGCAAGATGCAAAGTCAGAGGATCACCAAAAATGCCAATCCATCCAATAAAATTTGAGATATTCTCACCACAAAACCACAAATCATGGTGGTACTAGAGGAAAAGTTAGGAGATCAATATGAAGTGCTTTTGACGAGATTTCAAAGATTGCGATATAGCCTAAGAATATTGCAATATTATTTTAAGGCTATATCGCCCAGCCCTAGTTTTCAGTATCTTTGAACCATTTTGGTAATAGGCGATTCTCATTTTAACATGTTATCCATTGTTGGATGGGATTGTGTACTTTCTGATCAATCAATCAATTGTTTAACTGGTTGGAATGAGATTAAAGCTTTTCAAAGTGCAAATTATGTTGCAAAGATGCACAAAAATCTGTTGATTTGTTTCACAATTTATGATCCTGTCAATGCAAATAGCTATTCCTTAAATAAACAGGCAGATCAATAGACAGATATTTGGATAATACTCAGATAAATACAGTAGATGGATACAATCTGTGGTCTCATCACACCACGGCTTGATCTGCCAAAGACTGCAGCCCTCGAGACCTCAGTAATAAAGATCTCCTTGAGTGAATATTTAGTCTACCCTCTCTGAACGGCGCTGTGTGTTTCAGCCTGAGGCGATAAGGTCCGTTCTGCCTCCTGAGCAAAGTTGGCTGTAGTTCGATGTTGGAAAGCGACTTACCTCCATTAGAAAGAACAAGTCATTAGAACACAAGGTCAGGGTCTGTCCCGTCTAGACACATTCAAATTTTACAGTATGATACAGAGTTTCATGAGAAGCCCAAGGCTGACTATTAACACCTTCCCAACACTGAGTCAGTAGCTTACAGTGTTTGCTTTACTGGCAGCAAGAATCTCTTTTTTCTACGTCGCCATACGGCACAAGGAAGCTAATTACACTGAGGAATGTGTTAGATTCATAAATCATCATGACGTGACAAAATTCAATAAGAGTAAGGACATTTCTAGAAATTGTGAATCGTTATTAGAGAGCATATTTCCTGCAAATGGAGCATGTCTTCACTTAGTTTTTCTGGATGGAAACTTTCCCTCAGGGAGAGAAAAAAACGACACCTTCTCTGGTGATATACAACTCTGTGACACTGCATCAATGGCCCAGGTCAGAGTTTAAGCACAAAACGGCCTCTGTGATGGATGAGACACACGTGTGCACACAGTCCGTCATGAACATGTGACTCAACAAGTAGAGATCTCGCCATTTTGGTCTTACATGAGTGCTCAGAGAAGAAAGTATTTGAGAAAACCACTAAAGACTAACATTAGATACAGATTTAGGAGCACCTGAAACTGTGAAAAATGTAATGCCACATCGATTGACTGACAACAATTATAATTTGTTTTCCCTAAATTGCACAAAAAGCCACAAAAAAAAATGTTGCTTTAAATCTAAACTTCATTTATACTTCTGCGTAAAGGTGATACGCCATACCTACAGTGGCTATGTGCAACTACACGCTATAACTATGGTGGCTACACCCTCACGTGTGAACTGAAAAAACTGTGTGTACAGTTTGGGCTGCTTGTGATTTCTCCAACAAGTTTCTGATGCCAGAAGAAATTATTATGAGTGTAGGCAGCATGAAGCAAGTTTAAAAAAAGGTTGGTTATCTTCTGCTTTTCAGTGACGAACCCCAAATATGTCGGGTGCCCCTCTACAGCGCTGTTGTTTTGTTACAAGCTTGTTTTGCATGTAGCGGGGCGAGCCTTTGCGTTAAAAATGCCTAAATCCCTGCAAAAGAAAAGGTAAGAGCTGCTGACTAGATTATGAATATGGCGCAGCGTGTAGCTTGCTTGCTCTGAAGTTGTTGCTGTTGTTTCCTGCAGATAGTGAAAGAGAGGAGGATGCCGACTCAAATCGTTAGTCATTGGCAGACTTATACCAGAAGTCCACATCCTGCTATAAAGTGTGAGACAGGATTTGATTTTGTTTTGTTTTTCAATTTTTAATCAAAATGACTTCCTCTTACCTTAACAAAAGTGATTTACCCCATCACACACGAAGAAGGCGACACCCCTCCGGTAATAAACTCTTTGTACAACCATCATCCATCCAATCCACCTTTGTTTGTAGCTAACATTTTGGCAATTTGGTCATATTATTTTCTAGTATATATTCTTTATTATATTTATTATATTTCTTTAGGAGACAGGGTCACAATTTAACCAATTTTAAAAAGTGTAATTTAAATGGTTGATTGTGGCTTTATTAGTCTAATAACATTAATGTCCTCTTGTACGTCGGGCAGCAAAAACTGAAATCAGTCAAGTCCATTCTGCAGCTTCTTTGTGGATTCATGACATGAGTCGCTTTGATTTCAACACAACAGTAGCTTTGGAGCCTCGACCCTAAAGGCTGCGGTGTACTCACAGCTGAAGTTCGAGTTGATGGAGTTTCCTGCCAGGAGGCTGTTGACGGTAATCTGATAGATGATGTGGAGCAGCAGGAAGGACATACTGGTGAAGCAGAGGGACTGCAGCAGACGCCCTGTGTGGCCTGGAGGAGGAGAACAGCTACAGTGAGTTCACCACCACCACTCAGTTTAAGGATTTCCACATGTTATTACTGCCGTACATGCACTGAAACTTGGAAAAGGCTCTTTGCTGGTTATTTGTCGTTAACACAGAGAACTCTGTCTCACACAAGCATGAAATGTTAATCATTTTGGAGCAACATTACAAAGTGTCTGGGATTACTTATGGTGCTTTAAGGGCAGAGCCATGAGGACAAAGATTCATATTCATGTGATCAGCTGTGACGTCTGGAGCTGTTTTGAGTGATTTAGTAAAAATAAAATTTTTTTTAAAAAGGTGAGGGTGAGCGGGAGAGCACCCAAGTAGGATTTTCTGTGGATAACGATACATATCCTGGTTAAGAGCTGGCAAAACTACCAGAGAGCTAAGCTTATTTCTGCTTAAAAGTCAAATAAACATTCTGGTGGACCACAAGACCTCTAATTCTCTCTAAGTCTCTGATTCATCGCGGACCGAGCAAAACCAGCTTTTATACCCGATTTGATTCTTTGGTTTCTGGCTTTGGTGGCTGTTCGTGTTCTCAAGAAATGACTTGGCGCTTTAATGTCGGTAAAGAATACAGCTGTCAGAGGACATTACTGATCCTGGGAGGGAAGGATGAGAGCGGTGTGAGGAGCTGCCACAGCTGCTCCACACATGGCTATTTTATAGTGCACCTACAGGTATTTGGGATAATTTCAGGAGTTGTTATGGTGATAATTCTTTACAGTAGGACTTCTCGGACCCCCTCTTATTGTGAAATTGAAAGTGTTCACCCTCAGGGAGGAGCAAGCTTGATGAGACTCTTCTTCTTTGAGGAAGAAAAATGACATAAATGCCCTGAAAGGTTGAATTGCGCCACACATCTGCACGGTTTGGATGACTGCTTCTGCTCTGGGCAACATCTCCATCTCATTATATTTACTGCATCCTAGCAGGGGAACACATTGCAGTTTTTTACAGCGTGTGGCACAATATCCTGGCAAAGGTGAACCGCTACTGCTGAGCCTCAGGCAATCGAGGGCTAACCTTATCAAATGTGTGCAACAACAGACCACGGCAGGCAAATTAAATGTTGAAGTAAAAACAATTTGAGCTAATTTCCCATTGTAATTCCCAGGGCTTCCACATAGAGGGAAAAGAATGCTTGTAAATACGAGGTATGAGGACTGTTAGCAAGCTTCTGCGTCCAAATCGGTCCTGAGGCTCAGGACAACACAACTGCTCTGGCTCTGTTTCCTTTGTTTCCCATTTGTAACAGAGCATTTTTGTTGTGTGACGGCCATCTGTTTCAGTTGCCTAACGCTCATCTTGAATCAGTATTTTACTTTCAGTCTCTAAACATTGTCCCAGGAGTACTTTTTAAAGGCTTCCAAAACAGAGGGCATTGTTCAATTTTAACGGCTGCTGCTTTTTTCCCTGATCAATCAGAGAACCCATTTGACAACATCAAGACCTGATTTAACCACACGGTTCTGGCAAAATAATAGGCCCTGTTCAGACTTGATATTAATATCCATCCTGAGTGATCCGAGGAGGTATTTGAGATCTGATCGATTAGACCAGATTCGGAGGTGGTCTGGGCTGTATGCAACCACATGCAACATCCCCAGACTCCCTTAAAAAATCACGCAATTTTAGGAGTTTTTGAGTGAGGAGAGGCATAAAAAACTTTGCAAAACAGCTAAAGAAAATTCCAAATCATTCATGCCTTCTTGGAAATTTGGCACGAAATGTAACACATTAAGTTATTTATTTTTTTGTGGTGGCATCGCTGCACCAGCCTCTCTGCTGCTTCGGGTCTAACGTGCATCTCACCTGCCAACATTCAGCAGCTGTTCGAACTCACTATTTCAACTGATTTTACCATTTACACAAATTTTTTGACAGAAGACAACCTTTTATTTACGGTAAACATGTCAAATTTTACAAATACAGTTAACAGCAGCCAATGTAGGTAACCTCCTTGTCAGTCCTCAGGCCAGAAACCCTGTCTATGACTAATGCTTAATATTATTTGAGCCTTCTTGTAAATTCAACAAAAGTTAATAAGCTATTTCTGTCTTGTGTTTAAAACTTTGCATCTGTTTGTCCCTGTGATGTGTGTGGTCAAGTGGTCACAAAATGACAGACAGTGTTAGAGGGGGCCAATGAAATGTTTTGATGTGTTTCTTAAAATGCCTGCTGCCCGTACAAGAGCGACAGTACAAATTTTGTTCACCTCCGCTGAGAACTGAATGCCTTCAAGGAAACGTAGAGCCAGATACTGCAATTACAACATTAGGGAGTAAATCACAACCAACAACAACAAGTTGCATAAGATTTTGTTTGTCTCCAGTTAAGATTAGAAGTCTTGTATGCTGACATATCCTTGGGAAAACCACACTGCTGTGGCTTTTTAAAGCAAATTACACCTAATGAATTATTCATGTACAACATTTGGTTTACATTTACTTTACCAATTTAACTGCCGTATGTCCTTCAAGATCCCACAGTGAAAATGAAACAGACCATCAAAACAAAGCACTGAATTTAGCTCAATCCCTCCTTATTCCCTCTAAAACAATTCAAAAAATGACTCTTTTTTCACAATGAAAAGTGTATCTTTAAGTTTGGACTGTCAGTGTGTGTTCAGAAGTTTTCATACAATTTAAATGTCATATAACACGGCCAGGAGGGAGGAGATACTGCAACTGTCAAGTACAGGACATTATTATCTGCTCAAGATCACAATAACAACATTAATAATTAACATGATCATAATTACTTTAAAACTACTTTTCAAACTAACTCCTTTTCATATCTGATTGTTTCTTTTCATGTGAACTCAGCTTGACAACAATGTACAAATAATGACAAGAAGATTTATGATAAGATATAACAATAGCGAAACCCTTGTGAAAAGCACAGAAACTTATTTTGTTTTATTATCATTGCAGCCAACAAGGTGGCTAAACGTCCGGCCACAGCTAGAGTCACACCAGTGGACATTTTTAAGGACACCTGCAGACATTTTTAGCCATTATCGTGGCATCAAAAGCAGGTGTTTTTTAGGGAGACCTGGAGATATTTCCACCATTGTTTTGTGCGACAGAAGCAGGTGTTTTTTAAGGCGACCTGGGGACATTTCCAGGAAGTCAAACAATCTCCATCTGTGATCATGGCAACCAAAACCATTTTAAGCCAAACCAAGATGTTTTCCAAACCCTAACCAAGTGTTTTTTTGTGCCTAAACCTAACCAGAGCACAAGCACAGCATTGTGACAAGAGAGAAAGACAAAATTCAATTCTGCCGATTGGGCTGTTTATTATTCAATTTAACTATTTGAATGTTATTCATTATTCTCTTATTATTGTTTTTTTTTTATTTTTAATGTTTTTCGGCCTAATTTAAACATCAGGCATCTGTTTGTCTTTTGTTATTTCTCTTGTCAGATGAAAACTCATTTGTTTCTTTGTTGCCAGAATACATTTAAAAATATGAAGAAAGATATCGTTGGAAAACACTTTTCATCCTCGGGTCTACAATCTGAAGTTAAATGGACCTGAGATCTTTTACAGTACATATAAATTGTAACAAAGCTATCACAATCATCCTCAACCACAAACAGCTGTTACTCAATATTTTATACAATTACGTGGCGCCCAAAGTAAACACTTTTTCCTTTAATAATCGGATAAATATTATTATAGTCTCCAAGCATTTTATAATCAGTCAAAACATTTTCCTGTCACAAAGAAATGTCCTCATCCTGTGGCTCCGTCAGCCTGCAGCTCCCCTCGCTGATGACAGACAGGTGAGGCAGACAGATGGGATACGTTGACTGAGGCAGGTGTTTCACTAGAAGAGTATCCCATACTATCTGTGCCTGCGGCAATTTTCATGTGTGATATTTAAGTCTTTTGTGTTTTTTGCTTTTGTACATGATCACTCTGACGTCTGGTGAAAGGTTAGATAAACATAAGCTTGTAAAACATGTATCAGGTCAACTTCAGTTGAAGCAGGAGTTTTTTGGAAAAAAGAGGTGTGAATAGAAAGCTTTAGATTCTGGGCGTTTAAGAGGTTGTTCTGCTGCGAGTCGGGACACTGTTACCTTAAGTTATAATAAACCTTCATCAAACATTCTGACACTGGAAAAATAAAACAACTCTACTGGCTAATAATAAACATGTAGCCTTGTTTAAATACGCCTATTGAATGAATTATTTTTAATTATACAACAGCCTTTTAATAATATGAAGAGGTTGCTTTAAATTCTGCTGATTTAATTTTGGAAACCATCTTTTCTGCTACAAAACAACTCTTTTTGGAGTCACTACACTTACCTGAAATAATGGTGCAACATTGATCTGCAACAGTTTGATGAAATATGAATTAACCTTTGAATTCTGAATTCTTAATGCAAACTTTACTGAATTCATTTGTTTACAGAATCTGCAAAGTTTGTAGATGCTGTAAAAGCCTGGATAGGAATCAGAGGGTCCGTAACCATTGCAACGTCAACACACTGAAAATATCTCTTTCTCTCCTTAGTTCTGTTGTTGTCTAAACATAATCACAGACTGGATGTGAACCCTCGATACCGTCGTGCGCTTTATACGCCCACCATCGACCTCCTGCCTGCGACTCCAGCACGGTTCATAAATGTAGTGTTTCGTTTAGTCGTAAAAAGGTTGTGCGGGCACAGAAGACTTGTTTAGAGCAGGAATAAAGTGTGCTCATGTCCTGCTGATGATATTTCGTGACAATTTGATGACCTGCCGTGACCTGATATTTTAAACTCGATTAGGGGAACAGGTCCACTTCATGTTTCGGACTGAGCTGCCATGTGTTGACCTATGTTTGAAGTGAACAGCGATCAGACACATGAACATTGAGCTTTACTAGAAGACCTCCCTCTTTAACTATTGATGAGAGTGTAAGTGGTCCACTCTCTCCTCTCCTCTCCCTCCTTTACTTCCTGATTGTTATTTCAGCTGGAGACGAGCAGAGACAGCTCTCGGACTGGATGTTGATCGCTCCACCACTATGGGTTTATGTATTATTTAACACTGCATGTGGTCTCCGACAGAAACCCACATTATGTTTAGTATTTTTGCGGCGAGAGGAGTGCATAAAGGTGCTGCTCAGGCTGGCAACCGCAATCCCACTTTCATCGCCTCTAAGAAGAACAGTCACCTCAGTCACTTCTCATAAACCTCTGCTGTGATTTATGTTTCTTTGGAGGATGAGTGGCTGCTGCAGAGCTGTCAGAGGACGGTGTAGGCTGGTTTTCATTTCTTAAACAAAATACCAAAGGCTGAATTAACTAATAACACTTGTCAAAAGCACGCAGATCATGGTATTAGGAAATCAGTGGAGCCTTAGGAGCCACTTTTATATCCCCCTCTGATGATTGAAGTGGTTAGTCATGATCAGAAACGGCGCTCATCCTCAATTTTCTTTTCTTGCTCTGAAGGATATTTCTCTTGACTCAAAATAAACCAAACCTAAGCCAGTTTTTTTTTATTTTCATCAAGTGGACGTCAGATCTGATCTATCTCAAATCTTGCTGGCCTTGGATCAGTTTTATTATCACAGATGGATTCATGCCCGCACTAACCGATATTACCTTTCATGGACTGAACTATGTGCCAAATCCATCCTCATCTCAAGGAATTTCAAGTCCCCTGGAGAAGGGCTGGTTTACATTACTGACAACAATATTGCGATCCAAAGCGGAGGCAGTCAGGATTCTCCAGGCGATTGACAAAACCAAAGAAATCAAATGTGTAAAGTTCAAAGAGTACACAAGTCAGATCTTACCCTGCATTGTTGTGCTTGTGGGCTCCGCGAAGAGTGGAATAAGCAGGAGATAGATGAGGTAGACGAAGGACAGGGCATTGTACCTGAACAGGCAAGCTGCAGAGATAAAGACAAAAGACAGATTGAATAACAAACAACAAACATCCCTAATTTAACAGTGTCTTGTGTGCATTACATAACGTTTAACAGTAAACAAAAAAAAAGAGCAGAAGCTGGCAGCCGTAAGGAGCCGCCTGGTCAGGAGTCGTCACTGATCTAAACTAAACACTGTTTGAGAGAAACATGTGGTGAAACTCATTAAAATGTTCGCTGCTTGTAGTAATAAAAAACAGCCAGAACATTCCTGTAACCAAACTTTACACTCACAAGCCTCATTATCTGTTCATCTGGCACCCATCACCAAAAGAGCCCGAGCTTAATTCAGTCATTCAGGGATTTGACGTGAAGTAACAACAATCACCCGATAGTCTTCGGTGGGTGTTAAGAGAGACAATGAGCTGACTGAGCAGCCAGAGGTCAGCTCTGCCTCACAGAGAACAGCTTCATATCATATGTGAAGGCTTCATTTCGCAAGAATCCCCGTGGCATTTCATGGATCGTGACCATTATTGAAACTGGATCATATTTTTTTGATTTACCTCTGAGCGTTGAAAACAGGAAAACAGCTTTCAGTTGCCAAAACTTTAAATGAAATGCAGCCACATGGAGCGAGAAGAGTGTGTGAAATGTCACAAGTGGGGTCTGGAAAAGATTCAGTCTCTAATTTTTGCATTTTCTTCATTTCCTTAATTTGTTATATTTTATTTCATTTATGTCAGAAATTAATGTTTGGATAGATTGTAAAGACAATCTGTCAAATGACCAATCAAACCAAGACCAAGAACAGGGCCACAACTAACGATTATATTTCATTCTGGATTAACCGATCAGCTGTTTGGTCTATAAAAAGATGCCCTCACATGTCTTTTTTTTTCTCCACAACCCAAAGATATTCAGTTTACTGTCGTAGAGGCGTAAAGAAACCAGAAAATATTCACATTTAAGAAGCTGGAATCAGAGAAATCTGACTTTTTTGGTGATTCATTTAATAATTGAGAGCTATTACATTACATATCTTTTTATTTTAAAGACCAACCTATTAACTACGAAAATAACCATCAGATTATTCAATAATAATAATAATTAAAATAATCTCTAATCGCAGATCTACTCTATTTTAAATTAAGTCAAGTTTAATTAATTAGCAACAATTTTGATAACTGGTTTATTGTTTAAGAAGCATCATTACTTCAGTTTTTGTTTTATTGACCAAACAAACCAAACCACAAAGAAAATAATCAAGAGATTAATCAATTATGAAAACAATCTTTAGCTGCAGCCTTAAATTAAAGCCAAGCATGAGTTGAATGAACTGTTTGAGTATTTAGGATGCGTCACTACACATGACACTGGATTACATAACACCACACACTCACGCTTTCCCGAACACTCCCCCTACACACACACACACACACACACACACACACACATATAAACACAACCCGTTGAGGCAAATGAAGGAAGTCTTTTGAGCTCATGATGAAAGTTAAAACGCTTAAGTGCAAACGTGACTTCCAAAAACCATTAATTGATGTATTGATCCTTAACGCACCTCATTTCCCCGAGTCAGACTGACCATCTGCCCTGATCGGGGCTTTTACCAGTTTAACGGCTCACATCACCTGCTGCCTGCTGACTGAACATCAATTAACGCATCCAAAATGAACAACACAAACACTCAACCTATTTCATCACTGAAGGCCATATGCATGAAGCACACTCTGAGTGCTCTGTAAAATCAGCTCTATTTCACATAACACTTACAACTCGCAGGTTTTCAGGTATTCCATGACTCTGCACTAAATATACTCCCGCCTTACATGTCTTTGAACATTTTTAGGTCAGGAGGTAGGGAAGGAAGTACACAGTAACCTTGTACAAAATGTGGACACACAGTCTGACCTCCCAAATTTCTCTTTGCGGTTAAATCAACAAGCACAAAGTTTACAACCTGGTCGACTACGTGAGTTACCGTCTCAGCCGTAGAGATCGGGCCCGTCTTGGCAGCTACTGGTCTTGAACTTGAAAAAATTACACTTAACTGCTGAAAATGGTGCTTTTATTTATCTTTGCACACTCAATGGACCTATTCATTGACATTTGACTTGGCTCTGACTTCTCCCTTGCTGCAGCCCTACAGTTAGTGAAACTCCTTGTTTCCTCTGCACCCAGATACAGATCATTGAAAACGGACAAATGTTAATAAAATTTTACGTGGGCTGTCATCGTCGAGAAAACCACCAACATCTGTAGATTATCTGTGGGATTAAGTTTCAAGTATGCACGAATGCTTGAGACAGTCCAAGCATCAATATAACAGCACTAGAAAGGACTTTATTATCATTGTTCATCATGTTTTGTTTCACTTTTCAAACAAGTAGGTTTAACATAAGCCTCTGGAGCGAATGGGGAGGGAATGACTCACAATCTGTAATTTTTGGTCTCACACCATTTTTCTCCCCACCCACTTCATTTTATCTTTGTTAAATGTGGCATTAAATAAGCTCTAAATCTGCCTATTTTGCCCAAGTTGGCAGCATGAAGCCTGCTGCACCCATTATTCATCTGCTCAGAGTTACAAATCTAAAGAGGTCCTTTAATATCTATACAGTGATGAGATACAGCTAATCTATCTGTGTCTGCGTGGCTGTGTTAGCCTGCAGACACTTGACCGCAGTCTTCCTGACCATTTGCCTTCTCTGTATGACTCACCCTCTGAGGATTTTTACGCAGGGAATGAAAATAAACTGCAGTTGTTTTCAGACATCAGATTACAGCAAAAGTCCCCATTCATGTCTGAATCAGGCGTTTGTATCTTGCAGTGAAAAAGCTATTATTAAAGCCACACGGAGCCTAAACACAAGAGAAGCAAACCAGCCGTTAATGTGAAATCAAGTCCAACAAACTTCAGAGTTTGAGCACAAAAGCATAAATGTCATGAAAGAAGATAAGGTGGTGTGGTGCCTGGCAAGACCAGGCACTGGGTGATAACAGAGGAATTTAAACTCCTCTGAAGAAAATAATATACAACATACCACATCAAGCCTATACCACCACTGTGCAGAGGTTTATTGTTTTCATCAGACCATGAAACTTGAGGCTAAGTGGTTGATGGATACAGAATGACATTCAAAATGTGACGTGTTTAATCCAAATCCTGATTTCAACATACAACAACTGCTTACTGGGCAAAATAAGCCTTTCAGGTGACATACTAACACATCTCCTCGAAGCAGCTAATTTCATTAAGGGCTGCAACTAAAGCCTATTTTCATTGTTAACCAACAACTTTTTGGTAATGCGTGTCTATATTTTTAGCACTGTATTTGTTTGAGTTTTAATTTTATTGTGTGTTTAAACATTTGACAGCTATTTTATTTTTAAGCAAAACAATGGTAAAAAAAAACACTAACTAATCGCAAAAAGCTTGTTTCCTTTACCGACCTTTGATTTTAACTAAACTTACAACACCAGAACCATATCTCTACCATATCATCAGGGGGAAATCTTCTGTTTCTGCTTGATTTCCAAACTTTAATGGAGTTTTGATTGAACAGAAAACTTGTTCATTAAATTTGTTTTTCTTTCACAGCCTAAAACAGTCTTGATTGGTTTACAGACTAAACCAGCAAAGTGAAGCACTTAACAAATGCTTTCTGATTCTTGTCTACAATTACATTTGGATTATTTCTTCTTTTTTTTTTCTACCCCTATCACAACTTTTTAGTATTTTGTCTGTATTTTTACTCAACTCAGCTCAACTTTATCAACAGCTAAAGTCAAAAGCTTGCTTTTCTTTACTCAACCTTTGATTTAAACTAAACTAACAGCACCAACTGGATTTGCTGCTCTGTTTCTGCTTGATTCACACACTTTAATTGAGTTTGGTTCCCATGTGTTTGGATAAAGATATATAAAAGCGTTATTATCACACGTCATGCTGGTGCCGACTGTGTCTGCCTGATTCCAGTGATGCTCAGAGCAGCTAAGCATCTGCATGTGACCCTCATCCTCTGTTTGCATCAGTGTTGTGCTTTATTTTGATGCAACCTGACCTCCTCTACACAGCTGACCTGCTGCTTTGTCCGTACATTCACACCACAGGCCTGATAGTATCAGATCGGACATTAGTGCAAGTGCACGCTCATAATCACGTTCACACTCCAAACTCTGCCAGTAAACATATAAACAGCAGCCTGTTTGATCAGTAGCTGTGTGTGCAAAAGTGTGTGTGTGTGGTAGGGGGACTGTGTACACATGGGCCCAGCAGTTCAATGCTTTTCAATAGAGGTGCTGTCAGATGGCCAACAGGAAACACAGACTATGTAACGTCAGCAGACAGGTCTTTCACTAGGACATGAGAAAAGCGACGGGGTGCAACATATATTACACTTCTGAAAATATGCAGTACAGGTAATGTTGGTGTTTGGAGTCAGATAACATTTGCTGAGCTGCAGTGTGTTTCCTCAAAAAATACACTTTTATTATTCTATTTTGCCCCAAAAACTTGTGACATGAAAGCCAAAAATCTGAAAACAAGAGACATATATAAAATATATGATCTTCCAAAGAAAAAAATAACAATCTGCTTCTGTCTGTGACCTGATGAGTCGATGTTTATTGATCCCATTCAGTTCTAATTATGATGAGATCTTTGACTGTCAAACAGAAATACTAAAGAAAAAACAGCCCCTGATCTGATGACGCTGCTGACACAAATACCTTCCCTCGTCCCTCACGCCGTCTGGTCCACTATACCTTCCTTTCTTTCCACTTTACATTTCCTCCCTCCCGTCAGTTACTGTGTACAAATGCAGTGAATGACAAGTGCTCATTTGCACTTTGAAAAAACATAAAATATTAAAGGTATGTTTACGATAAAAGGGGAAGGCAATTCTTCTCTCCCTCACAACCGCATTATTAATTCATACTGTTAAAACGACTTTCCACGAATTAATGGAGACAATGCATGGCCTCACAATTGCTTTTGGAAATAAAGGGGGCGTCGGGCTGTCAGGTGATGCATTATGGTGGGACTGAGTGGGTCTTATCTATAGAAAGCATGCTGTTAGCTTTAAAGTACCTCAGTATAAGTCTTTGCACAGACACCACAGAGGAACCACAGTGGCAGTTAGACACTAATCATGTTTCACTTGTGGCCTACCACAGAATTAAAACTGCATTTAATGGAGTCTGTGTGATCATACCTCAAGCTCAGAGTTTAAGTGTGTCAAACTCATATCTGAGCTCCAAAGACTTAAGAGGTCCAAGCTGCCAGGTTTGAGTCATCTTGTAAGTCCGCATAGCAAAAGAGTGAATCAAACAAAACATGGCACAGCGCTTTTCTTAACAAAGTTATAAATGCTGTAAACAAACCAAAAAAACTCCACCGCTGACTAAAGTTAGAGGAATGTGCAACACAAGACGTGAAGCTCCGACACTGTCAAGGCAATATAATGGTATTTATCAGTATTAACACCACAGACATCTAATGAATGTCCAGTCAGCAGCTCAGCCGTCAATAACAACATGACGGTGATGATTCATTAATAGGCAATAACTCACATTAAAACCTCAGAAATTAATTTGTAATACCATGACAACAAACATTATACAGTTGAACTGCAGTCTAAGGATCAGTTTCTGTTTTTATTCTGATTATAATAAAATAAACTGGTTTAAAATGTGATTATTTTAACATGTTAAACTCTCAAAAAAAGAGAAAAATGTTGCTCTTAATAAACAGTGTGCAAACTACAGGCAGAGACTGGACACTGTTGTCAGCTGTGTTTTCCCTTTTACCAAATCCAATAAAAGGTAACAGCCAGGTGGAAAACAGCCCTGGTACACCGCTGTTCTGGTCTGTAATTGATAAATAATAGCTGGTGTATGTAGCTGTGCAGCCTATTGCTTCAGTTTGGATCCAGAACTCAGCAGTGATGAGGGATGCAGTGTGACCTCCAGCATCATGAGGTCAGTCACATCATAAATCTGATTTCTGCTCATAACTCTTGTTGTACTCGAGGTTTTAGATTTCAAACTAATATAACAGATTTTCATGAGTGCCAAATAAAAAAAATAAAGACAGTCACAGTGGTAAATATAAGACACATTAACATAATAAAATGAACTGATTTATACAATAATATCAGACAAACTACTAGATATATGACTAGGTTAATTGATTAATTGATCATCAACCATCCCACTTATCAATGTAGGCCAGTAAAGATGCGTAAAAAGTGAGGATTAAAGAAAAAAAAACTCACCAGCTGCAAGACACATTGGCAGCAGTAACCTGAAGACCAGCCCGCACACCACCTCAGAGGCCATGGTTCTGTTCAGTCCAGGTAAAAGCAGCCGAGGATTGTCTCTCTAAGGCTTCTCTTGCATCCCAAACTCCTGCGCTCTGTCAAATCCCAACTGGTGCGCTCCTCCACACGGCCACATCAGCTCCCCCTGATGACACCTGGACTCCGCTGGTTATTCCACAGTGAGAGATTGCGCATTTAGCGAGGTTCACCACAGCAGGCATGTCACCGGTGAGTAATGTCACCATGATAGTTTAGTAAGTCATGTTGACGCTGCGCAAATGGAGCAACCGACTCAGGTGCGCAGACAGCTGCGCTGGCACGGCGCGTAAATGTGCCGGAGAAAGGAGCCAACAAGTCTTTAGTCCAATTAACCACCTTTTTCTTACTACAAAACCAGATTAAAGAGAAACCTTCAAAGTATAAGAATGAATCTAATTTCACTTCTTTTCTGTGAGGCTTGACAGGAACACCCAGAGTAACCGGATAATTCAGCCTCCCCGTTCTGTCCTCCTGCTGAAATTTGACTTTCTGACTTCTGGTCTGGGTTGTATTCGCCAACAGCAGGCTACAGCACGACACTTTGATTGACTCCTCACTCAGCCAATCAGAAGTCTTCGATCTGGTAAGCGGCCCAGTCCCCTGTGATAATTGGAAGCAAGAGGTGGGACAAGAGATGGATACAAATACCACAAGATTTAAAAGATAACGTGTCCAAAAAAACAGCTGATTCTGTTTGATTCCACAGAGAAATATTTTAGTTTTTAGTCTGCATCTTTAAATCTATAAACTTTACGTAAGCAGAACCACTTCCACACATGTCCTGAGACTTTCACTGATCATTACATCCCCTCAGGTCTGCTGTCCAGCTGTTTCATCGGAGAGAAAACAGCGACGCCTACTGGTCTGAAACCATCCTGCACAAATCAGCACATCCACCAATCTAATCCCTGTTACCACAAAACAGGCCTGTCAGATTCCTCCTTGCAGGCAGGAAAGAAATATTTTTCCAAAATATTTTCACTTCTTGGAATAAGTAAGAACACTGTAGCAACAACATTTGCTCTGATTACATTTAATCCAGTTACGCTGAGTAAACAGATGTGTGTCATGACTCAAGCCCCGCAGCGCTCAGGTCTGTTTGGGGACACATCAGTTGATTTGCATCATTGTTGGTGTTTGTTGTCACTGGGATGACGTGCAGAGCTGTGGCAGCTGCTGAAGTGTCCTGAAACTCTTTAAGCTGCATGGCTCCTGCTCCGCTCCAGTCTGACCTCTAAACCTTCTGACAGTGGGCAAGTTGACATGAAGAAAAATGTCTCCTTCAGGTGATCAGTGTCAAGTCAGGTCAAGTTTATTTCTGGAGTGAGTTTAAAAACAACAAACACTGACCAAAGTGCTTTACAAGGAGAGCACATACAACACAGGAATAGCCAAATAAAAACACAAGAATTTAAGCAAAATAGAAATAAAATCACAGAAATCTGTGTATAAATTGTTGATCATAGCAATAGATGGGTTGCTTTTAATGTCTTGGTCCTAAATGATCGATATGCTTGAAACTGGATTGTGATCTCTGTGATTGTGACGACCATATCGCATATTTTCATGACCACAAGTGAGACGTACTGCCATGAAATGTTCGTGCACCCATTCACGGTCCTCAAAGAATGAATTCAATGATCAATCCAAATTCACCATTAGGTATTTAGAAAGACATTTTGGCTTTAACTGAAATGTTTCAACATTTGTTGATTGATTATTGATTACTATAAATTGCCATGAGGTTTGGTGAAGACATTGTGTTCCCAGAAGATAAAACTGAATGTTTTTGTTTACAGTCCAATCACCAGAATAAAATGTTGGCGTTTTACAGTTCTGCAAACCACAGATCTTCACTTTTGTACACATCATACATTCTCATATCAACATTCCTACAATACGTGTCATGTCTCGTTCACATAATGTGTATTTCAGTCGGGAGAGACTCATATTTTTGAGTGAACACAAAGATTTATTGCCATGTGTAAAATAGAGAACGTAAAAGTCTTTGGTGGTTCGACTCCATCGTGATGTAGTAAAAACTGGGGAGCTGATAGAGCTGTATGTGGAACAGGAAAACCACCTGATGGAGTCTAGACACTGGTGGTGGTGGTGGTGATGAGGAGGAAAGATCCTGGAGAACTGATGACAGAGGAGTTGATTCTGGCGAGCTGAACCTCGCCGCTGGATATGAGGAACTGGAGGAGAATGGAGTAAAGGAGAGTCACGAGAATGCCTGAAATGGCAGCTGACAGCAGCAGAGAGGAGAGCAGTTTTAAAGTTTGACAGCAGAGACATGACTGGCTGATAGCACTGTCAGGTGAATCGAGGGAGTAGGGAGAGAGGTGAATGAAAAGATAGTCTCACTGATTCAGCTTCATGAGCTGATTGTCATGTTGGGAGGTGGAGGGGATGGTAGTCAGGCTTTGGGAGTAATGGAATACATGTAATGGGATTATGTAATAAGAATACAAAAAAGGTAACTGTATTCAAGTAAAGTTACATAAAAAAGTGTAATTAGATTACCATAACACCACACATGAAACCAAAACACGTGTGTGTTTTTTAAGAGAATACACACTTGTTATTAAGACTAAATAGATATTATTGATCTTATTGATATCTCTTGTCTCTAATCTTTATTTGCAAATGTTTGGCATTGAGGTAATCCAAAAGTAACAGAAAGTAATCAAGTTACATTGCTTTCATATTGTGGTACTTGGATAACGTTTCTGACTACATTTTTTAACGTGCCTGTTTCAAGCTACATTTTTAAACCTGTAAACCGCTTCAGGAGGTGGTGGGGATGGTAGTGAGTGCCAAGAGAGCTGGGCAAGGCCACGACCAATGTTCGAGATGGTGTGTCAACATTTGTTAGCACCAAACCCCCTGGGGTACTTTTAGGGAGACTACATAAAAAACCATGGGCGGCTGTAGCTCAGGAGTTAGAGTGGGTCGTCCAGAACCCGGAAGGCAACTGGCTCGATTCCCCGGTTTCCCCAGCTGCATGTCAAAGCATCCTTGAGCAAGATAATGAACCCCAAATCGCTCCTGACGAGCAGGTTGGCGCCTTGCATGGCAGCCTCTGCCGTCAGTGTATGAATGTGCTTTTTAATGTGACAAATGTTGTGAAGTGCTTTGAGCTGTCAGCAGACTGGAAACGTGCTGTAGAAATGCCACACAAACTCCATTTATCATTTTCCAGCTGTGTTAGTGGTGATAGAATGAGGTCAGCCAAAACATGATCTTCCTTGAACCTTAATTAAGTGTTTTTTGTGCCTGTACCTTAACAGATGATAAGCACACTGTTGTCACAACATAGAATTTAAAACTGAACCTAAAAAAATGTAAAGTTGCAACATAAAGAAATGTAAAACTTTAACTCACCCTGTGGTTTGCAGAAGAAAACATTGCCAGTATTTACTCTGGCAATTATGCTGTTGGTGATCACGTGAATCTTAGATGTTCAACATCGTAAACACACCTGCTAAACATCAGCATGTTAGCATCCTTACTGTGAGCATGTTAGCATGCAGACATTAGCATTTAGCACAAAGCACCACTGTGCCTGAGTGCAGGCTCACAAAATGTCTTACTCTTGTCACACAGTAATGTGTTACTTGTATAAAAGCCCTGCATTCATCATGTTATCCCACTCATTTTTTGGTTTGAGTCATTAATTAATGAGTCACTGGAACTTAAAGCTCCACTGTATACTGTGAGTACTTGAGGTGACTCATAACATTTATTTCGGCTTAATTTTAAATTAATGGAGAAAGACGCTTGTGCCAAAATACACAGAAATGTCTGAGAAAGTCTGAATATGATTTCTTCCCCTTGTTTCTGAAGTCCAGTTTCATTAAAGCTCTTCATCAACAGACACATTTTGATAGTTCTGATTGTAGCAAAGAGTATAAATGGAGTAAACATAAAACCACAGAAATGCTTAATGTACTCTAACTGATTTCCCCTTATTTGCAGATATCAAACACTTGTATTATTTATCACCACTATTAAAGGAAACTGCATTGACGAGCAAGCGAAGGAGCGCTGACCTCATGTTTATTTGTTGTGCAGTAGATGAAGCATCAACATGCAGAAGCTACGATTAAAACCAATCAATCATACATGCTTTGATATATTTAACGACGATATCGACAAGAGAATGATCCATGCTGTTGCTTCTTCTGAAGTGCATTAGGTGGGATGAAAGCAAGGTATGATGGGAGTTTTCAGGACGGAGCCAAATGACCCACCTCAACCTCCACGAGTAAAACACGGGGCACTTAAAGCAGCAGAGGTTGTGCTTGTGATGTGATGAATCACCGCTTGGCCTAATCACCAACATGGATTCAGTTTATGAAAGTAAGAAAAATAAACAGCAGAGGGAAAAGCTGGCGTCGGGAGACCGACATGCTCGCTGCCAGCCTCTGAAGCATCACTTTCCCCTGGAAATCCAGAGCGACTGGCTGGATGTGGGAGCAGTCAGAGAGTCACCCACGAGGCCCTGAACTGCAGCCAGCCATAATCAATAACTAACCTCAAAACATGTCAGCCCTCGATTTGTTTCTGCTGTTTGAAGTCCGGACCTGCTGATCTAATCCCTGCAGATGGATGTGAATCTTAAGTAACTTTCGCCTTTGATCCATTATTCATCCGATTCTTGAGAGGGAGTTATTGATAAGCTCCCTTTGCCAAATGGACACAACAGTCTTACACTACACACAGTGTAGGTTCAAGTCGGTTGATCCTGCTGACCTGCCTCACATTAATGTCTGAATTATGATCACAGCAACAGGAATTATTGATGCTGCTCATCATCGGGTCCTTCTTCTTTGAGGCCTCCAAATGGACCTTGTGAAGAAAATTACACTGCTTAAGGGTGCTTTTTGTAAGAATGACTGATTTTTGGGTCTTATTCCCAACTTGTCAAAAGTTGGGAATGAGAAAAACTGACTATTTTGGGGAATTTATTGTCTTTGGGTGAATGTTTATGTGGAGATGACGGTGGGGCTCATGAAAACAAAGCAATTATTTGCCTGAACGGTGCAAGATTAATTTATTAGATTTGCAGAATATTTTGTGGTTTGCTTGTCCTGAGCTTCAAATGCAAAACAAGCTATTTGATGAGCTATTTGAAAAAGGCATCGTCAGTGAGAAATAGTTGACAAAACTACCTTAATAACTTTTTCTGGAGCTTTCAACTTGTCCATATCACACAGTCCTCAACAGCAGATTGATTCTTCTTGTTCCAAAAATGGTCCTTTCTTGCAAAAAGTGGGAAAATATGCGGATAATAGCACAGAACCTCTGTCAGCCTAAATATTCACGTGAATCTCTAAATGAAATCTTTCTAAATGCTGAATTTGTTGTAATTTGAGTGGAGATCCCACACTGCCGGTCTGCAGCAGCTTCTGCCAAGAAGAGAACAGAAGTGCAAATGAGATTAACGTCCAGATTGCTTCAGTATTGATCCGTGAGTGAAATCCAAACTGTGTGTCTGTTCAATATTTACATGGATGCACTTTCCATGCACTCTAAAGGTGCCTCTGCTTAAGTGGGCTTTTTAGTGTCTTTATGTGGTGGCTTCAGGCGGATCATCTCCTCAGGAATTTAGACAGATGTACTGTACATCGCTGCAGTCATATTAAAACCTTATATCTCCAGTTTGGATGATGTTTGTGCCTTTTAAGTGCACACATGTGATTTAGCCTCCTGTGTTTTAGTCTGTGATCTTTTTACTCTAGAAATCGTTTCAGCTATATTGGTTAAACGTACAAATACAAGGTAATCAGGCATGTTGAAGGGGCACAATGTAGTTCGGAGAAGAAATTCAAACTCAGGAATGTAATATTTACAATATTAATGAGGCAATAATACAAACTTAGAAATATTTATTTTTTCCGTAAGTTCTCAGAGGAAAATAAGGTCCCCAGAACACTGTTTGAAGTTAGAAAAAGTAGCAGGGTCCGCCACATATAAAAAGTTTGTTGATTCAATTTGTTTTTGTCTTCTGATTAAATGTATCCTCAAAACTACATAATGCACCTTTAACTATGTGACAGTTCACACAAGTACAGCTCAACTTGTTGATAGATGAATTAGTTGCTCGACAGAAAAAAGATTGGCAGCCATAATAATCAGTATTAAAATGCAAAAAGCTTAGTTTTACAAACCAAACAATTTATCAATGAATCGTTCAAATAATCAGCAGATTAATCTACAATGAAAGTAATCACTAGTTGTAATCTTAAAGAAAATGGTGAGATGTTAGCACCTGTAACAGTAAAATTATATTCTTGTTTGAAAAAAAAAAAGTAATAATAATGTAAAGTTATAACAGTAGTATGACAGTCACAAGGGTAATTTTTCTGGATTGAGTACTTTTACTTTTAATAATCTAGGTACATTTTCACAAAATGTACACACTTATACTTAAGTAACATGTTCAGTGTACTTGTATAATGTATACATGTCAAACGCTTCGGCAAAAGAAATCAATCAATTTACTGAAGAAAAGCATCTGAATATTTCAACCTGCAGTGCATTCATACCCATAGTGTTCAGCTTACACTCTCCTATTTAAGTTTACTATAATTGGCTGACTATATGAATTGCATTTGGGAAAAACGAGCCCTTGTAGATCTTTTTCTATGCCAGAGTTATTCTGTATCGTCGCCCTGAAGGGAGCAGCTCAGACTCAGTGTAAGGGAGGTGTGTTCCTGTGTACCGCTGTGCTATTATTATTTTCATTGCATGTCAAATATATGTCTGGTCCATCAATAATGACGTTTAGTATTTATCAAAAGGATTTTCAAAGGAAAATGTTTGTTTGTTAACTAGAGTTGCATCATATTAGTTAAATTTGCTCAGCATAGAGCAGCTACAACATTAAAATGCTACAAAGAACTTTTAACTGGTTATGAAACACTATCATTACATACTGATGCCTCTATATGACCTACATAAGCAAGCAATAGGAATATAGGCTCTCGATGCCTGCGTTATTGCCTTTTTTCCCGCTAGATCTTATTATTCCATCAGTCTGCTGTTCTCTTTCAAACAGCTGCAAACGATGTATTCAGGCCAACAATGGAGGTCACTCTGAGAAATGTATAAAATCACTAGCTTGAAGTATAGGTCGCTGAGAGAGGCTGAGGAAAAGTAGGTACCAGGAAAGTATGAACAGCGATTCACCACAAAGCAAACACTGAATCATGACTCTGGACATCAGAAAATTATGATTTATGTGACAGTGAGGACGGGGAGGTTGTTCCCAGAAGGAGTAGCTAACCTCAAATCATTTATTATTCTGCATGTAAAGCTTCACCAAACAAGCATAACCCTGGCCACTGGATGAAAATGTAAGATGAGAGAACAGCTCTAACTCTGGGCTGAAAAGTCATTAATGTCTCGATCTTAACAATGAAAGCTTTACTTTAATCTTCAACAGCGTTCCTCCTCATCAAGTCACTTACTCTGTGTTTTCTCTGAGAGCAGACCCTGCCGCCTCCTCTTAAGAAGTCCATTGTGTCATGAAACACAGAGGCTGTTGTCTGCGGCAGGACCAGAGGAATGAAGTCCCGCTGACCCTTGACCTCTTAGGTCATAGCTGCTCTGTTAGAAGCTGAGCTCTTCTCTGCTTTGAGACTTCTTTGAGAAGCACAAACAACCCCCACTAATACATGACTCTATGGCATAAGGCTGCTCTTCTATCTGAGTGCGGTAAATCTAAAAAGTAACAGGATGTAATGTGATGATACAGAGAGTTCTGATGATACAGTTCTTTATGAGGAGGCCGACATCCTGGATATATGCATTAACATGAGCATCTTCCTGCCGGCTAATGCTGAGGCGATATAAGCTTTGATGACACCACTAAACATGTCTGCAATCATCAGTTAATGAATGCCATTATCCTTCTTCAGCTGGAAAAATAAGATAGCTTCTAAAGCTGTTCAGATGACAAGGCAATCAAACAGTCATTAAACTTAAATAATTTTAACTCTTTCCATTTGTCTAGCCTTTCCAAAAGCCCGTTATCATATCTATAATTGATGCAGGAAATGCTCGTTGTATGTGGAATGACACTTTAGCAGTGAGAGATGAAGCCTCGCTCTACAGTCCAGACATAAACATATCTCAGTAGCTACTGGGTGAATAGTAAGGGTTAGGGTTAGGGTTAGCCAATTTCTGCCAATACAAAATAAATCAATAGAATACGCTTGATGAAAAGAAAATAGTCCCATTGTAAGTGAGAGTAAATAGATGAGAGATAACAAGTCAAAATTATTAGAATAAAAAGTCATAATGATGAGATCAAAGAAGTCAAATGTATCAAATAAATAGTCATAATTATCAGATGAAAAGTTATTATTGTTATCAAAATCTGAATTTTGAGATACTAAGTTATTATCAAGAGATAAAAAGTTGTGATGATGAGATTAAAAAAGTCAAAACTATGAGATAAAAGTCAAATTTATGAGTTAAAAAGCCATAATTAACAGATAGAATTACGTAATTACAACTTTTTATCTCATAATGATGACTTGCGATTTTTTTATTTATCAAGGTTCAGTTTCCAGCTTCTTCTTTTGTTTCATTAACTTGCGGAAATGGACGTCCACAGCACAGCCGTTAAATCTCTAACAAACATTCAAGGTTTCTAAAGGATTAAGGAAAAGGTTGTTGTCTAACGTCATCTGCAGGTCAACATCTTTTATCCTATGAAACATCTAAACATCCACTGGATGTATTAAATTTGTTGAGATCTGGTTAGGTTTAGGCACCAAATCAACTTGGTTTGGGTTAGAAATAAATCATGGTGTGGGTTAAAATTCCTGGTTTTGTCACCATAAAAATTGGCTGCAAAATGTCCCAATGTCTTGCTAAAAATACTCACTTTTGTTTCATAAAAATGTCATTTAACCCATTGACTCAAAATCAATGCCAAAATGTCTTCTGATACTGGTTGAATGAGACACACCTGTTTTTATTTGATTTTGCTGGAATTTCTATTTTTCATAAATATTTTAGAGCCTGCCTCTAACCTAGCCCTAACCCTAGATCCAACTATGTGATCCAAAAAAGTGTCAATACAAATAGGTACCAGCACGCTCCAAATGGCCCAAAACACGCTCCCAAACACCCCCTGGAGGAAGGAAGTTGGCCCTGACACCTTCTGATCTATCCCATCCACAAGCCTGCCTCTAACCCAACCCCAGATGTGATCCAGTTACACCAATCGCTGTAATTGTACTGGAGTAAAAAGTGCAATATTTCCCACTGATATGTAGTGGCATGAAAAGAAAATACTCATAAAGTACAAGTGCCTGAAATGTGTACCTAAGGTTATTTGAGTCCTGCATTTTAGGACATTTTTCTTTTAAAGCAGAGTGTGACTTTGTTTTGTTTTTGTTTTTGTTTTGTTTTTGTTGCTTTCATCCCAGCTGAACTCAATAGAAAGCATTCAACCTATTTTTCTACACTGACATCAACACCAGGCATCCTTTTTCTTACCGCTGTGCAGCTTTTACAGTACAGCCGCTCAGCATCATCATCATGAGGAGAAAGACCACAATCTGAAGATGGATCACACAACAAATGACAGCTGGTGAGTGATTTATCTTGTGTTCCTGTTGAAGGTTCATTAGCCTCCTAATGCACGTCTAATCTGATTCTAGTTTTAATCATCACAGGCACAAACACTAGTGCTTCTCTCTCACAAAAAACACACAGACCTTGATATAATAACTGGGTTAAGAGCTGCATATTATCCATGAAAACCCCAACCAATCATCAGGCCCTGCATTAGGTGTAATGTGATTGTAACTCAACGGAGTATGTTGTTTAAAAGTTTCCTGCTGAGCATGCAAAATCTGCACCTATTTTTTATTAAGGAGACTTTCATTTATTGATCACTGTGAGGGAAGGCAAAAAGAGTCATCAGGCAAGGCATTATGGGACGTAATAAAGTGCTTAAAACAATGCAAATGATGAAACAAATGGAGGAAAACAGTGCATGAGTCTTTGACTTTGTTACTGACAGTAAAGTCTTTAAACATGGATTTTAAATGTTTGGGGAGCATCAAAGTAGTAATGTCTTTACAGATATATGCAAGAAAAAGATTAAAGTTGTGCATGCCAAATTTAAAGACAGAGTAACATCTACCAACACGGAACGAACTGACAAACATACGAGGGAGAACAAAGACTATATACACAGACAAACTAAGGAGGGAAGAGGAACAGGTGAGGGAACGAGCGGAAAAACACTGGGAGGGAAAAACACACAGGAGGAACTGAAAAGCAAGAAGTGACAAATGAGGGCATAATATCAAAATAAAAGAAACACAAGAACAAGACACTGACTCATGACACTTAGTTACATTCCACCACTGTTGAATTTTACAACTCGGTGCAGTACTCAGCAGCTTTTGATGGAGCTAAGTGAAGGTTGTCATGTTTTTCTTTTACAAAGAATTGAGGTAAACCAAACAGTATGGATATTTCAAACAAATGTAAGCAAAAATAAAGCTACATGAGGACATCAAACAAGGAGAACACAAACAAATTCATGTACAGAACATAACATAAGATGAAAATTAAACAGAGAAAAATAGAATAAGTAGACAGACAGATGGGTACATATATAGACCAATACAGACGTCATTAGACAGAGGATTGTTGTAGTAACAAACAATATAATTAAGGTTAAGAGAGTAAACAAAATTAGTCGCCTAAAATAAAAATAACATTTATTCTATTGGTATTGATATGTATATAATAATATTGGGATAATATAATAATTGTTTACAAAAGTTACAAGACATGTCAACATCTGTCAACTTAGCAGGAGGGTGTCATGGCAACAGGAGCCGGCAGGGGGCGCTGTGTGTATGTGTGTGTGTATATGTGTGTGTGCGTCAGATGGCAGAGCGGAGCCAACATGGCGCCTTCAGAGACTGTGCCGCTGCTGCTTTGTTTATTATCAGCTTCTATTCAAAGCAGCTCCTCCAGACTTTCATCTGAGCCTTGTTACAAACCCATCAGAGACGACACACCAGACTCTGTCAAGTAAGTGACGAGACAATGTACATTTTCCACTGACACTGACAGTTTAATGATGTGGGCTCGTTGTTTACCTCCGACTGAGATTTGCAGATGAGATGTGACGTTACTTTCTTTTGATTCATGTTTCACTACTTTGAACATTTGCCTTCTGACAACATGATTGTGAGGGCACAGATGCCATGTAACTATTCCTCACGTGCTGTAAAGGCTCATATTGTATTGAGTAGTGAATTTATATTTATATTATATAAGTCACCCTGGTGTGGTAACAACGGTTAATGCTGTTATAACTCATATAAACTACTCAAAATGAGTTTATATATATATGAAGGATATTGAGATATGGGTATGTAATAAAAGTCAAATGAAATGTGTCACAAAACACAAAATAAAAGTGAAGTGAAACACTAAAATATCCCAACATCCATAACTAACACTGAGTAGTGTAAGTTAAGGGTTTCTGGTTCCATTAACTTGGATTGTTTTCTCTACTTTACTATTTTTACTATATTATAATATAAATTATTTCTTGGGGTATTTTTGTGATAATTTCACACAGTGAAATGTGAAATTATGAACCACAGCACAGTCATTATTTTATGAAATATCTCTTAAGTTCTCCTTTAATTAATCATTAGGATTATTTGATAAAAATGTAAGTAGGGCCATCACAAGAAGAGGATTTACTGATTCACAGAGGCACCTACTTGAGTGATTTTTCATGCCTTTTCTGCATGTCTTGCTGGGTAATAATTAGGAGTAGGCTGATTATCTGCCCTGGATGATTATCGGGGGCAATATTAAGCATTTTATGATTATCGTATTGGGAATTTTTCTGTCAGATTACTGATAAAATGAACTAATTTAAAAATGTGCTACTTTGGCTCTGATGCAGCATCCTCTCACACAATGTCCCGCCCATAACACTATCTGATTGGTAACACGTCACAATTAATAGCCTATAAACACTGAATAATCTGAATCTGCAGAGTAACTAGTAACTAAATTTATCAAGGTAATGTAGTGGAGAGGAAGTATCAAGTAGCAGAAAATGGAAATACTCAAGTAAAGTACCTCAAAATTGTACTTAAGAACTGTACTTGAGTGAATTATACTTAATATTTCATCACTGGTTGTTCAAAATTTTGACAAAGAGTTTCATTTTTACTGCAAATGACTATTGAAATGAATTATTGATGTGCTTAGACCGATTAAATGTATTAAGTCCTTCAGATAATCTCTGGCTGATTAGCTGTAATTTTACAAAATTTGGCAGTTAAGGGTACTCAAGTAAAATTAATTAGATCAAACATACTTTTTGCTTGTTGTGTGATGTGTTTCTGTTATATTACAGATCTACTGTATTTTTCTATATTTATTACAATATAACTATGTTTTTTCCTTAAGAGGTTACAAGGTTGATTTATTGTCATTTTTTAAAACACGAGGGTTAAAAAACAAAACTCATCTTAATATTTACAATCACAGCGAAACGTGAGCCTCATCCTTTACTTATTTTAGGACGCAGCCTCGCCCACACGAGTATGTGAAGGTGTCGGACCTTCCTCCGTCCTGGGACTGGAGGAACATCAACGGGAAGAATTATGTGAGCGTCACACGGAACCAGCACATCCCCCAGTACTGTGGGTCCTGCTGGGCCATGGGAGCCACCAGTGCACTAGCTGGTAACCATGGCAACAGAGAGAGGGATGGGTGGAGGAGGGAGGAAACAAGATCTGAGTAGAGGGATGGCTTTCTGTTAAATATGTATCTTTTATCTGTATTTAAACCGTTTGTTTACATGATGTGTTATAAAGATCTTATACCGTGTTGTTTTTATGAGAAACCATTTCAACATGCTAATATTCGTTATTGTTATTCTTTCCCTCAAGACCGTATCAACATCAAGCGTGGAGGAACGTGGCCGTCAGCCTACCTGTCAGTCCAGAACGTGATCGACTGTGGTGGGGCGGGCTCTTGTTATGGAGGAGATCACCTGAGAATCTACGCCTACGCACACAAGAGGGGCATTCCTGATGAAACCTGCAACAACTACCAAGCCAAAAACCAAAGTAAAAAATCTACACTGTCTAACTTTTTTGGTTGCGATCACTCCGACTGCTGTTAAATTTACACTATATGGCCAAATGTATGTGGACACCCTGGTTCCAATTACAGAAAATCTTAATGCTTAAGCGTACAATGATATTAAAGACCAAAGTGTGCTTCCAGCTTTGTGCAAACAGTTGATGGTTGAAAATGAAAATCCCCTCATGGACAAAGCGAGGTCCGTTAAGAAATAGTTTTCACAGGTTGATGTGGAAGAATTTGACTGGCCCGCACAGAACCCAGACCTTAACTCCATGATCCAACACGAGGAAAGCAGATTACAAGCCAGACCTTATCGAACAAGATCAGTGGCTAACCTTAATGATGTTTTTGAGGCTGAATGGGAGCTAATTCCTTCAGCCAGGTTTTCCAAAATCATGTGGAAAGTTTTCCCAGAAGAATGGAGGCTGTTGTAGCAGCATATACAGGATGAGTTTGGAGTGTGATGATGAACAGTCACATGAGGGTGTATGGGTTTGCTGTCCACATATTCTTTGCCATCTATTATATATGTATTTTAGTGGAAAAACATACATAAAGGATCGAGTCTAGAGAAGTGTTGTTATGTCAGCTGTTATTGCGAAATGACAACTTAAGTTTACCTGCAGTGTAAAATGTTTTCACCTTTTGAGTCTGTGTGTGTGGTATCATGGAAAAATGAGGTCCTGGAGACACCTTTTGTGAGGGAACTACCACAGAAGTGGTTTTGGGTATTTTGTCAGGTGTTGATATGTCTGAAGATACAGGTGTGTAGTTGGGATGAATATGAAGGCCAAATCCGTGAAGTTTCAATCTAGTTTTATTTTGTTACTTTTAAGGACAGTTATGTCTTTAAATGGCAGGTATGTTGTTTTGGAAAAAAAAAATAAATAGGATATAATTGAGGGACCAACACACTAGGTTGTAGTTTGTTTGATTACGGACTCAAAGCAGCTGCAATGCAATAATATTATCATTATAACAGCAACCTTGAAAATCCAAAAATTAATCAATGGAAATTATCTGGAACTGGATGGTAAAATAAATGTCACACTGTTCTGTAAAACATCATAAATAGTCTCTATTTGTTTCAGAGTGTGAGCAGTTTAACCAGTGTGGTACATGCTCCTTCTTTGGGTCATGTGCCATTGTGAAGAACTACACTGTGTGGAAAGTGGGCGACTATGGAGAAGTTTCTGGAAGAGACGAGATGAAAGCTGAAATTTACACCAACGGGCCCATCAGGTAGAGTAAGTCATCCTCCCCAGTCGTTTCTTATTATCCGTCCGCCTACACACTCCGTGTGAAGTAAGAGATTCAGCCTAAACTCTACACAGAGCCATTCTTAATCATAGTGAAGTTTTTATTAGTGGATACATATTTAATCATTCTTAAAACCTTTGAGAAACGTAACAGCGCTGAGTGTTATTTTATTTCACTCAGATACATCTTAAAATACAGTAAATTATATGAATTTAAAGCCTTAATGTGCTTATCTTATAGACTTACCTATTTCACTATGCATCCACTTTAATGAACACAGTGCAAGTTTATGTCACTTAACAGTTTGCTGATGTTCTTTTCCTCACCCTGTCCATTGATAGTTTAACGACTCACATTAGCAGTTATTCTTTAAAGTTCTGGCTTCGACAGCTTTTATATTGTCTTTAAATTAATTCCATGCAGTATTCAAAAGGTCTTCAAAAAAAAGTCTTCAGTGCGCTTTTGTAATATACCTGCAGATGTGTTGGATCAAACTTTTTAAAAACTTGAAATCCTGAATATAATATATATATATATATATATATATATATATATACGTAGAGCCTCCGCGTCTGAAGAGTGATGCCAACACAGCAACCTGTCTTAAACCGGCATTCTTTCTAAGGGCCAGCAGGCGGTGACGCCACTGGTCTCAAAAAGAAATATGATTGTATGTAACCTTATGAGAAAATGAGTCTACTTCTCACTTGTTTTATTACCTCAGTAGACAGTTTCCTAATGAGTTTATGGTCTCAATCTCTTGTTTCAAGTCTTCTTCAATACAGCATGATGTTCGTTTTGTAAATTATGGTCCTATTTAGAGAAAAGTAGACGATCGCCAGGTTGTTACCTTGGTGAATTTGAATCAGGATAGAGGCGTAGCAGTGCGTATCCTCCCAACTCGACTCTCTCATCCAAAAATGGTCACATCTGGCTCAAAAAAGCAAGAGGGCGACGATCGTAAAACCAAACTCGAGGCTTGTAATTGGTTATTCCACAACCCAGTCACCCTTACACTTGGTTTGTTAGTACTTTTGTGAACATCTGACTGCAGAAAAGTGTGTGAAATTTCCCTCACTACATGTCACAGTGTGGTCTTTACCACAGAAATCCAGCCAAAAAAATACACCTTTGGTCACTTATTTGAGCCCATAATAATACTGTGGCTATAATTCATTGTCGCATTTTATTGAACAAAATAATGTGAAAAGAGAATAAGATGAAAGAGATGTGCATTTCACACTTCAGAAACTCTCCCCTCTGTCTTTCAGTTGTGCCCTGATGGCCACCAACAGCCTGGAGCAATACTCTGGAGGGATCTTCTCAGAGTTTCACCCGCTGTCTTTGCCCAATCACATCATATCTGTGGCTGGTTGGGGTGTGGCAGAGGACGGGACCGAGTACTGGATCGTCAGGAACTCGTGGGGGGAGTTTTGGGTTCGTCTCTCCCTTCTTTTGTCTGCACCGCTCCCTGCCTGCTCAGCCTGTTGACAGTCTGACATCAGTCATCAGCTTAAATTGACACGCGTTACTACTCTGATACTCATGAATTCACTCTCTTAAGTAGAAACCTCCCAGGAAAGTGTTTTTTAAGACGTTTCACTGATGTTGAGTTTCTTGCATGCAGAATAAATAATACTGTTTTTGTTTTGTTTTCAGGGAGAACACGGCTGGGCGAGAATAGTCACCAGTGCCTATAAAGGAGGAAAAGGCAACTGGTTCAACCTGGGTATCGAGAAAAACTGTGCATACGGAGACCCTATTGTTACTTAGATGCAGAATTAAACTGATGGAAAGACTCTAGTTTTGTCATGACTTTTGTTTTTGTTTTTTATCATTTTGATCACTTTTTTTTTATATGTAAAAACGACAATTTGCTGTTTTTTCGTGGGGTTTTTGTCAAACTATTTCTTGGAAGGGAGCAGTAATAGTAGTAATAGTAGTAAGTTGGCAACAGGTCTCTAAAACCACCATGTGTTGTTTTTAACTTTGCTTCTTGTACAGAATCAGCAAACTAACAATAACATACTAATAAGTGAGCTTTAGAGGTGCTAGTAGATGAATTTAGTTACCTTCAGACAGAGCCAGGCTAGCAGTTTTCATTTGTTTCTGGTCTTTATGCTAAGCTAAGCTAACCAGCTGCTATGTATTTATCTTACAAACATGACAGTTGAATCAATCTTTTCATCTAATTCCCAACAAAAAAGCATATACGCTGAATTTGACTTGCTCTATTGTATAACTTCTGTAACTTTGTCAGGGTGCGCTATTTTGGCTAGGCCTCCCTCGAAAAAGACATTTCAATCTCATGGCACTTTCTGGTTAAATAAAGGTTAAATAAATAAAAATGAATTCCCAGAATGTTGAAGTGTTCCTTCAAGTTAAAGGAGGAAAGATGAGCTCCAGTCTGATGTCCACTGAAGTGTTCAACCTGAAATAAAACAGTATGTAAAACCTTCTTACAGATTTATAAGTTTTGTTAGACTATGAAAGTGCAATATCAGAGCTATTCACATGGAGCGTAACCACATCCAGACACTGAGTTTAAAATAAATATTCTAACACAGAATCAGTCAATTACTCATCAGGCCCGAAAATGCCAACTGGACAGATAACCTGCTCCTGATTTAAAATTTAACCTTGAAAAAACTCACTGTCTGCTAAACCAGCAGGTTCCTCACTTCAGATCCATTATCACACATTTCTAAAGAAACTATTTATTCCGTCAGACGACAGGCGAGCTGAGTCACTCATTTAAATTCACCTGTGGTGGAACAGCTGGGGCAGGACTCAGGAGATGGAAACTTACAGTGACATTTTTCTTCCGACACGCTGCAGCACAGCGTCACAGCATAACAACAGCCTCCGATGAGCGTCTGGGGGTCGATAAGTCAGACTAATTTCACATGAATCAAACCTGTATCAGAGAACCAGCAGATAACTAGCGGGGAGTCGTTTTTATTAACACGCACATGCATGCTTCACCTGAAAATTCTCCTTTTTGTCGCCTTCATTTGTTAAGTTAATGACTGCATGAATCAGTGTTTCCTGCAGGTTTGATGAACAGCCATTAAAGACACTTGTGGGCAAGTCCTCCTCTGAATTTCTTCTTGAAATTTGGGGTTTTAACGACCTACTTTACACCGTGCAAAATAAAAACTACAGCTTGATGGGTATTTTATAGAGTGATTCCTTTATTTTTTTTACTTAGACGTTTAATTATATTGCTCATAACGTTTATGTATAATGCTATCTCAAAGCCTTCTCCCCAATGTCAGCGATAACATTCTGGTGGGGAAATACTAGATTTGTTTATTAATCAATGTTTGATAAGGATTAAGGACAGTAACTATTAGAGACCATTTTCCTGAAAAGACCAAAACCAACAATTAATGAATCAGTATCTTTTACGTAACATGACATGTCTTATATTCCTCTGTGCCATGGAGCTCCACTGTTGTCCAAAATCTACTAAAAACACATCAATGCACCACAGTGTTGCACTGGGTTTTAATATTTACAATTTTCATAAGGTAATAATAAATGCAATCTCAGAAATATTATTTTTTTCCATAACTGAATAAACAAGCTGTTCTCAGAGGAAAATAAGGTCCCCAGAACACTGTTTGAACCTGGAAAGGTGGCAGGGTCCGCCACATAAACAAAGTAAAACAGTATGAAATTGTGTTGTCAACAAGATCAGTTTGTTTATTCAGTTTATTCAGTCATGAAAACAAAGCGAGTTTGTTTATTTGGTCTGTTTAGGCATAACAAAGTCAGTCACTTAAGATCTAAAATTTCTTCCCCAAAACCACATAGTGCACCTTTAATATTTTCTGTGTTTGCTCCTTTATTTCATCCGTAACTATCTTACTCATGTTGGATTATCACCTGTTTCATTACTGCACAGCATATCAGCATTATAACTTCTAGGACCTTCTGTTTGTACTGTTATAGTTTAGGGCTTTTACCATTATTTTATTTATTACTCCATTATTAATGTTGTTGTTGTTGTTATTGGTTATTTTCTTTATATTTTTATATTTATGTTACTATGTGCTGTCACACGAAGAAAGGGTGGTTGAGGTGGTGGGTTGTGAAAAGATTGTAACACTCCAGACATCGTCATCGTGCCGTTTTTATACTGCCCAAAATAATAACAAAAGATTATTAATTTAAGGAAAGCCTAAAAGAAAATAAATGTTGCAGAAACGTTGTCTTGTTTCCTCCTTTGTCGACGATGACAGACAGACGGCTGCTCCAGCCAGCTGAACTCGCTCGTCAGCTCTTAGTTAAAACCGGTTCCAAATGAAACTGCACTTCTACATGGGAGCTTTTGTACACTCGAGTCACATGCATGCCTTCACTGTGTTCAGACTCCGAGATTAAAAAACAGTTGAAGCTGGAAGGATATGGAAGTACAATAATGAAACAGTACAGTTTGGAAAGATACAAACAACAACCTACATCATGAATAAATTGAGATTTCTTGCATATATTAGATGTATTTATTGACTCTCTACCCACAGATGGATTAATGTAGGAGTCGGTGTGCAGCCGGTGCCCTTTTCAGTCACCTTGCTCCTATACAGTACATGAGATATGCATATACAGTGCCATTAAAAAGTACACACCACCTTAGATGTTTCCCCCTTTTATTACTTTTATAAATATCATGGTCAATATAATTTGGCTTTTTTGACAAGAAGTATGTATCTTTAATTAATTGACATTACTTTGTAGAAATCTGTTTTCACTTTGACATGAAAGACGTTTTTTGGTAAATTCTTGTAAAAAAAAACACACAAAAAAACAAATTATATGGCCCATGATTCAATTTATAAAGTCTTTTTAAGTAAACGTTGTTGGAAATATAACCTTACAGAACTGTTCAGTTTCCAGGGGGGACTCATGACATTCGTATTAGTAAAATCTTGTATACAGCCCTTGAAGAAAAAGGGTATTTTAGTCGACGTTTTACATCACAGTTTGGGGAGGCAGTTACTGTAACAGGGCACAGAACATTTTATTTTCCAACTTGCACTCTCCACTCAAAAAATGAATACTCGCCTAAGAAACTGACATCAGCCTTAACCCTTTGCAATTTTTAACACGATGTGAAGCTCCTCCGGGTTCCTAAACCTCCCAGATTTACTGAAGACATGACCCCAATGGTCGCTCAGACTCCGCCTATGATTGAAACTATGATTTGTGATGTAAAAGAGTGTGAATTGTGTTTTGAAGGAGAGCAGCTCCAAATTAGAAATGCTACTCCTGGGGGTGGGTTTGTTGGTATTAGTGGATCTCTCAAGACTTTCTCCTTGAGACTGAAATGCGAGGAGTCAAACAGAGCAGCTTTGTTATTCTGCTTCAGGGTTTAAAACTCACTTAGCTATGCATTTGAAGGGCAGTTTATAATTTGAGGCAAAGACTTTTTCATGTCCTCAAGGGCTGCTGTGAGTGGAGCAAAGCCCAGACTGCACATCTGGAGGGGGAGCAGAGTTTAGTCTCTCCACCCTCTTTGGGTTTCGGGAGACAAAATGTTCATTCATGACCTCACACAAATGATAAATCTGACAGTTGAGATGCCTTTCCCTTTAATCGTGCTATTGAGCCAGTTTCACTCTGTGCTGCTGCTTCTCACCACTTCCTCTTTCTGCACCAGTCAAATCATGCACTCTGCAGCTGCAGCTGGAACAAATGTTTCAGGGTCAAGTTGAAGAGAGGTCAGGAGGAGTGAAGGGACGTAAAAAATCCCTCCTCTACCTAACATGTGTGAGCAGAGCAAGCAGTTAGACATGCAGACCAACTTGTTTAACAGGTAACTGTACGCTGAGGCCATAATTAAAATAGTATTGTCGAAGCAAAGCGTCCCCTGTGTGAATGAGAATCCTCTCTGGTTCCAGTCTCAGAGCTGACAGACAGGAGCTGCACACACAGGCAGCCTCCTGCTGATTGGATTCCTGCTCTTAATCACTTAATCTCATTTGTCCTATAGTTTTTGGCTCCTGTCCATCTGTTTGTGCTGGTTTGTTTGTGTGGCCGGTAGCCAGGTTGTCTCATCACCGATCAGATGAGCTCTTCTCAAAAAGTTTTTTTACAGTTTCACAAACTGAAAAACTTTTTCCAGCGTTTCAACTTTTAGTTCAAGTGTTTTTCACCCGACCGCCTCCACCTCCACTCGCCCCCGCGCCGCGCACGCATACACACAACTCAACCGTCAAGCCCGCCGGTGTTAGCAAGAGAGGCACCGGAAGTTAGCCGAGTTAGCTTTTAATTTTTATGCATTTGGCAAACTTTGACAACAATAATGTGTTACTTTGAGTACTTTGTGAGTCAAACAAAAAACGTGAAGGTTTCTAATAAAAAATAATAAAACGATTTACATATATTTACAAAATATTGGCAATAAACCTGATTCTGATTCTGGAGCAAAAAGTACAAAAACCTTTTTCTCTTTTGAAATTTACTGCAGAAATTAGCATAAAATAAAGTAAAATACAAGTATCACAAAATTGTATTTTAGTATACTAAAGTATTTGAGTAAATGTTCTCTATCATGTTCTGGGGTTTGTGTGTGTGAACACATTCAGTGTGACATAGGCACGTACGTGTGCGTACGGGTCAAAGCCTTTACCAACTCAAAGAGGTTGGCTGCATCAACTAAAACACCCTGATAAGTGTTGCAGTCTGCTTTCTTTCTTTCTTTTCCCTGTTATTTGCATCCATTAACTTCCTGTATGTCTGTGGAGCTTATCTGACACACACACACACACACACACACACACACACACACACACACACACGCCACCAGCTGATGTTTTGCCACTTTGTATAGGCCCATATTTCACCAGGTATGAGATGATTTTCTTTCTTCTTTTTTTTAATTTATTAATTTTGTAGCTGTTAGTTTAATTCATCAGTCTAACTATATGAGTTGACCTAAAGTTCATCCTTGAGTAAAAGTAAAGATATTATTTTACAATATTACTTTGGTAAAAGTGAAAGTCAACCATAGGAATAGCAGACTACTTGTAACTAATGTTACTCATTATCAAAAGTAATTTTCAGGCAATAAATGTCCTAAAGTATCAAAGTAAAAGTAAACTATACATTTACATGTATACAAATTTTGATTATTTTGATTATATTATTTATGTGGCTATCACTGTTGAAATGGCTTTTTCGCCATTGGCTTTTTCGTCGTGATTATGCTTTTACAAAGGTTTGACTGGGGTACATTCACAAAAAAAGCCTAGGTTGCATTTTGGCGAGAGTTACACTTTAAGGCCGCCCAGAGAAAAGACGCTGGGCCTTTTTTGGGCGGCTGCTCCGAGGGCTTCGAGTTGAAAATCTCTCAGCGTTTCAGAAATAACGTCTCATCTTGTTCTTGTTCCTGGCCACGGCATTAATATTCACCGTATTCTTTTTGGTCACCTATGGATCATGTCATGCACCCACATCCTCCTTGCTCTGATGTCCCGATGTCAATCGATAGTAAACCGCAAAGGGGCAGTGTCAGTGGCAGCGCTGGCAGTCCACAGCCAGCGCTTTCCTGTGTAATGACATATAATCTAGCAGCTTTAAATCAGACTTCCAGATTTAGCAAAAGCTGTTTGATTAAAAACCCAAAATAAAATACACCTTGACAAAGGTGCACTTTGTGACATCAGGGGCAAATGGGCAGGTGCACAAGCCCCCTTAGCTCCCCCTTTCTGCAGGTGCCTGCCTGAGAGAGAGAGAGAGAGAGAGAGAGAGAGAGAGAGAGAGAGAGAGAGAATCTGCCTCCTACCTCCTGAACACGACGCAGAATCACCATCAACAGGAGAAACAGACAGGTGACAATTATTACCCAGAGCTCATCATTTTGTCACTAGAGTTGATCCTCATGATCGTTTTATTTTGAAAAAGCGCTCACCGGAAGTGCCTGTAGCTTGACGGCTGAGCGCTGACAGGAGCTGAGATTGGGGAAACCGCGGCAGGCTGCTGTCCCTGCGACTGTCCTCCACAAACAGGGGACATCTTTAACTTACCATCTCATATTTCTCGTCGGCCGGACTCGACACGGAGCTTTTTCTCGACCCGGCGCAGCCTCAGAGGCAGCTTGCCATGAGCATCACACGGCTGGAGACCTAAGCAGCCGGTCTGGAAGAGGTGAAGATGCCTCATGGACCGCTCCATCACCGCCAGTGCGCCAGTTCAGGGCATCCCAAACGCCGAATAACAAAGAAATGCCGAGGTTTAACGTCAGATGGATGGTCGCGGTGCTGCTGATTCTCGTGGTCGGCGGTGTTTTCTTCTTCTGCGAGTATCTCATCTACTTCCCGACCATCCTCAAGTGCGCCTGGCCGAAGATCAGCCATGCTCGCGGCGGAGAGGGCATCGACGGCCAGCCGCTGGACTCCGCGGTCCGCGCTATGGTGCTGTCGGACACCCACCTCCTCGGAGCCGTCGGGGGACACTGGTTCGACAAGCTGAGGAGGTAATGTCATTTTACAATTTTTGGAGGCAGTCCATCACCACCACCTCTCTGTGCTGCCTTTCTCTGCAGGAATTGTAAACAAAAGCACCGAATAACGATACTTGTTGTCTCCAAAACGCGCAGGGAATGGCAGATGGAGAGAGCTTTCCAAACCGCTCTGTGGCTGCTCAGGCCCGAAATTGTGTTTATTCTCGGGGATATCTTCGACGAAGGCAAGTGGAGCTCGCAAAAGGTAACGCAGAGCTCCCTTTTACCCCCCCTTTGTCTGCAAAGCCACAGAGCTTATGATGATGATGATGATGATGATGGTGATGGTGGTGATGATGATGCTTGTGAGAGAACAGTACATGGATGCAGAGCACCGGCCACCATCATTTTGTGCCACCCAGGCCCGAGAGGCTGCAGGGGTTTTTTTTTTTGAGGAAAACACCAACAATAACAACAGCAGCAGCTGCAGCAGCATCCATCCTGCTTTAGGAAGAAAAATAAACCCCCCCTGGGAATTCCCAGACATCTATTACTGGATTGTCAAATTGGATCCATCATGTGAGGTAGAAGAAAGAGGAAGCTGCTGCACGGTGCAGCACCTCATTAAAAAAAGGAAACAGAGCTTGCAGACTGTAAAATCTCCACTAATCTACCATGTTCCCCCGTCAGCTTCCTCATTCATTTCAACGCTCGGCTGGCACCTCTTGTGCAATTTGTATTCACTAGTTTTTTAAGGAAGAGGAAGGACACAAGTCTTTGAATTTGCAGAGAGGAACACTGGAAGTAGGTCTGCAGCTAGAGGTTGTTTTCAATTTGGACCAATCTATTGATTATTTCTTGATCAATCAATCAGTTCGGGTTACTTGACTGAAAGTATTCAAAGATGCCGGTCAACAGTTACCGTAGGTTTTATTTGAAATATGCTGCAGCTAACAATTATTCTTATTGTCAGTTAATCTGTCTGTCATTTTCTTGATTAATGGATTAATAATGTGGTGCGGATATGGTTTTTAGCAATCAAAGAGACAGATTTGGACAGAAATCTGGACCAATCTTCGTCTCAACATTTAGAATAGATAGTGATGTGATGTAACTAACTACAGTTTACTCAAATCCTGGACTAAAGTACAATTTTGAGGTACTTTACTTTTGTATTTCCATGTTCTGCTACTCCACTACATTTATTTGATAACTTTAGTCGCAAGTTACTTGGCAAAATCAGTTTATTTAGTGTTGATAGGTTATTACTCATGATGTTTAACCAGTCAGAAAGTACTGTGGGTGAGGGTGCAAACAGTAGTGCGTTTTTAAATCCAATCTATTTTATTGGCAGTCGGACACAAAAAAACACTGATACAGATAATCGGAAAAAATGTTAGATATCAGCCCAGATGATTGGCCAGGCCGATAATCGGTCCATTCCTGGTGCACACAGTGAAGTGGTGAGGAATGAGTTACCAGGCCGTCAAGTAAAAACCCAAATATATTCAAATTAAATGATAAAAAAGAAGAAAATCTGCACATTTTAGAACCTTAAACCAGCAGATATCTGGCATTTCAGTGACATGATTATAATTATCACATGAATCTTCTGTCAGTCGATGAATTGTTTCATCAGCGCTAATTAAAAGTAGCATCATGGAGTTGTTTACAGACACATCGGGATGAAAAACATCATGTAAACACACAGGACTGATGTAATTAAAGGCCTCTTGTGAGCAGTTTCGGCCCCTGCAGGTGCAAAATTGAATCTGGAGTCTGAATCAAAGCAGCCCGGCTCAGCCACCCATGGGGGCTCCTGGGTGACCCTCAGAGATCCTATTATCTCTCATGAGCTTCCCCGGGGAGTGTCTTATTAAAAGGCCTGCACTGAAACCTGCTTCGGCTTGTGTTTGTGTTGTTTTTGTGTGTCTGCAGCACTGGGAGGACGACGTGCGCCGCTTCCACAGGATGTTCAGGCATTCGACTGACACAGAACTGGTTGTACTGGTTGGAAATCATGACATCGGTTTCCATTACGAGTAAGAACATGACCACAGCCCTATAGAGTTATTGTTTTTTTTATTGTTTAACCTTTGGTCTCGTAAACGGCATGATCAGCAAACCTTGGTAAACCTGTGCATGGAGTTTCAATAAGATAAGGACTTTTATTTCTCTGCTTGCCACTTCGTGTTTCGCTTTGACTTTGACCAGAGTAGACAGGTATCAGCTGCCAGGAAATGTCAATAAAAGCCTCATTCTGTTACACCGCAGCCAGTAAAAAAATAAGACTAAAGGACATTGCCCACATGGCTTAACCATTGACAAAATATTTGACTGTGAGCCAATTAGTAGGAAGATGTTATATAAATGGGGTTGGACACAGTAAAAGCAGTGAGGTACCAGTGGGAACACTGAGGGGTCAGGTGTCTGATGAGTTGTTTTTTTTAGAGATTTGGGACGTATGGAAAAGAAGAAAAGGGGAAAAATGATAAAGAAACTCCTATTCCCAAAACGTTGGGATGCTGTAAAAACATAAATCAAACGGTTTGATAATGTGCTACCCACATACATCATCCTGTTGCCATAAACACTCAATTAATAGGCGGGAGGTTGAGAGCCACAAATAGAGTAGGTAGTTGGAAAGTACTGAAAGACAGTCGAACACCCTGTTTGTGCTGGCATTTTTGTGGTATTTTCTTATTTAGAGAAAGAAGAATATATATAATACCAGCTGCATCCCTTAAAGAGCCACATTATACAGTACAATTACATAAAAATAACTTGGACTTTGGATTCTGATATCTTTTAGACTCACTATCCTCAATAAAAGACAGCTCAGCCCCAAAACAAAAACATTCCTACACTGCTTTGGTGCGAGATCCAGAGTTTTGGAGATATCAGCTGGAGAGATGTCTGATTTCTCTCCAACATAATGGAACTAGACGGCACTCGGCATGTGGTGCTCAAAGTGCCAAAAAAATCAATCTTAAAAACTCAACAACAGTGTCTCTTTCCAGAACTCATGACCTGGTTACTCAAGATAATCCACAGACCTTATTGTGAGCAGTTTCATGGAGGAACTATTCTCTTTCTTCAAACTTTAAAGCTTTAAATGGACTGGCTCCTTCATATATTTCCAGCCTTATATCTCCTTGTATTCCGTCACGTCTTTTCCGTTCCCTTAATGCCGGTAACTTAACTATTTCCTGATTTAATAAGCAAGCTTTTGCCCACAGAGCTCCAATTCTCTGGAATAACCTTCCACCACACGTACAAGCTCTGTTGACATTTTCAAATCCGTCTATTTTCTCCTCATTAGGATGTCTCCTGACTTCACCTGCCGAGTGTACTCACCTCAGCCATCTTATTAATGCTATTACTTGTTTATGTGTATTTTACTAACTGGTAAAGTGTACAAAGACTCTCTGGGTGATGTGCACTTTGAATCACTTGAAGTTGAAGTTGAGCTGAATCACGACACAGACTGAAGTGCAGCAATAAGGACGAAATGTTTAAATCCTGCGCTGTCATGAGCACAGACCTCTTGTCCGGGAGTAGTAGATCTCAACAAGGTCTGTGGATTATCTTCAGTAACCGGGTCATGATTTCTCAAAAGAGACGTTGCTGTCGAGTTTTTCAAGTGTGTTTTTTTGGCGCTGTGAGCACCACAAGTCCGGTGCCAGCTGTGGCCGATATCTCTGCAACTCACGCCAAAACAATGGAGATAGATCAATAGCACTACAGGTAAGGGGAAACATATGTATTTTTGCATTTTGGCGTGAAGTGTCCCTTTAAATTTGAGGTGGGACAAAGTCATTATTTGCAAGTCACAAGCAAGCCCCAAATACTCACTCGTTTTGAGTCTAAACAACTCATTATGAGCTCCAGATGTATTAACAGTTTAAACTATTAAACAAAAATAAATAATGCTTTTTTTAAATTTAATGACGTTTATATTGAGATTGACATTTCATTCCTGACCTTGGAAATAAGAGTTTGTTTCATAAAGTCACATTAAAACAAATCTGCGAGGATAAAAGCTACAGCCCTGAAAGAAGCACCTGAACCATAAACAGCGATCTGACAAACTGCGGGGAGCTCTCATGTTTAGTTCTTAATGAGGTCATTGATTCAACTTAATGGTTATTCTTGAGCCTGTATGTTTGTGGTGTTGTTGTGTTGGATTGCATTGTGTTGCAGCGATATTGCGTTTATTGTGTCCACCCCCTGCACGTAACACTCTCCTGTTGGAAACTGTTGTCCTTAATTTCTCAGGGGGAAGAGGCAGTGAAAGCAAACATAACGACATGCATAAAACCCTCCCACAGTTTAGCATTTTCCGCCTGTGATTCAGAAATGTGGGATTATGTAGACACGTAGAAGCGGCTCGTGTGTGCTTTGATTGGACTCGTGCGGCAGGAAGTGAGATGGCACAGCTCTTATGTAACGGTGACAGACAGACGTGACAGACCGAGCAGCAGGTTTTTTTTTTTGCCGTGTGACGAGCACATTGTGTCTCCCCGCAGGATGGACTGGTTCAAGCTGCAGCGCTTCGAGAAGGTTTTCAACGCCTCTTCCACCAGAATCGTCACCAAGAAGGGAGTCAAGTGAGTGACGGGATGACCTGCGACACCGCTGCGGGGATGTGACTCAGCAGGCGGGAAGGTCACAGGTTTAATCCCCTGAGGCACTCCGCTGCTGCAGAAAAGTGCTTTTAAACAAGTTGACAGGCAGTAAAATGGTCCAGAGGTCTTGAATATCTGCAAATAGGCATAAATAACAGACTGCATTCCTTCACAGTGTGTGCTGATGAACACGCTGTCTTTGACGTCAGTATTGATTCACATTTAGCAAACACTATAAAATCCTCCCTCTTATCAAGTCTTTTTGGTCTGTTATTTAGTTATAAAAGGCTCGAAAGTCTCAGCTTTCCTGAAATCTGTCAATGGAGGAAGAAAAATGTCATTTTGTTTTAAAGCAAGGTTTAATATTCACCAATTCTCGTTCGTTTTGGTTGGTTGGGTTTTTGGTTTGAAAAAAAAAATCTGAAAAACAGGGACTTTTTAAAGAAAATAAGGACAAAATGATTTAAAAAATAAGTTAAGTATTAATAACACCTCTTTTTAATACCAACTGAGCTAACGGGTGCCCCCATTAGCTCTGTTGGTAGAGCAGGCGTCCCATGTACGGAGGCTTTGTCCTCGCCGCAGCGGCCCAGGGTTCGAGTCGTGGCCCTCTGCTGCGTGTCTCTCTCTTATCCCATTTCCTGTCACCTCTGCTGTCCTATCAGTAAAGCCATGCAAAGGCCAAAAAATATGCTTAAATACCTGCTATAACCATAAAATGAATTCAAAGTAAATTATTATACAATTCCAAAAATAACATGTATGTTTTTAGTCTTTGTCTTTTTTTTTTGCTTTTATTATGGAACATGCTGCATATTCAGAGGCCTCCTGAAAATCAGGAAGAAAACGAATCGGAAAGAATACAAAGTGTTAATGTAGCAGACGATATCTTGACGCCGTTGAATTCAGTACCGCACGTAATTGACACAACGCAATTTTACTCAAACTAATGAGGATATCAAATTAGTTGTACAAAGTCAGCAGCTACGCCCGTGTGTGATCTCAATCATTGTAATACAGAACTGCGACTTCAGTGTGTCATCTTACTGAAAAAACAGAATAAGGAGCAAGTCACCTTTATAGTGGAAGCATTAAAAGTGTAACATTCATCTGCTCTAAATTCATACTGTGTAACAGCATTCAGCGCTTTCAAAGGATTGTCATTGTGCTGGTGAAGCCGAGGGCGAGACATAGCTTGTCATATTTTCTTGTCTTTGTTTTGGCAGTTTTCATGTTAGGTGGAGTTATTTTCTGTATTACAGTTATCTGGGAGTCCAGTCACAAACTTGTCAATGCTTTGCTAGCGAAGCAGAACCATCCCTCACTCATTTAGCCTCACCTCACCTCAACCACTACTTTGGGAACCACTGGTCTATAAAGTGTCAGAAAATGGTGTAAAATGTCGATCAGTGTGCCCCAAAGCTCAGGATGACGCCTTCAAATGTCTTGTTTTGTCCGCAGCTCTAAGATGTTCAGTTTACTGTCATAGAGGAGGAAAGAAACCAGACAATATACACATTTAAGAAGCTGGAATCAGAAAATGTTATTTTTTAAAAGCTATTGAACTTGAACTGAAATGAGTCAAAACTAGAACCAAATATTTAATATATAACTGTATATTAATTATTAAAATATGAAGTATTAACCCTATAACGGTCTGTATTTTCAGCATACCGTCTTTAAATGCTTTGATTGCTTCATTAAAACCCAGGAGCTTCATGTTGCTGCACTGTAATATATATATATAGACAGGTAAATGTTTACACGAGGATAGAAACAGATTCATGAATCTTGTGATGTTGTGGTTAACGAGACAAATAACCTTGTTTGCCCAGCAGTGTTGCACTGTTGTTTAATGCTACATCAGCGTAGGTGTCGTCTTAATGATTTAGATATAGCATGAGCGTGTTCTTCAAAGATCGACCCAGAATACAAACATGACAATACGATGTGTCTCTGCAGCCTCACTGCAGCTCCTCTGGATCTCACGCCGCAGTTACTGAGACGCTTTCTTCCCTCTCTTCAGCTTTCTGCTGGTGAACAGCGTGGCCCTGCACGGTGACGGCTGCCCCATCTGCCAGTCGGTGGAGAAGGAGCTGATCAAACTCTCCAGAGACCTCAACTGTTCTCTTCAGGTGGGAAGAAGTCAGTAGCACACTTTCACACTGTCAGCACCTCTAATACACTCCACTGCTGCTGCTGCTGCTGCTGCTGCTGCTGCTGCTGCTGCTGCTGCTGCTGCGGCTGCTCATCAAGTGTGAAAGACTCGAGTCAAAAAATACACTTTTATACAAAGCTCAGTCGCACCTCCAGCTCTTACAAATGCACATTCATAGTGGTGGCTGATTGCGAACAGAAGGAGGAGAGATATGAAATTGGAAAATGTTGGCTGATGCTTGAGGACGAGTTGTGGGCTCGTGGACAAGACAGCTGATGAATTCTTTATGTCGTCTTTTCTGCAGAACTCGCAGACGAGCAGCGGAGTGACGGACAGCTGTGAGGGCTCGCAGGTTTATCCTCCCACACCCCCCATCATGCTACAGGTAAACTAAGTGTGCTATATGTTCTCTGAAAACCTAAAGCTGACCAGGCTCCACTCATTGTTCATCAGAAGCTCTGGTCTTAAACATGAAGCAGAGGAAGATTAAAGCATACGTTTGGTTACTCATCAAGGTTGTGATATTGAACTAAACACTAAACCAGAACTAGATGTAAAGAATAAAGAAAAATAACTGTAACAATACAGTGTACTTCCAAAACTAAATAGAATAAAAATATACGTAAAAATGTCTTTAAGTCTTTGTCGATTGGGTCAGATTTGTTGCCTCAACAAATATGAGGAGACATTGGCACACGGGTTTATTGAGACCGGGATGTCTACATGATTGTCAGTCAGTCAAGTCGATATTTCCGAGTCAGTATTCCCGACTTCCAAACTAAATGCGTCCCAGTGCATTTGCTCAGGGAAACGGATGTTTGTATGGACAGTCTGTGAACTTCACAAGGAACTACAGCAGCTGATTTATCAAATTAGGGCACTTAAAAAGAGACAGGAGGAGTCGGCTCCCTCCTCACGCTCGCCAAGACTTCTGTCAAGCATAAAATCAACTGAGTGGAAGTGAAAAATGCCGACTATCAAGTTGTTGTGACAGCACTTTTCAAAACACGACATAAAGAAAGAAGTGATGAAAAGCTAAGAGGTAATTGTTCACTTCACCTGACCTAGTTTCTGACTTGGAATTCTGACTTGGATGACAGTTTAATTTCATTTTTTTCAAAGTTCTGAGTGCCGCATTAAACTCATGCCGATGGAAAGTGAGGTGAAGTTTTGTAGTCCACAAAACATTTCTGAAGTTTCACAGGAAAACAGTGTTCTCCCAAACAACTGAAATAGATGGGGGTTCTGCTGCAAGGATAAAAAACATCCGCAAAAAACATAAAAGAGCTCCATACAGCTGGTCCAGTGTAATCAAAGTCTCCGGAAAGCTCCGAGATCCTAAATTGATTTGAAAAAAATGTTATTTACACCCTTTTTTAAGTAGAAATCTTCACTGAACTGCTAAGCTAAAAGCAGTAGCATGCACTTTGTTTGTGGGTGCACAAGCTCGAGCGTGCATCAAGGGTGTGATCAGTTTGGGATCGCAGGGTCTTAAGTTTTTTTGTATTTAGTCCCCATCTGCTTCAGTTGTTTAGGAGAATGCTGCAACTCTGTTTTGCTGTGAAGCTCCAGGAGTGTTTTGTGGACTACAAAACTTCACCTGACTTTCCATCAGCATGGGGGTGAGGAGATAATGAATTAAGAAGCCTGTTAAAAGATTATTAAAATGATCTTATTCCACACTGCCTGGCAGTTTCACATATACAGTGCGTTCTACAGCTGCAGCTAATGATATTATGTGATACTGTAGTTATATCTACACTATCAGACAATCTTAAAGCTACTCGATGGGGGGAGAAGGGGGAAAACTGGAAGCGGTTACAACTCCATCTGATGTAAAGTAAAACAAAGTGGCTGAATTATTACTCTTTTTGTAGTGTTTTGTTAATTTTACCTAACAAACGGCCAACACTGCTGACTAATTTCACTGTTGATTAATTTGTCTTAAAACATAGTGAAAATCGCACACTAAGACAAGCACAGAAAGCCCAAAGTGACGTCTTCAAGTTACAGATTACTGGTCAACCAATAGTCCAAGCTTGAAGCAGAAAATATTTGGTCTTTCCTCCTTCCTCTGACTGAAACAATAACTCTACTATCAAAATGGGTGCTGATGATTAATTTCAGTTTGATTGACAAATTTATTATTTGATTACTTGTTTCAGCAAAAGTGTTAATCCAGTTTTTTGTATTTTTTTTCAACAGTTTCTCGGCTGCATGCGTGTTTGTTGTTTTCGCACAATATTTGGACTCTCTCAGGATCTGTGCATAAATTACTGTCAATCAATTCAGTTAAATTGAGCAGCCTTTATGAGCATGACATTCTACATTTGTTCTTTTCTACAAAGCACAATTAAAGTTAGGGGAAAATAAGGAAGAAAAATACCACAAAGGATTGGCTACAGTAATAGAATAAAAAAGATTATTTTGGATTAATAATGTAAAAAATGTAAAACATGAATTAAGAGTCAAAATGATAAAGTGATGATCATGTTCCCCCTGTGTGCTGTCCTCCAGCACTATCCTCTGTACAGAGTGAGCGACGCCGGCTGCACTGGACAGGACGCTGCACCGCCTGCAGAGCGACACCTGCTGTTCAGAGAGAAATATGACGTGTTGTCTAAAGAGGCCTCACAGAGGGTGAGCACTATGCAGTCTCATCACACTGCCTCTGCTGCGATTTCTCTCTCCCTCTCTCTTTCTTCTGAAGCGCCCTTCATCCAATTAAAATACAGTCTGCTGTCAGAAACAGTCCCGTATAGAAACAGCAGACGATGATGATGATGATGAAACTGATGATGTAAGCGAGCGGCAACCGGCCTCTGAGGTTTCGATGTGGGCTTTCTCTCCTCAGCTGCTGCAGTGGTTTAAGCCCCGCCTCATCCTGAGTGGACACACCCACAGCGGATGTGAGGTTCTCCATGACAACAAGTACCCAGAAATCAGCGTGCCGTCCTTCAGCTGGAGGAACAGGAACAACCCCAGCTTCATCCTGGTGAGTTGAACCCACGTCAGCTGGAGAGACCTGCTCCGAAATGAGTCATTAAGACATGATATCCCGAAAAGATGTAAATATAGAATAATAACACTAAAGCAGCTATAATCAATATTTTATAATAATAATATATCAACTGAAACTGTCTTTGTAGTCAGTTTCAGCTTATTCTTAAGCTGTCTGACTCTTAAAGGGGCAATATGTAGGAATTTTAGTTTAAAACATTCAAAAATACTCCTGTACTGGCGGCGTTAACACCAACACTCCCCTGGTAGTCCAGCTAGTTGCATGGCTAACTGAGCTAACACGCTAACAATAGCTAGAGTCATGGCTGTACAGAGAGAATACAGTTAGCAGCAGTTAGCGGTTACTGTGGTGAGAAGCTGATACTATTTGTTGGGAGTGTGAATTCAACAGGTGGCCAATTCTTACATATTGCTCCTTTAATGTTTTGGTTCCAGAGGTGGAAAGTAACTAAGTACATTTGCTCAAGTACAATTTTAGGGACTTATACTTTAGCAATTCCATTTTAAGATACTTATGTTCCTCCACTGCAGATCTGAGGCAAATATTGAACTTTTTTTTGTGCTTCAGCTAGTTGTTTCTTTGCAGATTCAGATTATTGATACAAGATATAATTATCAAATCGATTATGACATAATGTTACAGATTAAACTACCCAACAGTATTTAGACTAGTTAAGAATAAATAGTGGTAACAAAGGTAGGTCAGAGTAACATTACTGCATTCAAATGTCTCAAAACTACGCAGCCCCTAACGGTCGTGGGACAAGCACATTATTTCTTCCACTTTCCCGTAATAACGAGTTAAATTTTATCTGTTATCTCAAGATGACGAGTTATTTATGTCATTATCTCAGAATAACAAATGCTGTTTTTCCAAGATAATGAGATAACAGAGGAAATATTATGTTTGACCCATTACTGTTTAAGGGCCTTTGTACAAAACGACTAGAACGTTGTTATATGTTATGTTGAGTTGTGTACATCATCCAAAATGTTCAAATCCAGAGAAATCTGTTATTTCATTCAACATTAACAGTGCGTTTCATTTGGTCGCCTCCCGCTGTAACTTCAGTTTTAATACATTTGAGGGGAATTATGGATTGTTTTTACTTTGCGTCATTGCACGTCGCCTTCCCAACATCACAATGCATATCACGCACGGCATAGTGAGATGAAACAACGTAAAAATATACAGTAACAAGACAGAAACAGACAGAGAGGGAGACTGGACTGGGGAGAAAAGGCGTGTTAGTGTCTCGTATCTGCAGAGACCCTGCAGCCCTCTGCCTGCATTTTCTTATCTTCCCAGTTTGTTGCTGCTCGGGACGCTTCCCCAACACAAAATGTTGTTATTTGACATCCTGGGAATGAGACTCAACAATCAACTATGAAATCCGGATTCTACCTTTAAGTTTAAAAGTCTTTGAATTATATTAATATGTCGTGAGGTTCAGTTAGCTTTGTTCAGAAACAGCCGGTAGAAATGTCCTTCAGAGGGAAACTCTGTACTTTTATACATTGAGTAAAGAATGTGTGTGCTTTTGCCACCTCTGGTCTTTTGTTTTCATTGTTTTGATTGATGAACTCTATTAGAAGTAATAGATAGTCAATAGAATTAAATCTACAACAGCTAAATGGACCTTGTGATGAGACTGTTTTCTGAAAATATGTCCTCGTGCTCCCAGAATGTGTCATATGCGAGGAACCAGAGAGAGTTCACATTTTCTATTCTTGGAGGCCCCCTGGTGGCCGAGTGGCTCCTCTGCTGATATTAACGCTGATCATCACCTCTAACCCATGTATTCTCCTGTTTCCTCCCTCCTCCCCTCCTCCCAGGCCTCAGTGTCACCCGGCAGTTACGCTCTGTCCAAGTGTTTCCTGCCAGAGGAGAGCACGGTGATCGGCGTCTACTGCTCGGCCGGCGCCTGCCTGCTGCTGCTCTTCCTGGCTCACTGTCTCTGGATGAAGGGCCTGCTGCAGTGCCTCAGCCTCTTCCTGCTGGGGAAGCACAAGTCCCTGTGAACTACATTACCCAGCGCGCACCTGGACAGCAGAGCCGGTAAATAACTTGATGTGAGGATTTTGCAAATGTGACGTTCCTCTCCCGAACCGGTCAAAAATCTGTTCGTACAACCTCGATATGTTTGTCACTGTGAAGGACATGAATATATATTTTAGATGTGTTTCAAGGACTTTATCACTCCAGATGATGATGATGATGATGATGATGATGATGAGGTCATAGCCTGTGATGACGGGGCAGATGTGTGCAACAATCATCACTGGTGTTTTTAGGAGGTTTTTAATCACAGAAAAGTAAACGTTTTCCTGTTTCTGGCTGAATTGTTTGAAAGTTCACACACGTGGAGTTCAGTCAGACAAATCAAACGAGTACATTTGTAAATACTAACTGTCCCTGGTCTAGTTTAAGGTGGTTTATGTCTCCTCACTCTGATGTTAACTGTGATCTGATGTAAACACCCCGATTGTCTCACACACTGTTTGTTTCTGTCGTTGATGTTCAATGATCCACCGGTTCCTCGCTGTTTTTATGATACATATCTGAGTATATTTATTGACGACTTTCTGTGCCAAATGTTTGTGAGGGTTTTGCCAAATTGTTTAAATTTAATTTAAATTTATGACGAATTGTACATAATAAATCAGAATCTTAAGGTCTGTTTTAGAGAGTAAACTCAAGGTCCATGTGCACTTTGACTCTGTGTTATGAAGAACTGTCACTTTATGGATGAAATATTAAATATCAGGGAATGTTTCCGTCTGCACCTGACTTTTCAAAACCTGGAAAATGGTGGCAGAGGTGGACACAACATCATGGTGATCAAAAGAAATGAATGTGATTGATGCAAAATTATGTCAAATAAAAAAAAAGGAGTAAAAGCACTACAAAATATATTATCTTTGTAAAACAGTTGTCATCTGACTTGTGTTAAAGTTTAAAAATCTCTTGTATTCATCTTCCACCAATCATTCCTTTAGGGTTGGACTAAGTGTGAGACAATATGAATTTATCAACCACTCACTGTAATATCTCTGTGTGTGAGGCCATATTTAGTAGCATTGCAAATCAACAAACACCAATATTGGATTTTTAGATTATTTTTCCAGCAAAATAATGAAGTATGAAGTAAGTTCGCCGAAAGCATCTTCAGATTGCTTTGGTTTGACCGGTCCAAAAGATACTTAATTTAAACCAGGGCTGCATCTAATGATTATTTTCATTAATGATACTCTGTTTCATGATATATCAATTAACTGTTTCGTCTATCAACTGTAAAATCATCCTCAAGTCAAGTCGACTCCACAGGACTGACGCCATCTTTAATGTTATTAGTACCAGCTGTTCTTTTCCTACCATGACCAGTCAAAGTGTCTGCTGTATTTATACCACAACAACTCTGCTGAAACACAGTAAAGATACTGAATGTACCACCACCACACATGTACCTGTGTACACTGAGGCCCCGCGCATTAACTCCACTGTAGCATCCTGGACAGCAGGATGTCTACAGGTATCATACACTTTAATGCTTTTTAAGACCTTGTCACGATACGGTCAAACCAAATTTAAAGGTGCACTCTGTAGTTTTCCTAAACAAACTAAATAAACAAACTCTCATGACTGAATAAACAAACTGACCTTAAAGGACAACACAACTTCATGCTGTTTTACTTTGTTTATATGTGGCGGACCCTGCCACCTTTCTAGCTTCAAACTGTTCTGGTGACCTTATTTTCCTCTGAGAACAGCTTGTTTATTCAGTTATGGAAAAAATTAATATTTCTGAGTTTGTATAATTACCTAATTTATATTGTAAATATAAAAATTCTGAGTTTATATTTCTTCTCCAAATCAACACAGTGCCCCTTATGACTTTGATTTTTGAACAAATCATCTTATTATTATTCAGGCATTGCAGGTGAGTTATGTAAGGTAGGTACAGTGTGTACTATGTGGTCCTGTGCAGTGGCTGGTTTAATGTAGTAATATAGTTATTAGAGTGAGTTAGGTTTAAGTGCAAGTATAAAGTAAAAAGACATTATTGGTTCAGTGGTAGGTTTAAATCAGAAATGTGGACTCAAAGAAAGTAAAGGATGGAATAATTAAATAAGATAAAACATTTGTGGCAATTAATACCTCACAAATTTAAATGTAAGACTTGTCATTACTTTTAAGGCCAAAAATGTATAAAATTGAATTTAAGACATTTTATGATTTTTAAAGACAAGCCGACAACCTGAATAGGGCTGCAAATGTTATTTCACTCTGGATTAATCTACCTTGTTTTCACAATTTGATTCTATAAAATGATTCAAAAGATTGTGAAAAATGTTAATCACACTTTCACAAAGCCCAATGTGAAGTCTTCAAATTGCTGCTTTTGTGAAACCAGAACCCACAAACTCTTGATTCAGTTTCATAAATGACAAAGAAAAGGAGCTAATCCTTACATTAAGAAGCTGGACTAGCAAATGTTTGACATTTTTGCTTGAGAAAATGACTGAAACGATTAATCGGTTACCAAAATAGCAGGCAATAAATTGCATCCGGCAATTATTTTCATTGAACACTGATCTGTAGATCATTGTCTTGATTAATCGATTAGTTGTCTGGTCCATAAAAACTCAGAATATCATGAAAAATGATCAATCAGTGTTTCCAAAAGCCTAAGATGACGTCCTCAAATGTCTTTTTTTCCCACAACGCAAAAATATTCAGTTAAATGTCACAGAGGAGTAAAGAAACCAGAAAATATTCACATTTAAGAAGCTGCAATCAGATAATTTTTACCTGCTTTTTTTTTCTTTTAAAAAATTACCCAAACCAGTGACTCAATTATCAAAATAGTTGACGGTTCAATTAATAGTTGACAACTAATCGATTAATCATTGCAGCTCTGAAAAGAAAGAAAAAACCCTTCAGTGGTAACAAATCTGGACACAACTGGACACCAAGATGGAAATAAAGCAAAGTCCTCTAATGTGCCTCTTTATTTAAAGAAAATAAAAATGTCATTTAATCATCCTCCCAGGCCAAACAAGGTTTTTGCACCTCCAGTCAGTTCACTCTCTTTCGGGGATAGACGTGTACTGTAGCAGAAGAAAAGGCTGATGCTGTTTGTACAAGGAGAAGAGCTCGTCTTGTTGGGTGCTGCTCACACATTCATAGTGCCTGTGCCATCGGGTATGGCTCCAAAGGACCAAAGAATCACTAATATTGCACGCTCTCATTTATTCATCTCCATTCTAAACATGCTTTCCTATGTGTGTATGTATACATATTTACCGTATACATACATAGGTATGTACACCTAGGCACACACATAATTAAACATGTATAATTGTACATATATATTTATATAGACCTATAAATTTACATGTACATACATTTATAAAATTTTACACACAACGCTCACTCGCCCTCACACACGCACGCACACACACACAATGCGTCTGTGAGTCTATGTTTGTTTTATGTACACATGCGCACAGGCACGCACATCAGTACAGATCTCAGACACACTTCATATCGAAAAAACGTTGGTTCCTATTAAAACAACACCAGGTTGCAATTTGGACACTTTCAATGGATTTCCAATGTTTGTTTAAAGCTGTGAAATTCAAAAAAAAAAACAAACAAACAGAAAAATAAAAGGAGGAAAAATAAAACCAACAAAAGAAAAAAAAAGGCATGGCGCTGCAACATCTGGTCTTCACTGCAGGTAAGTGGTTAATTTGCATAATGTATACAGGTTTTTAGGATTTTTTCCCTATTTTTTATTTTTTACTAAACAGCATTTCCTCTTTTTTTATAAACCAGAAAAAACTAAACTCTACAGAGAAAGTCCCCTACCCGCAGTCTTCCGCTGCTGATAGAGATTGACATCAAGCTGTACAGCGCAGTCGAAAACATACTTACATCTGAGCTCATTTACAGGTACAGCCATAATCAAGGCACAAAGATCTACAAGTAGATTTGTTTTTCTTTCAATTAAGTTGTACAAAATAATATTACATTTTACAGTCTGTACAGGATAATTCAACCTTGCACAGTGTACAAGTTAACAAAAAAAAAAAAAAAAGAGAACAATACATTTTTCTCTCCCGTCCCCCCACCCTCCCCTCCCATCAGTATCTCTAAGCTAAAAGGATGGTTTGTGTGGAAAAAGGAGGCAGGTCCGAGTCCGTGGAGGCAGCAGGGCTAAGGTGCAGAGAGCTCAGTCCCTTTTCCTTCATTTTTAAATCCTTCGTCTTCGTGTCATCGTGTTTCCTGCCCCCTCACACTTTTAATCTTTCACTCCACATGTCTCTCGGCTGCTCGGTGCACCCTGCAGCTCGGCAAGCTAACATCGTGACAGGGTAATAAATATTGTGATGCTACATTGTGTGTATGCTTCCTCTGGAGAAAAAAAAACAACAACAACGAAAAAAAAAAGTTATTAAGGAACCTGATGCAAAGTGCATTTATCTCTTCATCCACTCGGTTCCCCCTCCTGTTCCTCTCTGTCGAGAGAGGAGAAGCATCAGAGGGGGCAAAAAAAGGGGGGGCAAAGGTCATGGTGGTGGTGCCGGCTTTAACCGGCAGGTGACACACAAACATAAACACACACACATGCGCTCGCTCACATGGCATTCCTCCTTCTCTTCGTTGCACACACGCTCATACGCTGCCTCTACACTGAGGTCCTGTAGGTGTGTTTCACGTCCACACCCACCAGTCCAGGTCCAACGACAAAGCCAAAAAACAGAAGGACACAAAGGGGCAAAAAAAAAAGGAGGTAGCCCAAGGCTTAGTGGAATGACAAAAATCAAGGCATTCAAAAAGGAAGGATTAAAAGAAGAAAAAATAATAAGCGGCACGCAACAACTTTGTTCCCCAACCTTCCTTTCACGTCGGTGAAATGGGGATGAATCGGTCTCAAAAAGAAGAAGTACAAAAAGCTAAGAAGTTAAGAAGAGGAAGAGGATTTGACACACTTCAGTAGTACTTCATAGTCCTCGACAGGAGGGGTGGTCAGGGGTTGTTGAGGGTTTCTTTGGGGGGGAGGAGGGGTAAGAGAGGAGGAGGAGTAAGAGGAGGAGGAGGAGGAAGGGTTCGTCAAGGATGCAGAATGGTGGAGAAAAAACACAGAAGGCTGACGGAGGCTGTCTCCCATCACAAGAGTTCGTACTGCCGCAGGTGCATTCTCTGGATGATGTCCCGGCAGTCGTTGAACACCCGCCGGATGTTCTCTGTGTCCACGGCGCAGGTGAAGTGGGGGTAGCAGTAGTGTCTGCCATCGCCACTCGCAGTGCTGATCCGCTGAGAGGGAGAAACGGGACAGACGTCAGGATGTGGAATATAATCTGATAATCTGGAATACATATTTTTCCTCCTACCTGTAGTGCTATTTATACATCTAGATTGGTTTGATGTTGGACCGATTTTCTTTCCATATCACCACGCAGTAGTGCAACCTCTCATGGGCGAGAGGCTACCTGACAAAGCTAACTGAGCTAGCTAACATTACAGAATGAGGACATCCCCCTCTGTCACGAGCACGAGCCTCGTGTCCAAGAGTAGATGCAAGCTTCCTTCTGCGCAGTGATACAGTGGGTGTAGTTCAGTAGAAAGAAAATAGTGCCTATAGAAACTTAACCTGATAGGATGGTCGTCTGAGGATCACAGTATTATGTATTTTTTATCTATGTCATGTTTTTTTTTATTTTTAATTGCCCTTCAAGGACAAAGTTGAAAGTTGAAGTTGAATTGCTCCCAACGAGGTCTGTGGATTATCTTGAGTAACTGGGTCATGACTTCGTTTTTCAAATGTATTTTTGGTGCCATCTAAATTAGTTACATTATATTCGAGAGAAGGCAGACATCTTTCCAGATGATATCAAAAAAATTGCCAAAGTTCACAAAAACAATCCAGATGGCTGAATAGCACTACAGGTAAGTGAGGAAATGTATTTTTGAATTTGGGGTTAAATGTCCCTTTATGCTCCTTTTTTTACCTTTAAGTGCCTTTAGCTAAGTTGTTACCCCTGACCTTTGACCTTACTTTAAAGCATCATATTATCTTACGTAACAAGTTCCTTCAGCTGACTGATTTCAGCTTTGAGCCATCTGAGCAGCTGACTGAGTGTCGAGTATATCCTTGAGAACAGTATCAACGTATTATTGAGAACCAAGTCAAACAACTACTAGATGACTTGACCATAAAACATTTGATTTGGAGCAAAAAGGTGGACATAATAATTTAAATAGTGAAAGACTACTCATCCCATAAACCATTGTGAATGATTCCTTTCTCACAAAAGGCCTGACTAGTAGCGATTTTCACCACTGTGGACACTTCCTCATCACAAAAGGCCTGACTAGTAGCGATTTTCACCACTGTGGACACTTCCTCATCTCCCCAAAAAACTGCAGAAAGGGAAATCACGGTTGCTCTGTGGTAAACGTAACAAACGTTCCGACTGTAGTAGCAGTAACTTTTGATGGTAAACATTTCCATGGTAGCTCCACCGATCAGACACGTCACTGTTACACTTTAGGATTGTGGGTAATTGTGTGAGAGGATGCTGCATTTTTAAATTAGTTTATTTTATCGGCAATCTCAGTGTAATATGCTGAATATCGGCCTGATTATCGGCCAGGGCAAATAATCAGTCTACCCCTACTTATGATATTATGGCTAATGATCGGCATCCAGCAGCACATCCTCAGACAACAAGGAGGTCGGACAGTCCTCTTTAGAAAGTAGCAATTTGCAGACTCAACATGAAATACGCAGCTTGTGTTTCTATTTGGCATGAATATACTCAGTTAGTTATTAATTAAAAGGACAAGACGGTGACAAACTTACAAGAAACTCGTCTCGGATGAAGAACTTAGCTCTCGTCACTCTTGGGTCTTCACCAGGTTCAGGAGTTGCTAAAAGAACAACAGGCCCACAGTCAACACCAGCTCTCACAATGAAGAACTCTATTAGTACTTTGGGTGCTTTAGCAGGGCACAAACCTTCATTTGGTATGGTGTAGCGAGCATATTCAGGGAAGTAGTCTTCAATTTTGGATTTTCCAGCTAATACTTTCTCAGCCAGCATGTCCTGCTTGTTCAGGAATAATATGACCGATATAGTGCGTAACCATCTGAAAAACAAACAACAAATAGCATTACGATGAGGTTTTGAATGCATCAGAAAGGAAACTCAGCGGTTAGCATTTCGTCTTTTTGGACTTACTTAAATTAACAACTCTTTGGTTTATGAGAAGACATTTATTTAGCCATATCTGACGGGCATTTTTGGGCCTTTTTGGAAGTTAAACAATTAGGCCCCCTTAATCTGCTCAAAGAAAGTCAAGAGCTGGAACTAACAATCATTGGCGAATCAGTTTATTTTCTATGACATGGAGGTGTGATGATACAATTCTCTGTGTTTTAAGGACGTGATCTATAGACAAGAGGCTGCCAAGCCAGTGGCCGCAGTTTGAGACTGCGTGTCAACATTTGTAACTGTCAAAACCACCGGATATTGTTAAGGACACCTCGGGACAATTTCCAGCTGTGGCTGTGGTGACAAAGAAGTGGATATTTTTGACAAGAACTTCTCCAGCCACTTAAGAAGCTGGAACCAGCATATGTTTCACATTTTTGCTAAAACAATGACTGCAGCGATTGATCGATTATCAAAATAGCTATTCAACTAATTGCTGCAACAAAAAAGGGTTGCAAATAAAAATGTAGTGTAAAATGAATTTAAATGAATTAAAAAAAAACAATTAAAGGTCCAAATCCCAAGATGATGTCCTCAGATGTCTTATATTCAGTTCACTATATTAGAGGAGTAAAGAACCTAAAAAATATTCTCAGTAGTTCTCTAGTAGTAAGAAAGATGAGAAAGGAGTAGAAAACTTGTGGCTCCAGGGGAAACTTCACTCCTGTTTCAGACTCACCTGTTGTTCCAAATACTGCGGAAGAGGTCCAGGGCTTCCCGTAGCCTGTTGGTGTTATTATCTTCCCTTATTACCATATTGTAGCTGCTGCTGGCCACCACGAAGATGATAGCAGTGACGTCTAGAAGGAGAGGAGAGGAACTACATCAGGGCAGCTCTCTGACATCACACACGTGTGAGTAGCAACCCAAAAATAAGAGGTGATGTGACACTGAAGCTGGCAGACAATACTTTAAGACAGACAAGATGTGAAGGGAGGAGAATGTGTCATTGGTCGAGGACATATAGCCCAGCTGTTTGAAGGAGAACAAGAACAAAAAGGCTGAAAGTCTTACCGTTAAAGCACTGGATCCATTTTCTCCTTTCATCTCTCTGGCCTCCAACATCAAACATGCTATGGAGGAGACAAAATACTGGGTCAGACACAACAACACACTCGCTGCTGCCCTCTTTAATCAAAGAGTTCATGTCTCTAGGTACTATACTATATCAGATCATTTACGCTCTTTTTTATCTTAATGATTATTCACACAGAGATACATTTTTTAAAGACTATCACAAAAGATTTTCTGTCTCGAGTTAAATCTGCTCCTGATCTCAGATCTTAAAGGGACAAGACGCATAAAAAAATCAATTCATGAATAAATGATATGAAGAACAGCTTATTTTGCACACACTCGCTACCCTGTGTGACCCTGACTGGGTGTTTGCAAGGCATCAAAGCTGAATAATGAAAAATGCACACCCAAAGGGAAGTCATATCCCGCGCATTTATATCAATCATTCAGGGTGATATAATTTGATACAAAGGCCCGTTTCAGATGGCAGAATAAGTCTGTTGTGTCTGCGACTGCGTAACTGGGTCATCTAATCTGACATCATCAAAGCAGTTACAAAACATTTACTCTAACTTCTATTGGCTGTAACCGATGGTCAGTAACTTCTCAGCTGGCTCAGAAATCATACCAGTCGACCGCAGACGATTCAATTTACATTTTAGGCACCTAATGACGTTTTTATCCTGCCGCCGACACAAGAGCTCAGTTTTTTGTTAAAGGACACATGCTGTTACAAGTACAAACATATGACATTTCAGGCTGTTAACACGAGGACACAATAAATATAGCAGTGATACCCGTGAGGGCTAATGTTTTTTAAAAAGCATGTTGCCTCAATAATGTTTTGTGGGAACTTATTCGCAGAAAAATGGAAAAACGCCCGGGGAGCCTCCTTTTCAGGAAAACATGTGTGGACTTAACTTTCGGAGAATTATCAGCACGGATGAAGCTGGTCTTTGACTCAGCTTAATGTTGATAAAAGATGTTAATACAAAAAGAATGAACTACTGTGGTGAGAGGTCATGATCATGTGTGTTTCATGTCCGAGTGAAAGACTTACTGAAAGTTCACTTTGTCTACTTGGAACCTCGTCTCGAAAATCCCTGAAGTTAACACTCGGCAGCGTAGCAGGTCCTGTGAACCATGGAAATGAAGACATATTCGATTCAATAAAGCAGCCTTTGGTGGTGATTTGCAAACTATAACGTATGCACATTAAGATGAGGACTGACCTGGTCCGTTGGTGTGTAGTCGTTCTGTCTTACGGAGTCAATTCTGTCCAGGAAACTGCAAAGAGAGAAACACAACAGACTTAGATTTTGTACTAAGATCGTTTTTGGGAACATAAAAGCTGAGAACAATTTAATGTCACTACATATGAAAAGTAAAATATGAGATATGTCTCCGTAAATACTGATTTCTAAAACTTATTTTACATGCCTAAAAAAAACAAATAAACAGGGAACCAGAGCTCCTCTCACAGAGAAAACCAAGGCCACTTTCATGCTACACCAATGCAAACACCATTTTATCTCTTTATTTGAACCAATCTATTAATCAAAATATTCAAATCTGATCACATGTCACAGTTGCTGCATCATCATTTAATCTCTCTTTTCTGCTGCCTCAGTTCAACAGTTATTCAGACGTTCATAGAAGCTACACAGGATGCTGCAAAAGGCGGCCGCCATGTCTGACTCCCTATAAAGGCTCGGCAGGCCGGTGTTAAGGCAGCTAGTTGCCACAAGAGGGCAGGGCTGCTCAGTCTGGGCTATTTTGGTCTGTCTCTAGCCAGAGTGATTACATAAGGTGGTTATTGTGGAGGTTAGACAGCTTGCTGTTGCCATCTCTTCACTACAGAGAGAGCATGTGCAGCAGCAGCAGCAGCAGCAGCAGCAGCTGGGCCTCTCTGCAGCACAGCAGGCCCAGGACACCGGGGCTGGGGACACACGGTCACACAGACCCCTGGATGGTCCCAACCACACAATTAAAAGACTCCAACAATGCTGCTGCAAGGGCCGAAATGTGTGTAGACTTAAAGAAAAGAGAGGTCCTGCTTTGGAGAAGGTACTTACAGACACAAGTTACATGTTGACACACAATATGAAGCTTTATATCAAGACAAGTAAGAATAGAGATGTATATTTTCCAAAACAGCCATTCAACATTCAATAGGTCCCCCCAGACAATTTAGACACTTAGCTTTCTGCTTGCTGAACTGACTTACTCCAGGAGCAAACAGGCTCAGAGCCAAATGGCTAGTGAATGTTTTTTTAATTTTACCAGACTGGCTTTTAGGTAAAGCAATTCTACCAGCCACTCGCATATTTAAGCAAAACTTGGCTAGCGACTACTGCTAATTATGAGCAATGGCTCAAAGCAAAATGCTCCTAAGAATAAGAGAGATACAAAGATGTTTGCTAGCATGAAATGTAATTTGTTTACTCTGAAAAAAAAATGCCAATACCTTTAAAATAGGGCTGCACAAGATGGTTAAAAAAAAAGAAAGAAAATCATATCATGAATATTTTGACAGAAATATCTGCAATATGATTCACAGTTAGTGGGAATCACCATTTTCACTGGAAAACAAGTCATTATGATGGTGTCTGTGCCAAACTAACATGTTTTCTCACATCTGGAGAACAAGATTTGGAGCAAAACAGTACATCATTATAATGCTGTTTTTTCACATATTTGACCTTTAGCAAAGACATTTTTTTTTTTTTTATTCGGATTTGGCACGTGGCCATATGGCGATTTTGCCAATATTTGTATTAATTGTTTAGCCCTACTTTAAAAGTCAAAGAAAGGAGGCATAACCTCTTTCACTCTAACTCAAAATCAATCAAAGAGTATAACAAATAAATGGAAAATATTTTGACAATTTTTCAAATAATTTCAGCACAAAAGAGGCAAATTTGATGGTTCGAACAACTTAAATGTGAAAACTCACCGCTTCCCTCTTTCTTAAATTACATGAAATTATCTTTTAGTTTGAGAGTACTGTTGGTTGATGAACCAACTATTCAAATGTGTGGCCCTTGTGGCCCTTTAACAACCTCAGTCTGGCCTTTGATTGGACTAATTAGCCTGTTCATTAGTTATGTCTGCTGCTAGTCACAAAAAAACTATTATTTCATTAAAAGGTTTAAACCCAGGCTGTTTAAGCAGAGGGAATTTACAAGAATCAAATTGACAATCTACTTCTAAGATTAAAAACATGCATCATTTCTTCCTGTACTTTCATAAATATAATGTTTATTTTCCAACTGTGAAAACTAGTAAACAAAGCACAATGCATTGTTTTAACACATTTAACTTCTAAGCTTGACAGGTCAGACAAAGGGAATGTGAAAGTCTGGAGTCTTGCTACTTTATTTTTTTCAAATTTCGCACAAAAAAGTAGTTTAATGGATTTCTGTTTTGTTTTCACCCGTGTCAGATTGATGGTTAGTTGGTTTGTCAGCAGGATGACGCAAAAACTACTAAATGGATTAACAAAAAACTTGGATGGAGTATTGGTCTTGACCCAAAATAGATCCCATTAACTTCTGTCAAATTTGATGTGGCTGTAGAGGTATGCGCTCTACAGCGCATACCTCTGCCAGCGCATAGAGTCATTTTAGTTCCTAAATTAAATTAGAATCACTTATCAGTACTACAAAGTAGTCACCAATACTATCAAGGAATAATAAATAAAGAGAGCGAATGATACAATGTTTTCCGATGAGAGTAAATTCAGTAAAGATACAGCAGAGGAAATAAAGGGGTGTCAGGTATCTCTGGAGGAGAAGAGTTGCCTGCCTACACCTGAAGATGGTGAGTGGATCCTGTATGTAGGACACAGATGTGGACCATCTAACCATCCTTCATGTTTCACCCACACCGTCTGTGGCTTCCGGATGTCACAAGACAGTCAACGCGGCTTCAGCATATAAGAACGCTGATGCAAAGAAGATTAGTTTCTGTATGGTTTCAGCCAGGAAAGCTTTATCAGTTCATTTCCATCTCAACCCTAAAAGTAGCACACCTAACATACCCATGTAGACCTAAATAACTGAGAATGAATGCTCTATTATGAAGCATTAGATAACACAGACACTGCTCATGTGCTCTGACAACACCGTTTTCATCACACTGACTTTATTTCTGTCCACACAAAAGGAGAAGTGATGCTGTTTCTGAGAGAGCACTAGACTTTCTCACATAGAGTTTATGTACAGTGGATGCATCGACTGTTTCACCAGACACAACATGGAGGAAAGGGTGGGGGATTCATTTTCATGTGGATATAACGTGCAAAATGAGAGGTCTACATTCAGTCTGACATGAAAAAACAAACACAATATCTGTTTGTATGTGATTAGGCCAGCAACTGAATACCATCTATTAATATTTTATTGACTTGCTTTATATTACTTCAGTGTCACAAAAATGACACATGCATGCCACATGTTACCACAGCTTAAAGTAGCATCCAAATATAGCTCTTTTATTATTTTAGTGTACATTACACTTTGTACTTATTAACCAAACAAGGTGTGTGCCAAATCGTCTCCTCAGTCTGATCCAGCATGAAATACACCCACAATTCCTTTCTAGTTCAGTCCACACCTTGTCTTTAACTTTACCTTGACCTTTGGACAGTTGTTACTTTTACAAAACTGAACTGTTGAACCTTTTTGACCATAAACTTCTCCTTAACGTTATCCACTCTGAAGACCTTTAACACCGTAACCCGAAACTTGAACACTTCCTGTGAACTTTATAACCACTGCTAACTTATTTTCATACTTTTAATTCACTTGTAGTTAAAACAAATTTACATCGCCTCATGACCCCTCGTCACAACACAAACACACAAGTTTTTATGTAAGAACCAAGTTTTTTTTCTTATTTCTCTCCAGTTCAATCTCATTAACCACCAGATTGAATTAGCAACTCCTTGTGTGCTTTCATGATTGAGAGTGACATGATAGCCATTTCTACTGACTACAGAGGGCAGTATTAGAGACAGTCGAAAGAGGCCAAAAAAGTAGCAAAGGTTTCCCCCTTCAAACTAGAGAAACATGGGAGCAGAATTTAGGGCTCAGCGTTGATGATGAACAACAGGACACATCCTCTGTTTGTGGTACAGAATACACAGAATTAATTACACTAACCATAAATGGCCGAAAATATACCCCAGTGCTCGCAGCATCTGATGCATGAGATTGACAAACCTTTGATCTAGAATATTTTACGCATTACAAAAAGTGTATGATGTAGTAATGGATCCAAATCCCCTTTTTGACATTTTTGGCATCCCACCTAACAAGGAGCTCTAAGTTGTGTCTCACCACACCATGGTCTTGGCCAGCACCTGCTAACCAGGCATTTAATTCTCTTAAATTGAAATGAAACACACTTTGCCTCCATCTTATTCTTGTCCTGTACAATGTAAAGCTGGAAAAACTGAGGTTTTCTCTTAGCAGTTCTAGTGCAATATTTAAGAATTGGCCACCTGTTGAATTCATACTCCAAGGGAACAGGGCAGAGTTATATCACCAGTAAATGCCATCTGCTACCAAGTGTACTAGCTAGCTGCTGTTAGCTAGTTAGCTCAGTTAGCCTTACAGCAAGTATTGGAACAATACGGGCTGTGGCTAGCCGGTTAGCATTCTAAGTTTAGTGGATATCTCCTCAACACAATTCATAAATATTAAAAAAGTCAAAAATTGTAATTCGTTCACATTCTGTTGATAACTTAAGGCAATTTTTCAATGTTATGAACTAAAATTCTGGCATATTGCCCCTCTAAATAACTCTGATAAAATATGGAGACCGTTTCTATCTATATTTATATTTCTCTTTTTCTATTTTTCGTGAAAGTACAGTTTTAGCTGTTGATTCTCAATAAAAAATAAAAAAGTGATGTAAACAATGAAGGCTCTAAAAAAGGTTTGCCAAATATTATATCCTAAGTGTCGCAAATGCATTCAAAATATATCTTCAGCCTTACTGGATTAGAGCTGCAATGAACCTTTATTTCATTTTTATCATTGATTATTTTCTCGATCAATCATTTAATGACAAATGTCCTCCATGTTTCCTAAAACCCAGGGTGATGTCTTTGAATTGCTTGTTATGTCTTGTTATGAGTTTCACTTAATAAATTAACTGAATATCTATTGTTCGAATGAATCTTCATCTGTTCCAGCTCTTTAAAGACACAGAGGGCAACGTAAACAAAACAGTGTTTGCTAAAGCAGGGACAAAAACACAAACGTGGTCAACTTAGCAACATGCAGACATGTAGTGGCTTAAACGAGAGCTCGGAAGTCAAACAAGATGTTGGTTCAAGAACAACATTTAGCAAATCACACAATTAATTGTATCTAATTGTTAATTAGTGCTTCCCTGGAACCACGATGAGCACAACCAGCAAACCCACTGAACTGTATCTGAAGTTAAGTGTCTCACGCACTCAACCCCCCTGAGCAGACACAGACACACAAAAACAGGCAAAACCTCCAAAAAACCTCCAGTCTTTGCCCCATCACTGAAACAATGTGGGAGTATTTTTAGTCAGCCTTGCTTGCAAAAACCCAGCTAGGTTATAATTACTGAGCGCTTTCTGACTGCCATGTGACAGAAGTACTATTGGTAGAGCACTGGAGAGCCAAATATAGTCCTTGTACCCTGCGAGAAAAAAGAACAAGGGTCCTAGATCCAGGAAAAACGGCAAAAAAGATAACATTGATTACTGAGGGGCCGTACAGATAAATCCTTATCAAAAGGTTTGGGTGCATTTTTCAGTGACTACGGCTGTTCTGTTCTGCTCCAGCGCTACAAATAGACAAGCTCAGGTCCGGGTAAATCTGTGGTTTGTGTTGGTTTCTTCAATTTCCTCCCAAAAAACTGTTCTCTACTGGCATCAGAGTGTGTGATCACAGTCACATGTGATGTGGTCATTTTGTCAGATTTGTGGATTTGACGGATAACAGGCCTGCAGTTTTCTACTTTTTTTCTTAGTATGTGTGCAATAGATGATGGGAAATTCTAATTTATTATTTGTTATGATGCTTTCACAAGGTTTAAGCTTTGATATTTCCTTTTTGTACTTTAAAACCATCAAACCACATTAAAACAGCTGTGGATTTGTGTTTTATCTTTTTATTCTTACACACTGACCTCCCTATGAAAAGGCCTTGTACTGTTCCATGACAGTTTGTTCTTAATTGGCAGGTTAAATATAAAAAACCTCCACTACTATCTTGTCTATTCCAGTCCCTCTCTTTCTGTCTGCAGGGCTGGGTCGTCTCTGTATTTAGCCAAAACAAGTTGTACTCGTCCTGCGGGCCGGTCTGTGTTGCTATGTATAGGCTTTGTTGTGGACAGTATCACTTGACTTGGCCTGGTCTTTCTGTGTTGTTGGCCTCATCTTTCCATAAAACACAGACACAAGCATGAATCCTCTCTCTCTCTCTCTCTCTCTCTCTCTCTCTCTCTCACACACACACACACACACATACACAGACACAGACACAGACACACCAATATGTTGAGGGACAGTAGATGCAGTGGGGGCCCTCAGGCCTCAGCACCCACGTGGTCCAGGTCACATGTTGCAGCCCATTGAGCAGAAAAGGGAGTAGATGGTGGTGGTAGTTTAGGGGGCCTGGGGACATAGGTCACCAAGCTGTATGGGGGGGCTTCTCCCTGAACCAGCGCATTGATACAAGCTTTCAGTGAGCCACAACAAACAAATTAACAATCAGGCCTAAATATAAACAAAGCCCACAAACAGAATAAAAGTAGCCAGCTCCAAAAGACGGGAAACAAATGACAACAATTTCATTTTAACATTCAAATTAAAGCCAAAACAAACCGCATGTAACAAGAAAACAAAGAGCCAGTTGTGATTCCGTTCAAAGACAGTGAGAAGTTTCAACAGCGCTGGAAAAAAGTCCCCTCCCTCCAACAGACAGGCAACCTTCACACCAACCAACAGCGCCCAGCCTCATGTGCTCATTTGATAATTGGGTTGACTTTTTACAAATAGTGGACCATCTTTAATTAGCAGTGTAGAGGAGCCGATCAATAGTTTCCATATTTTGAGCTGCCCGGGCCAGCATAATGGACTTTCACTTTAGTCTCCAGCTGACTGGTGACAGTGCTATAAAACTCACTGCTGGACATGGCAGCAGCAGCAGCAACACACTGGCAGCAGCTGGTGATGCTTTATTTGCATGTTTTTGTTGCTTCTGTGCCATGTTTTATTTTATTCCATGACCAAAGTAACGACCCATGATATTAATTATATTTTAACCTAAATATGACTTTTGGGTACTAAAGGGGCTACTAAAGGGGCTACAACTCACAATTATTTCTCCTCAACATTTTATCACCAAAAGCACAATATAATTGCACAGAAAGCCCAGAGACATGTTTATATATTTTGTTTTTGAAGACTGACAGATACAGTATATCCGCATTGGCATATATGTTGCTCGAAATGCACTAATTTGAAAACTCTTTTTGGAGATTATAAAGCAGAAAAGATACGTGCAGTGATGTCATGTTAGACAATAAAGTTTATTCCTGCGGCCATTATATATCTTTTTCACAAGTGTTTGATAACCACATCTAAAGAGTCAATGTATAAGATTTGTGTGTATCGGCTGATATATCACTTCTGTATCGGCATAGGTCCCAAAAATCAAGTATCGGCCAGTCTCTACTTTTTTGTCCGACCAAATATCAGTGATATTCACAAGTATGGTGATATTCAGTTCACCATAAAATATATATTATAAATATAACTTAGATAAGTTATTATTTCATGGGTCGTACTCACACTGTACAAGCTAGAAACAGAAAACATTTGGTGTTCTTACTTGAAATATCAATGAGATTATCAAATTAGTTGCCATTTATTCTATGAATCTATTAAATGACCAATCATTTTAGCAGTACTTCCTGTCAAACTGTGATCTGATATTTCAAGCTGAAAACTTTTCCTTTATGCTTCATCGTCCTTCTCAACACACAAAACACACCCAGTATCACAACAAAACCAGCTGCACTACACAGCTCGTCACAGAACACAGACTGAGCGGGTAGAGCACACAGAGAGCCATTTGCAGTGAGACAGAGTGGAGGTGGAGCTGTGCAGGATCCTGGTCACCTGGTGGAAAGATCTGAGCCCGGGGTTCAACTCATCCATCCAAACAGGAACACTGTGCAGTTTGGGAGATGGATCTGAAACTAGACAAATCCATCAACGGCTCAGTGGGTACTTCCTAAATATAGGAGCAAGAACGGAGACACTCGTGAAAGTCAAACCAAATCTTGTGTAAACAAAAGTGCCTGCTTTATCTCAAGGCCGCCAATTCGCCTTCCAGGGCCGCATCAAGTCATGGTTTTGAAAGGTGTTGTATAAAAATGTAAAATACATTGTAATGCCCTTTTGTCTCTGCTCAGTGTCTACCTGGACCATTACATTACCTCTGCTTAAAATAGACTCAGCCCCCAAATTCAAGCTACAGTGGGAATAGCGGGACTCTGTCTGGCCTGAACCATGTCCCGTGTGGAGCTCCAAACTACAGTCCTCACAGTGAAATTGACTTATGGGTTTCTCTAAATAATATTGAGGCACAGCATCGATACACTATCTGTCAGCTACTGAATTAGTCTGTGCCAAAAATAGAAAACCAAATATAAATAGTCTAATCAACAATATCGAGCAGGTTTCAGTTCTCTCGCCCATAAACAACCGCAGCCTCCATGTCAAATTAGTTGTTCCGCTTGGAAGTCAACCGGTGACCCAGTGAAAATGAGCTTTTCCTCTTTTCCCCTAATCAAAAGTCAATAACCAATGACTAATATCAGACAGGGGAGTCTACAGTATCACTGTGGATTGCATAAGCATGAACCGAGTGCTGAATCTCCATTAAACAAAGGAAGTAAAAATCCTTTTTTAATTGTCATTTTCACATCTTAAACATGCAGATTTTCTGGGTGAAACTCAGCCCGAACTCAAGCAGTCGAGGCCTGTGTGCTGTTTGTGTAATTCACAATCTGGCCTCTGTGTGGCATCCCTTCGCTCCTGCTGCACACAGCCTCTGTTCCACACTGACCCTGCCTGCTTTTAGCAGCTGGGTTCCCATAGCAACCCCAGTCAGTCCATACCACTCCTCTCCCTCTCTCTCTCTCCCTGTCTCTTCCCAAGCCAGGCCGCACTTGTATCCTTCCATTCCCAGACTCTCCCATACATCAACACAAAGCAGAACCGTGCTCTGTGCTAGCTTTCTACATTGTGTGTTACTGTGTGTCACTGTGTGTGTGTGTGTGTGTGTGTGTGTCACTGTGTGTGTGTGTGTGTGTGTCTTTGGTGGGAGGGCAGAGAAAATTTAGGCTTATGAAGACAGATTATTTTAGAGTGCCACCGTCTCAAGCACACAACCAAAAATAAGTCACATTTTCAGTAAAGGGGAGGAATGTAATGTGCAGTCTGTGGTGTGTAAAGAAAGAGACGCAAAGTTATAGTGAATTCGGTCGTAACCTGATGGATGCAGAGTCAGTTGGGATGAATTAGACTCACAGGGTTATATGAGTTGAGGGCTAAACTGTGGGGATAATTGATAAGGATGTTGCAAGTCACAAAGCAGTCAATAGGAGTCCTATGAGATGGGCCTGGCTATGGTAATGTACACTGGAAAATGATATTTTAAGGCCAAGCATTGACTGTAAATTGTGGTGATGTTATGACGGCTATGGAACAACCAGACACATCCTCCAACCACCAAATATAAAAAAATGTATATATATATTTAAATCACAGTGGACTTATTCACACTGGGATGTCGATAGTAAATAAATTACCAAGGCAGCTCCTCCTGTCAGTTGTGTTAAACCAGCAGATATGGGGAAATGGATTTGGAGTGATTTGATGTGTTGGTGATTAGTGGGATATCTGAACAGATTAAGGAGCGTACAGTGTCACAACAGGTGAGAACAGCAGGGTCAGAGGAGCCACACAGGTACTGCAGATTAGAGCCCAACCAATAGTGGCTGACCGATATTATTGGTCCACATTGGCCTATCACAGATGCATCAGTATCAGTGTATATGTTGTCCGGGAAATATATATTTATTGAATTCCTACTTAAGTTTACTGTTCAGTGCTATGATGTCATTTTAGCCAATAAAGTTTATTGTCAAACTGTAAAATACTTGCCTCTGTTACATATATTTGTCACAATGGTTTGATAACCACATTTGAGGGCTTGCTGCAAAAACTTATTAAATTAATAACAACACTTACACTAACATTAGTTTGGAGACCTAATTTAGCTGTTGGGCCACAGTCTAAAAAACATGACAGCTTGAGTTTTCACAAACTAGCAGTTAGTCTGGGATGTCGC